>NC_140132.1:25794091-26403258 GCF_964035555.1 Netta rufina | reverse complement strand
TGAAGAGCGAGGACTTCACTATGAGAGGCTTATTAGAAGACCTCAATGAGGATGAAATGTGGGGTTCCTCTCACACACTGAAATCATGTGGAAAAGCTGTTTCCATAGAAACTGCTAGTTTAAGCGAGTATGCTAGATATGTGCTAAGAACTATTTGCCAGCAGGTAATTTGTAAAAACTACTCTTCTGTCTTCATTTAGCGAAACAATGGTATTTTATTTGAAAAGGATAACGTATTTTGGTATAAAATGAATGCTGAAATATTTAAATATTTGAGTTCTCTTTGGGTTTCCTGTTTTGGAGCAGAGACATTTAATAGACTGAGTAGTATGTTAGTGGGGGAAATAATGGCATAAGTTGGTTGTTAGCGTTTCCCTATGCTCTATCAGATCTGAGGTATTTTTCCTACCTGACTCTCAAGCACTTTGAGAAGACAGTAGGACCACTCCATCAGCTGTCTGTTCAAAGTGCTTTTACAGTAGTCTTTCTTTTATTACAAAGTTGCTTTCAAATTATAGAAGTTCTTCAAAGCTCAGAAGAAATTAATTTTTGAAAACAGTTAACAGTCATACTTTCAGGTGGTACTGAATGACAGATGACATTTCTAATCTCAGATAAACCATATTTCCCTTTAAGTTTTGCATATAGAAAATCACTTTTCTGCTTAGCTTAACGAAAGGTAATATTTGAACATTGAAACTATCTTCTGAATCTGTTATCTGGTTACTTACAGGAATGGGTTGGAGAACACTGTTTAAAAGAACCTGAGAGGCTATGCACAGACAAAGATCTTATTTTGGATCCTGTTCTTTCAAACAAACAAGCACAGAAACTTCTTCAACTTATCTGCTATCCTCATGGTATTAAAGAATGCACTGAGGGAGACAACCCTCAGAGGCAGCACATCAAACGCATACTTCAGGTAATGCAGTGGAGAAAAAGAAGGTGCAAAAACCACCTGTGAGGTACTAACTCTTAACCTGTCATTCAGCAGCAGCACAAAGTGATGATGATTTGCAATTCCTGGTGCAACCAAGCGTTAGATTCTTCTTTAAACATTATATGTGCTCAGGATCTCTAGTCTTTGCTGTAAACATCTTACAGAATTCTGGTGCCTCTACTTCTGATTTCACAGTTTTGGAGGAAACAAGTGTGCTGCATGCTCATTGTTACTGTTTATCATTGTCAGTCGTTAAGGAGCTGCTGAAAAGGGAGCTGCTTTTGGGGATGTTTAGGTGGAGATGCATACTGTCTCAGTAGGGCTCTGTGACAGCAGTGGCTTGAAAGACACTCCTTCTCTGTGGAAAAGGCTCAAATGCAATCCACGTGGTCCTAAACTGATTGCTTCTTCAAATCCAAATACTATAGGACTATTTCATTCCTCAAACTTACAAAAATGGATTTTCTGTGAAATCTCAACTGTGTCGAGTCAACAATAGCCAGACCAGGACAAAAATTGATTGGTGTTCTGCAAAACAATCACTTTAGCTGCTTAGTTTACTTTAATCATGTCTAGATGGCCTTGTACTAAATACAAACATGTCTATTTGGATGACAGCACAATGGTTAAATATATTTATTAAAGAAAATACTAATTACATTTTCTGTATTTGTATTTAACTAAACTCATATTTTGCAGAGAGCAGGATTTTTATTCATAAAAGTTGCACAGTTACTGAGTAATGGTGGACCATTAACGTAGTTTCTTGAGTGGGTCTGATATTCTGGAATGCCATTAGATTATTAAAAAGAGTAGTGATTGTGATGATCTGCTTATAAGAAGGCTTTTGCGTATAATACATTCAATTATGAGATATTTCTTCCCCTCGCACCTTTGAAATGTTGACACCTGTATTTGTAATGTTTCACAGAATTTAGATCAGTGGACTCTCCGTCAGTCTTGGTTGGAGCTGCAACTAATGATCAAGCAGTGCATGAAGGAGTCTGTGAGTATTTGTTTTCAAACTTACTTTTTTGCATTAAATGTTTAGATAAGACTGTTAAATTTTAACGTAGTCCATGAGCAAACATACCATGAATGTGCTAGTTTGCTTATGTTTTACTGTAGGGTTCTGGGTCTGTGGCTGAAATGAACAGCTTGTTGGATAATATTGCAAAGGCGACAATAGAGGTGTTTCAGCAATCCGCTGATCTAAACAATAACTCTTCTAACTCTGGTATAGGCCTCTTCAATCCAAACTCTGTTGGAAATGCTGACACAAGTAATACAAGACAGAATGGTAAAAAGACATTCCTAAGGTATTTTCTGTAGCACCTTTTTAATTATTTTAGCCAACGTGATGCTTAATTGTGCATAGATTGCCTAGACATTTTGCACTTGAAGCAGGAATGTACAGAAATGAGTTACCTGAAGGTTACTTCTATTTACTTTTGTTTAACAATAAATATAGTTGCTATTCTTGAATTTTTGGAAACCAGAAATTATGATTGTTCAGTCCACACTAGTTACTCCAGACGTGTTGTGCCAACTGCTCTATTAAAGCAGTTCAGTTTTTTAACAGCTAGTACTGGTTGCAAAACTACATGGATATTTTGGCTGAAATACGTTTGCTCTGTTTCTAGCTCTTCTGAGAGGCGAGGAGTATGGCTGGTGGCTCCCTTGATTGCAAAACTGCCTACCTCAGTTCAAGGTAGGGTCTTGAAAGCTGCGGGAGAAGAGCTGGAGAAAGGACAACATTTGGGGTCATCTTCTAAGAAGGAAAGAGATAGACAGAAGCAAAAGAGGTATGACCTTGGGAATTCTCTGTTAACAGAGCTGGAAGGTATTTTTGAAGGAGGGGTATACTGGGCTGGGTTTTTGCTTCACAAGGCCTCATTGGCTCACTTCTTTGGAGCAGTAAGTTATCAAACCGAGACAGGTTTCAGGTTTCATTTAATCTGAAAAATGCCATTGGTTTCAGAAGACAAAATGTGAAAGCTTTGTAACACAATCAGAGGGCTTGTTGTCTCTTCCCTTCTATGGTGGTAGGCCACTTCCTTGCCAGTAAGATACCATAACTGTCCTAAGATGTCACTTAATTCCTGTGGAGAGTAGTGGAGCTTGAAGTTCATCTCTAACTTTTCCAAAGGAATGAGAATTTTAATGATTTAATAGTTATTGATTTTTCATTTAGTAAAATATTCTTGTACAGTGTTTATTATTTGTTTTTATTTTGTTCCAGTTATGATGTAAATTACGTTAAACACTCTACACAACAAAGCCTCTTAGCTTCAAATACTGACCGTCTTTCTTCTTGGAAAGCTCTTCCAAAGTACACTTATTAGAGAGAAAGCAAATCAGTTCTTAAAGGCTCAGGGTTTTTGACTGTTACATATGATACCACTATAAGTTTATTGTTCTTGTGTTATTAGTGAGCATTGTTATTCATCCTCCATGTTTCTCATGCTGTATATTTTCCCTGAACAAGGGACCAATAATTGGGCATTACCACTTTATAGTGCTCTTGCATGTATTGATTTTTGACGTATGGTTGTCATTAAATTCTGTGAAACCTTTTAAATCTGCTCTTTTTCAGCCTCTTCCAACTAGCTTATTTTACCCATAGGGTTAAGAGATTTATTTTTTTTCTTTCCCTGATAATTGCTATATGCCTGTTACTCTGTGTCAGGTTGGACCCTAGTTCATTTGTGCTCTCTCTTTAAGAAGCTTCTCATGTAACAAATATATCAGTCTAGAGAGGTTTGCCGTGTTCAGTTTTTGAATTAAATCCTTGTCCTTCTACTTCATTTGTAGTACCTGCCTGTTCCACTGATAGACAAAAATGACATCTTGCTTTACTGATCTCTTTGCTAGGTATTTCCGGGTATTTCAGCACTCTTCTGCTATTCACTGGCTCTCATGCAATTTGCCAGTTTTTTTTGCATCAGTAAAAGGGAGTATGGAACCTCTCTCTGCTTTCTTTTTGTATGGGAGAGATCATGTCTAGAAAACCTAAAACAAGAATCTCTTCAAACCACAAATAAAATGCTGTAGAAACTGTTAAGCCCTTCCTCCATGACAGGTCCCATGCACAGAAGTAAAAGCATTTAAAAGGTTGTTATAATTGCAACAATAAATGACTTCACCAGCGGCTTTTTGAAACCTTTCAGTCTCAATCAAAACCAAACTTTCCTACTCTGTTTATGACAAAATCTTATACAGGGTATTTGTTGTATCTTTTTTTCAAACCCCACTTTGTGTAGCAAGGATAACTATTGTGATAATAGTTATCTTGCAAGTTGTAAATTTTTCTTATGGAAATGAATGAGTAAATGAACACATGTTCCTACCATGGGTGTTCCTCAAATATGAAAACAAAACAAACAAACAAACAAACAAACCTGTTTAACATGACTTCCATAATTGCAGACTTTCTAATTTGCTTGTTTTACAGAACCTAGAGATTTTGCCATTCCTTAATACTAGTTGTCACATAAAATGCTGAAGTCAGGTTAACTGCCAAATGAAAATAACTGCTGAAATGAAAATTTACAATAAATGTATGTGTGTATGCATGGATACGTCTCTATTGTGTTTAAGGGTGCATGTAATTTTCTAGGAGCTTACATATCTAAAACTGTAAAAATCATTGCACGAACTGTTACTCAAATACCTTTGCTGACATTTTTTACTTCTCTTCTACTTTACATGTTGTAGTTTCAGATTTGTCTCTGTTTCTTTCAGTTTGTCTAAATTTTATGTTCATAATGGATACCCTTTACTATATGTATGTATGTATGTATGTATTCTGAAAACCTTTACAAAGTTTCCTAAAAACGTTTAAAGCTGCATCTCAATTTACATACACTAAACCCGTGTAAGATTTTAAGTGGAATTTAGGTGGCTTACATTCTAATCAGTGCTTGTAGGGGAACCTCGAGATTCACTTCAGACCACTAACATGGATTAGAAACTTCAGCTGCCTAGTCTCCACTACAATTATCTCCCTGTTTAATGAAAGTAGTCTTCAAATAGCACGCTCTGTTTCTGAGTCAGGCCTTCAAGTGTTCATGTAATTCTTGGTCATTAAATGCCTTGAGCTAGGTGGGTTCTCAGCAATGGCATGTATAACGTGTGCATTTATACTGGCTGGTGCTCTTCCTATTTACGTGCATGTTCTTTTAATTTGTCATGTGAGACTTTAATTTACTAAAACAGAAACAGACATAGATGCAGGCAATGCCACTTCCAGAGGGAAAAAATAGACAAAACAAGGAAGGTGGTGAAGATTTGGGTGGTATTAAAATAATGTTACTAATTGACTTCTGTGTTTGCTTCTCTTAAAGCATGTCTCTTTTGAGTCAGCAACCTTTCCTTTCTTTGGTACTTACTTGCCTTAAGGGACAGGATGAGCAACGGGAAGGGCTTCTAACATCACTGCAGAATCAAGTTAATCAGGTAAAACAAGCACATAACCATAAGCACCCTTCACTGGATGTTTGTGTCATCAGTTTTATGTTTATAGGACAGTTTCAAGCCAGGAAAATTATAGTGCATGGCCTACCAAAAGGAACAGTCCAAGGAAGAAAGAATGGGGAAGTGTTTTATCAGTTTATGAGAGTAATTTTTTTTTTTTTTTTAAATTGTTATGGAAAAATCTATTGAACTTGAGACTGGTTTCAGTTCTTTCCAGGAAACACAGTAAACAGATGCTTGTTCTGAGAGGAAGAGTCTTCTCAGTCTCTAGCTTGGTCAGAAAAAAGTTTTTATAAGTTTGAAACTTAACATCTTTGGGAAAACCTTTCATCTTCTTCAGCTAGTACAGTTAAGTTGTGAGGTTTTTTGTTTGTTTATTTGTTTTGCTCTTGCTTGTTTGTTTTAACATTGCTAGTCCCAGACTAGCCTATTGCCCAGAGAAACTATCCCTACAACTTTTCCTCCACTTATGCTCATTCACAACCTCTGATTCTGCTGTAGCCTCCTTGTTCCCATCTGGTTGATGCTGTAGCCTACATGAATATTGCTAGCTCCTAGAGACGGTCCTCTAAGTGAACATATGCAGTACCCAGTGTAGTGGGAATACATGTATGTTTCCTTTTTCTGTCTCTAGTTTCTCTAACTTACTGTGGCAGTGAAAATTGATACTTGTAGGGCTGTTATTTGCCCATACTGCTCTCACTGCAGGTCTAGGCTCAGACTTTGGTTCACATCCTAGTTGAATTTATTCCTTTGATCTTTTTTTCCCTGGTGTTACTGCCACTTGGATTCTTCTTTAGAGGTATGGTTTCTCCTCTGAAATGCAGCTGGTCCAGATTCCCTAAGGTTTTGGTCCTTTCTCAACCAGAGCACCCAACAGGATTCTGTTGGGAAGCTGCATCCAGTACAAGAGATCCATTAATATACATTTGGTGAGCAGTTAAATAGGATGTTTGAACTCTATTTTTAATAAATGCATAATGAAGATCCTTATTTTCTTTTTGCTACAATAGGAAGATCTAGTCACATAATTGATAGCAGAGTATTAACCCTGTATAATTTCAATATTTACCTTCCTTTGTTGTATTTAATATGGTCTAAGCTTTGAACAGGCATGACGATAAGAAAGGTTAATAATCTTTTATGGCTCCTCAGAGGTAATGGTCACAAATACTTAAACTTGAAGGGGAGAAAATTCCTCTACAGGGAGAAAACAACCTTACTAAAATGGTTTCTTTTAGATCCTTAGTAACTGGAGGGAAGAACGGTACCAGGATGATGTTAAAGCTAGACAAATGATGCATGAAGCCTTACAACTTCGTCTTAATTTGGTAAGAAAAACTTACGTGCTCCTTCTGTTGGTATAAAGAGATGTAGCAGCTACTTGAAGTACATGGTAAGGTGCAAGAACTACTGTGTCTGGGTAGTGCAGGGGCCAGGGCTCCCAGAGGAAATCCCAGCCCCGGGCACCTGGCACCTCCACCAGGACGGGGACAGGCCGAGGCCATACCAGGCTGTCAGCCTCTTGGGGGGGTGCCAGGATCCAGCCCGGTAAGGAGAGGCAAGGTCAGACACAACCCTGGTCTGGGATTTCTAGGCAGGGCTATGGTGATGAGCTGAGGCTCCTGACAAGCTTCTGGGCTAGGGACAGGCATGGGGCATGGGGGTTGCCCCAGATGGGGCTGGCCATGGGCAGCAAAGGCCATTAGTGCTCCCCGTGCCTCAGTGTGGCATCACAGGGGATTCT
Source organism: Netta rufina (assembly GCF_964035555.1). Classification (NCBI taxonomy): domain Eukaryota; kingdom Metazoa; phylum Chordata; class Aves; order Anseriformes; family Anatidae; genus Netta; species Netta rufina. Next base: position 26,396,095 of record NC_140132.1, on the reverse strand, counting down.
CTGCTTTTCCTGTCTCTCTTGTTTCAGCTGATGCTTCCTGGCCATAGTGTTTGGGCATTGTTCATAGAAAATGAGTAGGAAGGACAGACTATGCCCAATTCACACCTTGTTTTTGTGCTGCTTTCATCCTTTCAGTGGCACTGGAATATCAGAAATTGTATCACCTTTATTTAGACGCTGAAGGTTATTGTCTACTGATGGGCTGGTTTATCCTCTTGTGACAAGCAAGGGATTTATGGAATTAGGCAATATAGCTGATCTTTTTGGAGGTCTCGGGAAATGTAATATTTGGCTGTTTAATTTACATGTGCAATTTCAGTTGCCACTACTTGAATATCAGTCGACTTAAAAAGTTTACATCGAGTCCTTCAATGTCCCACATCTCCTGAAACTTCTGTACTAGATGTCAGGGTCACTGCAGCTCATTTAGCACAGTGACGGAGGTGTATAGAGACTTTGTGTAAGGCCAAGTGAGGGAGCTCCAAGGCAGGAGTAATACTGCAGCACTGTTCTTCTCCCACCTCCTTGGAAGCTGCTCAGGTGCAACCAGAGGGGGAAACCATATGCTGCCACTGGCTCAGGGTAGGGGGACTTGAGCCAACGCTTGATATGGGTAATAAGTGGTTTATTACTAAAGCAGTAAGATTTTATCCCTTTGTAAATAATAAACTACATATGTAGTCGAAGGAGTAATCTTGGACATAAAGTCAACAAGGTGTAGGAGCTAAAAGCAGGTACTGAGATTTGAAACAGTCTGTGTTTCTTGAGCAAGGTACAATGTAGAAATAAGCTTTAAGCATTGGGAAGAATTGTGAAGTGAGACAACTACAGGCATAAAAAGTGAAGGATTTAGTGTGATTATAAACATGAAAAAAATATTTTTGGAAAGTTGTAAAATGGGGAACAGGCAAGATGATTCGAAGCAGATACTGTGTGCAGGGATAATACACAAACCAGCAATGCCGACAGTAGCATCATGGTAGAGCAGGAGGACCCTGGGCTGCAGTGCACCAGCGAGGAAAGACCAGTGTTGGTTTGCATTAGCTCCCTTAGGCCTCCTGTTGTGTAACAGGGAGATGCTTATTCCTGTACAGAGTTGGCACTGTCTGAAGGCTTGACCTGTGCTTGCATTAGCTAGAAGTGTTGTATCTTTGAAATGTGGGGTTTGGGCTCTATTCTGGCTGGTTTGGAAATCAGGCTCATAAGCTGATCTTGTGTTGATGCAGGTTAATCCTTTGCAGGAACAGTTCTGATGAAATGGCTCCTTCTCAAAGAAAAGGCATGTTTTACAGTGTCATAAAATACTCGTAGGAATTGGGAAAAATTGTTTGTGGAGTCAAATACATCATGTAGCAGTTTTTATTTTCAGTCAATGCTATCTTGTTCTTTAGGTCCTTTTCTCTATGCAGTGGATTTTATTGTCTAATTTTTGTATGTGGGGGGAAGGCAATAACTAAAAGATTTTACTTCAGTATCTTCTCAGTTCTAAGAATCTTTTCACACACTTCAAAATTTGTTGCGTCAAACATGAAAGTGAAGATAGGAAGCTGAAGGAGCAGTGCAGTACTATTTTGCTTTTCTGTAGTTCCTTCATAGGAGAAGCTTTTTTTCTGAAAGAATGGGGTAGGGAGAAAAATGTGTTTAAGCTCAGTACATCAGAGTGGCTGTCAGCACTCAAGAACACATGGGACTGGATGGCAGTTTTATTCATAAGTAACACGTGATGAGGAAGCATGCATCTGTGAGATACATGCAGAGCTTTGCTATCTGCTGTGTTATTTTGCAGGTAGGTGGCATGTTTGATACTGTGCAGAGGAGTACCCAGTGGACCACTGACTGGGCACTTCTGCTCCTTCAGATAATCACTTCAGGAACTGTTGATATGCAGACCAACAAGTATGTCTGCGCTGTTAAAACAAGCTAATCAATGTCCTTCGTGCCTTTAAATCCTGATTGCATGGATGTTACTGTTATATTTTTCTTATTATTACCATATTACTGCTTGAGTGCAACTTACATGCTCAATGCTGGTCTCAGCTGGGGAACATCTCTATCTTGGAAAGCACTGGAAACACTATTTACACTGCTCCTTAACAAGCATGTTTTCCTAGCAGTTTCCCAAACTGGAGCTGTAGTTCCTAATGACTATTAGCTCTTTGTGCTGTCTGTAGCTCTGAGCTGTGGTGTGTAAGATCTGTGTGTGTATCTTGACAGTTCACCTGCATGTATACACCAGGGCCGGTGCATGCGAGCTGAGTTGTGCGTGCATGCAGAAAGCACTGAAAAATTCGGCTTGTCTAAAGAGCTGTGTTTGTGCCTTTTGCTGTGAATATCTGTCCCTGGATCTCTTAGCAATGCGTAATTCCTCGGGTAACACTTGTAATTTTACTCTCAGTGAATTGTTCACAACTGTGCTTGACATGCTGGGCGTTCTCATCAACGGGACACTTGCCTCCGACTTGTCAAATGCTTCTCAAGGAGGGCCTGAGGAAAACAAAAGGGCTTATATGAATTTAGTGAAAAAGTTAAAAGTAAGTGTTACATCTCATCATTTTCAGCATTTCTTTTGAATCACATTTTCAACTTTTCATCTTGCCATTTCTAGTATCTGGGAAGGCCTCGGAAAAAGAGGAGAGAATGAAGTAGCACTAGTGGTAATAAGGAACGAAAGAAGGAAATTAAATGAAATAGGAATGTGAGGGTGGGGAGACAGTCTACTAAGATTTTCTTCTCATTACCTTACATTTAGGGACCCTGGAAGAGACTTAATTACTTTTATTCATGTTTGAGACACTAAATTTGTATTTAAATTGTATTATATAGTTTCTATATTCTGCTCAAACAAGAGATGAAATAATAACTTACATTCTTAAAAAACAAAACACAACAAGACCAGAAACTAACAACAAAAAAAAAACAAACCAAAAAAATAACCAGCTCTGCAAAACCATTTGTTTAAATTTAGTAAAAGTACAGGGAAATGATTCATTCAGAAACTGGACATTTTCTAATAGTGAAAGCAGTGCAATGTTTCTCTTCCTTTTTTTTTCTCCTTTCTGTTTGATTGATTGTTTTATTTATTCTTTAGAAAGAGCTGGGAGACAAGCGGTCAGAAAGCATTGACAAGGTTCGCCAGCTGCTCCCTTTGCCAAAGCAGACATGTGATATTATTACTTGTGAGCCAATGGGATCCTTGATTGACACCAAGGGCAACAAAATTGCAGGATTTGACTCCATTGATAAGAAACAGGCAAGAGTAAATGTTTACTTTCATCTAATTTTTTTCATGATTTTTTGGTGATGGGAAATTCAAGCAAGCGGGTACAGCTTGTAGAGTGCATGCATTTACACACAGTATCAAGACCAGTATCGTATTTCTGCTGTAGTGCAGCTTTCTAATGCAGTCATTACCACAGCTTCAGCCTCAGCAATGCAATGTGTTAAACAAGTAGGCTCCCTATGAGCAATGATGTGAAAGTTGAGTGATGCTGGGCTTGTACGAGCAGCACTGTTAAAAAGAGTTGCAAACGACTGACTGTTTTTTTGTTACCAAATATATTTCTGTTTGAAATACATGTGCACTGTTTTTCTTGCATGATCCATGTGAAAGTTTTTGGACAGTGTGTGAAACCAGGACTGGGTTTATAGAGGGGCGCTCAGGGAGCTGGATGAGTCCGAGCAACCTGGTGTGAGTTGTATGATACAGCAGCACCACCAGCCCTGCATTCACACTGATAATGGGTCTGTCCTCTTCCTAACAACTCACCAGTGCTTGCAAATAGCCTCAGATCTTTTGAAGTATAGGCTTCTTCAATGGAAACAATTTTATGCCACCCATGCAAGTTCAGGAGTTTGGATAACCTTTCACTTTTCAGTTTGTTTAAAGTTTGTCCATCAACATCTATACAAACTAGAAGTGAATGATGTTTGTTGCATGTCCTACCTCATTAATTCCAGAGGGTACACGGCCAATTTGTAACTCCTAATGTAATGAGTGTTGACATAAGCTTGCTTGATTTTGCAATCTAGGGTCTTGACTGATATCAGCCAAAAAGGAAGATTATGTTTGACTTGGAGCTGAACAGCAGCAGCTCTTACAAAAGGATTTGTTTTTCAAGCAGAATCCTACATCTGAGAGCTCATTTGACCTGGAAACCTTTTGATCTGTTACGTGCTGAGAGGAAGCTGGGGGGTGATCCTGCTTACGAAAGACAGGAAAGAAAAGGAAAATAAGAAGTGTGTTAGCTGGTTTGGAATTTTTGTCAATATAAAAGGATATGTATTTTTTAAGGTGAATTTATTTAGGAGAGAAGTGTGGAGCTTTTTATTCTTACCCCCCCCCCCCCCCTTACTTAAATATGTAAACTTCTAGCAATCTTCAGATTAACTAGATTAATTATTTGACTTTTCCTCTGAAATGCGTTAGATGGAAATTGAAATATTTAACATGGCTACAAGCAAATAGTACTATAGAAATGTAACTGCTTTAGCTAGTGGTAGCCTTGATGGAGGTTAAAATCCCACCATTATGCACTTGATTTATTTTGTGGAGGAGAAAAACTGTTACTGGATTTTCTGACTCAAATCATACAAAAGCAAGTAGTTTGCTCTAGTGTTCAACTTTCCTAAAACGCTAACTTCACTTTTGTTTTGAAACAGGGCCTTCAGGTTTCAACAAAACAAAAAGTGTCCCCTTGGGACTTATTTGAAGGTCATAAAAATCCCGCCCCTCTCTCCTGGGCATGGTTTGGTACAGTTCGTGTCGATAGGAAAGTGATCAAATACGAAGAGCAGCAGCATCTCCTCCTGTATCACACACACCCCAAACCCAAGCCACGGAGCTACTACCTCGAGCCCTTGCCCCTTCCTCCAGAGGAGGAGGAGGAAGAGCCTACCACACCTGTCTCTCAGGAACCAGAAAGAAAGTCAGGAGAGCTCTCAGATCAGGGAAAACATGGCATGGATGATGAGAAGAAGACAAAAGGCAGGAAGAGAAAGTCAAAGTCAAGCTCAAGGACTGATGTAAGTGGTTGATGCCCTGTGCAAAACTTCAAATACCTTGCTGGAGCATCTGACGTTGCACAGTGCTCTCTCAGCTACCTTCAGAAATTGTCCTCTACCTGGAGACCTGGTCCTAATAAAGGGAATGAATAGAGATGGGCAGCAGGAGGGTGTATTTCTATCAGAGAGAGCTTCCAGGAGAATCAGTGTAGAGAAGTGTACAGGGCTTAGGACTTTACGTGCAGTATAAAATATGCTAGACTGGAACTTAACTCACTAATATTATTCAGGCAACAAACATGCTTTCTCTTGTTTGGAGTAAAATTACAGCACTTAGATTTTCTGTCAATTTCTAAAATACCTCCTGCTCAAATTATGTTTGAAAGCAAGCATGTTGGTTCAAACTCAGGTCCCATTCAAATAGAAACCAGTTTGAAAAAACCTCTTCCACACAGATAAACTGTTTCACTGTGCCGTTTGTTCTGGCTTCTGAGCTGCTTGCCCTGTGGGCTTTAATGTTGTTTTGAGGTGTGAGTTCCTCAGCTGAAGAATCACACAGAGCCAGGTGTTTGAGAAACAGACCCGGCACCACCTGAATAATAATGTACATTCACAAAAGCAGCATTTTGCACGATTGCAGCCTTTCCACAGTGCTGCTGATATAGTTGTATGCCTTGTAGATGTTACAGTATTCTGACAGCATCCATCTGGTTTGGCACCGTGTTGTGTTTGAAACAGGTATAATTTTAACATAGTTTTCTGGCCTTTTTGATATTTCTGTTAAGTTCATCCTGTTATTGATAAACTGATACAGTAAGCGGAGCTTGTGCTTTGCCTAATTATAGCCTGCAGAAAATACTTGCTAATAAGGTAAAAATGGATGGTGTCTCTAAGAAGTTTAGTGTTAATTACCTGTGGGCAGCCTGAGACTTAATCTGTTTTTTACATCATTGCAAACGACAATGGGAACTGTCTCTATCCTTTAATAATTTAGTAGGAAAATTGGCATTATTTATGAGTTAGTAAGGTATGAATGTCAGTTACATTCACTTTTACTGTGTATTTTAAGGAATATCCACAGAACAACTTATACAGAGTGCCTCCCAATTATTCACCTATTTCCTCTCAAATGATGCACCATCCTCAGTCTGCCTTGTGGGGTTACAACATCATGGGACAGCCACAGCAGCCTGGTTTCTTTGTGCAGAACCAACCCCTCCCACCAGGTATGTGTAAGCTTTGGGTTCACTCACTGGGCCTTTTTAATTTGATCTATGATAGAATTTGACTTACTACAACCAGATTTTGTTCTGAGCTTTCTCTGAAGCAGGTTGTGATGGCTGATGCCATTGGTTTTATTCCTTTAGTTAGACATTTTTAGAAGAACCTTCCATTAGCAGTTGTACGTCTGTCTCTTAAGCTGTTAAACTCTCCTGGTAGATAAGCAAAAATGACCTGCTGGTGGATTTTTTTATTATTATTTTTTTTTTTGGTGGATTTTGTGGTGGATTTTTTGTGATACTGATGAATTTTTCTTATAAAAAGCTGGTAGAAGTTCAATGAGGAGTTAAATGAGAGGGATGATTAAAAGGAACAAGTGACCTTCAGGTTATTTCTTCTGGAGTTATTTCTTCTTTGATTCACATCAAGAACCATGGTGGGTAATTTAACATCTGCTAGATGGAATAAATAAATCTGTGGGCTAGCTTTTTTCAGCATTTGAGATGTGTTCAATTTTTTGTATGCTTGTTTTGTTTCTTTATGTGTATATAATTTAACATACATATTTTAGATGTTCTTGTGGGCAGCAGATTTTGAAATAGATGTTCTGTCCTTCTCGGATATTATGCACAGAAGCTTGGAAGTTTGTTTCCAATTATAAATGTTAAATATTTTTTCTGAAGCTCCAAATATAACTAGATCTGCATTTAAGATACATAAAAGTCTTCAGAAAATACCAGAAAGTGTCTACAAAATTAAGAAAATTATGATTTTTAAAAAACATGTAGAAGATGTACCTTCCTAAGTCTGTTGACCTATATGTACTTGTTATTTCTCAAGTAGCGCCGATGCATAAGTTACTGCCACCTCATGATAACATGATTTGACATAATGAGCTGTTCGTATCATGCTTTTGATGTGACATGCAAATTTTGTTTTTCAGTAGTAGTCAAACATCTTGGCTGATGTAGAACATGTAGGAGCCCATAGCCTTTTTACTTTTCATTCTCATTTACAAGTGGTAGTCTTCAAAGCAATTTTGCCCTTTCAATTTTTCAGGCCAGTAATCTGGTTTAATCCAGTTCCCTGTCTGCCTTTACAGAGATGAGTTTATCATCATTATTGTAGGTCTAATCAAACAGGAGGTGATGAATTAGCAGTGAACTGTACTAACAACTTCCCTGCAGATGGCAGAGAAAACATTTGTGTTTTTGGTGGGTTTTAGGTGGTTCCAGACTGGATCCAACAAGCTCCTTTGTTCCAACTAATACGAAACAAGCCCTGTCGAACATGCTGCAGCGACGCTCTGGCACCATGATGCAGCCCCCCTCTATCCACGCAATCACACCTCAGCAGCAGTTGCTCCAGATGAAACTCCTGCAGCAAGAGCAGCAGCAGCAGCAGCAGCGGCTGCTCAGGCAGCAAGCACAGGCACGATCTCTCCAACAGGTTTGTCCAAACTCCAGAGGCTGAAGAGCAACACAGTGGTTTTGCCTTGTGTTGGGGCTGCTTGCCCTGAATAGGCACATGGAGTGGAGAGCCAGCTGACATTTACACTCACAGTAACACCCTAAATATTGCTTAGGCAGGACCATCTGCTTTTAAACTTCATTTGCACTTTGGCCTTTTAGCCCTTTCTATTTTTAGCGTGTTTCATGAAATCAGGTTTTGCTTCTGCTACTTGATGTTACTCTGGTTCCCTGTTGTTCCACCAGTGACTTTCATGACGGAATTAGCATGGTGCTATGTACCTCCAAACAAACCTCCTAAAAATTCCAGGAAGTCCAGCAGCAGCCAAATCCATACACATGTGCACATGGATGTGCATGTTCTGTAGAAGCAGCTGGTACTCTCCTAACATTTTTACAGAGTACTGTTGCTGTGTGCCAAACCACACATGCCTGTTACGCAACTCCCTTCTGAGCCTAAGATAATTTTCAGAATATGGTTACAGCCAGGCTGATTTTGAGTTGATGGCATAAGAACCAAGGAAAATAATTTTTTTCTTTTGGATCCCAGATAAACAATATGTGTGTATAGTATTTGGCAGTACAACCAGTAACTGCTCACTTTTACTTTTAAAGACCTACTCTACCCATTCCTCCCCTCACTGCAGTCATCTGTATTGTATTATCCTTATGCTGAGTTCTTGCCTTCAAACTTTATGATGTGTCCCGCTTGCTTAAAATTATCAAAATTTTTGGCAAGTATTCTCATCATTTTTCACATGCTGTGTCTGTTTCGTTAGAGCTCCCTCATTGTCCTTATCATCCCTCCTTCAGTCTCCCTGTTATGATGCACATAAAGCCCTCTGCAGTGCTTAAATTGCTGATGGGCTAGAATAGTTTTACATGTAGATGGGCTGTTCATAACGATGAAACCAGGGTTTCCTTTATATGTGTCTTATACTACCTTTCTTTAAAAGAAAAATCAAAATTAAAAAAAAAGAAAAAAAGCCTCCACTAAAAAGCCTCCTCTACTACGTGTTTTGTAAGGTCAGTGGTACAGTGGATATTTGATCCCTCATTGGTGTCCAATAGGCACTAGAAGGCACTATGGACTAGTTGCCCTAAATGTTAGGATAATGGCTTCTACAGTCAGCCATTGCTTCCTGCTCAATAGGAACCTTGAATTACCTCTTACGTTAGACAGTACCTCAATATTTGAGTGTTAGGTTGAAATGGTTTTCAATTATTATGAAAGAATGCAGGTTTCAATAAGAGCCTTTAGTAAACAAATGATGTTCACTACTTATGGCTAGGTGGATTTAAAAGTAATTATTGAAGATCTAGAACAACATAGTATTCTCACACTTAATAAATCTGTTTTTTTAACATTTTTGTATTTAGAGGACAAAGGATGTTGGATTTGCCTTTTGGTTTCAAACAATACCGGTATCTGAAATGTTAAGAACAGTGCTTAGATTTTGCTCTGAAGTACTGCCTAGGCAGTTTGTCAGTAATGAGAAACAGCCTATCAGGAGGATGTGATTCGAGGCCTAAATAAGTTTAATAAGGTGTCTGTCATGAACTTTTTCATAAAATATGGTTCATATTCAATACTGTTATGAGGGCATGCCCAGTCTAACAGTTGCATTAAAGTTCAGCTGGGTAGGTCCAAATGCATATCTCAGCTAACAAATGACATGTTGGGTGCTCTTCAATCTACTCGGCAGGTCTGTATCAGCCCTTTTTTTTTGTGTCAGCAGTAAGTCAGTGCAAATTAAGCTGAGGTAAACCAAGTTAAGCCAATCTTTTGTCTCCAGACTACCTCTACACAGTGGCATCCTTTGTAGCATCCTGGGGAGTACCACAGACGGGCACGTTTTGCTGTATACTTCTAATTTTTTGCTTATAGATTGTTTGGGGTGATTAATTTGGGACGTTATTTGGAAACTTGCACTGTGGTAAAATGAATGAGCAATTCACCAGGCCGTTCAGTTTGCTTTCCTTGTTTGAGTGTTTGCTGGCAATACTGATACCAGAGAAACCCCTCCAAGGTACTGGTGGCACTGGAACTTCTGCATGCTCTCTGAGACTGCAGGCTGCCCCAGCAGGACACCTGCCTGCACGCTTGGCTGGTGCCTTAGTTCAGCCAGGTGGCCTTTGGGAATTTGCGGTAGTTCTTTCTGTAGTCCTGGATTTAGAGCAGGAAATGCTGTACAGGTAGAAGCCTGAAGGTAGTATTTGGAAATTCAGGAAGAAAATGACTTGTAAGTATTATTACTATGTGGTGTAGGTTGTTAGGTTGAGCTTAAACGGGGAAGATTTCCTCTTTGGATTTTATATCTCAGCAGCTGGAGAATGAAGTTACCTGTGCAGCTTGAAATTATTAGGACTGGTGTTTCATGAAACCTCCAAAGAGAACAGTTCTGTGAAACTAGTCCACAAGGACTCTGACCTTCAGTGCTGCATTGTTCATGCTGTGCTCTTGAAAACAAATAATATGGTTTGTCCAAAATGTTTAATACTATATATGGAATAAATAGGCTCCAGTGGGTGGCAGTTTCCTTTCCATGTTTTGAGTTTCTGTTCATAAATCTCATAAAAGTGTGGAGATTCATTAGCATCATGAAACACTTGTAAGGGTTCTGTCAGTGTTTCAGAACACCAGCATTCTTTCAGTACATTCGGGTGAGTGCTGTAAAGGTGCTGTTCTACTGTACTAACAAGCTGAGCCTAATAATATATATTCTCTGTATTGTTTGCTATTTTCTCGCCTGTCCTTTTCCTTTAGGATGTCTGTAGCTCTGCTGTATCCCTTCAGGATGGCTTTGACAACGTAATGGTAACCAATCTGAGATCATGAACTTTTCTTCTTTTTATTTTCTCTTTTGCACAAACATGCATTTCTTTCAACACACAGGCTGCACACTTTGCTTTTGATGAGAATGATACGCTTTGGGTACCCCCGTGGCTAGGTAGTGCAGTGGCTGCATGCGGGAAGGCTGTGATATGGTTGCACACAGAATATTTTGTTCTTACAAATATTCCCAATAACTGCATCATTGATTTTTTTTTTTCTCTTCAGAAAATGTTGTGTTTCTCTCTGTGAAAGATTAGAGTAGCTGCAAGATAGCCTGATGCCATATCCATCCAAGCATGACCTGCGCCTTCCCATTTTGCCCCCGTCTCCTTGCTGGTGCCTGGGTCTGCTCCACTCTGCCACCTTCCACCGTGGTGGCGTTCACCGCGCTGTGCAGTGCAGTAGCGGTGGCTGCTGAGGCAGCCCTGTGGGCTGGCTAAGAGGCAAAGGATGGACCACGTAGGTTTTACAGCCAGCACGTCCCAGCCAGCACATAGGGCCATGTGAACTGCAGTTTCCAAAATACTTCATCTCGTAGACACAGCAGTACAGTGCCTGGTGGTGCGTTCCTGAGCTGCAGGACGTGCAGTTGTTAGAATAACTGTGTTTTGTTTCTTCCAAAATAAGTAACAGTTAATAGCTAGATACTAAGGTTTCATAGAATTCAGTCATTTCTCGTGAGAAGAGATGACATCTGTCTTTGTGGCATGAAGTTTCATCCCTAATATCCATGTTTGAAAGTTTGCCGGATATGGTCAATTAGAAAAGCTGCTTCAGAATAGTTTTCAGGACTTTCTTCCTATCCTAGGGAAACTGCAATGCTGTCAAAAGCACTAATTGGAAAAACAAAATTTATTTTTAAAAAGGCTTTTCTGCTTACCCTGTTTGCCAGTATTTTATAGATATGCAGTATTTACAGGTACTACTGACAGCACGGCAGGACGGGGTACAGATCACTGTATTCACAGCTCATCAGGCACACCTAGATATGCAGCAAGTATGCAGCGAAGTCTGTTAGATTTATCAGTGTAGGATGTTGTTCTTACTTAAATAAGTGTTAGTGTTTCCCTACCTACTTTTGAAGTCAGATTTGACCAGATTTGATTCATAATCAGGGTACAATACCATAGCTGGTGTGATTACCAGTTCACACACCACATAGAAGAGCAAATGCATTCTAAATGCAATATGGTCACATATTTAATATGAAAAAGCACTAAGTTGTGTTTGTTTCAGTTTAAGGTGTAAGTAGAACAAAGAGAACAATGGTTATTGCTGTAACATTGCATCAGCATTGAATAAAAGTGGTGGGGTTTTTCTCCCTTCTTTTCCTTCGTCTTTTTTTTTTTTTTTTTTTTTTTTTTAATGTGCATGCACAATTCTGGCTTGCAGCAATTGGCTTGCAGCAGTTGGCTTGCATGTTCAGTTAACTCTTACTAAATTATGCCTGAAGGGAGAAGTCCCTTTGAATTTAGTAACCCTGCTGTTGCTGCTCGGGAATGCAGAGCTCTCACTCACAGCACGGGAATTTACTCTGTTGCCATGTGCTGCAGTGAAATAAATTGATCCATCTCCTGCCTGATGAACAGCTTGTTGCTTAAATTTCACTCTTGGATTTGTCTGTAGCACTTGTCTGGCCTGGGTGGTGGTGCCTCGGGTGGTGGTCTTTGGTAAGAGTGTTCTGCTCTGGAGCTCTCAGCCCCACGGCAGCTCTGCTGCTTTGTCTGTGTTTCAACAGTGGGAAGAAGGTCTGTGGACAAAAGCCATTTGTGGATTTCACCACATATTGCTGGGATCATGCATCTGCTTGTTTAGTATTTTCACACATAATTTCGGCCTAATCCAATTTCCATTGATATAACTTCATTAACACTAGAGGGACACTGGTTACACCCATGGGCATGAGTGGAGAAATTCTGGTTTGGGGCACGCAAGGTGAGCTGTCGCTGGGAGAACAGAAAGAAAACAAAACGCGGAGCATGTCTCCAAGTCTGTCTGTGGAAACTGACTTCAAATCAACCCACAGGGTCATTTGTGTTAGTGCTGGGCATATTTAAGGCCCTGTTTTGTTGTTGTTTTGAAAAATCAGTCATAGTTTTATCAGATTTCACTGTTTACCTTTGGGTGAATTCAGGTTACATCTTTATCTATTTCATGGTTGGCACCTCACAAAGGAGTTTTGGAAGCAGTTTGCTCAGAGAAATGATTGGTTATTTTGTTTGTTTGTTGTTTTTCTTCTTCTATCTCTCAAAAAAAAAATCTTAATTTTTGAGCACTTTCCCCTGCCCCTGATACCACTGTACTAGATGCGTCTTCAGTTGATCAGTGTTTTATGGGCATGCTGTGTGCAAGGTATACAGGCTGCTCAGCTTTTCGGTTCCTCACCTAGCAGGTGGTTGTTCTGAGAGCTCCCCATCTGATTTTGCAGATGTTTTTCCAGCTAAATTTGCTTTCAGTCCTGGCAGTAGTTAGGGATATAGATGCTTTTCTGTTCGCACTTCTGGTACTCCCTGATTTGTTTTTCAGAATTTTCCCGGAGATATTGGCTGGTTTTTAAAACAAATCCTTAGAATAGCTTCTGCCTGCTTAGTGTAGCTTGTCGTAACAGAGCTCCCTTCCACCTTGTCTGGCCCTTGTGGCTCCTTTAGCAGTGGCCCGAGTCCTGCACCAGAGCCCCAGCTATGTCAGTCACAGCTTTAAAAGAAAGGAAGGCATTAAAAACAAACGCTGTGCCAACCCCGTGGCATCCCATGGCAGCTTTGCCCCTGATCCGTGACCTCTTCTGTCCATTCCCTCCCTGCAGCCCCAGGTGGTGGTGCCACGGGGCTGGCTCGGCTGCAGCTGTAGCACTCGTGTGCTGTGCTCACCGTGGGCCCACAGGCCAGGCAGCTCTGCTCATTTCCTGGGACCTTGTTTTTAAACACAGTCCAAATTAATAGCCGATTTGCAAGACTGCTGGTGGCACTTTCAGACTTGTTATCATTTGGTGAATTTCTACTGAAGGGCTGGGAGCAGATAAAGAAGGAAGGTTCCTCTGGTGGTTCAGTGGTTTTATCCATTGGTATTTGTATTTGTTTTCTTTTCCAGCTGGTAGCCCGATTGTGGTATTGCTGCTTGCCGTGTGTTATCAAACTGACTTCTAGCCTTAAATTATAATATTTCTCTGTATGGATATCCAGATTACAATGTCAATTGCCTTTTTATTTCTTTGTTTGTGGTGAAGTGGACAGCTAAGTGGAGGGAGCACCGTTGCTTCCAGCTTGTGTCTGCTACTAAGATTCCTTGAGTAGAACAATTTTCAAAATGTTCAATTGCAACATCACAATACCACAAAAAACTGATTGATTTGCATTTCTGGCAAATTCTCATGCACCAATTTTTTACAATCTTGGTCTTGAAGTATGTCCAATTTTTTTTCCTCTTTTCTTGTGCTTCAAAACATACTAATGCAATCTTTAAATGAGTTGCTGTTAGTTTGGCATAAATTTGGAGGCAATTTGAAGCAAGCAAAGTAGGCTCTCTGCTGATCAGAAATACAAAGCATATTTCCGAGCTGTTGGGAGCTGGAAATGTTTGCATAGCCATTTATCATACAAATATTTTGCATGTCATCAAGAAATCTGCTAATGAGCATGTGGACTGCTTCATCTGTGGAAAAACTAGCAGTCAGGTAGCTTGAGAAAGCTCAACTGTGTTTTTAAACTAGAGATTATCACTCTCTCTGAGTTTCCAGTGCAATTCCATGTTCTGTCTGGAAGACCAGCTAGATTTATTTATTTTTTTCCTGAAGCGCAAGAAATACTTTGCAAAACTCCATTTTAAAGGGTGTCTGCGAAACCCCCTGGTCAGTAAATTTCTGTTTCTTCACCACAGCAGTGTTACGGCAGTGTCAGAAATCAGACAGTCAGTTCTCCCACCTCCCTGTGAGCCAGAGCAGTTCAGTACAGTTCAGAGTTGCAAAGTGCCGTTTTTTGAAGGAAGTGGTGAAGCCTCTCCCTGGCTCCTTGTTACACGCAGTGGTGGGTCTGGGGGCGGCTGCTGCTCTGGGTGCAGGGGCTGCTCCCAACCCGTGTGTGTCTTTCAGGGTCAGCCGATGGACCAAGCTGCTCTGTTCACTCCGCAAGTTCGCCCCCCGGCTCAGCTCCCGCAGTACCCAGGGTTGCAACAAGCACAGGTACTGTGCTGCTCTGGTGGAGTGAGTGCCTAAAAATGTTTTTTAAACAGGGTTCCTTCACCTTCCAGTCTGCTTGTCCATGCTGAAGGTTTGCTTGGGGCTTGTCTCATGCATGTGGCCTAGGGCAATGGTGTTCACTGCTCTCTGCACGCTGCAGCTAGTAAATGTAAGGCAGCCACTTTGCAGTTTTTCCCTTAATGATGTTGCTGGTAAAGACAATCATACTTCTGAGCAAAGTCTGAAATTTGACCTATTTTTTGTGAGATATTGACACCAGCAACAGTTTAAAATGAACCTCTGTTATGCTGTACATATATTCATTCTGGAACTTGGGGTTTTGGGGCAGGGGGAGAAGGGAGGTGGAGCAGTGAGCACAGCCCCGCTCTTGCCCAGTACCTCTCAGGGAGGGAGGGCAAAGACCAGGCTGGGTCCTTTGTGTGCGGCCACATTGTAGCTGCCTGAAGCTGCAAGCAGAAGCACTACCAGCATGGGGAGCCCTGCCTCGTACTGATGGCTTCTAGTTGCTGGGTTTTAGTTCTTTGATAAAGGCCATCTCTTTCTTTTATAGCGAAGCTAATTTAAATAGGGTTAAGTTACACAGTGAAGTCTCTCTTTTGTCTGTTTCCCACGCAGAGCATGCCTCATGGATACACAATGTACAGCACACAGATGCCTTTGCAGCAGCAGCAGCCCGGCGGCGTGGTGCTCTCCCCCAGCTACAACCCCCGGGCATACACAGCGGCTCACTCGGGCCCCGCGCTGATGGAGAGGCTGAGGCAGATGCAGCAGCAGCCGAGTGGATACATCCAGCAGCAGGCTGCTGCATACATCCAGCCTTTGACAGGCACTCAGCGGTGAGGTCCTGCTGTTCTCGTAGCTGGTGACATTGCAAGATTTTAATGGCAACTTGGATTTAGAGGTCTAAAGTTTTGCTTAAAGTTAATCAAAATGAAGCTAATGCTGGGTCTAACTAGCAATAAATTTGCCTTTCTCTCGTTTCCCCCTACTTGGTCTTGGCACAGATTGTAGCCCAATTATATTCTGTGTGTTTGTAGAGCATAAAATTTCATTTAAAGGTGACTGTTGGGTCCTATTTCCTGCTCCCCTCTCCCTATTCTACAAGCTGTATCCGTGTTATGCAAATAAGTGTGCAGTATCAAACATTAATAAATATTTCAGGTTCTGTAGTCAAGAAAACACAAGACCAATTTGGTAGTTTAACTAGCAATAGACAAATGAATTTCAGTTCAGCCTGAATACACTAAATTGACTTGAGTCTGAAAATAAATCTGAGTCGTAGCCTATAAGAAACAGGAAAAATACAGTGGTAAAGAAATGTAATGAAACAGATAGCAAATGAAGTAGGAACAACATCTGTAAACAGGATTGTTAAAGAGTATCCTGAGTGGAAAACTAGAGTTTCCAGTGAAAGTCTTGAATTGGAGATTTTTTTTTTTTTACTATAATGTTCTAAGATAGCATTTCTTTATTTTTTTTTTCTTTTTTTTCAGTATTTTACAAATTAAGAAGCCTAATAATCAGTTTTAAGTTCATGGAAATGCAACTAAGAGATGTTTTGGCCAGAATATTTTAGTGCTTATATGGAAGTCTTGCTTGAAACATAGAAAAGCAGAAGTCAAATTATTACCTATATCAGTTGCCAGGCAATAGGATGGTACGGCTTCTCTTATGGGATATATTTCATAGCATTTATATTTGGAAAAATATTCTTCCTTAACATCTTCTAAATCTGTAGAAGTCTGATGTTGTACCTTGTAGTTGAGTACTCCTAGACTAACTTTTTGCTGTTTACAAATGGAATACAATTCCTTCTTTTATGTTGTTATTTTTCAACCAGATTGAGCCATCAGCCTTTGCAGCCAAATTCATTGATAGGAGGGGGACTGGACAGTGCATCAACCACAGGTCCTCATCCAAACCTGAACTCGGCACAGCTGCCTCAGGAGCAAATGAGACAGAGGCAGCAGCAGATTCGACAGCAGAGACTCTTCCAGGTGAGAGACCCAACTGCACCAAAGGCAAGGGTTGCTTCATTGCAGGGAATGTAAACATCACTGTAGCAGGGGATGGAGTTACTGGCTCACTTGTGCATTCAAGTCTAAAGTAGAGGAGCTGGCTGCTGTTAATCCCAACTGGTTTCACTTGAGTGCAATAATTTATTGCTTATGTCTGGGACTTCCAAAAGAGAGCTCTAGGCATACGTGTGAAAATCAATACTTCAGTTTTTCAGGATAGAAGAACGCTTTTGGAAAAGGTAAATTTGAGAATAGCCTAGCTGAATGAACTGGGACAAAAGCAGTGGTTATGCTCTATCTACCCTCTTGGGCCTTATATACTGAAATTAAATTGATAATTAAATTAAATAGACCTGTTTGTTCTATTATCTTTATTCTGATTTGATGATATATTTTTAGTTTGGAGGTAAGCAGTGGTTTATCAGCTAAGTATGTAAGGCTTTTCCCAGGGGAAGTAAATTATATTAAAAATTCTTCCCGTGGCCCTTTGATGGTTGGAATTATTTTCATATTCTCATTTTAATGCAATAGCTATCTGTGCCAGCTCTTGTCAAATGATAAGGCATTTTGTCTAGATTTTTTTGACATAATAAACAAAATATACCAGCTATTTATATATTTTGTATATTAAAAATGGCCTCGTGAGCCTTGGTGTGGCAGAAGATGAACAGAACTGGAGCGCTGTGAGGTTCATCTCCCACATGGGGCCTCCAGTGACTAGTGCTGTAAGCAAGGCCAGATCCCAGCCTGTAAAGCAGTCACAGAAAGCCACCTGGCTGCGCTCATGGTCGTTCCCTGAGGCAGTGTGCAAGCAGCAGCACCGTCGTTTCAACACCCTCCTTCTTCCAGTTGCAGCAGGGGCAGCAGCAGGGCCAGCAGCAGCCACAGACGCTCGGTCTCCAGCCCGTGCAGCCGCAGCAGCCCTTGGTAAGCAAACGTGAGGCTGGGGGCAGGCGTAGCACAGGGTGGGCTTTGTGGCTTCTGAGAGGGGCAGCGGGACAGGCAGCTGGGACCTGCACCTCGCCTGTCCCGGGCAGCTTTCAGCACAGGCCCTGGGCAGGGGGCTCGTGCACCCTGCTCAGCCCCTGCAGCATCGCTGTGTGGTTGCTTTTCAGAGGTGCTCCTTCCAGGGCCGCGGCGCGCAGCTGCCCCATGCACTGCTGTGCTTCACGCAGCCGTGCAGTCAGAACCGTTACCACAGCTGGGCCAGCTATGACAAGGTGTTCTGCTGAAAAAAGGGTTTGTGTGTGTTGGGAAGGGGGAGCGGCTCAAACGCTTCATTTCAACGCATCTTTCTGAAATTATGCTAACAATATTGAACGAGAGCTAATGGTTAAGATCCCAAGCAATAAAATAACTACCCATAGCAGTTCTTTAGAGAAGTGCTTGGGGATGCAGTTACGAAATGAGTACTGGTGCTTTTCTAATTCCGTACATCTCTTTTCCATCACCAGTAAAACAAGACTGATGAGACTAGCTGCCTTGGGTCTGTGTGCGAGTTCAAAGAGGGAAAAAAATGAGAGGTTGTGAAATCATCCTCACCCCTACTATTAAGGCATAAATAAATGATTATTTTTAAAATCTGGTACGGAACCAAGTACTGTAAGACTCACTGAAAAGTCAGGGATCTTTTCCTCTGGACGTGTAAGGACTTAGTTGTCCCACAGCAGCAAGATAAGGTAAATTAACATCTTACTTCTGCAGGATTTTTTTTTCTGTTTATAATTGCTGTGCTATGTGTTTTTACAAATGTTATCCTAGTTAAAAAAAAAAAAAAAAAAAAAAAAAGTAATAATGAATAGCCCTTGCTAGCTAATAACTTGATGAGAAATATACAGTTGCTGCTGATGCCTGTAAATGGGTGGATTTTTATGTCTTTGTATTGTAGGCTTTTAAGGTGAACACAGGATAATGTGTACATGTGAGGCTATTTGTGGGAGAAGTTTTTGCTGTAACGCTAAGAAAAACATTCACTGTGAAACATACGGTGCTGGTTGTCAGCATTTTCCTGTGTTGCCAGGCTTGTGCTGTGTTTGTGTGAGCATCTGCACTCCCTCTGGTGTTGGCTGCGGATCGCGGCTGCTCCACTGCCGCCAGGCTCCTGCCCCTGCCTTAATTCAGTTCACAATGGCTGTCGGTGACTTCAGGCCTTTGATATTTAGGTTGTAATGCTAACATTTTTGGGGGGAGAAAAATAAAAGGTTATATTGTTCGAAGGTCCTTTTAAATTAAATGATTAGTCACATAAGAGAGCTGCATGAAGGCAGTTGTACAAACAAAATTATTTGTAAGACATTCCTTTAGGCTGAATCGGAGCCTTTCATAGTTTTTTTGTATGATTTTACTAAATCACTATTGTTACCAAATAACCTTTATGGATGCTTACACTGAATTTGCAGTGCTGTTGTCCGTGTTTTCTGTACTTTGTCATTTTTTTCAGACGCATTTAAGGTAGTTGAAGATTATTAGAAAAAGGTTGTTCTAGGAAAATGGAAAAATTGGAATTGCTAACTGCTGAGTTTACAAACATTAATCAATACAATCTTACGGAGAAAATGGAAGGCAGCATGTAAGTGCAGGAGTAAGGATAAATGAAGGATGTTTATCTGACAGCTATTGAAGGATTATTTACATCCGTTTTTGAGTTTTTCCTAATAGCATTTTTATCTTGAACAAACTGCATGTGAAAGGCTGTCTGTCGTGGAGACAGAGCACCTGCCTGGCTGCTGGTTGGCTTTTCCAACACTTAGCACAGCAGGATGCTTTTTGCTGGTTTCACGCCCCTAAGAAGCCCGATGCTTTTGACTGACCTCAGCATTTACTAAGGACTGTTCGCCAGAAGATTACACAATATATTTTAAGTAAAGGATTTGGTTTCGGAAAGGGAAAAGAAGCTGAAGTCTTACTAAAACATTGAAAAGTCCCTTCAGTAACCAGGAAGTTTCACTGAAACAAAGCACGGGTGTATTCTGTAGGGCATGTGATGGACAAGAGTATCAAATATTTTTATTCAGTATATCAGGTTTTCAACTTGGTTGGGTATGTTATTATGCAGAATCTATAGATGCTGTATTTAAAAACAAACAAAACACAGTACTTAATTAGAAGCAGTGTCCTTTCACCACATCCAATGAGAAGGAAAGTTACAGGACGTAGGAATGGACCGAGAGAAGAGCTTAGAGGCCCTGAAGATAAGTAATACAATAAATGGTGCAGGTTTGTTTTCAGCACTAGCATAGCAGCGTCTCATTCATCACGATTTTCCTCCCTGGAGTAGCGAAGTGTGAGGACCTTGTCTTTGGCTTTCTGCCCTTGGAGAGCCTGAAGGTAACTGTTACACAGATATCTCTTTCCTAGAGGTGACACGTGGGTTTTCAGAGGGAATAAATGCCTCTTGTGTTTGCAAAGCTTTTGCACCAGAGGTATCCATCCTAACCGTACCTTTGCTTCAGATGGTCTGTGCCAGATCTGTCCATCATAACTCAGTACTGTGACATCTGTCTGTCTGATCAGTAAAAGTCAGTAAAATAGAATGATTTTCTCCTGAACGACAGGTAGAGGTGTTAAAAACAAAGTTGTGCTTCTTTTCCTACCTAGGCTTACATGAAAAATAGACTGTTGTCTAGCTAGGGAATAATGCAGGCTGTCAGATAGACCAGTTAGAGATTAAATTCTGCTTTGATGTAGATACAGATAGTGTGCAAATTGGTGAAAGTCAGTGCATTTACACCAAGGGTGCTTTTGAAGCGATCGAAGTCATGATTTACTTCATTAACAGCAGATTTCTTTGGATGCTTTTTGTGTCTAATTCCACTGTGCTTAGTGGCACACGCTGTGAGGGCTTTGCCTTGATCCCTGTGGGTTTCAGGTCAGGGTCAGAGCGATGACCGGTTTGCTCCACGGATGAGCATGCCCAGCAGGGCGGGCACTGAGCAGTCCCCATTCCTCTGGAGCCAAGAATCAAGCACGCAGCTACAGCCCTGCAGCGGACCAAACAACCTCTGCCTTGTGCTTATCCCTCCTGTTATCTGAAGTGCCACTGCCCTGGGAGAAACGTTTTTTTGGAAGCTTAAGTTTCTTTTGAGTATTACACTTCAAATACTTGCAAGTGTTTAAAAATGCCCACAAGGCTGTTAATTTTGGTTAGCAGTTTTGATTTGCTTTAGCTTTGAACAAAGCAGACAGTAAAGCTGCTTGAAGTGACTTGTGGGATGAATACTGGCCTCTCCAGAGCTGGAAAAGATGAGCTTTTTGTAACAGAGACGGGACACGTGATACCTACAACATCACTGGAAAAGCGTAAAATTTCAGGGAATGAAGACAACAAACATTTTGTAAGTTTTAAGTGTGCTCAATGTGTCCTTACTGTGCCGTTAAAATTTGGTCAGGATCTACATCGAAGGCAGGTCTGCCTTTCTTCTGTTGTCCTCTACCTGCGCTGTCAGCAGCTCGCATGCTCGTGTCTCCTCCTGGATTAGGTGACTGAAATAGCTCCCCACTACAAGGCCAGGCTGGAGCAGCTGCTGTAAGATCAGGACATGAGCATCTGTGTTACTGCCTCCTGTGAAGCAATTGCTCTTCCTGGGCAGCAGCAGCTTTGGGGCTGCCTCCTGTTCGCTGCCACCTCCCCAGCACTTCTCTGCCACTGCTCAGCCTCATCGCCACGCAGTTCTGGGAGTGCTGGCAGAAGAGCAAGGCAGGATTTTTTTAAAAGACCCAGAGAAGAAAGTAGTTTTGAAGAAATGCTGGGATCTTCTCCTGGTGGTGTCAGCCTGTAGGTGGATGGGATGGGTCATGGTGTCCCAGTGACCTGCAGGGCCAGCAGTGGTGCTCCTGTGCCAGCCCTGCCAGGAGCTCGGCAGCGCAGCTTTCAGGAGGGCACTGGGACAGCTGCCGAGGAGGGTTTTCTGCTCACTCAGTGCTGTGTTTGATGCCTATCACAGCCCTGCTGGAGAAGGTGCGGGGCTGACCCCCAGACATCCTCATGTTGGGGACGCACAGAGCTGTGTCCACCAGCACCATGACTGTTCACGGCTGCACTTCTGTAACATGTGTTAAGGCACAAGTTGAACACTTTTTGCTGTTACTTGGCATGCCACTTACGCTATGCTCCTTTCTTCCATCTTTCTGTTTACTTCAGCAGTTTCCACGGCAAGGCTTACAACAGACACAGCAGCAGCAACAGACGGCGGCACTGGTCAGGCAACTCCAGAAGCAGCTCTCTAGTAAGTAGAGTCTGTGTGCATACACGTGTGTGTGTCTGTACTGGGGTATGGAATTACTTTTCTGGAGACAGTCTGCCTGTTTAAGTCCTGCCATGCGTGCGTGTAAGTAATTTAACAGCAGGTTACAGACCCCAGCTGCAATGCAGTAGCACAATTCTGGTGCTTGCACATCCCCTGCACTTCTGTTGGTCTTTGGAGGCACCTGCAGGACTGGTGGCCCATTCACGATCTGCTGCCCGTTTTGTCCCCTCACTTCCATAGCCATACTGCTGGCAAAGTCCCTGAGGAAATTAGCAAAACATGCGTGCATTAGACAGGTATATAAGGGAATGTGTTGACTATTACTTGCTATTGCTATGTGAAATATAGGTGTTTTTCTGTATTTTTGTAGAGTACAGTCGTGAGGCACAAACACTTCCCTTTACTTTGTCAACCAGGTAACCAGCCACAACAAGGAGTGAATCAATATGGGCATCCTTCACACTTCTAAATGAAAAAGATGGAAAGGAGACGTAGTGTTACGTTTGCACTGAAGAACAGAACATTCAAATTTCAATGCACTAGTTATTGCTAGAAAGCAAACTTTCGTTTTCTTCTCTTATTTCAATAATTATTTTTTTGTGCTGCAGTTGATGTGAATATGTAACAAGTTTTTTTTGGGTTTTCATTTCCTTTGCATTTAATTAGATTTAAATGTAGGGATGTGTGGGCCTACTTGAAGAATGTTATTGCAGATTTTATGAATTTGGTGCTTTTTAGGTCCTGTTACTTTTAAAGAGGACAAAGAATGCTGGATTTATTTATTTGTGGGAAACACTTTCTTGTTATTCTTTTTTTTTGTTTGTTATTTTTTAAGAACTGCACTGGACCAAACTACTGAATTGAAAGGCACTTCCAATTTTGGCATAGAAGTTGATTTGTTCATTAAAATATTCACATCTTTGTTTAATGGTAGAACAAGTGTTAATTTAAATTGTATTCATTTGACTGTAATTTTCATATGCACTTTATAAAGTTCTTTGTTTAAAGTAACAATTCTCTCTTGCTCTCATTGTGGTAAGAAGGTGCTGAAGTGGGTTTATTGCTTGTATTAGAACCTCTTAAAATTTATATTAAAAGCCACAATGTAATGTTAATAAACCTACTAGAAGTAGCAGTGTATTTTCATATTTGGTCCTTTCAATATAAAGTTCATTGGTGATCAGTTGAAAGAGTACAAAACATAGTAACAAGGACTGAGCAGTCGGAATAGGTTTAACTCTGCTCATCTAGGGCAGTCTCCGAGTCCTGGTAAAGCCTGACGAGAGACAACTCTGTATCTCGATGGGTTCAGTAAGAATATCTCATACGAGGGTTCACAAGGAGAGGGTGGAAAAGCCACCAGAGTCTTTCTTGCTGTTTCAGTGTTTCTGTAGCTGACACGTGTGTATACTGAAGTTGCCCTATATGAGTTATTCCTGTTATATATGTCTACTACTACTTACTTTGTATGTTAACTATTTAAAATTCTGGGTTTGATGCTTGATTGCTAAGTGAGTTTCAGTGGTGTAATGCATTATTTATCATCAGCCGAGTACAAAACTACAAGTAAATTACAAATCAAACCATTATTTAAATCTGTTCAAATATGTCATAATTTTGAGTTTAAAACAAAAGAATAAATTTATTACTATTTTATGTAATTTAGGAGTCAGTCTACTTGATATTTTAAATGCTTTCGTTTTGAATATGGAACAAGCAGGGCATTAAAAATATACATAGGAATGCTTTTTTGCTGTTCTGTAGTAACTCAGTATGCTTAATCTGCCATACATGGAGTTTATAGGTGGTGGTGTAGTCGGGTGTCCTGCAGGGTGGGGGACAGATGCATGGCACACACCACAGAGAGCTGCAGAAGGACGGGCAATGGTGAGTGAGGGAACACCCCCAGCACCAAAATCTCAGGAATTTGTGTCACAGATATCCCATATTACAAGGTTATTTCTATATGCTTTACAACAATAGGAATCATTCAAGTTGTAGACTGTTATACTTGCCTTATATGATCCTATCCAGGAAGATTTAATAAATACTTAAATTTTGTATGTTTTGATTGTCTTTTGGAATAGTCAGGGAAGTTTTACTTGCATAAACTTCTTTTATTTTTTTTAACAGAGGTTTACTTATCCCTTGTGTCAGAGTTTACTGTTCTTCATAGCAGAAGTAGCTATTACAGATATTGCATAGTGAGATTCATGTAATCCAGACAGTTTGTGGGTACTCTGTCAACACTACAGAAGGAAGGAACAAGCACACAGTGAACTGCATGCATGCGACTTATGTCAGGAGATGATTGAGCCAGCACAAAAGTAATCCCAGCTGAGGTTATAGTCTTAAAAATAAATCCCCAAGCTGATTATAATGTGATTAAATGAGGTAGAATCTGCATTTAGCTCTTGGCACTAGAATACTTTCTCACCCCTGAGTATCTTATGGGTTAATCAGCTGCTGCTGAGATGTTAATGCAGGAGGTTCAGCTGCTGTTACTGCATTATCTTTGAGGAGTTCCACTGCAGACTCTTCTTAGAAGTGGTAGATATTATAGGCTGGAAAAGACATGTTACAATTCTTCATTTTTTTTTTTTTTTTTATATTATTTTAAATATGTAAAGAGACAGAACTCACGAGGCAGGGATGGTTGCACTGAACCCTTTGTATATCCAGCAGACTTCCTGCGATGGATATGGACAGTGCTCTTGCCAAACAGCCGTGGCTTCAGCTGTGCAGTCTCTGCTCCTCCCCACTGAGGATGCAATGCAGGGTGCAGCAGGCTGCTAGAGCAGCTGGGACTGCCAGTGGCAACACAGACTTTTCCATGATCTCTTCTATGATACATGTACATCCTGAATTTGCAAATCTACCCTTCTATCCTGGCATTAATCTCAGGAAGAAAATGAGGAAGAAACTCAGAGCTTTATACCTACCTGCTGAATTGAGAAAGCAAAATTCTAAATTTACATGCAGACTGATGTATTTTTTTCTAGTGAGAAATCTTTAAAAGCGATTTTGTGACAACTGGAAAATTGTACCAACCTGGACTGTTACTATATCCAGTCTGTATTATTATTTTTTAAACAGTGTTAAGCAGAGCTTATTCTCTTTTTAAAAATTAGAACAAAATTGTTCTGTAAGTATCTTTCCAAAATTCTACAAAAAGACTATGAAACAAAGGTGTATTAAAAATAATTCACTACATGTTTCACCGTTGAATATTTATTAAAAAAAAACAAACAAAAACAAACAAAAAACAAACAAACAAAAAAACATACTGAATAATCAAACATAATAAGGTAATTTGTATCACAATTAAATCTGCTCTTTGGTTCTCAGATACTCTTGTTTTATGTGATCCATGCTCATGATCATCATAGAAGGTGGACAACATTAAACTATTTAAAAAGTCTATCCTTTTCTGAATGTCTCTAGGTACATTTCTAGAAAATAATTTTATTGAATATTCCAAGTTTGTTGGCAGAGCAAAAGTGCCTTATTATTTTTAAGTCCATTTAATCATGAAAGAATCAATGGTAGATAGTAACGCTAGATCTAATTTCCCCCAAGCCCTTTCTCCCTTTTTTGCATGGTCATTGCAGAGTGAATACTGTAAATGCATTTAGGCACTTACATGCCTTTGGCTGCCTTTGATTAAACTTATTCCAAGAATAAACTCAGTCCATCTGTAGGCTTTGCTATTCATTCTGTTTTTCTTATTTCAAATGACATGAATGTACGTTATTGTGAAGTCACTGCCAAGATGGTTCTTTGCCATGCACTTGTACATGCCAGAATCTGACGGCCAGGGATCCTGGATGACCAGTGTCCCTGGGGGATGAAGCAGTTTGCTCCTGGATGCTTGGCCTTGGTTACCTGTAGAGAGTATCGAGTGGTCAGGTAATTCCCACATAATTTCTGGTTTTGGTATTCCCAGTGCCATGCAGGTGAGTTGAACTGCTGCACCAGGCATCGTATGTACAGTCTGTGGTGGTCTGTTTGTAATCCTGGGGGGATAGGCTACAATAATGACAGGAACAGTTATAGATGACTCTCCAGCGTTATTATGGGCCTTACACACATAATTCCCTCTGTCGTGAATGGAAGCTTCTCGTATAACTAGAGTGCCATTTTCCAGCAGAATGTATTTCCTATTGATCTGAGGTCGATCCAGCACATAGCCACCTGGCAGGGTCCACGCTGTGTTTGGTTTGGGACTCCCGTCAGACAGGCAGTGGAGTGATAACGATTCCCCACTGATGCCCTTCACTGGCCCCTTGGGGTGCACCAGAATACTGGGCTTCTGGCCGATCTCCAAGATGATCAGCCTTTCAATGTAGCCAACTTTATTCTTAGCTGCACAGCGATACTTTCCTGCTTTGTCTCTGTTAGGATTGTAGATGGTAAGAGTGCCATTGCTTCCTGTAAGAAACTGGGAAGTCTTGATCCCCTTGGAAAACCACGTGCCATTAGGCAACATCCAGCTTATTTCAGGTGGAGGGTTTCCATCCACAGAACAATTCAGTGTGGTAGCTTTTCCAGGTTTTACTATTATTTTTTCATTGAATGGATTTTTAAACATTGGTCGCCTTAGCATTTCCAATACCTCCAGCCGCACCACCAACATGCTCTCTCCCCAGTCATTACGCGCCACACAGATAAAATCTGCTGTGTCAGAAGGTCTTAGGTTCCGAATTTCAAGTGTTCCATTTTTGTATACTACAATCCTACTCCCATAATATGGAGCTGTTAGGAAAATGTTATCAGGCATAATCCACATAATCTGAGGGGGAGGTGTCCCTTCTGCCCTACAGTCGATTTGTTTCTTCGAATGCCTCACTGCTGTCACTTTAATAATTGTTTTATTGGTGTATAAACCATTTATGATAGGTGGTTTAGCCTCAACATCCACTTTAAATAATTTTGTATCATCCCCTCCAGCATTACGGGCAACACACATATACTCCCCAGCATCCAGCAGTTTGACTTGACTCACTGACAGGGAACCATTAGCATGCAGGAAGTATCTGTCTGTCGAGGAGGAGATCATATCACTGGAAGGTAGCAACCAGAATATTTTTGGCTTGGGTTCTCCAACAACTTCACAGTCCAATAATGCCGTATCTCCAGCTTTCACTTTTATGTATGTCTTGTAACTGTGCTTTATCTGAGCAGCTGCCGTTACGACAGTGATGTGTATTTTCATTTCATCTCTTCCCAGTGTGTTTTGGGCATAGCAGGTATAATCTCCCTCTTCTGTTATGCCGACTTTGTTGAGATACAGAGTTCCATTGTCAAAGAGGACGTATCTGCGAGACCTGTGTCCGCTGTCATCAGCCAGCATCACGTTATTGATCACTGTCCCATCTGGCAAACTCCAGGATATTTCTGGTGCAGGTGACCCAGAGGCCTTGCAGTCCACTTTGAAATCTTTTCCATATGGTACCAGTTTCTTGAAATACTGTTTCTGGTCAATCTTGGCAGGTTTCATTGTGATGCTGACTTTCATCAGTATCAGATCATCTCCAATTTTGTTTCTTGCAACACACAAATAGTCACCTGCATCCTTTTCAGTAACTGTGTCGATAACCAAGGATCCATTGGGATACACATGGATTCGACTTCCCATTCTGTTATGGGGAAAGAGGAAAAGAATTACAGAACAAAATAGTGAAGGTAAATACTGAGCATTGTAAGTTTGAGAGTGAATTTAGTTCACAATGTATTGTTTCAGTGACATAACAGCCCCTTACATAAGCATTGGAGAAAACAGTGTTTGAATTTTTCAAAGAGATGGGCAACAAAAGGACTCCTACCTGTGCCACTGGTCTACAACTGCCTTGGAAGGTAACCTCCAGATTATCCTGGGCTTTGGCTCCCCAGTCGCTGTGCAGTTCAGAAGCAATTTATCCCCGAAATTCAATCGCGTCATCTCTTGAGAGGCAGCAGCTATTTTGGGAAGTGTATCTCTCTGTTCCACCAGCAGGCTTACCACCCTCCTCTCTGAGCCAGTCGAGCTTGTAGCTATGCACTCGTAGTTCCCGCTGTCGGAAGGGGCGAGGTTGCTGAGGTGGAGGGTGCCGTTGGGGAACAGGAACAGCTTGGCGTTTATGAACTGCAGAGGTTTCACCACTGTTCCATCAAAGAGAACCCAGTGGACACTGGGATGAGGATTCCCTTCCACGGTGCAAGGGAATTTCAGGCTTTCCCCCATCGTTCCTGCAATTTGTTGCCGCTTTTCCTCCAAAATAACAGGAGGTGCCGCAATGACCTGCAGCTTTACAATCAGCATGTCAGTGCCTGCTGGATTTTTGGCCACGCATGTGTAGAGGCCCCTGTCATAAACAGTGACTTCCTCGATGATTAGAGTGCCATCTGGTTGCATGTGAACTCTTTTATTTTCCTTAGAAGAGCTGGAGATGTACGTTTTGTTGGCCAGGACCCACGAGACCGTGGGAGGAGGCCTGCCCTCAGCTTGGCACTTCATTGCCACGGTCTTCCCGGAGTGTGCTGTGAGGAGCCGCGGCCTGCTGCCGGCGATGCGGGGCGGGTAGGCCACCACCGACAGCGTGACCAGGAGCCGCGCCGTGCCGAGCGGGCTGCCCGCCGAGCACAGGTACTGCCCGCGGTCCTGCAGGCCTGCCCGCGCGATGGAGAGCGTGCCGTTGGCAAACACCGTCCATCTGCCGCCGTCTGGGCTCTCCACAGCAGGGGGCCCTGCAGAAGTGGGGGGAAACAGCACAGCACATCAGGCCCTCCCTGGTCTGCTGCTTTTGTACTCCGCACCTGAATACGGTTTCCTTATCCTGGTCTGCTTTGCCCAAATAACCAAGACGATAGTGGTAAAAAAGAGAGAAATAATAATTTGTATATAAAATAGAAATTACTGATTTTTAAAGTAGAAAAGCTTTAAAGTAAAAGCAAAACCTAGTTCCTCAGTAGAGACAAGGCTTGGATGAGGCTTTGCACATTCAAAAATATTTTAGCATGGATGTAACTTGGCTTTGCATGTTAAAAAATATTTTGCCATAGTGGTAACATGATTTGATGATTTGTTACCATAGACAGTTTTTTCTTTTCATTTGTCTCATCGTTCTGAAATAACAGGTAATAAGTGCAGAACTATCATTAAATATAGGTTATACATGTATGTTTAAAATTCACATAAGCAACTGTTTTCATAATTGGTATTAAACAATGTGTCATTTTTCTGACTATTTCCAAGTTCGTATTATCACTGATACTTCACAGTGCTCCTAGATGAAGCAATATTTAACTCTGTCCTACAAACCATCTGCCAAGTTACAAGATAAGAGCAGGAGGTAAATTCCAGAGAGGTCTGCGAAGCTTACCTGATGATATCTTGGTCCACTTTATTGTTGGCTGGGGGTTACCAACGGCTTCACAAGGAATAAAAGCATCTGAATTAGCTAGCACAGTAAAAGCAGCTAATTTTCCTCCAATTATTCTGGGCTTTGCAAAATGATTTCTGCTTAAAGGGTGGAAGGATATAGGGCTGCTGGTGGTAGTTTCTTGATCTTGTCTCTTGTCAGACCTGCCTTTGGCAGGATTGTTCTTGTCCCTACCCCATGGAGGAGCACACGGAGTAGCAGTCTGGGATGACTCTGGAACAGTCAGGGTGCTGAGAGCTAATATTTTGTCTCTCTCTGTGCCTTCAGTAGGTGGCTTCTGCCTGAATCCAATCCCCCCGCTTGGAGGTGAGGAGGCTTCTGCCGTAGGTGCGGGTGGCCTGGCTGCTGCTGGGGCTGGCAGTGGGGCGGGATGCTGAGCACGGGGGGCAGTGGTGCCTGTGGCTGCAGGAGCTCCGGCACTTGGCTCACTTCTTCCTGGGAACGTGGGCTGTGCAACGTGGTTTTCTCGGGTAACTTTCTTCTCCATCTCACCTGCCGTTGTGGTGGCTTTGATTTGCTGTGCGGGTTTTGATCCAGCACCAACTGGAGTGGGTTGTGTGCTTGTGGCACTGAATGGCTTTGAAAGCAGTGGTGTGGTTTGGGTTGTTGTGGTGGGGGTCTGAGGAATAAGCCCACTGGGTGGTAACGTAACAGACTGGATGTTCATCCGTGTGCTTGGGGTCACTGATGTCTGCTTAGCTGCTGTAGGCATGTGCTGAGCTGTATCTGATGTAGCAAGGCTCCATGGCACTGGCATTTCTGTCACTAAGACTGCCCTTGCACTGTCAGGGAGAGGTTTTGCAGGTGTAAGACTTGCAGGCGTAGCTGCTGATTTGACTGTTGTCACGGCAGGTATGGCTGTATTCCCAGGAGGAACTGCTGTAGTGCTATGGCCCGTGGTCAAGCTTCGTGAAGTAGATGTTTTAGGGGGCCTTTTCCTCCTCTGACCTCTCTTTCTTCCCACTCTGAATGTTTTACTTTTGGTGATTTTGGTGTCAGTTTGAGGAGTAACAATACATATAACTGTTGGCTTCAAACTTGCTACATCCCGTACTTCAGTTGTGCTAGCTGCAGGACTAGAGTGAGAATGCAGCTCTGCAGTGGGAAGATGTTCTCCTGACTTACCATTGTCATAATGAACGGACTCATTTGAAGACAGGAAACCACTACTGTGATCCCCACCCACTGAAATGGGTGTAAAGGGCAAAGGAGAAATTTTGGATGTAGGTAATGCTGCTGTAGTTTTAGGAAGCAAGACTGATACCTCTGTTGATGGAAACACATCCGTCTGGTGTTCTGGTAACCTTTTCAGTACTTCCTTCTGAGTGTTGTTTCCAAAGAGATGTTCCCCAGTAATTTTTCCTCCTTGGGAATTTTTTGATGAGGCTCTAGACTTAGTGTTGGGTGAGACTGATTCAAGAGTAGGAGATATCTTAGTGCTTACTGTGTGTGTAATTTCCACAGCAACACGAGCTGTGTAGGTTGCTGTTAGTGGTCTGGTGCTAAAAGGCTGGACTCTGTAAGTACTTGTCTGAAATGGTGCACTGGTCTCTGATTTCTGTTGGGGGGTATTCTGGGTGCTTTTTGTAAAGAAAGGCATCACCGCAGAAGTAGTACTTTGCCTTGCAGCATGTTCACTGTTCTCTGCTGTGGGGAGTGCTGTGTTTTGAACAGCTCCTGCTGGGTACTCTAATGACATATTCATGGTGGAGGGGGAGGGCAGAGGTGCTTCTGGGCTAACTAGGTTGATGGAGCTGCTTAAATTATTTAAGGTAGGTAAATCTGATGTATATTTTGAAGACAAGAGGACACCTGGAGCTGTATTTCCTCTGACAGAGTCTTGCTTCCCAAAATGGTACCTGTGCTCTTTCATATTTGGAATACGCCATGGCCTGACAATTTTTCTCCTACCAGAAATTTTTCTCCTTCTTCCATATTGCTGCTGAGGTGCATGAGTTGTAACATCCTGAATAATTTGAATTTTCTGATGAGAAATGGTGTTTGAGCCCAGTGGCAGCTTAGTAATTACTGGTTTCTGGGTGCTATGAAGGTAAACGTGCCCAGTTTCAGTATTTGGTTCACTGACTGTTGCTGCAGATATCTGATGATCTGTTTTGGTGGAAATCTTATTAGTAGACTCTGTAAAAACATGTAGCTTGCCCACCGTATTTTCAGAAGTTACAGGTTTACTGGTGTCTGTAACATCTGCCATGGGTGTTGAAGACACAGGATTTAATTGCTGGCTAGGACTTTCTCCAGGAGATACCAGTCTTTGCTGAGTTGATTGTTTTATAGCATTTGCTGATATTTGACTTAAAGCAGGTCTTTCCCATGAGTTTGAGTTTGTAATTGTAGGGTTTAGATATGTTTGTGGCCTTCTGCTGTCAAATGAGACAGACTGTGAAGAAGGAGAGGGTAGCGGAGCTACTGCCTCTGCAGCCAGGAGGGAGGCTGTCCCAGCAGGACTGTTACTCGTGGGCATGCTGGGCCCTGCAGTTACCACACTTTGTCTTGCTTTCCCCAGAGGAGACACAGTGGCACTCTCTGTTACTGGTATCATGAATTCTTGTTCTGGAGATGAGAGATCACCAGATGTTTCCTCCTCTTCCACAGGTGCTTTTGAGAGCTGACGACCTTGAATAGCTGGTTTTATTTCAACTTCTTGGTTTTCTACAAGAGTCGAGTTCCTCTTTGTTTTTTCCAGAAAGGCTGCCCAGCGCTGCGGATCAACCCTCCTGGCTGAGGAAACAAACTGTCTCCTCTGCCCCCTAAACCTCCTGCCCATTTTGTCCCTGTAGTGACGGTAGGATGGTTTCCCATAACTGTGCCTTTTATAGGCACTCTGTGTGACCTGGTTTCTGGATGCTGAGGCAGCAGATTCCTCATTAGCTATCAAGGGAGCCAGAGTAGCTGAAGGATTTGTATGCCTTCTAGCAGAGGCCAGCATTGCATTTCCAGAGCCATCACT
The DNA here is from genome assembly GCF_964035555.1 of Netta rufina. NCBI lineage: Eukaryota > Metazoa > Chordata > Aves > Anseriformes > Anatidae > Netta > Netta rufina. The sequence continues at coordinate 26,363,723 of NC_140132.1, read as the reverse complement.
CTCTTCCCATTCTCCCACAGCTACATGTATTTTCTGTGGAGTGTTTTTGTCCTTTCTAACTAGCACTTGGAGAACCAAATGATCAACACCGTACTGATTGGCTGCAACACATCTGAAATAGCCACTGTCTTGCTCTGTTACCCCTTGTATTCTCAAGGTACCATTGTCAAAAATGTGTTTGTTTCTGACAGAATGATGAAGAATCACACGCTCGGGTAACACCCAACTAATAGCAGCATCTGGAACAGCAGCAGATGTACAGGGAAGGTAGAGTGTGCTGCCAACAGATGTGGAAAGGTGGGCTCCATTTACACTGCTGTGTTCCACATAAGGATCAACCACAGTAATTCTAAATGTGAGAATATCTGCGTCGTTGTAATTCGTGCCTATGCAGTGATAAAGCCCAGTGTCAAAGGTGTCAGCTGTTCGTAACGTAAATGTTCCAGTTTTAACTACTATAATTCTGCCATCCTCACTGATATAAGGGGCTCTCACTTTGCTCCCATCAGCTAATATCCACTCTATTGCAGGAGCTGGATCTCCAATTGCTTGGCAATCTAGTTCTACGGTCCCCCCAACTAAAACAGTGTGCTGTGTTTGTGTTTTATTGTCCCTGGAGATGATTGTCCAGTTATTTCTCACTTTTTTTTGATCAGGACTGGGCAAAATAATCTGGGCATCAGTGAAGTACTGGATGTGCAACGTGTTAAGTGTGGTTGCTGTCCTGTCTAACTGTAGTGCTACTTTGCTTTGCATTAACCAAGGTGGTTCGGCTCTCAGTTCTGCCTCTACATTGGTGTAAAGTTCATCTTTTTCAGCGTAGATTTGTTTATAGTGGTAAGCAGTAAAAGGTATTTTAGTTGCTAGGGCATTTCTTTCTAGTTTTAGGGGGAAATTACTGTACAGGGCCAGTATGCTCCATAGCTGCTGGATGTGCTCATAAGCAATATCGCACACAAGAAATGCTGTGAATGATGTTTTCAGTACTGTGTTGTTGCCATCTTTGTCAAAGGAGAGTGGAGACGTTTCTTTAGGTTTCTGGATGTTACAAACCAAGTTGCCACGACTTCCTGCTTGGTCGGTCATGTTCAAAACCATGGATCCTATAGGAGCCATGAAGTCCTTGGTAGACACAGAACTGAAATCCCCATCGTCTGGCACTGTGAGGTTTCTAAATTTCAGGGAGTAATGTATGACTGGCTTAGTGCAGGTTAAAGATGCAGAAGGAACAGTGACGAAGTTTCTTCCTTTATAATTCTGGGGGCTAGCACAAACTGGGCATTGCTGAGCACCAGAACTTCTGTCTTTTTTGCACTTTATGACATCTGAAGGGAAGAAAAACCCAGTAAGCTTTTGTGATACAATTTTTAGCATTAAGACACACATAGTTACCAACAAGTTGTTCTCTTGAGTACAATACAAATACAAAAAGTTCATCCTACAGTAGCCACTAGCCTGTGAGTTTTCCCTAGTGAAGCTGCCTGGTGACTGTTCCTGCCACCAAGTAAGGGGCCGTTCAGTGGCAGCAGTGTTGGGAGCGCTCTGCTGGGGCACGCGGCCACTGCCTCCTGCTGAGGCTCGAGCAGTTCGGGGTAACACTAGGCTACCACCTGCAGCTTCTCAGGGCAGAAACAAAAAGCCCTCAAGTCCTGTTTCTCATTTCTTTTTCTGAAGAATCACGTACAATGTGTCCTTCATTCCTGTGAGTTAGGTAAAATTTAGCTTCCTTATTCCCTGTGGATTTTCCTAGCACACAGAAGCTTCAGAGTGGCCAAGGAAAACATTTTGTTATGGAAAGCTGTACCTGGGAACAGATTAGGGCCACTAGATTCATTTAATTCAGGAAACTGGAGGGCATTAATCTGTTTATCCTGATTACATATACCTACAAAAATCCTGTTAACCATCACTCCTGGAAATAATAGAGAGAAGAGCTTAGAAGAATATATATATATATATTTCCTGCAGATGCATGGCACTATTTTAGGAGTAAAAAAAAAAAAAAAAAAAAGGAAAAAAGATAGAAAATAACATTTTAAGTAGAGGGGAAAAAATAAGAAATTATAAAAGTGCAAAAGAAAATATCAGGCTCATGTCAGAGTGCTATAATGGTCTACTATACATAATCAGTTAGTGGCAGGCTATGAAGGAGTGACAAGTTTCCTGTAGCTTCTTATGCTTCACATCTGGTACTTTAGTTTTGAATTTGCAGTGATTTTCATGTGGTGTGGTACAGCTGATAACACATCCAACACACTTTTAAAAGATCAGTATGTAGATGGTATGAACAAGACAGTAATTAACATGAAACAAATAAAAATTAATCAGATGTAGTTGCATTTCCAGTCTTCCTTGGAAGAATATTTAAATAAAGTACAATTGTATTAGAAAGAAAATTCATAATGGGGTTAAAAAACACAGACAAAGTCTTCAGCTCACCTGGCCTCTGTTTCGACCATTCTGCAAACCACTGTAGACTGCAATCACAGGACCATGGGTTTCCGTGGAGGTAAATACTCTCTAGCTCAGACATGTAGGAAAACATTTCTTGCGGTAGTGAAGTCAACGCATTTTCAGACAAATATATGTGCTTTATGGAGGATATTTTAAATATTTGTACATAGTTCAAGGTGACAAAAGTATCTGGATGAAGCTGCTTAATTAAGTTTCCTTCCAAATGGACCAACCTTAGAGATGTTAGTCCATAGAAAACGTTTGGATTTACAATTTCAATTTTATTGTGGTCCATATGCAACCGTACCAAGCTCTTCAGACCATAAAAAACATCTTGCTGAAGTACACTGACCTTGTTATAACTCATTTTTAATACCTGTTGATGAAAAAGTGACAAGTGTATATTATTAACCCATATTATATTGCTGTAAAACTCCTCCTATATAACTTGCTATAAACTCCTAACAAATTTTCATTGATGGTTACTCTGTGAAGTGAAAATACTTCAATGGGTCAATACTGCAAGTGCCTGGGAAAAAAAAAAAAAAAAAAAAAAAAACAGTGGGAGAAGTTATTTTTAAATGCAATTTTAGCTGCAAAGGACTACAAGGATACTTTCTTGTTCCAACCATCCATCAGGGCTATTTCTGCAGTCACATTCACAAAATGTAGAGATTAAAAGCAAAATAAATCAGTGCTTAATTACTCACACAAAAAGTCCCAATTAAAGCACAATAGAACTACCAGGTTGTTCCTAGTTTCAGGATTTGTGTCATGTGAGATGTGTACTTGCCAAACCTAAACTCTGAGGTGCCATTTTGTTGCTGACAGGTTCAAATTCAGTAACTATGAGATGAACAAATCTGGCATATTGCTCAGGTATTAAATATGGTACCTAAGACACCCTTTTCATTATTACTTTTACTGTTAGAATTATTCTGTTACAGTAAGGAATTCTGTATTTTGAAAATTAGTGAAGAAAAAAACTACAAAATCCAAATAATGTGCAAGTTTATTTGCCAAATATAACTCCATTAAAACTATATTTCAGTTAAAGAACAAAACAGGCATCAAATAATACATTTTTAAAATCTACATACATATATAATTATATAACCAAGGAACTGTAGTTCTTTTTAAAACATTAAAGTGTTTATATGTAATATATTAAATTTCAATTCAGTAGGAGCCTTTTTTTTATGAAAGATGGAAAGGGACAGGACTACATTGTACTGAAGGGAAAGGGATATCTGAATGGAAAACTATCATAAAAAAAAAAAAAAAGCAAAACGAAAAAAAATGAAAAAAAAAACAAAACACAAAAAAAAACAATAATTAACTATGACAATAACTGTGACAAATTAACTAAAAACAAGTTTACTACCACAATACTGTACTTGGAGCTCTATAATCTTTATCATTTGAACGTCTCAGTTGTGGTTGCCAATTAAGATACTGTTGACAGATGTCTACCAACATCTTCATTACACTTTTTATACTATAACTGAACGTCCACCTGGGAATGAAATACATTTCCCAATAGAATATTGGGTATTGCAGGCCCTTATCTTTCATATGGGTACAATTAGAAACAGAAGAGTAAGAGGCAAGAGACCGCTGGTCAGCATCCACAAATTAGTTATTTCTGTCAGATTGTTTAAAGGACATAATGAAAAGTGAGATTAGGTCATCCACAACATTTATTTCTTACCTGTAATGAATGCAAATCAGTGAATGCTTTGTCAGGTATTGCATTGATCTCATTGCTGTGCAGCATCAGTAACTCCAGTTTCTCCAGGCCAGCAAAATCTGTTTCAGTCAGTTTAAGCAAGCTGTTGTAACTGTAATAAACATTTCATCCCAGACCTGGGTTTAGTCAGACAGCTAAACTTCACAAATTTTAAAACAAATGAAACAAAAACAAAAGAACAACACTTTGGATATGTATAAAGGTAGGGAGCACTTCTGATGGCAAAGATTAAATTTTAAATCATACCTTCACATTAGCACAAAAATTGGTAACTTGTCCATTGCGGCTTCCTTAAGATTGTATTCAAAGTGGGTAGTGTAAATAACTGCAAAAATATGCAGACAGAAATGACGGTTTTGGGCTTCAGTGTAAAAGAGTTTTCATGTAATGGTAGAATTTTGCAATACATTGATGCCTCTTTTAATTGAGGGCTTTCCCAACACTGCCGTACCACAGAGAAGACGATGCACAACAGACAGCTTTCTTTGGGGTCAGAGACCTGCATACAACTAAGGGGCCTGGGCCGTGCCCTTCCTCTGCCAGCACCTGAGGAACGATGGCTGAGCCCCAACCGTGGTGCAGGTGGGGTCTGCCAAGTGTCTCACAGCCCTGCCTTTGTCCTCCTGTCAGGAGAGGTGGCTGGACCGTGCTGTCTGCTCTTCTCAGTTGTACATCTTGAGTTCCATTTCCACTCCACAGGTCTTCAACGGTGCACACTACCTGTTCATGTAGACATAGCCTCTGCCTCCCCTGATCTCAAGGAGCATACACACAGCCTGGATAATCGAGGCTGAACTTAAACAGGAAGCCAAAAGTGAAACACTGAGAGCTCTTTAAATGAGAGCTCTACTGTTAGAGGAGGTTTGACCATAGGTCACATCTAAACCTAGCCAGTGTGAGTACTCAGAGAGTTGATGCTCCAGTATCCTGGAACTGCTGTTGTGCAAGCCTTCCAAATACAGAGCACCTGCTCGTGATGCCTTTGACATCATGACTAGTGCCATGCTTACATGACCCGATGAGAGGAATCTTCTCACACTGCAGCCACACCTCCTACCTCCAATGGTAACAAGTGAGTGAGGTTAATTCCTCAGCCAGACAGAAGGCCTGTCCATAGCAGCAATTAACGTATTTCAAATATACGTCCCACGCCTCAGGTGACCCATAGTCTGGAGGAATTGGTACTTAGTCTTCACATACAGCACTTTGGGAAAACTTTGACAAACTCAAAGGAGGGAAAAGGCAGACAGGAATCGGGAGCTGAGATCACGTTATATTGCCTCGCAGCAGAGGAGGGGGAAGACTTCCAAGTAAAGTCCTTTTGTACTTTTTGCATATACATACAGACAATTCAAAGGTTATGTGTATCAAAAGTGATACCAGGGTCAGTCAAACATTGCTGATTGGTTTTCTCATTTGATTGTATGACAGGATACTGCATTAACTTGCAGGAAACTGCATTAACAGGCCAATTGTACCTGGGTAAAATCTACTCCTGGTTTCTTTTGACCCCTTAAAATACAGAACCATTTTGGAGGCTGAAATATTCAGACAGGCAATACTTCCATAAACTGGATGGACAAAAACATAGCAAATAAGATTATGTGACATTCTGAAGTCACATCAGAAGTCTCTGAAGATTTTAACACACATACTGCATTTCCAGCCCCCTGCCTGAGCTCTGAGCTATCTTTTTCCAGTAAGAATTAGCTCAATTTCAAGCTCTTTCAGAGTTCCATACTAAAAAATGCAAGATATTCAGGTAATATAAAATAATTCATTTAAGTTCAAAGCTTTTTAATGTTCTTGCATCCCCCAAAATTCCACCCACTGTTGGAAGTCTTAGACTTTGCTAGCTCTCATTGCAACCACTTCTGATTAATGCAAAACATCCGTCTAAGATTTATTCCTTGCCTTGATTAATTTTTAGCCCTAAATCTGAAAACTCTTCATAATTATATGCAAAGTGTTGCAAGGTAACTGGTCAGAATATTTGAAATCTTGGCATTAAACGTACCCCAGGTTGATGCGCTCCACGTTTGGAGGGATGCGTGGTGGGACGGCTGTGAAGTAGCGGAAAGTGCAGTGCACCTCGGTGGGGACGTAGCAGGCGCAGAGCCTGGGACAGGCGGTGCTGCCGGGGAGGGCGGCCAGGCAGGCACCGAGGAGGACCTCCAGCCACCAGGGTCTGCGTCTGTGCATTGCTGTCATCCTGCAGGAGGACACTACAACGCCATCCCTCACAGCGACAGGGAGCCAACGGATTCCTACAAGGAAACAAAACACAAGCGTTTATGGAGCCATCTGCGCGGAGTCGCTCGGTTCTAAGCTACGAGCAAAAGTCTGCAACTTAAAGAAAAAAACACCACACGGAACAGAGCCGCCGCTTTCGGGGTTCCTCTGGTTTTAGGTCTGCATACTGAAATGAAATATTTGTCGTTTCGAAGCGGCAGCCCCGCGCCTCCTTCGTTTGGCGAGACCGCCCCGCGAGCTGCTGCCTGCAGGTACGGCGGGGCCACGGGGAGCCTGGGGCACTTGGCCGCCGCTACACCGCGACTCCGGCTGTGCGGAGCGCTCGTAAATCTGCTAGCAATTTGTCCTCGGGAAGGAACACGTCAGCTCCTTTCTTGCCAGTAATTATTCCAAACAAAATTAACCAATTTCAAAGCCCCGCGCGCGGAGCCGCCGGGCTGCGGGAGCGACCGGCCCCGCTCCGCTCCGCCCCGCGCCCCGGCACCGCCCGCGGCCCTGCCCGCCCGGGCCGATACCGGGGCCGATACCGGGGCCGATACCGGGGCCGATACCGGGCCGAGCCGTGCCGTACCAGGAGGGGCCAGCCCGGCCCGGCTCGGCCCATCCCAGCCCACCCCGCCGCCTGCCGGGGGGCGCCGCCGCGGGTGCCCGGCCCTGCCCGACCCGGCGCGGAGCAGCTCCCGGTGCAGAGCCGGTCCCCGGTACCTCGTCTCCTCGTGCTCTGCTACCTGGGGTTGGCGGCAGCCACACGCTTGGCTGAAGGCGTGGCTCTGTCGCCTTGGAAAAGGTGAAGACGCACTGCGCTCACGATTGCCGAGCTCTCCGCTCTGCTCTCGAGCTGCAAGACTTTGCAGTGGCAGTTTAATAAATTATCGTTGCCAGATGATTATATCTTTATGTAGTCAGCCTTAGATGAAGTTAAACACAAACCCTCTCATCCAAAGGCAGTTGCTCATCCATCACCTCTTGCACTAAGGCAGCATTTAGGACCTGTGCGGTCACGCAGCTTTCAGATGGTCCTGAAGAAGGCGCGTGGCTTCTTACTGTCCTCCCAGGCTCCTACTCCACAGTATTACCCACCACCAACACCCTGCCTGCCAGCAAAATCCACTGATTTTTTTCCCAGTACCTGAATTTATCCCAGTAAGGGCCAAATCCACTTGGCACTCTTTGCCCCTGATTCTTTCCAGTTATGTAGCTCCTCTGAGATCAATTGGTTGGAGGTGCAGCGCATTGCTAGTTATGTCAATACGGCTGCTGTTCTCTATGGTCTGGCCACAAAATGATTTCTGTCTTTGCAGAGCAAACAGCAGCTGGGTTTAGATACCCTGGGTGAGACACACAGATTATCCAACCACCGCTCAGGATACATCAGTTCTGTCTGCAGTATACATTTGTTCCTCTGTCTCTGTTCCAAATTAGCAAAGTATCAGCCTTGTCCCAGAAAACAAATCCCTTAGCAATGTCACATAAACCCCATGTTCTTTTGCAGAAATACTCTTGTTTATCTGTCTAAAAAGTTATGCCTGAGAAATTATTGCTATTTGATATAGGTGCTAAACTTGCACCAAAAAACTTTATATAAGGAATAGTTATATTAGTATGCAATAAAGTCACTACAGTGCAACTCTCTAGGTAAGTTTGGACAGGCAAATAGCCAGCTGCTGCTTTCTTACAGATAAATACTCAGACCTTTGCATCAGTTTATAAACAAATGTGACTAAACAATTTCTAACAGTGTCTTGCTACAATTTTACATATATTGGACTGCCAGCTTAAAAGATAAGGCAAAGATTGTTTTCAAGGCATATCATGAAATAAGAAAAAAACAATGTAATTCACGTAACACAAATGATGCTGGACTGTAAGGAACTTTCTTACACACATCCATGTGTGTAAGAAAGTCTGTAAGGAAGGTGACACATGGCTTCCAAATGACCCTTCAAACAAGATCGTCATTTATGACTTGAACTGAGTAAGAATTTTCAACCCAGATGTATTTACTGAGATTTTTCACTTTCCACAGAATTTATATTTTCTTGGAGACATGTTAATTTTACTAAATGTTCCAGTTTTCCGCAAGGAAAGCCAAAACATCTGAAGTCAGTATGAACCTACTTACATCTGCCTTTGTGCCACAGTGCCAAACAGGAGCTGTGGTGTGCATACAGAAGGGTTTCTCTTTTCTTGTCAGCTTGGTTCTGGGGAAAAACAAAACAAAACAAAACAAAAAAGACAAAAAATCATTTAGAATGTTTTGGTAAAAAATATATGAAGATCGCTGTTCTTGTAGAATCATGAACATAAATACATTAATTAAGTCCTTTACACATATCAGCAATACTTCTCCGAGAATTACATATTTAAAATAACATTTTCGGTTACTCAGATGGCTTGCCCTTATTTCCATACTGTGCTATTTTGGTAGAACTTTACTTGAGGTACCTACGGCTGAGGTTCATTATCACTGCAGTGATTGTCCTTGTGAAACACATGGGTGGTCTTAGTGCGATTCAGCATGGGAACTTTGTAAAGAAACACTAACCTACTTGTACTACCTGGCACTTTCAGTCTCAGGAAAACAACAAAGCCTCAATTGAGCACTGGCATTAAATTATTTGCTAACATTTTTAGGTGCTACCTTAAGAGAAAGGAGAAAAGGGGAGATATCACACTGTCCCTGGTCCTTCCAAATTCTGTTCCTCTGAGAGATAAAAAGAGGCTTGGAGGGGTATCATTAGGCATATTTCTAAACCTTAATTTCAGTCTGAAGGGCAAAGCTGAATTGCTTTAATGAGTTATTTTGTTCTTCTAGATTGCTGAAGTCAAGACTTCTCAAGTGATGCACTCTGGTTTTATTTAATTATTTATTTGGGCGTGGGGGGGTGGAGAGAGGTAAAAATAATGTAAAAGACATTTTCAAATGATTTGTAGTAGTCTCCATAATCTGTGGTAAAAAAGGGACTGAAGTTTCTTCTGAGAACATTCTTCCAAAACACATGCTTGAAAAACTGCATTAGAATTAAATACATATACACACACATATAAAGTACACAATGTACCTTGTCAAAGCTTTAAGAAAAGCATATTCATCTAGGGATACACTATGTGTATTGTAATTAAAACCCAGTTCTTACTATGCTTCTGAGAAACACAGTATTAAATTACAAAAACTACAAAGTTCTCCCTCCATAAGGTTGCTGAAGAACATGTGGAATATTTTCCATTTTAATGCGGTTGTGATTTAATGGGCCTGACTTATGAAAGAATACAATGGTTCTAAAAACCCATGCTGATCTTTCTGTTTTGCTGGCAAATTCTGGAGTGTCTGATATTAAAAGACATTGCTTTAGATGGAAGTCATTATTCAGAAAAATCAACGGAGCTTTTTGTTAAATGAAACTATATTTTGGCAAGAAAGTGTGGTTGAGTGTAGACTCAGTAGCTCTAAGAGGAAAGTAGAGTGAAGAAAGTATTTTGGAGATGGATTTTCATAGCAAATTATACATACCAAAAATGGAACCCAATTTCATTTTTTTTTTTTATTTTTTTTTTCAGTTCATTTCCTAATATACACTTATATGATATAACACATGCCTAAGAAAGGAGGCAAGGCAGTGTATCACTACAACTCTGGTTTGTGTGCTTCTGGAAGCACCGGTAGTTCACTGTGGTCAGATTACATTCATTAACTTTGTGTTGTTGCACTGTTGCTGCCGTCATGCTTTTAGCCATGACTGGCAGCAGCAGCGCTGTACGTATCAGACTGGTGTATCTGGGGCAGCCCTGCACGTTAGGGCATCGGGAGCGCTGCCTGGGTGTGCAGCGAGGCACACCTGGCACCAAAGGGGCTCTGGGCAGAGAGGGGTCCCGTTGGCAGGGTGGTCGGTACACAACTACAGAAATACCTGTGGCACAGCAAGGAAATAAGGCAGCTCTCCTGAACATTAGTTTGGTGTTATTAGTGTAAAATTCATAGTTCCAGATTTCAATTCTGAGATCTTTTTTTCCAGGCAAAAATACCATTCCAACCAAGCAGAAGTCTAGACTCTGGAACTAAACACTACCTAGTTCATTATGTATTTCAGCATTACTTACAGCTCTGTATCCTTGAAGAAAGCCAGGCCTATGAAGTCAAATATACACAGGCTGTTCAATCCATCTTGTATTAGAGTTCATAATTTAGTGTTGTTATTTTGGTTTTTGACTTTTTGCTTACTTTTTAGTGAGCATTTTCTTTTTCTTCTTCCTCAGGGAATAAGTGCAAATATGACTCAAACTTTAGAGAATGATGTCACAGAAAGCAAATGATATATGAAAGGAATGATTCCTCACTTTTTTTTTTTTTTTTTGAAAATGAGAATACTGTTACTCTTCAGGCAGCAACTCTGCATCTCCAGTGGGCAACCTTGCTGATAAGTCAGAATACTAGAATACTGCTATTCCTGGTGTGGCAGCAGCAGAAAGCAGCAGAGGGGAGCTTTATGCTGTCTATGCACATTAGGAGCTGTTGCCCAAGGCTTCTGTATCTTTTAGGTATGTTACTGGTTTCTTTCAAGCTAATTGTGATAAATCACAAGGCTGAGATCTTGAAGGAAATTGTGAACAATCCCTTTATTTATAGTAGTTGAATGACATTACATTAACAGGGCAGGTTGCGATTTTAAAGAACACCCTAAGGATGTGTTCTGTGCATCAGCAACAGCATAACTTTTTGGTGAAATTCTAGTCTGAATAATGTACCTGTTTTTTGTTTGTTTGATTGTTGTTTACTTTTTAATTTGTTCTTCCATTGCAGATACCGGCCATTCTCCCCCACCCCCAAAGTTTACTGTTCCCTTGTGAGACTGCTCTGGCTGATTTTGCCGACCCCTACTCCTACTCCAGGTGTCTCAGCTCCTGCCATACAACATTCCCACTCTGCCTCATTCCATTCCTCACAGCATAAGGACATCCTTTCTCTCCACATCACAGCAGTTCTCCTTAGAGAGGAGAACTTTTTTTGCTCTTTGCAAAATGTTTTCATGTTCTGTCTTTTTCTTCACAGCTTCTTGCCAGCCAAATTTTCCTAATACATTCCGTGCCAATTCTCTGTATGGTACCAGATCAAATGTCTCGTTTTTCAGAACTGGATTGTCTTACTGTTTTCTTAAGTAGGAGAGTGATACCAAGCAAAACAAAATATTAACATTTGTGATAAAGGAGAATGTCAGTTGTTTTAGGAATATGTTATTTTAAAATTCATGTTGAAAAAATAAAGCATATAGAAATGTAGAATATCCAAATCTATCCAAGAATTGAATCCCGTGTGAAGTACTTCACAGGGCACAAAGCTGCCTACCATCTCATTTTTCTTTAATAATCAAGTAGGAGGATAGGAATCTGTTAAAACTGATCAAATGATACATGGCCAGTGCTAGAGGAATCACTCAGCTCCACTATTTGTATCAAAAACTATTTTCCCTTGAAAAAAATAAAGCTTCTACCATAACCTACATGTGGAAAAAAATGCAGATGTGATGAGGCAGTTGCATCTGCCAAAGTTTTTGAAGCCTGAAACAAACGTACAGTAAGAGAGCATCCGGTTCACATCTGCAGCAGTAACTGCTGCATCTGGAAGGAAGCCCCTGCTGCTACCTGTTTCTCTGGGAGCAGATGCTGTATGTCCATGCTCCTCCATTCCTAACAAAATGAGTCCTGGGATGAGGCTGTAAGCAAAAAAATGCGTGGCACTTTCAGCAGCAACTTTCAGTGAGATCTTCTCAGCTTGTCTTAACCTAAATGTCAAACCTAAATGCTCCAAAGGACATCTTCAATATCAGAATCTTTTATGCACAATTAGGCATTCTGACCCATTCTGACAGACAGAGCCAGAACCAGACTGGTATTTTACATTTCACTGTGGTATTTCCAATGTACTCTTCAGAGCTGTAGATCTTAGCTTCAGAGGCTGAGCGCCCAAGAACATAAATAAACTGTACTTTAAAGAGCATGCAGAAATTTCTAATTTAATATGTAATGTATTCAAGTTCTTAGACATTAAGGGTAAATTTACTTTGACTTATAGGGTACACTCTCTGCAAATCTTCAGGTCATCCTATCTGGTTTTCTAAAGCAAATATGGCAGTTTTTAGATGTGACCACAGCACTTCCAGGAGCAGTACCATAACTCTGGCACCTGATTAAAGCTTGTAGTATAAATCAGTTTCTTTAAGTAAGTTTTAAAGCGAGTCTTTTTCTCCAGACTGTGAAATGCAGGTTTCTAACAGAACAACTAACATAAATATGATAAAGTTTTGTTAAGGGCTGACTCAGTGGGTTGTTGGACAGCCTTTAAAAGAATTGCACAACTCTCTGAGTGCCTCACTGGGAATTTTCAAAATAACACAGTTAGGTACACTTCTGTGGCTCAAGGCCATGGTTAGGCACTTTAGTTTTATTGTAATGAATTGGACAAGTTCCCAGTAAAGCATCCATTGATTCTTAAAATACAATTAGTGTTTTTAAATTGCTAGCGTATTTGTGCAAATATTAATATGGGGACTTTTAGTCTTACCTGCTTTATGCAATGCAGTGCTGTATACAACTCTCCAAAAAAAACAAACAATATATCAGAGGAGTAGATCTACAGAAGATTGTGTTTTTCTCATACATATAAGGAAACACATTCAGGCATACAGTTTGAACCTTGGTGTTTTAGTACTGAATGCTGACAAAGCTTAAATAAACACTTCTATTGATGCAGAGAGAACAAGGCAGCTAGTCTATGGGAAAACGGATTCCACTCTCATTTCCTACTGCCAAAATCTCATGACAATAATCCTGTTGGAGTTCAGCTGTAGTTTGATTTAAATCAGTGGCCTTGTTAATTTTCAGAAGGGAAAGTCTGACTTCACAATGTACCTCGGATTTCCTGGTCCTGTTTCCACTCCTACTCCTCTGTTACTGCCTAAAGAAATAAGATGATTTCAGTGAAACTACAGCAATGTAAAAATCCTACCAGGAGACAATAGGTCTCTTTCTATATACTGTTGAGTATGTATAGCAACAGAGAGTGGCATCTAAAGTAAAACAAGCTGCTTTGCAGTTAACATCTACATTAAAAAGCTGGTCCTTCTAAATATCATCTGTATTTTGACAGGCATTAATAGTTAGCATTTTACCAGAGGATACAAATTACAGGGGCACACATTTGTCGGGGTGATAACTAGAACCAGTCAAGGTGCAATGTTTTTGTTTTGATGAGGAACTCAATACCTTCTGGCACCTATGTTGATTCTTCCCAGCTGTTTGAAATGCTCTGAAATTCAATTAGCATAAAATTAGTGTAAAAAGCTAAGTGACTGTCAGTGTAAACAACATATAATTTGATTATTTGTTGCCTCTGCTTTCCTTGATTTTCTGTATTCTCCATATATTACATTCACATGTTTTATACTTCTTTTGCAGGTTAATTTTGCTACTGTTGCAAAGCCTCCAGTGGTGTCCAGATTTCTCTTGGTGATGCAGTGAAGGCCCTATGGAGACTGAGGTACCATAATATACAATGCAACTGTTCTGATTTTTAATATATACGTATTTTTTGTACTCTTGCCAATAGTTGAAAAACAGTATAAGGTATATTGCTGCTTGGTTAAACATTGCTGTCAGTTGCTAGTTTGTGACCATCATTTTGTATCAGTAATAAAGACTTAAAATTTAAGGCAATAAGGCATTTTCAAGGATTCTTATCTTAGGGAAAGAGGAAGTTGTAGGTCAGGTACATTAATTTCTAAGTTTTCTCCATTTTTTATCAAATAAGTTACTGTTAGAGGGGATGTGAAAGTAAATTAGTATTGTTCTTGGAACTTACATGATGGAGAACAGTGTAAATATTTTGTAGTAGTTTTTTTTTGTTTTTCCTTTCTGCTGGATAAGTAATGTTTTTTCCCCACATAAACAAAAAAATGCAAATTTATAAGTGTAGATAGAACACGATGTAAGAACCAGGAGCAAAGTGTAACTCAGGAGTTACATTAAAGTTCTTGGAGTATTTGTTTCAGATATTGAATTAATTGTAAAATATAGGGATGAATTTGGTCAATACTAACACATTGCAAACAAACATAAATTTTCACCAATAGCTAAACTCTTATGCCCCTTGTAGGATTCTATGAATCCCTAAGAAGGAAAACTATTCTCTTCTATAGGGTGTGGAGAATGTTGTGTGGAATTCAGCTGTCTCACTGCTCTGCACCTTGACCCTGCGTTTTCAAGTCATTTTAGTTCAGACAGGTCACAGCAGAGAAGCAGCTTTGTCTGCAATCTGCTTGTCACAAGCTTAGGCTTTCTTTTGTTCTTGTTGTCTACCCTCCTGACCTTTGAGCATCTCACATGTGAAGCCAGAAAGTAATTAATCTTTTCTGATTGGGATAGGTTATTATTGATGTCTGCACTGGGTCTGAGCAGCCAAGGACACCCACTGACTATGGCTTTTGAACTTTAACCATATCAGTTAACGTGGGGCCTAATAAATTATCCACAGTATTGACAGACACATTAAAAACTCCTGCTTAGTGCATTCAATATGGGCATATACATTGTAACCTACTTAATTAAGAAAGGTCTGTTTTCTTGCCTTATAAAAAGTTGTAATATATTTCTCTTTTACCTGGATGGTTATTGGAGATGGGCATAAAGAGGGATCACCTAACTTTTTTTTTTTTTTTAAAACTCTGTATGCCTTTGCAAAATCTGCTCTCCTCATTATTGGAACATATTCTCAAACTGGGTGACTAAACATGATTTATAATGAGATCGTCAATCTCCCTTCAGACCACCTTGCAAGCAGAGGTGTTAACCTGCAAATATATTCAAGCAGCAGATGAACTGAAATGCAGATATTGCTGTTAAAGTAATATTGCAGATGTAGACTGGATATTTTCAATGCTAATCTCAAAAATTATTTAAAATATCTTTATTTTAATTTCAAAAGTGAAATAGAAATCAGATCTAGAAGAGCCTTTGTGTTGCTTTCTGTAGCTAATTGTAAAGATACCTAATCAGGCATGCCATCGCTTATTGATGTCCATTATGAATTTACATGGATAGGATAAGGCAGCAAATTTTATTTATTTTTATTATTATTATTATTAAAGATACTATGATAGAGCTTTTTAATTTTAATTCAAGGAATCATTTATACTGTCTTAGCTACTTTTTCTGGAAAAGAGTATTTCAGCATGAACAGTCTACCTGGACAAATACAAGATCAGATATAAAATCCTGTGAAACTTCAGGGGCCATCTCTGAATGACACTTCACAGAGAAAGAAAAATCTTGCAGTTTGTCTTGGGTCCCAGCATGGTAGTCCATTGTAGTAGATTGTTCAAAGGCAAAGGCACTAAAACAGAAACTGTGGCTTAGGCTGCTGTTGCCCACTCTGCTTTGGATTTAGCATTGCAAGTTTAAGTCATTGTCAGGGCAAGGTGAGAAACAGCCATAGTAAAATATTCGTATGAACAGTAAGATGTTCTTTTATTCTGAAATTCAACTAAGAATCAGTAATAATCACAGCACCTTATGCTACTTTATAGATTGAATATCACATACTCTTGCTAGTTCAGTATTTTCCTCCTTTTCTGTAAACTTATAGTTATTCATTTCTATAATCTGATATGGATGAAGAGTTCATATAAATGTGTGGATTTTCTTCTCCTTCTGTGCATTTCAGAGATGATGCTTTATTGAAATTGGTAAGGCTTGTAATGCTGAATGCTTCTGGGTTGGATCCTGGATGGTAGGAAAACTTGGTCCATGTGTTTTACAACAGTTTCAGTTCCTCAGGTTGGTTTCTGTGCTCATTTGTTAAACCAAAAGGCAATGTGGGATCCCCTGCCTCTCTTGGCTCAGAGACCAGTGCACTGGGAGAAAGAATGCATCAAAACCTGTCTGAGGTGCTGGACTTCACGTAGCTTGATGGGAACTGAGCAAGCCAGGAATGATAGGGATTCAAGTCTGAGTTTGCAGAGATAAGCCTTCTCAAGTTCTTTGCTTGAATAGATTCCTATTTTAAGCTCCTGCCAAAATAATCTCTGGTATTTCCATTGTCTTCTGTGTACTTCAAGGTGTACTTATATGCTTTGGGTTGGAACTGAAAGTCCTTAGAGTGCCCAGCATGATAGTTTAAAAAGTGTTACCTGTAAATGTGGTCACTGAATTGAGGGTACTTCACCACCAGGAGGCATTCAGCACCTACTGGGCAGTAGATACCAATTCCTGGAGATAGCAAAATAATCAATTCAAAAAATATGACTTCCACATTTTATTTATTATGATGTTTTGGGTAAGGCTGTACTTTCTTATGCTCTAAGGATAACACTAAATTAACTTATAAAATGTGATCACAGTTCCTGTAATGCAAAAATGTCATGACTACGTGCACAAACACATCCCTAAGTAGGTTCTCATTACTGACATAATGTATCAGTGGGAATTGGAATAGCAAAGTTGTGTAGTAGATGATGCCATCTTTAATTATGTGACAATTGCTAAGTGGAGTTTGCTGGTGTCTTAAGTAAAAATAAGTGAGTCCAAAGAACAATATATTGTTGCTTAAAAATGTATAATCCTGTGTAACCTATAGGTATAGTGCAATAGCTAAAGGAAGATGTTCCAGCAGCTAATTAACGAGAATCTTAAAACCCGTCTGTAAACAAAAGTAATTGATTGTTGGTGCAAGTCATGGATAATTTTTGCTTGTGATGAAGTAAAAATTTGTGATCTCCTTATGAAGGTGGACCTGCACACTGTCCTTTATTTTGTATGGTAAACAGAGTTTAAAACAAATAATAAAAATAAAGCATCCCACCTGCCTTCCCAAATAAGCAGATACATCTCAGGTAGAAGAAATGAGGTGTGGTGGTTTATTTCAAAGTTACAGATGAGAGTATTTCCAAATTGTATTATGTTTTATTTCACAATTAAAATTTTAGAAGTGGAATGCTTTAAGGTCATGTAGACTTTCTTCAGTTCTCAGCTGCAGTCTTTCTTCTGCAGAGCTGGTAAATTTTGCTCTTTATTTGTCAGCATTTTTAATTAGCCAGAGAACTTCATTATTTTCAGACGTTAGAAGGGTGAGTTAGACTGCCTGATGTTATGTACACAGACCTACTGGGGCTGCTTTAAGATGAGTGTATGCTCAGCCTCTGCTTGGTCGAGCACTTCTGTTCTGTGTTCCATTCAGTGAGGTACTTGGAGGCTTAGAACTGAAGACCAGCAGCAGCAGGACATAAGATCTCTTGCAAATGGTGTTCTTATGCAGATCTTGCTAAGTCAAGGTGAACACTAGAAAACTGGAGGTTTTCTGTATTGAGTTGTGGGGAGAAGGGAAGGAAAGATGCCAGTTCTACAGGAAAAAGCCTGAGATAACTGTTCTGGAATATTCTTGTTCTTACAGTATAGGAAGTAAGAATGTTTTAGCTTACATATATATATCTGTTATTTCACTTACTGAACGTTTATGGTGGCTCACATAAAATAAGCTTCCACGGGAAAATATACTTTTAAATTTATAATATAAAGCTTTTCTGCTGTAAATAGCAGTACTTTCTGCTGTAAAAGCAGTACTAGTAAATACTAGTATTTACTAGTATTTCACTAGTAAATGAAATTATACTGGTGTTGGTCTTACAGATTACTTGCATCAATAAGCTAATTAAAAAGGCACATACATTGGTATGACTTCTTAAAAACCTTCAAATTAAGTAGTTGAATAATTTCTGTCTTGAATGAACACCTGAAAATTGTGTGAGAAGGGAAATCAGCATGAAAGTGATATTTCTTAGAGTGAAAAATTGTGTTTAAGGTTATCATTTTCTCCTTTGTCTCAAATTGTTCAATTAAGTCTCTCAATTATTTTCAAGTATAAAACACCTAATTAAAATATTTTTTAAATTTTAATTTTCATAATGAGGTCATGAGATTGTAGCTAAATAAGGATTGCTGCTTGTCTCCTGTGCTACTTTTGTCTTAATACTGTCCTGCAGTGGCTTTAGCAGCATGCAGGGACTGTTGTGTAACAGTTGTCTTCCTGATGTTCTTCTAACAGTTGTCTTCTATGACAAAACTAAATGAGAAATGGCTGACCTGCTTTGAACTCTGCTTTGAATGTTGCAGATCAGCTTTTAAGCAATGTTAAAAGCGATGTTGTTGTTTACTATATTTAAAGTGTTTGTTTTATGTTCTTCTGCTTTAAAATGAATCACAGGGGGGGCGGGGAGGGGGAAGGCCTCATCCAAATACTACTATACAAACACCTGAGTGTGAGATTTCTGAAGTCTGTGTACTTAGGTTGTAGTGTTGAATAATATTGTGCAGTTTCATGTTGTCCACAAGTCCAATCTAGTACTAGTACAAAAAATATGAGCTATTATATCAATCAGATGCAACTCTGCAATTACTTTTTTTTTAAACTGGATTGGTACAGATGTCTAAAATCTGAAGTGTAGAAATGTGCTCAGTGTAGCAGTAGGCTGTAATTCAAGTACCTAAAATGCTGGGGAGAGGTGACCTTGATAGTGTGTGAGGTGGGACATACAGAAATGTAGGCTACTGGACTCACATTTATACTAATGAAGTCATCAGTATCATTCCCAATAAATTCATAACAGTAATGTTTAAAAACCTATGTTACTTGTATCATGCTATTGATTTATTGATTGAAAGGAAAGGTGGGGTTTTTTGAATTGATTGTATGACTCAAGGCATTTCCAGCTTTATTTCAGTGGGATGGCCCTGAGCTCTGGAGTTGTAGGCAAGTACATAGCTTTAGGTTCCTTGGGTCCAGAAGTTCATAACTTGTTCTTACCAAAGCAAACTTCATTCCATTTTCATGAATCTAGAATCTGATCAGGTACATCCAAAAAAGCTCACTTAAATTTGTAATAGCATTTATTTAGCTGTGGAATACTTTGTTTTTTTTCATTTATTTTTAGACAATACTTCATTTAAAACACATTTGGAATCAGGTTTTGCCTCAACAGGGTGGACTGTTAGCTTTAGACATTTGCAAACTGGCTCGACCAGTGCTAACTTCTGTGGGTGTTTATCAGGGTTTAGGGGAAACAGGAGGAAATGCCATCTCTGCTAGCTCTTCTAGAGCTGCTTGCTGATCTGTAGCTTAATGAAGAGAGGAATGAGATGGGGAACCTTCTGGGGTGATAGATGGAACAAACGTTTTTTGTGTTAGCACATATGTAGGGCAAGAATAGACTGGTGGAGCACAGAGCATTTTCTTACTGGTTTCCTAAGTGACTGCTATTATGTTTCATTTGTTTTGGAAACATGCTGTATATTTCAGACTTAACTGTATGTTTCTGTTGGTTTGTGTCAGAACTATAAGTCAATTCAAATGACCTTTCCATTACTGAATGTAATATGCTCTCCAAGGATGAGTGTTGCAAGCATTCCAACACAGTTTTCTTCCATTAAAAATCTCTTATAGAATATCAGACTGCTGTGCTAACAACATTCAAGAAATCTGATGCTTTCATACAGATGAAAGAACAATAAAACTAAATTTATCTTGTACCTCACCCCCATTTCTTGTCTCCTTGTTGCTGCTGGCATAAGCCTTAATGCCAAATTCGGTCCTTTTGGGAAGCTGTAGAAAGTGCAGTGACAGACCCTGTCTGCCTTGCGTGCACCCCTGCTGTAACTACTGGCTCTGCTTCTCAGTACTGAAACCGCAGGGCAGCTCCTGGGCCTGCCCTGCTGCAGCACCCACGGGAGGATTGCTCTGTGCCCGTGGGGTGTTTTTGCAGCTGGAGGTGTGGCAGGGCCCCCAGGACACCTGGGAGAAGCAGTGAGGAGTCAGGCTCTGTGCCTCGGGATCCATCGCGTTCGGCCCAGCATAATCTGGTTTGTTTTATTAGCTTTCTGTTAGGGATGTGGAATAGAGAGCATTTGGAAGTAACTTGACATCCACTAAAATAAATGTTCTTTTCTGTTTATTCCTTGGCTTGCATTCAAAAATTAAATGGTAATGCATTAAGAGTCTAAAGCTTTGTCTTACTAAGTCTTTAATTGAACACAGTTCAAAAACAAAAGCAAACCTTCATTTTTTTATTGCACTAAGAAGAAATAATGATTTTTTTAAAGCTGACTATACTTAGCATTGCATGTGAATCTGACATCTCACTATGTGATTTCACTTCTTTACTGAAAAAATTAGCTACTCACCAACTGACAGACGGGTTAAACTTTATAAAGCTGAAACAAATTCCAGACACATAATATAGCTTTTTAAGATATCTTCATTCACAATGCAGCCTATAAACCATAAGCTTGCTGGATAGGTATTGACTGTTTTGGATTTCTTGTTTCATGTTGTCTGTTATGTATTAAAAGAGAAACCACAGCTAAGGAATCCTTAGTGCCAGCAGCCTGGCTTGCCAGAGGAGTGAGGAAGGGCAGAATGTTGCCACAAAGGCAAGGCATCTGCTATGGGAAGAGACAGACAGGGGTGAGGGAATGGGAGCACACAGGAAAGAGCAAGGGGGTTCCTCCATCCTGTCTGCATCTTTCAGTGGTGTAGAAGTTTCTTTTGACGCAGGGAGGAATGGATTGAGTTTTGGATTAAAAAGCCTCAGTGATGACAGGGAGTGAAAGGAGCAGGCAAACTTGTGCCTCCAAGAGCAGGAGATGGGAGCAGAACAATTAACAAACAAAATGTGCAAAAGCAGCAGAATACCAGACTCGCTCAGCTGCTGTTTTAACTTTCCCAGAAATGTTGAGATGGATGTTCCGGAGCTTGGCTCCCTCCTGTCTGTGCTCAAGGCTGCTCTGTCCTGAGGCCAGGCGCGTTCAAAGGCGGCCCCTGCTCCTGCAGGGGAGCAGCGCTGGCAGCCAAACCGCATCCTCCTGCGGGGCAGTGCAGGGCGGCCGGAGGGGCTGAGCACTGCACCCAGCCGCGGGTGTGCCCGGTGAGGGGAGCTGTAAGCAGGCAGCAGCAGGAGGGTGGCAGAAGCATGGCCCTCGTTCCAGGCCTGAACTGCCACCAGCGATCTCCCCAGCTGTGCTTTTGTGATGCAGGTAGCTGCTAAGCCTGTATCTGTGCTATAAACTGCAAGTGTTTATAAAGGCTTTTAAATAGTGTTTCCAAGAATATAAATTTTAAAACCTATTAACTGGCTAACGCTCTTGTTTCTCTTTGTGCAATGGTTTGATTTCACAGCACTGAGAAACAAAGGCTTTCAGCTTGTTCCTGCATTCACACGCTAGCTAGTCCTATGTGTGCCTCCAGAAGCATCTGCACTGCAGGAAGGTTCCCAACGTGCACAGTTCAGCGTGGCTCTCCAGAGGCACGCAGCATGCTGAAGGAACGAGACACCCACACATCTGTGAGCTTTGCAAAGAGGCTGGGCCAAAACAGCGCAACTGCTGTCCTAATGTCAGCAGGCAGCAGGAGCGTCTGTGTATTAAATGCCTGGCAACCCTTTATTTTGCACTCCTTTCACACAACAGGCTTTAAGCTTTGGATAATAAAGTAAATAACATTATACTTAATCCTATTGCAGTAGTAATCAACAGTAAAGTCTGTAACATCACTAGGAGTAGGAATGGACTTACTGCTTTACTTCTGAATGAATAGCACTTTGTTCTGTTATCACCTCCCTCCCCCTTCCCTAATAACCCTTCCGTAAAAGATGAACATGGTTCTTAATTACAGGTTCCTTTTGTTTCTTAGCATTCTGTGACTAACCCATTTTTTCTTTTTACTTTGGCATGCTGATGAAATGCAAAATGAAAATAAAAAAATAGAAATTGTATGATGGTTACAGACTCTACATAGATTATGGAACCCTACAATTAAAAAATATATACTTGTATTATCTTAAATATAGTTTGCAGCTTGTGTTTCTGAAACAACTCTTTTTCTCCTACGCTTTGCTGTATGTCCCACTCAAGGCAGGACATCAGTGCTGATGCCAGCTAGTGAGAGATTTTATTTCACCTGACTAGTAAAGGTTCCTTATTGGGGCTGTCTGTAGGAGGTATGGGAGGTGTCTTTTTCCCCTAAGAACTCCCCTGCATGTCCCAGGCTTTCTGCTCACTGTCGAAGCAGTGCTGCACTGAATGATGGCTGCCGGGGGCTCCTGTGCTCAGCGGTGGCTGCCAGGTCATGGAGCAGTGTCCCCAGCCCTGCATAGGACCAAAGCCCAGTGGGCTGTGGGGTATGAGCCATGGTTTAACCTCAGGTATCTGGTCCCCACTCGCACTGCCCCAGCTCTGCTGAGCGTCCTGGCATACGGCACTCCTGGGCTCTCAGCTGGGGCCCCGGAGCTGTGGCCTCGCTGGGGACAGGTCCTGGGCAGGGCACCTCCAGAAGGCAGCGTGGGACTGGCCTGGAGCTGGGTGCCAAGCTCAGAGGGAGCAGGCACTGGCAGCACATCCAGTCACCGTGCTCTGACACCGGCTCTGTCACATCGTGGCCTCTCTGTGGTTTTCCCCAACAGAGGAGGGTTATCAGACATGCTCATTTCATCTGACCATGAGGAGGTACCTATAGGTAAAATACATCACTGCTATAAAAATAACCTTAATTTTAGGTCAGGATGTTGGCAATACTCTGTTCTTGAATGACAGAAACAAGTGACTGTGGGTAGTTGGACCAGTAATGATTTTAATGTAATTCTTGGGTAAAACTTCCTTAGACAGTGAACCTTGGCTGAAAGCTTTACATTAAAAGCTATTAACTCTCTATTAAAAACTAGTAAATGTGTTTGCTTTCCACAACAGTAAGCTTAAAACTAATTTTTATACGAAGAAAATTGTTGACTCAAGTGGAAAGGAATGTGCCCTTAATTCTTTCAGCAGTTCTTAAACCACATGCTCGACAGCTCTGTTAGGAAATCTGAGCAATGTTTCTCTTATTTCTACAACAATGTTTGCCTCTAATTTTCATGCTTTCCAGCATTTTCAGTGGTATGAGGATAAAATGTCCCTCCTCCCCATGCTGTCTTAGTGCTGATGATACTTGGATAGTATAATTGGACAAATTATTTCCAAAGCAAGCTTAGCTCTCTGTAACATGATATAACATGGGCTTGTATAGAAATTACAAACTGGAAACTGGTTGTCATAAACTGTTCTTCATCAAAAAGCCCATACGACGTTCCTTTGTCATGCTGAACTACTCCTCCGTCAACCAAAAGCCAATGCTAATTTATGAAGTGAAACATTTAACCCTGGCTGAAGTTTAAACACTTTCCAGTGTATTTATAAAGTCTTGTTTCTGTTCAAAGCATTTGAAAAAACCAAATCTGTAAATACCAGATTTACTTCTAGTAAATATTGCATTTAGTCACAGAAGACTTTCATCTTAATTTGAGAATGTTTTGCACATTTTTCTTTAGTTTTGTAACAGAGGCACTAGCTACCCATAAGAAACACCAAGTTTGTTGTTTTAAAGCAACTTCACTATTCTTTTCTCTGTGCTTTGAGTTGTATTTGATACAGGACAGAACTACTTCAAGGATGAACACTTATCTCTTTTTCTCCCTTCAAGCAGAGGCCATGTCCCCTAGAGCTGCTGAGGAAGGCAACATTTACTCATTTAACACTGAAAGCAGAGAATAGGTGAAATAACCTGTGGCTGCACCCTGCCAAAATATCAGTTTCCTACATTTGAACTGAAGTGCTCTTTTCACAAAATCACTGACTGGCTGAGGTTGGCAAGGACCTCTGGGGTCCGTCTTACCCTGCTCCAGCAGGGCCACCCAGAGCAGGGCCCAGGGCCATGTCCAGGTGGCTTCAGAAGGTCCCTGTCCCCAAAGAGGAGACCCCAACACCATGTGGGCAACCTGAGCCCATGCACAGGGCCATTGCAGTAAAGTTTTTCCTCATGTTGAGGCAGCCTTCTGTATTTTCGTTTGTCTGTTGTCCTGAGAAGCGTCTGGCTCCATCCTGTCTTCACCCTCCCTAGAGGTATTTATACACAGCACTAAGATCCCACCAAGCCTTCTTTTCTCCTGGCTGAACAGTCCCAGCTCTCTCAGCCTTTTGTCATAGCAGGCATACTCTAATCTAGCTCTGTCTTATACTGGGGGTGCTTCGAGCTGGAACCAGCACTTCAAGTATGGCCTCACCAGTGCTCAGCAGAAGGGAAGGATCACCTCAACCTGATGGCAGGGCTTTTAATGCAGCCCAGGATGCTATTGGCCTCCTTTGCTGCGGGGACATAGGGCATACTGCCTTCCTTTTCTTGAAGATACTTTCTTCCAGAACTTTTTTCGCTAAAAGAAAAAAATAAACAACTTGGCTTTTTTTTTTTTTTTTTTTTTTTTTTTTAAATGCAATACACTTTTGAATCCTGCAAAAATAAAACATGCTGCACAAACCACTTTCTGACGTTGAGATTAGGCAGGATCAGAGAGTCACTGTCTGGAAGTACTTAGATTATAAATTCACATGCTTTTGGCTTCTAGCATGCTTTATCAGCTGTGTGTTTAGCAGATAACCTTTTGCTTTGTTCTGGTTTTGTTTACAATGTGAAGTCCAAAGTGACTTCACAAAAACAGTGTTAAACAGTTATGAGAGCAAAGTCATGCACATTGGACTAAACGGAAAACTTCCATGCTATGTTCATCTTGTAATAGCCTTAAGAATAAAAAAGACCATTCTAATTTGGTTTCTGTGTTGGCCCCGGGGCAGTATCAAATGTCTGACTCTTTCACCCAGTGCAGCAGCATCGGGGGCTTAATTTGGGGTGCTAGTGCAGAGGGGGTGAGTGCTGCAGGCTGGCTGCACAGTGTGCTGCCTCTGAATGAAAGAGGCAGTTGGAGATGAGGTGGTGGAGCTTCTGGGGGCCCCCCAGCCCTTGCGGGAGTTCCTCCCAGTGTTGTGCTGCCCCGAGAAAGCTGCTACAGTCAAAGTTGGGCTTTGACCTCAGAGCACCAGCCCCGAGGCTGCAGCTGTTCCCTTCTGCCCAGGCCTGCAGCCACGCTCGTTCATGGCAGCTGGTTTTGATATCCAACCGCTGTTTTACCAGGAAAAGCACTCCCAGGGGAAGGCAGAGCCTGACAGGCAGCCCCAGCAGCAGGGAGCACAGCGGTGACCCCCAGCGCAGGAAACTGTCAGAAGCATGAGGCAGGTGTTCACAAAACACATGGCCGAGAGCACACACCGCACTGTAAATGTACCTGTGTTTCCCTGTAGCTGATGTCTCCGTATTTCCCTGGTCTGGACACCTCTGAGCAAGCTAGTCTTGCTGGTAGAAGAAGAAGAGGAAGTGTTGAGTGTGTGAGTATTGGAAGATGTCTTTCATGCACATCACTGCGTGAGTTTAGCTGCTGGCAGGGAACAGGTTTGTGGTTTTTTTTTTTTTTTTGTACCTACATTATTATATGTCTTCAAATAGAGATTTGATTTCACAGCAGATGAGATTCTTGCCTGGTTTTGGCAGGAGGACTCTACTCTCCAATGTAGCACAGCTTTTATCAAAGCTTTTGTTTTGTAGACTACTTGGATTTTGTGATGGAAATATTTCTAAAATTCATGTAATCTTTTTCAGAACTCTTCAATGAAAAATGGTTAGAAACTTGCTTTACAACAAATGTAGAAGTTGA
The DNA here is from genome assembly GCF_964035555.1 of Netta rufina. Classification (NCBI taxonomy): domain Eukaryota; kingdom Metazoa; phylum Chordata; class Aves; order Anseriformes; family Anatidae; genus Netta; species Netta rufina. Next base: position 26,337,659 of record NC_140132.1, on the reverse strand, counting down.
ATGCAATTATTTGCTCAATCCAAACCAAATCTTTTTTACTGTCATATTGAAAAATGTGCAGAACTGCAACAATCCGTGATTTGGATTGCTTTTGTGCCAAGCCCTGTGAAGCTCAGGTTGCCTCCAAGGCAGGCAAGTGGGAATACAATCATTCCCATGCAGGCTGCTCTGAGCAAAGAGATGCACTCTGCTTGTTCTCACCCATCTCTACTACAAAAAGTATAAGAAACATCTGGCAGAGAGGCCAGATGGATCAAATCTTGCAAATACAGATGCTTTGGAAAGTAGTGTAAAAATATCGACCTTATGTTTTCTTTATTATTCAAACATATTACATTTTCCCTTACGCTGAGCCTCTGCTTTGTGGGACATTCTTTTACGGATGTTTTTTTGCTAGTGTTGGCTTTTCCCTTTCCCCTCAATTTTGGTTCAAGTTTTCTAAAACAGAGTAAGGATGCCATATGCTTCTTCCACTGTTTCTGTAGACTGGGAATTTGTCCCAGTGTCTGTCGTCCATAGTGCTAGAGATAAATTTTGTGCTTGCAGAATCATAGCATTGGATCCATGAGCTTTACCTGCTTTTGGCACACTGAAGAGGCAGAACTAACCTGTCCCTTTACCAATTCCCAGATTAGACAGAAGTCCAACCATTATGAATTTGCAGAAATGGCAGGGACACATACAAGCCACTGGGGAGACCAGTTCTGGATAAAATAAGCTCTCTGCTTTAGGCTTCCTTCTTGAATTAGGAGAACGTGTGTCCTGTAGTGAGTGTGGCAGCTCTTCAGCTGCAAGCTGGTCCTGCCTGCCTTTTCGTGTCCCTGCTCTGCCACCCTCCCAGCAGCTTGACAGGGAACGTTTCTGAAAGCGCTAACCTCCCCGTGTAAATCTGACCTTACTTGCAGTGCATCTTATGGTCCTCATTAGAAAGCTGAAGTGTAAAATCTGTTTTGTCTTGCACTATTTTCCCCTAATTTGCCATCTCAGCTGTCTGTTACAGCTGCTGAGAGTTGTTTCATGTGTGGCTGCTGCAGTCATGTAGCAGTAATGACTTTGTAATTAAAGTCTTGCAACTGTAGAAATAACTGCAAGACTTCCTGGAAGATAACACAGCCAGAAATGCTAGTGAGGGCTATGCTTTGCGTTTTCCAGTGGCAACATTTACAAATGCTTTGTCTGCAGTTACTTTGTGGACAGAAAGAGATGACCCCAACACCTACAAAGACTACGGAATTATGCTTCAAATCCACTGTATCAACAGCCATAACGGGAGTGCCATTCCAGAAGGAAGGGCTGTGAGGGGGCCAGAAGGAAGAGTAGTGCATCAATGGCCAGCAGTGGGTGACCCTTGTCACCAGGCTGAAACCTTCCAGGCAAATGGGCTTGTTTGACCTGCAGACTAGAGATGTTCCCCTACCTGCAGGCATCACATAGCTTAAATGGTTGCAGTGATACCGTGAACAAGAGGAAAAATGGCTAATTCTCAGCGTGCTCATTGCAAAAAATTATTCAGCTGCTTCCACAGACGAGTGTGTGGGCAGTGTTCCCGTACTGAAGGGTGTTCCACTGAGACAAAATATTCGGCCTGGGTGTGTTGTCCACTAGAGGATTTGATTACATTTGGTTTTGTAACTGACACAACAGGGTAGTTCTGAAGGGACAAAATAACAAAACTGGTATCAATTTAGTGGTCCTGGGAGGAAAAAAGTAGAATCAAAGTATGAGGATGTGACTCCTCCAAGCCTTCAAGTGTTCGTCTCATATGCTTCAGACTAATGAAGAGCAGAAGATATTAATGCACAAAAGTGTATGAGGTGACTCCTCTATTTTTCTAAGTCATTATAGACGGGACAGTTGGGCGATAGTGAGGCTGGAGCTGTGTGACTTACTGGCTCAGCTGAGCCCACACGTGGGCTGTGGCTGGGGACTTCGAAGTGACCCGGGCTGTGGGGGAAGAGCCCTGTGGGCCGGGTTCCCGGGAGCTGTCACTGCATGTGCCTCGCCTGTTGTGCATGCTTTTCAGGCAGGAGTCTGAGTAAGAAATGTTTATGAAAATAAATGGGGATTTTGAAATGACTTTCAAGACTGTTAGTATTTAAAATTACATGACTATTAGCAATAAAGTATAAAAAATAAGTATTGTGACAGTGTAGAAATTACTTATTTAAAAAGGACAGTGCTTCAAGTGAGACTTGTGTTTTCTTTGAGAATTGTGCTAATTTTTTTTTCCAGTTTTTCTATAGATCCACACCATGTCCATTTGTCACTATAGTTGTGTATTTTAAGCTCAGCCTTTCTCCCATTAGATTTCTTTGTTTTGTATGCAGTGTGTAAGGTGGGTGACATTTATCCAGCTCATCAGAACTGGTGTACGTGATGGTTTATTGAAAATCTTAGTTTAATAGGCAGAATCAGATTCGGCTTTCTTTCAGAACCATACCGTCTTACACTTTATGCTGTTCAAGAGGAAAGCATGGTTGATCTGTGCAGTTAAGGAGTTCAAGGATAGTTGGTAAGGAACTGTTTGAATGTGCAAATATCTGATTTTTATGTGCACCTACCCTAAAAGCACTATCTGTGTGCCCAAGTCAGGCACACAAGTACAAAGATTTTTGCACTGCATGTTTTGCAAGTTTGTTCCTTCAAATGATGTGTGCTCAGTAGCTCTGTGGTGTCCTGTGGGATGCCTGCACAGCATGAATGTTTCAGCTTTGTTTCCGTTCTGAACTGACTTCACAAGTGAATGTGGAAATTTCCACTGTCTTTCTGGACGTACACGCTGTTCTTTGTTACGTTTCTATTCACCAATACTATGAGCTGTAGTTTTGTGTTAAAGCTGAAATACTGCACAGAAGCTATAGTCAGCAGGGAATTCAGGAATGCTGAATATCACATGCTTTTAAACTTCTTAGGCCACAGCACTAGGAAGTTTGACTCCTCTCACTTTGGCCTCCTCCCTGTATGTTCCCAGGCATCCAACACTCTTCTGTGCTCATTTTCTCCCCAGCCCCATAGTTGCTGTGGTCTTTGCCACATACGTGGCAGTCAGCACTTAAATTGCCTATGCAAAATCCATTGCATAAATCACATCAGTTTATGATATCGTTTTGAAATTTGTTCTAACTACAAACAGATCAAAGTAGCTACTTTTACATCCACGTGTGAATTCAAAACCCCTTAATTTATCTGAAAGCAACTCAGGTGGTCTTGGAGTAATGGTTGGAAGGCAGAAACAATGTACTGAGAATGATCAGCACATGTCAGAATTAATGCAGCTTCTGCTAATCAGCACCTCCCTCTTCAACTGCTTAAGGCTTTATGGTAAGGCTGACTGCTGCAGCCTTACTCTGCGGAAAACCTGTGGATTTGGGTTTTAGTTTTGTAGTTTGTTAGTCCATTTATATGTCAGTTAAGATGGCTTTAACAGTACAGAAGTTTGATAGTCATGGTACTCTTCCTGATAATGACTGTAAGTCATGCTTTTCACTCTTTCAGTGTATTATCTTTAACATGAATGTGTTTAAATCCATAGAGTACCCTGTCTGTTAGGGCTTGTCTTGATTCCTACTTAGACACCATGGTTTTCCCTTGCTTCCCAGCACTAGAGTCTTCTAGATAAATATGTCTATCCAGAGACAGTGTCTGTCTCATTGCCTGCCATCCATTTAGCATTGCCCACCCTCACACCTGAACCGCTCACCAGCCCTGTGTGGGGAGCTCCAGCTCCCGCGGGTCTGGCATGCGGGCAGTTGTGTGCTCTCACCTTTCCCACGAGTGCAGAGCAACAGCAAACCACGCGGGAAAAGTGGCTGTGTTAAATAGGAAGAAATGTTGAAAACAGAAGTGTTTTATTTATTTATTTTTCTCCTGGCACTGCTTGTAGTTTGGCCTTGTTGTAGTTAGCATGTCACTTGTCATTATTTCATACCGGTAGTAAGTGGTTTGTACTGAAAGAAATTAGGCCCTAGATCTCAATGGAAATGTGGGATTTTAACAGAGCTAAAATTAAAAACCTTTAATGTTTGTAACAAGGTTTCTGGACTGAAAAGTTTTGTTGTCAGTTTACACCAAGTATTTGAATATTGGGCCATTTTATCATTTCTAAAGGCCCAGGAAGGAGCTCCACTGGTGCCGTGCACTCTGTTCCTGCCTCTCAGTTCCCTGCTCTGCTTGCTGTTCTGCCTCTGCCCTTCACATGGCAAGCCTCGAGCTGTAAAGTACTTGAATGGGATAGAAGCCCCTTGTCTGTAACTACGAAATCATCAGTAGCTTGTCACTGATGCACCAAAGTGAGCATTAGCTGCGAGCAGAGGCTGGACAGCACGTGCGTGTCAGTAAGCGGCTCGGTGCAGCCTTTCCCTCTGAGTCTCTTGCAGGTCTTTTCCTGTGTTGCTGCTTCCTCCTCCTGCAGGCATACCCTGCTGTGGAGGTAAGCCCAGAACATCTCATGAAGATTTTCCTCCTGAGTTAGCAGAAATGTGCTAAAAGGAGAGTCTTTTCCACTTGCACAATGGAGCTGTGTTTAAATTGTTTGTAGGTGCCTGGCCTGATGCAGAGGCAGTCAGAGGCTGCACTATGTTTCCAGACATAGCTTTTCAAAATAACATTTGTTTCAAGACCAAGATGAGCCAAGGAGGCTGAATGACATTTCTAATATGTTAGCTCATTTCCAGAGATAGTAGTTTTCTTGGCTTTGATGATTGACTGGGACCTAATTCTCAATTCTGATTTCTTCTGACGACTTGACAAAGGAAAGTGCTGATCTTGCTGAAGTGTTCAGTCATGTAGGAGCTTCGCAGCAGGCAGGCGTCTGGGAAGAATTGCCAGGAGGCCAGGTGAAGGGTAGCGAAGCCTGGAAAAACACACAGGGTCACATCCATTCCTGGTGTAAATCCACTGACTCTAATGACTTTCAGGCCTTCCTTGCTTCTTCTACAAGTTGTAAAGGAACTAAATGCAGAAAATGTCTAATTTACAGGAAACCAGCACAGAAACACTGTAGATACAGTAAAATCCCCCAAAGGTTGCTGGCTGTGCACAGCCAAACACCAACCGACAGCAGGTCTGGTTCTGTGCTCCCCATGGAGCTGCAGCGAGGAGCCAGCCCCGGGGCTGGAAGGGGCTCGGCCGCACGCCGTGCCCGGGGGGAGCGGGGAATGGTCTGTGTTGGTCTGCCTACTACGTTCACTTCACAAAGTACAGAAAAAAAGTACAACTGTCACATTAGCTGCTGTCTTCTGATGTCCATTGGGTCTGCTTTGTTTTATTTATTTGGCTTTTGTGAAACTGATGGGTCTTGTGCTCTGAGAAGGTCTTTATCTTCATTTTGATGAGCAATGTGGACTTCAGGAGCTCTCAGAGCAATCTCTACAAGCCAGAAAGCTCTACCCCTAGGAGCAGGAGCGCACTGCTTAGGCTGGGAGCTGGATTAGTGTGGAGCAGCAACTTCCATGTTCCTTGTCCTGAGCTGCTCTTCACTTTGGTGCCCTTCACCACAGGAGCTGGGCTGTGCTGTACCTCCACACGTGCACTTGTGCCCTGCTCTTGGGTCTGCGCTGTGGGGCTCCCCAGGGAAGGGGAAGGCCGGCTGCAGCCCCGCTACAGAAGCTTATCAAACCCTTTTGCCCTTTTAAAATGGGTGCTCTTTGCTCACCTCTACAAATTCAGCAGATTTTTCTCAAGTAGCTTTGTGATGTCATGCTCAAAAGTGCTAATAACTTGTAACAGACATCTTGGCATCAGCACGGCCACCTTGTAGATGGGTCCTGGTACGCACCTTGCCCCCAGCCCCTGGGCGGGTGCCCTTTGCTGCTCCCTGGGTGCGATGAGGCCAGAGCCGCGACGTGTCATGAGGCTGGTGTAGTTTGTGTCCAGTGTTTCTGAAAGCAGCTGCCAGCAAAGTACTCCGCAGTGCTCTCTGTTTTAACATCGTTTTTGTGATCACCTCTAGGATAAATCCGCTTGGGTAGCTAAAGCCAAAATTTATGCTTCTAGCCAGAAAGAATTCACTCTATGGAAAAACAGTAAAAGTTTCTGGTTGTGGCAGGATTACAGCAGGGATGACAGTAAAAGTTTCTGCTTATGGCAGTAAGACAGAAGGGATGAAGTTTCACAGGAACTCAGAGTTTCCACTTACACAGACTGTGATAATTTTATATTTGCTGCTTTGTGGTTTTGAGAAAGACTCCTTCTGAAGTTGATTTCTGTTTTGTAGAAACTAACTGTAACTCATTTTACAATTTAAAGAATACCCTTTCTCTTGTAAAATTGTTTTTTTATTAGAGTTAACAATGCTGCAGACAGATTTTTTTCTTTCTATACTAAATGTATTGTATGTGCCACTCAGTGACTCTATATTTAGATTCAGTCCCACAGTACTTCAAAATTGGCAGTTTTGTATTGCTTAAAGGGTGAAAAAAAAACCTCTTGCTGTGCATGAACTGTGCTGCAGGTATGTGGTTCACCCCAGGATCTCTTTCCATTGACTCCCATGAAAGCTGGATGAAGCCCCAAGCTAGCATGGTTAACACAGGCTGCCAAGACGCGCTTTTTTCCCAGGATCTGGCGACCGCTGCTCCCGTGCCTTGCTGCCTGTGTGGCCTCCCCTGTGCGTATGGCTCCTGCTTCCCATGGCACGTGGGGGATGCTGAGAGGTGGTAACTGCAGATTACCCCTCAGAGGGAAGGGTGCCAGGAGCTTGCCAAAGGACACTAGCCTGTGATGGGCTGTGCCAAGAGAAGCTGGTTGCAGATCGGTGGGGTTATTTACACAGGAAATGATATTTTTATGTAGTCTGCAAATGCATCTTAAGTCTTTGGTGCTGGTCACATTCTGAGACTATTTCTTGGAAGTTCTTGGTCACCCCTTCTTGGTCAAATCCTAGCAGTATTTTCAGTCTTGTTAATATTCAGAACATCTTATTTGGCTGCAGTTAATCACTGGCAAAGGCTGCAGATTCTCTTGCAGTCTGTTTTTGCACATGAAAAAACTACCAGGTGCACCTCGTGAAGTGCTTTTGTCACTGACTGGGCCACAACACGGGCTGAGCTGTAAGAACGCAGCCTGCCTGCAGGTCAGCAGGTGCCGACGTCCAGGTTTGTCTCTGCTGTTATTTGGTCTGCACGGAGAGGCGAGTCACTTCGTTCTTGTCTTCATTTTCCCACATGCAAAGTACAGCCTCCTGGAACCTATTTAGCATCTAGAGAGGTGGTTTGAGAGCTATTTGCTTAGCTTGCACTATTATTATTAGAGTCAGAAATGATTTTTAAAGGCCTTAGTGAGCTCCAGTTGTAGCTCATTTTCACTTCATAACATCCAATGAGAGGTATTGGGGCTGGCTGTGCTGTAGCTGAGGACACTGAGTCATGGAAGATGGAGCTCGCGGGCACAGTGGCACTATTGTAGTGGTGGATATGTTGAAGGGACTGCAGTTTGAGCTGGAGAAGCTCCAGTCTTTTGCCAAAGGCCTCACGGGAATTCTGCTGCAGAACTGGAACCAACTGGACTCTGTAGGTGCTTGGAAACACAAACTTCTGTTTAATGAACCTTCAATTAATAAACAGCTATTGCAAATCCAGGTCTGTAATGGTTACTAAAAGTATCTGATATAGCAACACTTCTCAGAATAATTCTCAGCCTAGAACCAGTGCATAGGCATTCTAAGCACTAATTCACCCGGAATAAATGACATTTCCCATTGAAAATAGTTACGTTGCTCTGGCCTTTTTTTATACCAGTGGTTAGACTGATAAAGCAGCACTGATTGAGATTAACCCTTGGAAGAGACAGGTTGGCTACAAAAGGTACATCAAATTAATGCACGATGTGACTTTTAAAAAATTCCATACCCTTGGTCAGCAGTAAAATAAGAATAAAGATAAAAAGACATAAGAATAAAGACAAAAATCCTATTTATAAGGATATACAGAAGGAATAGCTAAGAACTGCTTTTTCAATTTAATGAAAATAATGTTTCTATTAAGTGTATTGTTTATGTAGTGAAAGCATTTGTCACAGATCGATTTCAATAATTGCAGCTCTGAAAGAAATAAAACGTGAAGGAAGGGCTCTAAGAGCCCAATCTTTTGTCTGTGGGAAGGCCAGAAGTAGCCGTTCAAATAAGAACGATGACAAAACATGCACTACACAAAGATTCACCATTTTACTGTTCATCCAGGTGGTGCTGGGGTTTTCAGGCTGCATTTCAGGCAAGGTTTAGCTTGCAGATCACTGAAGCACTCTGGTTCTGATTAGGCTGTTGGAAAGTAGGACAGAGTCCAAAGCTGGAAATCAGCATAGCATTAAGCAACCTTAAATTGTGGTTGTAAGTGCAGTTTGATACCACTGGGTTGACTTGAGCTGCCTTTTACCCATGAAATATGCTGTAGTATAAACAGACATTTTTTGGCATTTAATATATGGAGCTTTAATACTAAAAATAAATGTTCAGGTGGCACATATGAGGCATCCCCTACCTGGTAGGCAGAAGTATGCTTGCGGGAGCCTCCCTGTGGTCTGCATTTCCCACTCCACATGCCCATGGCCAGCAGCCCCGTGGGGCCCCACAAGCTGGGCTGGTGCTGGCAGTGCTGGCTGGCAGGCTCACTCCTCCATGCATGGCTGGGACATCTCAGATCTCCATCTACATGTGTTTTTATCACACTTGATTTAGTCTTCTCCTCTTAGCCTCCATCTTTATGTAATTCATTTTTTATTCATCATAGTTATTATTTTACACTTCTTCCTCGGGCCTAAATTTGCATAAGAACTGAAGCAATAAGGTCAATGTCAGTAGCATACTGATATGGCTATGTTTACAGAAGAGTTGTTTTTTTGTTTAGCAATGTTCTATTTACACAGATTTTTTTTTTTTGAATTTTTTTTTGCTTTGTTTTTAGAAGGTTTGATTTTTAATATCTACCAAATACTTTCCACCCTATTATTGTGCTCTAGTTCTCACAGGTTTTGTCTGAATGATGGAGCTTCTCTTAAGTGGACCTTGCATGAACCTTCGCTCTTTTGGACCTTGCACTGGTGAGATTTTTCCAGACGGTGTTTGGCTCAGCTCTGTCTTCCTCCAGCTTTTGGAGTGCATGCTATAGCACAGGTTTCTGCCTGCTTTGTTCCTGGATGTTAATAGGATGTTATCTCTATGTTATTAAATTAATGTTAAGTGCCAAGAGCTTTAAAGAAGGTCTGTTGTGCGGTGTCATTGGTCAGCTGTTGAGAAACATGAAGTATCCTGACTAATGAATAGCTCAACAGTCAATACATGGCAGATCATCAGTCATTAGGGAGCTAAGATTCAGAGGAGATAACTCAAAGCAAGCATACCAAAATAAGCTTCTTAGCTCAACGTAAACAACTAGGTGTAATCATTCCTCCAGAAGTCAACATTTTCCCTGAGGCTGCAGTAATATAGTAATATTAGTAATATAATGAATTTTAGGCTGAGTAATGCTGTCTAGCAAAGCAGTATCTTTAAAAGATATCTTAAACTACTGCTTTGCTCTCACTTTCAATTTAAGTTCATGAAAATTTCATACTTGCTCAAAATCCAGTTAGATGCAGTTGGGATAGACCACATGCTGATATTGCTGATGGAACTTAAAAATACTGGGGTCAGGTTTGTGGTATGACAAAGCATGCTGTCTACGAATGTTCCTGTAAGAATAAAACGGAAAATCAAAATTGAGTATTAATATGGGAAAAATGAAGTCTAGACCCAGAGCTCATGGACTGGTGTTTTCAACAGGTTTTGTTGCATATTCCATTTGATTGTTTGTTTAGGAATCAAGCTGTAATTCCAACAGACTGTGACTTCTTTTAGCTCATGTATAAGGCAAAATGATTTTAGGCTAGTAGATGAGCAAGTAATTATGTGCATTCGTTAATATTGCCTTTGTCTTGACCAGTTATCTCATAACTTTGCAGCTATGTAGTTTTAAATTGGTGATTGAAGTAAGTCAATCAGTCCAAAACAGATGTGAACGACGAAATGCTGGGGCTTTGCAATGAGCACTCTTTAGGGGTGCTTGCCTGTTCCCTCCTGCGCCTCAGCTCCCAGGCAGACTGCGTGTCGAGCTGCCTTCCTGGGTCTCTAGGTGGGCAGGCGGGACTGCTCAGTGGTTCAGTGCCTTTATTCTGTCCTCCATTTCTTAAACTGCTGTGTCCCTCAGTCAAACTATGAGTATGGAGAACTGTCATTCAACTATTTTTTTTTCTAATCTGTGTTCTGAAGTCTTCCAGCGTGCCCCTTTTTTTAGTCTGTTCCTATGGTTTAAAAAGCTGTGGCAGCATCAATGCAGGCTAGGTCCTGAATGTTACTAAGTCTTGAAGGGAGATTATCTGTTGTTGGACTGTCTAGATCATTGCATGCATTAGTGGAATATAATTTGAAATAAGTAGTATTTGATGTATATACCTCTTATTTGATGCTATACCTCTTAAAAATTGTGTAAGGCCTGAACATTAGGAGTGAAGAGATCAGAGGACATGGAGGAAGTATGTATATATATATGTCTTCAGCTGTTAAACAGTGGCTGGTTAATATACACAACCTTTTTTCAAGTGCTACAGATCAGAGAAAATGAGGCTGTCTGCTGCCTCTCCCAAGTGGAAGCTTTATGGTCACGAAATTTTTGAGTGGAACCAAAGAACACAGCTTCATACAGTTCTGTTTTAGGATGCATAGGCAGCTGAAAAGATCATGTTCGGTCTGAATTTACACTCAATAAACCAAACTGCAAATTATAGAAATGCTGAATTGTTATCTTAAATAATTTGTACTGTATTTTAAAATATCTCTGTAGATATTTCCTGTAAGGCAAAGAGATAAGTCTAGAAGTTGAAGGTTTTATTCCTTTGGCACCATGGCCATATGCTGTCTTTATTTTAACAAGCTCTGGAAAGGTAGTGATGCTTTAGTTTAATCTGTATTGACAGTCTTAACTTCATCATAGCAAGGCTATTTGGTTTGGGAAGTACTTGTCTGGTTCTATTATTTATTTATTTTTTTTTCCTCCAGGAGTGGTTCACTCCCCTTGAGTAATCTTAAATGTCAAAATTGAGCATTTACACTGAACAGTGGTGCAAGAGATGTCTTGGCATCAGATAGTTAAACTCTTTTTACATAGGCGGTGGGAAAGTAGCTGAAATCACAGGGGTAATGATTTACTCAGGTAGTGATGTTCTGTGTGGTGTTTTTACGATGATGAAGGGCAATGGTATATGCATATGGATAGGCTCAGATAACATCAAACCATATTCCTTCACTGCTTTCCATTTGGTCACTGTTACCCAAAGCAGAGGTTTCAAGAATTTGGAGCAGTAGAATAAAGAAGATTTGTCATAGCTGCTTGAGCGTAGATTTTATTTATTTATTTATTTATTTGGAGCAGGTCATGAACAGCGCTGACTTTAGACAGCACTACATTAACAGGAAAGTTGGCACAGAAATTAGTTTGTATCTGTCACACTCGTCTGGAAGAGACACAAAGCAGAGCACCTGTGGCGATGTGCTCTCCTGCGTACACAATGCTCTTCTGAACGCTGCATAACCTCACAGCTGATTTGGAGAGCTGCAAGCAAGAGCTGTGCAGAGCTGTGACCACTTCTGGTGTAAATACATTTCTTCCTCATTTAATTTGCAGAGTCAAAAGCACAAAAAAAGATTCAGATCAGTGCTTGTGAACATGTCTTAGCAGTTATTTTATAGAAGGTTGTTAGTCTCTCATTGTTGAGCAGCCTTACTTGTAAAGGCCAGCCAGATTCTAGGAGGTGCTAACGTGAAGAGAGTCTGCTGGAGAAACAAGTGCAGCTGTTTGTGTTCATATTTCCTTGGTGGCCAAGGATTGCCTGGGCTGTGCAGATACAGGCAAAGCATAAGTGGTTTCATACTGTTGCTTACTTTCTTGTCAATAAAATTACTATTAGTACTGCATATTTGTTTTAATAAATATAAGATCCTGAAGGAACGATTGCTTTCTGGTAGCCGTATTCATTGTGGCTTTACCTGCATATAGAAGAGTCTCTCCAGCACATTTAAATCTTCATCCTTACTTCATGAAGGATGGGAGCTTTTTTTCTTGGCTTTGGAGATGAGCGGAGGGGCAGTGAGAGCACTGTGCCCATGAGCCATGTGGTGCTGGATGCCCTCCACGGCTGCCTGGGAGAGGAGCTGGGTGTTCCGGCAGGACAGGCTGCCCCCGCACGCGGTCACACTACAGCATCCTGCAGTGCTATTCCAGTGACTGCTTTTGTTAGGCTTGCTGGCTCTTCTGACCCCTTGAGGCTGTGGGAGTTGGGATTACCACGAACTTCCCTCTCTTTGAATGTTAAGGTTGTAATGTCAGGAAAGAACTTGCAGCTATTTGATCTGACCTCGTGCACAGCATGGGTCCATAGGACTGCCCTGAGTCGGTGGTCTTGTTGGGCAGCTGGAGCAGCAGAAAATAATCTGACCCCACACCAGAGAGTAACGGGAACTAATTACACTCTTGTAAAGGTGTAGAGCCATGGGCAGAGATGACTTGTTAAGGTTTCTCCAGGTTCTCGCCCCACTGGGCAAGAAGATCTGACCCTTGGGGATGCAGAGTTTGAACCACTCTTATTTTCAGGCCTCTACAGAACCAAGTCAGGCTTTGTGTAAAATTCAGGCAGCAGCTGGTATTCTGCGTGCATCTCCCTTGAGCCCATTCATCACATCTGAGTCAGCTTCTCCCAGGCACCTTCGGTGAGAAGGTGCTTTGAAAAGCTGCTGGTTTGCTAGGCAGAGCATTGGGCTTCCCATTACATTGCGGCTATAGAACTCAGCATTATTTGGTTAAAAATGTCTCCAAGAGTACATTTTGAAAGAGAAACAGCAAAAGTAACTAAATTCTGCTTTTCATCATGCTTTTGTCTCATCTGCTATTGAAATTACAGTTCAGAATGGCTCTAATTTAGCAGTTTGATTTCCTCCCCCCCTCCAAATTCCACAGCAACTCAACTGGAAAAATAGACCTCTGGTTTGAATAATGTCTCTTCCATTCATCATCCTCAGCATGTCCATTGACTCTGCAATCCAAAAGGCTTACTAATTTCAGAAATCAGCTTAAATGCTTGTGGGCCCACAGATGTATATCCACACATTCATAAATTCAAAGGTATATTTGCGCAAACCTAAACATTCCTTTGCTGAAAATATTTAGCAAATGGTTTATTTAATCATGGTCTGTCATGCAATCATTCCACTTTTTGAAAAGATCACTTTCTACTTAAATGTTATCGGTACTACTTTAATTTTGTACAAGATTCCTGCTGACTGTTACACAGTGTCCTGGTTTCAGTTAGCACAGAATTAATTTTCTTCCTAGTAGCTGGTGGAATGCTGTGTTTTGGCTTAGAATGAGAAGAGTGCTGATAACACCCCGATGCTTTAATTGTTGCAGAGCAGTGCTTATACTAAGCCAAGGACATCTCAGCCTTTGCTCTGTCCTGCCAACGGGCAGGCTGGGGGGTGCAGTAAGAGCTGGGAGGGGACAGACCCAGGACAGGTGACCCAAACTAGCCAAAGGGGTATTCCATACCATCTGACGTCATGCTAAACAATATATAGGGGTGGCTAGCCGGGGGGAGGGGGCCGGACTGCTCGGGGTTAGGCTGGGCATCGGTCAGCGGGTGGTGAGCAATTGCATTGTGCATCACTTGTTTGTACATACTATTATTACTTTCGTATTATCCCCATTGTATCATCATTATTATTATTGTTATTATTATTTTTGTTATTTTTTTTTTCCTGTCTTATTAAACTGTCTTTATCTCAACTCACGGGCTTCACTTTCCATTTCTCTCCCCCGTCCCAGAGAGGGAGGGGGGAGGGTGAGCGAACGGCTGCGTGGTGTTTAGCTGCCGGTCGGGTTAAACCACGACAGTCTTTTTGGCGCCCAACGTGGGGCCCGAAAGGTTGAGATAATGGCAGATCTGATCAGAGTGTGTTAAACTAAAATTGGTGTAAGGATTAGACCTGCTTAATAGTCACTTGTCATGATGCTGATTGCTTTAATCACAACTCTGCTGCGCCTGTTTTCCAAATTGAGTATTATAGTACATTATTTTCCGTATTTGCTCTCTGTAGTGTTGTTTCTCCTCTCCGGGCCCTGGTTTCAGACCATTATGGTACTAAGTGTTATAGCAATGGCTTATGAGACGATAAGATATCTGGTCATGACTCTAACTTGGTATTTATACTCAGTAACATCGTGGACTCTGTACTTTGGAAACAGCATCTTGGGAACTATTAGCAATTATACCTATTGTTTTTCTCCATTAGAGAGTCAATCTGTGGAGGGGAAAGGGGAGGATATTTTTCCTTACTTGCTTACTCTCCCTTTCTCCTTCACCACCCCTGTATCCTCCTGGGTCACTCTGCCTTCCTCCTTCACCACCCTCTTATCCCCTGAGCTTGTTACAATAGCTCTCCAAGATATTGAATATTTCTGGAATACTCAGAATACCATAGTCTTGTTGTTCTGCCTCATGAATGCACTTCAGATTCTGCTTAAAGTTAAACAACTACTTATGAAGCTCATCCGGAGATCTGCCCGGAGGCAGTATAGTTGTGGGTGGCAGGGAGTATGGGTGGATATGGGCAGGCATCTAGAGCAGTTGGCACCCCCAGTGTGTTGGAAATTCACCCCTGAACAATGGCAAAATCCTCAAAAACTGGCAGAATGCTTGAAAAAAAGGTGTAATGATTCTGGCAGTTCCAAAGTAACACAAATCATTGTAACGTGCTGGGGCCTGGCTCATGCCTATCGAGCTGCCATTGATACTGCTGTCAACTTAGTGACAGACCCTGCGGCCACTCCAAACCCTGTGACAGATCCAACGGCCACTGTGACCCCTACGGTGGATTCTGCAGCCGCTCCAGTCCCAGCTCCTGCAGCCGCTCCAGTCCCAGCTCCTGCAGCCGCTCCAGTCCCAGCTCCTGCAGCCGCTCCAGTCCCAGCTCCTGCAGCCGCTCCAGTCCCAGCTCCTGCAGCCGCTCCAGTCCCAGCTCCTGCAGCCGCTCCAGTCCCAGCTCCTGCAGCCGCTCCAGTCCCAGCTCCTGCAGCCGCTCCAGTCCCAGCTCCTGCAGCCGCTCCAGTCCCAGCTCCTGCAGCCGCTCCAGTCCCAGCTCCTGCAGCCGCTCCAGTCCCAGCTCCTGCAGCCGCTCCAGTCCCAGCTCCTGCAGCCGCTCCAGTCCCAGCTCCTGCAGCCGCTCCAGTCCCAGCTCCTGCAGCCGCTCCAGCTCCAGCTCCTGCAGCCGCTCCAGCTCCAGCTCCTGCAGCCGCTCCAGTCCCAGCTCCTGCAGTCGCTCCAGTTCCAGCTCCGGCCGCTACTCCAGTCCCAGTTCCTGCAACTGCTCCAGCTCCAGCTCCTGAAGCCGCTCCAGCTCCAGCTCCTGCAGCTGCTCCAGTCCCAGTTCCTGCAACTGCTCCAGTCCCAGCTTCTGAAGCCGCTCCAGCTCCAGCTCCTGAAGCCGCTCTAGCTCCAGCTCCTACTGCTGCTCCAGTCCCAGCTCCTGCAACTGCTCCAGCTCCAGCTCCAGCTCCTGTAGCCGCTACAGCTCCGGTTCCTGCAACTGCTCCAGCTCCTGTAGCCGCTCCAGCTCCTGTGGCCGTGTCAGAGAAACGAGCTGTAGCAGTGCAAGTTGACCCTGCAGAGGGCATTCCAACCCCTGTGGCAGACCCTGTAACAAAGTCAGAGAAACGAGCAGTAGCAGTGCAAGCTGCCCCTGTAGAGAAGGTGAAAATATGGTACAGAAATTCAAGTCGTTTAGAACGCAGAGAGTCTTCTGCCAATCCAGGTAAGGCTTCTGCCAAAACTAAGTATAGAGATGACGAAGATGATGACGACGCTGGGCCGTCAAGGATTCAGGAGGAGGAAGATGAGGATGCCGAAAGAGCAACAGTAACTACCCGAAGCCTAAACGAGCGCGAGCTACGAGATGTGCGAAAAGATTTTGGTCGCTGTATAGGTGAGCAGCTTGTCACCTGGCTGCTCCGGTGCTGGGACTCTGGAGCCAATTGTGTGGAATTAGACGGCAGGGAAGCCAAGCGGCTGGGATCCCTTGCTCGAGACGCCGGCATTGACAAAGCAATTGCAGATGGAGCACGACCCACCAGCCTCTGGAGGCGTCTCCTCTCAGCTGTGAGGGAAAGGTATCCCTTTAAGGAAGATATTTTATGTCTACCAGGCAAGTGGACCACTATGGAGAAGGGAATCCAGTACCTGAGGGAATTAGCCGTACGGGAAGTGATTTATGAGGATCCAGACCTCAATCAAACATCCACAGATCCAGATGAAGTCAAGTGTACACGACCCATGTGGCGGAAGTTTGTACGGAGTGCACCATCATCATATGCCAGCTCATTGGCAATAATGGCCTGGAAAGAGGATGAGGAACCCACAGTGGGTGAAGCGGCTAAACAACTCCGGCAGTACGAAGAAAGTCTCTCCTCTTCCTTACAGGCCTGCGTCTCAGCTGTGGAGAAACTTTCTGAAAAGGTTCACCAACTTGAAGAGAATCTATTGTCCTCCCCACCTGAACCAACCAGTGCCCACCGACCAAAGGAGAACACTTGGGAGAAACTTTCTGAAAAGGTTCACCAACTTGAAGAGAGATTATTCTCCTTCGCACCTGTACAAAGCAGTGTCTCAGCTGTCAGGGGTAGGCGTTCACCCACACAAGGAAGACGATATGGTGGGTACTCACCCCGTGCCACCCTGTGGTTTTACTTACGAGACCATGGAGAGGACATGAGAAAGTGGGATGGAAAATCTACCGCGACCCTAGAGGCACGGGTACGTGAGTTGCAAAAGAAAACAATCAGGAAAAAGGGATTCTCCGAAAAGTTTGCTGCTCCAACTTCCAGCAGACAGTCCTTCAAACACAGAAACGAGGAAGATTCTGACCAGGATTAGGGGGGCCCTGCCTCCAGCCAGGGGGAGGAAAGGGACAATCGAGTTTATTGGACTGTGTGGATTCGATGGCCTGGCACATCACGCGCACAGAAGTATAAGGCTTTAGTAGACACCGGTGCACAATGTACTATAATGCCATCGAGCTATAAAGGACCAGAGCCCATCTATATTTGTGGAGTGACAGGGGGATCTCAGCAGTTGACTGTATTGGAGGCTGAAGTGAGTCTGACTGGGAATGAGTGGGAAAAGCACCGCATTGTGACTGGTCCGGATGCTCCATGTATCCTTGGCATAGACTATCTTAGAAGAGGATACTGCAAGGACCCAAAAGGGTTCCGGTGGGCTTTTGGTATTGCTGCCTTAGAGACAGAGGGCATTAAACAATTATCTACCTTGCCTGGTCTCTCAGAGGACCCCTCTGTTGTGGGGTTGCTGAGGGTCGAAGAACAGCAAGTGCCAATTGCTACCACAACTGTGCACCGGCGGCAATATCGCACCAACCGAGACTCCCTGATTCCCATCCATAAGCTAATTCGTCAATTGGAGAGCCAAGGAGTGATCAGCAAGACTCATTCACCTTTCAATAGTCCCATATGGCCAGTGCGAAAGTCTAATGGCGAGTGGAGACTAACAGTGGACTATCGCGGCTTGAACGAAGTCACGCCACCACTGAGTGCTGCAGTGCCGGACATGCTGGAACTTCAGTATGAACTTGAATCGAAGGCAGCCAAGTGGTACGCCACAATTGATATCGCTAATGCATTTTTCTCCATCCCTCTAGCAGCAGAGTGCAGGCCACAATTTGCCTTCACTTGGAGGGGAGTCCAATATACTTGGAATAGGCTGCCCCAGGGGTGGAAACACAGCCCTACCATTTGCCATGGGCTGATCCAGTCTGCACTAGAGCAGGGGGAAGCTCCTGAACACCTGCAGTACATCGATGACATTATTGTGTGGGGTGACACAGCAGAGGAAGTTTTCGAGAAAGGGAAGAAAATAGTCCAAATCCTTCTGAAAGCCGGTTTTGCCATAAAACAAAATAAAGTCAAAGGACCTGCACGGGAGATCCAGTTTTTAGGAATAAAATGGCAAGATGGACGTCGTCAAATCCCAATGGATGTGATCAACAAAATAACAGCTATGTCTCCACCAACTAACAAAAAAGAAACACAGACTTTCCTAGGTGTTGTGGGGTTTTGGAGAATGCACATCCCAAATTACAGTCTGATTGTAAACCCACTCTACCAAGTAACTCGCAAGAAGAATGATTTTGAATGGGGCCCTGAACAACGACAAGCCTTTGAACAAATCAAGCAGGAAATAGTCCATGCAGTAGCCCTTGGGCCAGTTCGAACAGGACCAGATGTAAAGAATGTGCTCTACACTGCAGCCGGGGAGAACGGCCCCACCTGGAGCCTCTGGCAGAAAGAACCTGGGGAAACTCGAGGTCGGCCTCTGGGGTTTTGGAGTCGGGGATACAGAGGATCTGAGGCCCGCTATACTCCAACTGAAAAGGAGATATTGGCAGCATATGAAGGAGTTCGATCTGCTTCGGAGGTGGTCGGTACTGAAGCGCAGCTCCTCCTAGCACCCCGATTACCGGTACTAGGCTGGATGTTCAAGGGAAGGGTCCCCTCTACGCATCATGCAACTGATGCTACATGGAGCAAGTGGGTTGCACTGATTACTCAGCGGGCTCGAATAGGAAACCCCAGTCGCCCAGGAATATTGGAAGTGATCATGGACTGGCCAGAAGGCAAATACTTTGGGATATCATCAGAGGAGGAGGTGGGTCGTGCTGAAGAAGCCCCACTGTACAACCAGTTGCCAGAGAATGAAAAGAAATATGCCCTGTTCACTGATGGGTCCTGTCGTATTGTGGGGAAGCATCGGAGATGGAAGGCTGCTGTATGGAGTCCTACGCGACGAGTTGCAGAAGCTGCTGAGGGAGAAGGTGAATCGAGTCAGTTTGCAGAAGTGAAAGCCATTCAGCTGGCTTTAGACATTGCTGAACGAGAAAAATGGCCAGTTCTCTATCTCTACACCGATTCATGGATGGTAGCAAATGCCCTGTGGGGATGGTTACAGCAATGGAAGCAAAACAACTGGCAGCGTAGGGGCAAACCTATCTGGGCTGCTGCATTGTGGCAAGATATTGCTGCTCGGGTAGAGAACCTGGCTGTGAAAGTACGCCACGTAGATGCTCATGTGCCCAAGAATCGGGCTACTGAAGAACATCAAAACAACCAGCAGGTGGATCAGGCTGCTAAGATTGAAGTAGCTCAGGTGGACCTGGATTGGCAGCATAAAGGTGAATTATTTATAGCCCGATGGGCCCATGACACCTCAGGCCATCAAGGTAGAGATGCAACATACAGATGGGCTCGTGATCGAGGGGTGGACTTGACCATGGACGCTATAGCACAGGTTATTCATGACTGTGAAACATGTGCTGCAATCAAGCAAGCCAAACGGTCAAAGCCTCTTTGGTATGGAGGACGATGGCTGAAATATAAATATGGAGAGGCCTGGCAGATTGATTACATCACACTCCCTCAAACTCGCAATGGCAAGCGCCACGTACTTACAATGGTGGAAGCAACCACCGGATGGCTGGAAACATATCCTGTGCCTCATGCTACCGCCCGGAACACCATCCTGGGCCTTGAAAAGCAAGTCCTATGGCGACATGGCACCCCAGAAAGAATAGAATCAGATAATGGGACTCACTTCCGAAACAACCTTATAGACACTTGGGCCAAAGAACATGGTATTGAATGGGTGTATCACATCCCCTATCATGCACCAGCCTCCGGGAAAGTTGAACGATACAATGGCCTGTTAAAGACTACCTTGAAAGCAATGGGCGCTGGGACGTTCAAAAACTGGGATACGCATTTGGCAAAGGCCACCTGGTTAGTCAATACTAGGGGATCTACCAACCGAGCTGGACCTGCCCAATCAAACCTGTTACGTACTGTAGATGGGGATAAAGTTCCTGTAGTGCATGTAAAAAATATGCTGGGTAAAACAGTCTGGGCTACTCCTGCCTCAGGAAAAGGCAAACCTATTCGTGGAATTGTTTTCGCTCAGGGACCTGGATATACTTGGTGGGTGATGCAAAAGAACGGAGAGGTCCGGTGTGTACCTCAAGGAGATTTAATACTGGGTGAGAATAGCCCATGAACTGAATTGCACCATGTTAAATAGTATATTATACTGTATGTTATCACTACCATGATTACTATAGGTGACTAATTAGAATGTATGGAAAAGAGTGTAACCTGAGCATGACATAAATGGTATGGAATAAGGGGTGGATAGATGTCCTGGTTTCAGTTAGCACAGAATTAATTTTCTTCCTAGTAGCTGGTGGAATGCTGTGTTTTGGCTTAGAATGAGAAGAGTGCTGATAACACCCCGATGCTTTAATTGTTGCAGAGCAGTGCTTATACTAAGCCAAGGACATCTCAGCCTTTGCTCTGTCCTGCCAACGGGCAGGCTGGGGGGTGCAGTAAGAGCTGGGAGGGGACAGACCCAGGACAGGTGACCCAAACTAGCCAAAGGGGTATTCCATACCATCTGACGTCATGCTAAACAATATATAGGGGTGGCTAGCCGGGGGGAGGGGGCCGGACTGCTCGGGGTTAGGCTGGGCATCGGTCAGCGGGTGGTGAGCAATTGCATTGTGCATCACTTGTTTGTACATACTATTATTACTTTCGTATTATCCCCATTGTATCATCATTATTATTATTGTTATTATTATTTTTGTTATTTTTTTTTTCCTGTCTTATTAAACTGTCTTTATCTCAACTCACGGGCTTCACTTTCCATTTCTCTCCCCCGTCCCAGAGAGGGAGGGGGGAGGGTGAGCGAACGGCTGCGTGGTGTTTAGCTGCCGGTCGGGTTAAACCACGACACACAGGCATTAGTTCTTCTCTAATAGTCTCTGTTCCCCTGGGATGGCAAAGTGAGATTTCGAGCAATCTGTTTCTGGGTCATGAATTTAAGAATTGTGATTTATTGTTGTAAGAACTAGAAAACCTAATTACACAAACTATGTGAACACTGAGAAGCCAGAAATTGAAGATGTAAGCAAAATGAACCTGTTGATACTTTCAAGTTTGGGATTCTTAAGTTATTTTGAACATTGAAACTTGAGGTACAGCAGGAGCCAGTGAAGTTGGCTTGAAGTATGTCTGGATTTCTGGTTTATTATGGATCAGGTAAGGGAGTTTGTTGCCTTGGTCTACCTCTGAAACAGTCACTACTTTGTGATGGCTCCTGTGAAACAGTGCATTCATGCGACAGCCCTGCAGCTTTTCTTTGAGTGCATTTCTTCACTTGGGAGAGTGACTAGGTGAGTAAAATGGAGTTTCACTTGCTGCAGACTTCTCCTCAGCTTATTTCACTGGGGGAATGAGCCAAGCCACCATTGCAGTCTTCCTTCTGCACAAAGCAGAGGGACTCTTTCTTGTGAGATTCTCAGGGGAGGCATTCTCTTTAGTACTTAATGAAAAGCAGATATATTCTGCATTAATTCCTAACATTTCACCGTGTCTTCATCAGTTATGGACTAGCAATTTCACCTTTAATCTCAAGATTTATGTCTACATAATAATCTTAAATGGATTTAGTTTTTGTTCATGGGGAAAAAAAATCAGGGTGTAGGTAATTAAGGAAGAAGTAAAGAAGGAATTCAGGTAGATAATTTAAATTTAATGCCTCTCCATCCAGTGTTCATGACAACTGCATGCTCCTTCTCTAACTGGAAAAATGATTGCTTTTTCAAGTTGGTGAAAATGAGAATAAAGTTGGAAAATAATATTTGTTGTCTTTCTACTGTTTTGAAACATTGATACCTTTCTTCCAAGAAGTAAAAAGTGATATGCTTGAACAACATATGACATTGTGAAAACATCAAGACAAAATACTGTTTTGGAATCTCCTATTGTCTAATTATAGTGATGATATGCTTTTTAGACCAACTTGGAAAATAGTTTATTGAATGTCTTAATGCTGTTATGACCCTAGCATATTTCTGAAATTGTTGCTTTGTCATGTATTCAGAAATACTGCATGTGTTAAATTTGAGCTTATTTAAATTTTGGTGAATTGCTTTTTTGAGTTCAGAGTATGAATGTATTCAAGACAAACATTTGTTTCCATTTATACAACTTAAAATTCAGTAATAAACAACAGATGGGAGAACTATATCCAAATCCTCTTTTATAAAACATCTTGCAAGTGCCATGTCCTCATTTTATGAAAATAGGCCAAAATCCGTTTCTATAGGCGTCATTAAAAAGTAGAGATAATAACAAAGAAGATAAGATAAAAGTAGAAATCACTTTAACTAGGCTGCGGTTTTATGATTCAGTGAAATACATTGCTAGCTTCTGAAAACAAGCCAAAAGCTGTTTAATCCAGAGTGAATCCCACCATGTATATTCAACACTGCTGGCATCTTCAAGCCTGTTTTGTAGAGAATGGGTGGAGGTACACTTGAGCCTTGTTTGGGCAGAAAGAGAATATAAGGAATAAGTGAGCCAATTTTTTTTTTTTTTTGTGAGACTCACTATTTATATGTTTCTGTCAAAAAAAAAAAAAAAAAAAAAAGGCAACAAGAAGTCCATCCAGCCGTTTGCTGGCCAGGGCAATTCTGGCCTGAAAGACTCGAAGCCAAAAAGCCAAAGAAGAGGGGCACCAAAGAAGGTGGGGGGCTGCTGCCCTCTGGGGCCCTCCAGCACGCTGGGCTTTCCCCCTGAGCCCTGCGTGCTCCCCACTGGTGTGCCCTTCTGAGCAGGCAAATTCGGTGCACAGATCCACTTCCTGGCTGCCTGATTTACCCATGCCCTGGCCATGGGAAAGCTGGCTTATATCACATCCTGAAAGGTAAGGTTGGCGGAGGGCACATCTCTAGCTGCTCCCAGGAGAGCCGGGGCAGTGGATGGGGGAAAAACGGCTGCACTGGGTGATGCTGAGTGTGTCCAGCCTGGCTGGGAGCAGGTTTCCTCCTGCTTTCCCCCACTGGTGTCCCTGTGGGTTTCACTGGTCTTCGGACGCATGGTCCTGAGTGGTGCTGATGCCCCTGCTCATGGCCTTGCCTCTCTCCTCAAACACATGCTGTGTCCTGGCATGCCAAGGATTTGTTCTCACCTCTGGGCAATGAAATCCGATTTCATCTTTGTTGCTAATCCTCTTAATCCTCTAAAGAGAAGGGCACGAGTCTCAGCTACTTTATTTACTGGGGCAAGATTAAGGGGTGATTTGATTGTGTGGTGAGAAGTAACAAGCTACTGTGAAGCTGTAGAACATGTTGGTGTGCAATGCAAGCATTGGAACGCTGACAAATGCAACACCAGCATTTCAGGACAGTTTGCAGCTGATTGCAGAGCAGTACGCAGCAGCTCAGCACTGAGGGGAGCATGGCTTGATAAATCACAAAATATCCACTGCTTGAATTCTCACTGTTAACTGTGTATCTGGGTTTGGTGTGGATTTTATGTTGTTTGCTTTAATATCGACCATTTTTCATCTGTTTCCTGACTAGCTGTTGGTGCCTGTTTGTGTACTGGATTAAGACCTACTTACAGCAGATGTGTGGCTGCTGCCTTCCACAGGGTACCTCCAGCCTTGCACTGATCTAATTACAATCATAATTATCACTCAGTTGATGTCAGTCAGATAGTAAAAGACAGCAGAGGAAATTTGTGCTTTTTACTACAAGTTTGCAACTTGTCTCACCAAGGGCACCATGGGCAATCATTACTGGCCCCAGCCTGTCTTTTTCTCCTTTCTCTTCATTCTCTGTCCCTGGAGGATGGTCACAGATGATCCTCACAGCGCTGAGAGAAGCATTTACAGAACCAGTACTTCTTACCAGTGTTTGGATGCTCCTGAATACGTTAGTTTTAGTGGAAAGAAAAAAATAAAAAATAATGTTATGCTGCCTCCCAGTGGCTTTTTAGTTTATTTCTTAAAATCTGTCAGAACAGAAAATTAATTCGGGGCTGGGGCATAACTAACCAGTGCACTGCTGCCTTTTCTCTCACCCCGGTGCTGCTGGGTGGGATGTGGGGACAGGGGTCTGCAGGGGGTCACTGGTGGCCCTGGGAGGGACCCAGGAGGGAGGGATGGGGGACAGACCGCCATAGGTGGCCCAGTGGCTTCAGCAGTGCCTGCTGTGGGTGCCTGCTGCTGTTCTCGTCAGCCGTTAGCCCACACCCCATGAAGACATTACCCATAGCACGAATGTCTGGGAACACCGCAGTCCTCGGGGTCAAGCTAGCGGCCTGTCTTTAACAGCAGGGCCCCACAGCCCTGGCCTTGAGGAGCACCGCTGGTGCAGCCAGCGCCGGTGGGCAACGCGCCCAGCGAGCCCCATAGCGCCTGTCCCGCAGCCTGGGCTGGCTCTGGGGCTGCCCTGGGTCAGCTTGAGGGTGTTCACTGCCCTCCTGCTCTCCTGCAGGTGCTAGTCCACGTGCTGTCAGCTCACCAACCTGCCCCTGTTGTTCAAGATCTGCTTTCAGATGGGGGCTGGCAGAGTTTCCATGAAATTCCTTCACAGCTTCCTCTCAAGGGTGCTCCGCAGCCTTTTGCTGCTCCATGGAAATCTGTGCTCAAAACAAACCAGCCTGTACAGGGACCCCCACGGCACAGCCTGGGCACGCACTGGGTGTCTGTGGTGGGGGTCCCGGGTGGGGCTGGTCAGGGCCGGGGCAGCTGCAGTTGACCATCCCATGCGACCGAAGATTTGTCATCTGCTGAGTGTGTCCCAGTCCAACTTTGGGTACAACAGCAATTCAGACAATCAGTCTACTACGTTTGTGTATAGTTTGTGCAAATGATATGCAAAATACCACCTTGTAAACAAACCGGTGGAAAAAATGAAGGCAGCAACAGGGAAGCGAGGTGGCATGGGTCCAAACTGGTGTGTATTAGGGACCTACAAACTGCAGTACAGTTGTGAGAAGAAAGATGCTGAAAGTTTAAAACTTCAAGACTATTTGTCATTTCAAAAGAAGCAGAAAATTAAAATTGTAGGCATGGCATAAATGTAATGATTGATACATAAAGATAATAAGCTTATACCACCCTTGCATTTTGCTAACAAAGCAAAACAAACAAACCCACAAACGAGGCCATGATTTATCTTCCCAGAACGTTGATGTAAGTGATGTAAGGTGCCTTTGTACTCCTGCTTTTTGTACTCCTGCACTTTTGTACCCTAACCCCTGAGCCTGAGTGCCCCAAAACATCTACTGAATCTACATTAAAAAACAAGGAAAAATAATTATTTAGCAATAAAAAGCTAATAACTTTTTCAAACTTACTTGGTCTTTTTCTTTAGAAATATATTGTACTGACAACAGCAGGCCTTAAATGTGCATGAGAGGATTATACTACAGTTTTTGATCAATTTGTTTAGGTCTTGTACTTTGGACTATATAATCGTTAAAGCTCAAGTCACAACCAGATTATACTCAGTTATTTCTCATTTAGGTTACACAATATTTCTTTGCTAGACTGCCTTGCAAATACTTGTCTGCTTTGGAGAGATCTGTTTCATGGTGTGTTCTCCTAAAACAAATAGATACCAGGCTGTGCTTTGGAACAGAACTTCATTGATCTGGATGATATTTTCACAGTAATGCAGTGAGTACATAGAATGCAAAACAAGTGGAAGAGAGGTGAAGAGGTATTACTTATATGGGCTTACAACTTACACCTGCTCATTAATTTCTTCTTTCCAAACCACAGCTTGAAAATTCAGTCTGATATAGCAATACTATTTTTAGCAGGATTGATTTTTTTGAGGTAGCAGGTCATTGCGTGAACTAGCTCATGCAAATCTTTCCATGGCTGTGCAATGTGTCCTGTCGGACAGCCTTGGAGGGCATGGCTCTGTTGCAGAAGGTGCTAGCTCCAGGCAGGGCTGTGGTCTGCTTCTATTTCCACTGCAGTTTTAGCCTTGTCTTCTAGTCTATTTGCATTATTACTATTTTTCTTTCTTTCCTTATTTTCTGAAGCAGTAGTAGCTAGCATCTGTGAAAATACAGAAGATATGAAGGGGGGCACACTGAATTATTCTTTTGTTGGTATGTTATGTTCAGGGAGGGGAGCAAAACTAGTTTTTGCTTTAGCAAATGATGAGTGGTGGAAGACTGATGCAACAGAAAACTGGAAGCTGATGGGTAGCAGTGAAGGGTTCTGAAGATTACCTATTGCCTTGGGTAGATGGTGAATTCAATTCATTGTTTACTTCTGCTACTGTATATTAGGGTAAATTGCTGCAACTGTTCACTGGAGGACAAGAAGGCTGGCTGTGCGAGATGAGGAGATTGCAGTATCCAAAAGCTAAGCACTGAGCACATGCCTAAGCCAAAGGTGACTTCAGGGTAAGGACAGCACATAGAACCTATGTGCTCAAAGTTTACACCCATATTTGAGCTGTAGAAAGCTGTGTGGCGGGGGGGGGGGTGAAATATTCTATAAGTGTGACAAAATGCTAAGAACAGCTCTGTGATAGTCTGAGGTCTGGCCACGTCTTTCCTCATGCTATTCAACACTTCTGAAACAGTGAGAGCTGATCACACCAAGAAATCTGTCCTGAAAGCTCATGTCTCTCCTGGAGGGGGACAGAGCTTTTTGCTCTCTGCCTCTTCCCTGTCAGTGTGTGCCTGAAATACAGCTCCTCCATCTGCGTTTTTCTTTGAGCCTCCAAAGAGAGGCCCTGAGAAATGGGTGATCTGAGCTGGTAAAAAGAGGAAAGTAGGGTTTGTCCTGACTCTCCAGGGAGAAGCTAATACCATTTCTTTCCTCTTCAGTTGTGCTTGGGGGAGAGAGGAAGAAAAATAGGGTCAGTGCAAAGGGAAGACATTTTCTGTTCATGTCTGTTGGGCTATTTAACTAAAAAGCTGCTCTGCACACTCAGAGGAGCTCCGAGGGACAATGTGGAAGGAACCTAAACTTTTATGTTTAAAGCGGGACTCTTGCCCACTCCTTGTGTGTGAGAGCTTGTAACATTTCCTTAATGGAATTATTACCTATTTTATCTTTCTCAATTCAGTCTGTGTGGAGGTGGTTACCTGTGGGAGATGGATAGAAATCTCTTCATCCTGAGAATAGCAGCAATTAAATCTAGTCTTTCAAATATTACCTAGAAGCCTATCTAGTTTTTCTGCCGCACCTGTTATTACACAACTGATTTGAGGTGTTAGCACACGATAAAGGGTGCACTCCTGCCAGAGCAGTGTGTGTTTGTTTGAGAAATGACAGAGGATATATGTGGTTTTTGTCTGATGCTGTTTGGTATCTCTGTAAACTGGGATGTGTTTGAACAGCTACATTATGGTGATAAAGCTAATAGCTCCTGGATATTCAATACATCTCTTTGTCTTTGACTGTCACTTTGCAGCAGCCCTTGGTTCACAAGACCCATCCAGTTCCTTTTTTTTTTTTTTCCCCCCCAACTGCCTTTTTTCTTCCGAAGCCTTCCTGCTGGTTACTGTTCCAAATGCCAAAAAGAGGGTGACTGAGGTATATAAGCCTTGATGTTTAATCTGGAGTTAAAGTGCTGACTCTATGTGCTTTGAGTGCTTGAATGCCTTGCTAAAGAAATGTGTTTTCTCCCAGCATGGCAGAATAACCTCTGTGCAGAGTGATCAGATGAGAAATCACCTCCTGGGCGGGATCCAAACATAACATGGGATTAACTTTGCCCTATCTGTGTGTGCTGGCTTGTAGCTGTTAAGAGTCAGTGAGAGCACTTAATCTGATCAGTCCTGAAGAAAAGTTCACGTAGAACATGGGAGCTAAACTGCTGTGCTTCTGCCTCGCCTCTGCCCTTGTCGCATACTACATCTATACCCCCATCCCAGAGAACATCGAGGAGGGCTGGAAGGTGATGCTCGTAACCTCTCTGTTTAGGACCATTGGGCATGTGGTGAGTTCAGTTCTCTCTTTGGTACGGGCTCAGGAGAGCACGCTGTCTTGGGGAGAGACAGATACAGAGCAGTGGATGTTATCAGTGGCTCTGTGGGTAATAGATAAATGGCAATACATACCTGTAATACATGTATAATATAAGGTAGTATATAGGGCAGTAGTATCTGAAATTGAGCCCCGAACTTTGTGTGGCTGACTATAAAGAGACTGTTAGAAAAGGTTAGCGGCACAGTCTCGGAAAAAAGGGACAATGGGGGTAACTAGAGGTGTGATATATAATGTGAATATGGATATATAAATGCAAACAAGTGTATTTTGTGGTATGGTCCCTTGCAGCTGAAGCACTGCCCCTTGAACTTTGTGTGTCACAGAACCTGTATATTGAGCTCCCTCAGAAATGTTATGTTGGATGTCAGCAGAAGGAAAGCTAGAGTACTTTGTAACTGCTGTTACCTTTGTGGTTTCATAGAAATCTACTGATAGCATGAACCTAAAAATAAACAAAGCTAATTAGAGGAGTGTTAAAGTTAGAGCATGAAGATTTTTTTTTGTTTGTTTTTAAACTGATGTGAACTAACCATAATTTGGCTTAAAAAAAAAAAAAAAAAAAAAAAAAAAAAGGGTTTCTGGCTAAGCAGCACAGAACCATATGCTGCAGTCTGGAAAGGAAGAAAGGAAGTGGTGTTATACCCTGTCTGCAGTTGCATGGTAATATTTACTGGCAGTGTGGTCCTTATGTTGTTCCATGCTATTTTTACATATTACAGCCTTGGATTCTGCTTCATTTCAGTGATTTTGTGCAGCTATTTCATATGTATTTAAATAATTAGCAAACCTGTACACAAAGCATAAGTAGGTTCTGTAGTTCCCACCTCTGAAGTACATTGCACTCGGAGCTGTTTTGAATCCAGCCTGCACCTAACACGCAGCCGTGGCTGCAGCACTGTGACCACACTAAAACCAAGGTCAAAGATGAAGGTTAGCGGGGAGCAGGGGCACTCAGTGTTGCAGACATCTTTCTGGGTGGCTGCAAACATTTGGAGGCTGCTTTTTTCTCCACCATAAAAATCCGTTGAAAGGAGGCTTTTAGGAGCCATGGGAGAGGTTTCTAGTTTTGCTTGACAGGTGCTCCTGAAATGCTTGCTTGCTGTGGACCCAAAGGCTCAGGCTGTGCTTAAAAGTGAATGATGATGAGTCAAGCTGGGCAATGGTTTTCAGTCCTGTTCTGTCACCAACTCTTTCATTTCTGCATTTCTTCTCTGCTTCCCACTGGTATTACAAGAATTCTTAATTGATTCCTAAGGGTGGGATTAATCAGGTGTTGGGAAAATGCTTGAAAGCTGTTTTCTGTTGTGAAAGAGTATAAAATCATATAACATCATTTTCAAATACAAAGCTGTCAATTTCTGTAAGACTTTTGATATAGGGGCAATCTGCTATTCTTCTATTCATTTTTCTCAGAAGCAGGAGAAATGCAGAAAAATCCATTCTTAATGCATTTATTCATCTGTTAATTATGTCACTAATGAAATGTGCCAGAGGTGGATATCCTTAATGCAGCTTCGAAGGCTTATGTACGGCTGTGCACACAGGAACAGTGTGATCACTGGAAACGGTTCGTGGGCCCCTGCAGAGCTCCTGGGCCGAGCACTGTGGCTGTGGTGGCCGGGATGTGCCAAGCAGGGTGGGCTTCCCCCTCCCCGTGCTCGGCTGCTGGGAGAACAGCGGCGTGTACGGAACAGCCGTGCGCCTCGCTGAGGGAAGAGGGGCAGCTGCTAAGCATGTAAAGGCCCTCCCGACAACAGTACGTTCATGGAACTGAGCATTACCTCTGCCAGCTTTTGATATGCTGGCTTGCTTCTTCCCCTTTTAAATCCTCTTTTGGAGGTAGCCTATAAAAAAAAAGTCTATAGATAGTTCATTTCGGTAACAACGCTTTGTGCCTGGCCATTTGGTCAAACCTGTAGCCTTCAGCACGGCAGTGCCAAGTGCCCAGGAAGCAGATGCAGGCTTTTTCAGCAATGGAGCGTTTTGTGTTTTCACTTTAAAATGGAATTGGTGTCTTCCGTGGCTATTGCATTAGCTGCCCGTTAAACCGAAGTCTGCTATCAGTAGCAGTGGTGTTGAGCAAGCATGTTTTATAACTGTGCTCAGATCTCAAGCAGAACAATAATCCTGTGGGGCTTTGACAAAGATAACTTCCTTGGAGTTTTTAAGATGTCTGTAAAGCCTCCTAAATACATTCTGAATGGTCATCCGATTACAGGGCAACAATTTGTAATCACTTAATTGTAGCTCTGGATTTGAAGAGACCACCTATTTTAGTCTAAATCCCTCAGTTTCATTTGAGGAAGGGGAAATAATACTGTTGCCATCGAAAACTCCTGCCCAGGAGGGTCTCCTGTTGAAGCTCCCACAGTGATATACAACAAAAGCTGTCAAATAGCAGATCTCAGTCCTCCTCCTTGCTTTAAAAGGTACCTGAGAGCTGTCCAGATTCTGATCTCTGAATTGTCTCTGATTTTGGGCTTCCTGACCCAGATTCCCAGTGCTGTCAGAGGGTTCCATCATGTGGGGTCTTCACTCACTGCAAGGTGTTCGCTCTCTACATCGGCACTGTTCTGTGGATGAATAGCTGATGTGCATAAAGCCTGTGCTGGTTCCAGGCCTCTTTTGAAATCTGTGATTTCAAAATCAGCATTGCAGTAGGTACTGGAGGTCCCAGAGGCAAGCCAGAGGCTCATGATTAGATTTTGCAGCTGGTTGACATGTGGAGGATTTCAGCTGGGTGAGGTTTCACTGGTACAACCAGCCTGTGGCACACAGGAGATTCCACTTGTACAAATCCTATTACAGAAGAGAGGCTGGGAATGTCTCAGTTTGCATACTTATAACAAATCAAGCCTGCTTGCTATCTAGATGGGGAATAGCCTATGACAATAAACTGGCTATTTTCTGTGGTGGTAACAAAATTCTTAACGTTTTCAGGCAGTGCAATATGCACATAATATAAAATGTATGCACTGTATAAATTGCAAGACATCTTTCTTCATAGCTAAATGTTTCCCTAGCTGCAGCACTGTGAAATCCCCCAAAGCTTTCTCCATTATTTGTCTTGCTGCTCAGAAGCAGTGAAATCCTTATCTGAGTTCTGTACAGCCCATCTCACAAAAATTGCCTGGCTTCATGCTCAGCTGTCAGAATGCTTCACCTGGAGGGGTGCCTCCACCGGAATTATCACCAGTCCAGATGAGTAAGACATTAAAATAATGTTAGGTTCTCTGCCTGCCAAAGCACAACTTGTCTATAAGGTGTTTTTTTTTGTTTGTTTGGTTGGTTTTTGTTTTGTTTTTGTTTGTTTGTTCTTGTGTGTATGTGTTCTTTTTCTTTGTTGTCATGTAAGGACCCCAACATGAACACAAAAATTAACTTCCTACTTGTGTTAGAAAGCAACTGTGAAAAATGATTTCTAAGGCATAAGGAACAGAAAAAAAACTAAAGTGGTTAGTTTTTCTCTTACTCTGTAACATGCATTAACCTCGGATCTGTGACAATGAGAATTTTCAGATGAAAGCATGATTTCCTTTTGACTTTCATTTTTGAGGGAATTGCTACCATCATGTGGGAGTCTTTCACAAGCTCAGAGGAATTACGACAGAATTCACTTTGACCTGTATATTTAATTTTACAAGATGCTAATCCTAAGGGAAAATACTACAACTAAGAAACACTTAAGTAAACTGTGTAATCTCTATAGATAAAAAGTTTTGGCATGTGTACATATCTGTCTTCATTGAGCTTATAAAATGTAGAAAATTATGATTTTATGTATATATATAACCATTTACAACAACCATAATCAGAAAATAAGACCATATTCAATTCCAGTTTATTACTATGACTTGTATGGTATGAAAGCAGTTCTAAAGCTTTGCTTTTGAAGCAGGGAACATTTCAGGAGGAAAACAAAATATTCCAAATATTGTAAACTTATAGAATGCAGCAAATGCTGTTGTTTCCTCACAGAAAGCTAGTCACAGTTATCAGTGCAGTTACGGGATTATTTATGCCTGTTCAAACAAATAATTGTATGCTGACCTGAAACTTAGGT
This sequence comes from Netta rufina, assembly GCF_964035555.1. Taxonomy (NCBI): domain Eukaryota; kingdom Metazoa; phylum Chordata; class Aves; order Anseriformes; family Anatidae; genus Netta; species Netta rufina. The sequence continues at coordinate 26,305,648 of NC_140132.1, read as the reverse complement.
AAGTTCTCCTATTGTCACAGAACATCAGCCTTTCAGTTTTCAGATGTTTAACTAGAATATGTACAAGAGCAGTGCACATTATACCAAAAGGTAATGTAAATTGGTTTGAAATTTCTGATTTTACTTGCAATGAGAAATCTGAGTTCTTCGTTCACTTTCAGACACTCAGATAGCAAATGGCTTTCAAGCAAATTTAAAATTGTATTCTTTAATACCCTTTGTTTGTCTTAAATAAAACCCAACAACAACAACAAAAAAGCAACAAAAACCTCTCCCTTAATGTATTAGATAATATAATTCTTCCAAATATGCTCTTTAAACAAAAAAATAAGCATCTTTCACAGTATAGAAAATGAAGCATTTTTTTCCATTATGACATTATTCTTTTGTCTTTTTTTTTTTTTTGTATTTCCAGAATACATTTCAAATATCTTATAAGCAATGTGAGAAGTAAGCTTCCTTAAAACACCATTTAATCTAATGAAAAATATATTAAAAAAAAGAAAAAGAAAAAGAAAAAGATTTATGTATGTTCAAACTCTGGCCACATCTGTATTTGTAGCAATTCTCCCAAGGCAGCTGTGAGGAAACGTGGCACCTCCTTTGGTGTGTGACTGGTTTTGGAATGAGTAGCTGAAATCTGCATTTCTGGCACAGTTGGTAGCAAATGCCCTTAGGAATGTTTTTGCTTAGATTCACTCTGATATACAAAGGATTGCATACAACCTAAAGCCAACACAATTCTTGAAAAGTGTTTTAAGTTCAAGCTATAAAATAGTCTGTGAATAAGAGGGTTCTAAAATGTTTTAATCCATGTAAATGGTCATGATATTAGAGAAGCCAAAGGTGATAAATATGCTTTTGAAGCTTGCAGAATGCCAGCAGATTTCCTTGTTAGGTTTTGATTTTTGTTTTAATTTTATTTAGCATCTTAAAATAATTGTGAACTAATCTAGAATCATAGGATTTCATAATAAATGTTTCGGAACACGACTTTCAAAGGAAGCTGCTTTAACAGTAAGAAGGGTTGGCAGTTCCCAACTCCCTGAAGCATGTCATTTTTCTGTTAGGAAGTTTCCATGAAGTCTGTTTGGAAAGCTTTCCCTGCCCTTCCCACAGCTGCCACACACATGCACTTCGACCTCCTGCTTTTCCCGCCTTGGAGGTGCCAAAGGTTCCAGCCTTGCTGTACAGCCGAGCTAGGGTCAAGATTCCTGGGAAAAAGGACCTTTCTAAAAGCATTAATCTTATGGATATTCTCAAGAGTAGTGCATTTATTGGGCAAACAGCTACTGGTTAACATCATCCTAATTTCCCCTCTTGGTGCAGGATTCTCTGCTGGCCTAGTGGAATTTCTCTTCTGGTCAGAGACTTTGTGGGAATTCATGGTCTGCCCTGACACAGGCTGCTCATTGAGCAGACTCTTGTATGGGGTCTGGGGAGGCTTCAATTGATTCTGCTTTCTTCTAGATCCTCTGTCATGTCCTTGTCCATCAAGGCTTCCAGTCAGCTTATCCCAGTTCATACCTAGTATCTTAACAACGCCAAGCAGCCATGTCCCCCAGGCTGCCTTGCAGGCACTTCTGGGACTGAGTTTCATGTTGAAATAGCAGGAGAGAAGGGAGTTGAACAGCTTGGACTGGGCAGCATTGACAGTCTGAGTTAGCAACATTTGGCTTAGGGACTTCTGCAGCAACTTTATAGACTTGTGCAACGTTAAGTGGCTTTATGGAAATGTGACCTTGGAGTGACTAAGACTGTTTAAAATACTGTTTTCTCTTCTCTTGGGCTTTAGGCTGAGGTTGCTGATCGGCTGGGTCTGATGCACTACATGGAAGTTATGAGGCTGATCACAATTGCTGAACACATTGCACCGACCTCCGATGAGAATGTCACCGTGACAGACACGGAGTTCAGCAACGTGGCCGTCCGTCTGTATCTGCCCAGGAAGCCAGCCAGTGGACTGAGGAGGGCAGTGATCTACTTTCATGGTGGAGGATGGTGTGTAGGGCAGGCAGGTAAGCTCAATGGCCCAATTGCAACAGAGAGGATTGGAGGCTGGTATTTCACCAGTTTAAATGCAACAGCTTAGGAGAGGGTGGTCATTTTCATGAGTACAAACTGTACCACCAGTACAACTTGTTCAGTAGTCTACTTCTGCCATGGTATTTTATGTGCAGGTACTAGCATGGTTAGGGCATTTTAGTTGGAGAGAAGAGCAAAACTGAGTATCTTCAGGGAAAACAAACAAACAACAAAAAAAAACCCTCCTCTCCATGTAAGGATAAAAAAAAGAAATGGAAATCAAACGCGGATGCAGTGACTAAGGGTCTTTCATTCCCAGTAGCTTGATTTTCTGGAGTTTCCCCGTACCTCTTGCTCCAGGAAGGGCATAGAGTATTTATTGTCCCCTGAAATCTATTTTAGGGAGTTTTGATATATCAGAAGTCATCTATTACTTTTTCTTTCATTCTCATGAATGTGCTTCTAGGAGAGCAAGCACATTTCTTGTGCTTCGGTTACAATTGTGCTGTCAATATTCATCTCATGTTCGGTGTTCTTCCACATTAATTCCAACAGGATTTTCTAAAATGTTTTAATTGGGTGCTATGCTTTAGTTATTATTATTTCGTGGGAATGTTTCATGTTCTATCTCAAGCCCAGTCACGTCCTCCCCTAGAGCATATCCTCTGCTTCTTGTTGCTGTAGTTCAGTGCTGTACATAAACAGACAAGTTATAATCATTGGCCATCACCCAAACTGGCATCAGAGCTATAGTAGATATGACTGAAGTTCCCAGCAACCAAGCCATAGCTCACTTAAGTTGTTGTGCTGCTTGTTTCTTGCATTGTATAGTGCTTGGAGGCTTAAATAATGTATCATATATTTTTTTTCCATGCTTAATCCTATTGGATAGCATTGAAGTGATGGCTGGATCTCTTGTCCAATTCACGCTTTGAGATAAACCCACGTGTGCCACAGTCACATTACGCTGCTGCAGAGTCACCTGAAAGTTTCTGCCAAGAGGAAGATGCAGCTGTATATGTATTTGTTCTTAAATGCACTGAAATATATTTTAAGTGACTCGTTTCATTTCAGGCATGAAATCCTATGACCTTCTGTCAAGGTGGACTTCAAGTCAGTTAGATGCTGTGGTCGTATCAGTCGAGTAAGAGATTCTCCTTCCAGATCAAATGAGGGTTTGGAATAAGTTAATTTATTTCAATTTAATTTTGCAATGTATTTTATTTTGATCATGTGCTTTTTTTCTAGTTTTAAGTATTTGTAAACAAAAGCTGTCAAGGTTGAAGTGGTGAATTGTGATCGGTGGTTATTTTGGATATTGCTTTTTGATGTTGGGTGGGTAATAAATCCTGTCTCCAGGATAGGCAGATAATTCCCATTGCTGTAGGCTCAGACAAATAGCAAGCATTCACTAGCTAGGACAGATGCTAGCTGTCCTTTCTGGTTTTATTAACAGCAGGAAGTAACATCTGCAGTGTTTGATCTCCTTGCTCTTTTGTATAAACAGTAATACTAAAATCATCTGCTTGGTATTCACTAGTAATTTTTAAAAGGGGATTTTAATTTTAGACCATTCTCAAATTATATCAGATAGCTTTTGTGTTGCTGGGCAAACCACCTGAGCAACATCTCTATTGATTACAGCTGTATGCAAAGAGAAAAACTGCACGTAATTCAAGATATCTTTCTTGAATTGCTTTTGGTGCTGCAGACTTCCTGCTGCACTAGTAAACAGGCTTGTCCTGCTAGATCCTGTTGTTGCTGTCATAATTACATTGTCTATTTAAGAAAAAGGGTTAACAAGCACTCCATTAACTTATTAAAGCTGGTTTATGCTCCAACTCAAGTTTTGATAGGAACCAAATCATTCATCTGAGGAATTACTCCTCCTCTAAACCCCAGCATATATTGATAACATTTTTGGATAAAAAGTGAAGGGCCATGGAACTGTGTTTCAAAGAAGGGGTGTGGAGATAACAACAGCCATTGCTTTGCTGAGGCAAAGTCCTGTCTGGTGGACTGAGGAAGGTGCCCTGAGTTACTTTCTGGCACCCCTCAGTGCAGCGGGGCAGGCAGCAGGAGCGTGATGGTGCCCAGAGCAGGTCATGGCAAGCAGCCTGTCCCCAGCCAAGGTCCCTGCTCTGCTCTGCGCCAGCATGGGCAGCTGCGGGCACCACAGGAGGAACACTGTATTCCCTACTCCTTTACAGAAGCACTTCCCTGCCGAGTAAAAGGTTTGGAGGCATCTTAGGGCAGGTTGTCCCAGCCTCTCCAGTGCTGCTTGCTTTCCTTTTGTTGTTCAGATTCTGAAAGTTGTTCAGAAATTCAAATTCTGGTGTGAAGTGGTGCAGGAACATGGTCCCTTCCCACTCAGCAGATTTGCTCCTGGTATGTATCACAGAACCATAGAATCATTCAGGTTGGAGAAGGCCTCTAAGATCATCTAGTCCAACCTTTAACCTAGTACAGACACGTCCACCACTAAACTGTGATACTGAGTTCTACATCCACACATTTCTTGAAGACCTCCAGGGATGGTGACTCAACCACTTCCCTGGGCAGCCTATTCCAGTGCCGCACAACCCTTTCAGTAAAGAAATTTCTCATAATATCCAACGTAAACTTCCCCCTGGTTAAACTTGAGGCCATTTCCCCTCATCTTATCACTTGGTGCATGGGAGAAGAGCCTGATCCCCAACTCTCTGCAACCTCCTGTAAGGTCTCTCCTGAGCCTTCTTTTCTCCAAAAGAAACAGCCCCAGCTCCCTCAGTCGCTCCTTGTAAGACTTGTTCTCTAGACCCTTCACCAGCTTCATTGCCTTTCTCTGGACACAGCACTCGAGGTGCAGCCTCACCAGAGCTGAGTACAGGGGGACAATCACTTCCCTGGTCCCACTGGCCACACGATTTCTGACACAAGCCAGGATGCTGTTGGCCTTCTTGGTTACCTGAGGACACTGCTGGCTCATATTTAGCCAGCTGTCAACCAATACCCCCAGATCCCCTTCTGCTGGGCAGATTTCCAGCAACTTTTCAGGCACTTTCCAACCACTCTTCCCCTAGCATGTGGCATTGCATGGAGTCATTGTGCACCAAGTGCAGGACCTGGCACTTAGCCTTGTTAAACTTCATACAATTGGCCTTGCCCAACTGTATCATTTTGCATTAGAGTGACTAGAGTAAATTTTACTGATTTTTTTTTTTCCATTATATTTCTTTGCTGAGCCAAAACAGCTGCAGGAAAACACCAGAGTTGCTTACTTTTCACAGGCCAGCAGAATTTACTGAGTTTTAATAAGTTACACCTTTATGGTTCCACTTACATGTACATTTTTTTTACTACAGTGCTGGGTCACAGCAACAAACAAAAGCAAAACAAAACAAAGCAAACCAAACCAAAACAAAAAACAAAACAAAACAAAAAAACTGGCTCATGAAGGCTGATACTATGAACTAGTTCAAGATGATTTGACTTTACAACACAAAACACAGTGATATAAAAAAGATGAAAATATGCATAGAGAGGTACAACATAATCAAAGTGATGTTCTGGTGAAACTGATCATCACAGGAGTGTTTTTGATGGTGCACAGCAGGGCTGCAATAAAAGGAGATGGCAACAGTGTGATTATAAAATGATTAGAATCTGTAGAGTGTTGTTGCTGTTTGGGTTGCAAAAGAATGGAGATGGCTCTATGGGAGGAATCTGCTTGATGCAGACGTTTTCTTTATGTAAGACCCTGGAGCAGGTCCAAATCCAATATTGTTGATGTTATTGAATGATACTGAAAGTTATTGGATGTTGTTGCTGAGTGGGGAGGTCCTGGGGAATATCTGTTGGAAGGAGAAGAGTTTTTAGACTTAGAGGTCTACTTAGATATTTAGTGAAGCATAAGGAGAAAAAGGCAGATTGTTGTTATTTGTATTAGATGCAGTATTTCAAGGAGTAAACTGTAGGATAAAAATATCCTAGATATTTTAGACAGAAAACACAACTCCCTCCACAAATCCATGTGGATATTTCATTGAAATCTATAACAACATAAAATGCTTTCCACAAGTATCTCCAGTATTCATAGAAGCAGAATGGTTTGGGTTGGAAGGGACCTTAAAGATCATTTAATTCCAACCCTGCTATGGGCAGGGATACTTCCCACCAGACCACACTTCTCCAAGCCCAATCAAGCCTGGCCTTGAGCACCTCAATGAACGGGACATCCACAGCTTCTCTGGGCAACATGTTCCAGTGCCTCACCACCCTTGTAGCAAATAATTTATTCCTAATAACTAATCTAAATCTACCCTCTTTTAGTTTCAAACCATTATCCCTTGACCCAACACAACACTCCCTGACAAAGAGTCCCTCTCCAGCTCTCTTGTAGTCCCCCTTAACATATTGGAAGACTGCTATTGAATAACACATTTCTGCTTGTCTCAACAGTTACAGGTTGGCACCTAAATACCATTTTCCAGTTCAATTTGAAGATGTGTATTCAGTGACAAAGTTCTTCCTCCAAAGCAGTGTGCTCTCCCAGTATGGGGTAGACCCAAACAGGGTCTGTGTTGCAGGAGACAGTGCAGGTGGCAACTTAGCTGCAGCTGTGGTACAAAAGGTAAATGTCTTGTTTTCTAGCTCAAAACGTGTTTTTTTTTTTTTTTTTTTTTTGTAATTTCATGACTAGTTAGAAAAGAATGAACAAACAAAAAGAAACAGAAACAACCAGCTCTGCTTATAACAAGTGGACCTCCCAGATATCTTTCATAGTTGGTATAAATGGGTTGCCATGCAGCCTGCAGGACTGTGAGGTTTCTGAGTTTCCAATTAAGCAAATTTACTTTATTCATTTAATGGCATCAAACCATCCTTAAGTAAATTTTAACTGGCTTAGGTTTATTGTTTGGACAGGGAATTTGAGAAACTTGACTCATAGAGCTAAATAATAGCAGGGGTGAAAAAAAGACAGTGTTAGTGTCACTTGATCACAAGCAGCTTCAGTGCCTTTTGCACTTCTTATTCAACTTTATGTAAGTCAGTATGGTATTGTTATTCTTGAAGGTGTTCAGATTGTAATGAATCTTGCCTGGAAAGGTTAAGAATTATGTGAAATGGTTAGATGAACTTTAGAAATCTTCAAGTTTTAAGCTATAGGAATAGGAATTTTCTATAGGTAGAGAAAATTTAGAAAAAAATGTGTTATTACTTAAGAAAATGTCAATACTTCAGAAAATCTCAATGCTTCAAAAATAATGTTAAACATTGCCCTTCAATATAAGAAATGAGATGAAATTATATTTAATGTTTGAGAATTTTTAATACAACATTCTGTTTTAGGCGATTTGCCTATGAATTTAGAATTTCTTTTAAATTATCCTGCTTTTACTGGCAATCTTATTTTTCTTACGTTGTAAAATGTGTCCCTTAATTCTCTACTTTGAAGGTCTTACGTCAGTGACAGAATCAACTCTTTTTAACTGACTTTGTGTAATTATTATTTTTTTTACAGCTGCTAGAGGACTCTGAAGTCACAACTAGACTTAAAGCACATGTTTTGCTTTATCCTGCTCTTCAAACCCTTGACCTGAATTTGCCATCTTACCAACAAAATGAAAATGGCCTGATTTTACCCAAATCACTTATGGTCAGGTTCTGGAGTGAATATTTTACTTCTGATTCCTCTCTCAGGGAAGCAATGACCTCCAACAGACATGTCCCAGCTGAATCAGGCCATTTGTTTCAGTTTGTAAACTGGAGTAATTTGCTACCAGAAGAGATGAAAAAAGATTACGTTTACACCAGTCCTGTTTTTGGAAGCTCCAAGCTTGCAAAAAAGTACCCCGGGTTTCTGGATCCGAGAGCGGCCCCGCTGCTGGCTGAGGATGCCAGGTTACGTGGGCTGCCCACTACCTACGTCCTTACATGCGAGTACGATGTCTTACGGGACGATGGAGTTATGTATGTCAGTCGCCTCAGGGCAGCAGGAGTTCGAGTCACACACGATCATGCCAAGGACGCTTTCCATGGGGCTCTGATGTTTGTATCAAGTCCAACTAGTCTGCCTGTAGGGAACAGGTTGAGAAACAGATACATTGCGTGGTTAAATGAAAATCTATAACTTGAGAAGGGTGTTTGAGTATGCCTGGCTCATCACGGATGAAATTGAGATGTGTAGGAAAATGGAGACAATGTGAGTTTTTGGGTGTGATTGCCATGTTCATTTTGTTGCCCTGCAGTGTCTGCATTACAGCATTTCTCATCATCTCCGGCAGGGAAATTAGTTTGATTCATCCTATGTGTTCTTTCAGTGTTTTCTTCTGAGCTTAAAACAAAGTGACTGCCCTGGGATTTCTCTCCTGGCCAAGGCCAAAAGGGTTGTTGTGCCTGACCCTGTCTCTGCACAGCTGCCTGGGCCTGAGGAACCCCTGGCTGAGCTCCGCTGCTTGCACTGCAGGCTCGGCTGGTGCGGAGTGTAGGACTTGAGGTTGGTTTTCTCGTTTCTTCCTATTTCAATGTCGTGGCAATAGGCTTGTGCAAATGTGCAGCGTAGCCATTTGCACACAAAAGGCAATCAGAGGCCACTTGTTTCCTGCCCCCTCGTCCAAGGGGTGTGCTGGCGAGGACCCTGTGCTGCTGTCGGCAGATGGTGCGAGCAGAGGTGCAGAGACCCGATCTCATGTAACAAAAGGCAGTTTGCTTGTGAAACCCTGTCCACTGCACGTCTGGTGTTTGTGCTGTTGTCCCTGCAGCACAGTTCAAGGTAAGCACTAGAGAACTGAAGGGGATAGCTGTGATAGAGTGCAAATATTAAAAATATGCATCGGTCTTACTCAGTAATTACCTTCATTAAGCTCTGTACTAGAAGGAAATAGTGTAACAGAACAGCACTGGATGCCCATCAGATAAAGAAAGACTGCAAAGGTCCTAGCCTTAAAGTAACACTGCTGTGTAATTATGTTCTACTTACTAAACAAGGATAATTAGAACACATAATACTTTAAGCTGTTTAGTAACTTTTGCATATGAATTTTTAAAATGAAATTAACTTAGCAGTATTGTAGGCTTGAAGAAATACAATTTAGTTCTGTCTTGAACAAATATCCTCAGTAGAAATGTGTTCTGTATTAAGCACAAGTACGAGAAGTTGTGAATGAGTGCACATATTGATTAGCTATTGATTTTAGGTAGATCGCAAAATACCAAAAAATACTTCTAGCATCCTGTTTCGTCTTTTGCGTAAAAGATATCGAATCTGCAAGAATACTGTTTTTTTCTTGTTGTTTGTTACCAACTGTGTATGCAGCCTGTTTAGATGGAATTGTCAGATTGCTGTATTTTTCATCTTCATTATGTTGAATATAAAAATTAAACTTTTCTGATTGCAGTGTACTTCTTGTCATTCATGTATTCCTTTTATTAGAAAAGAATAACAAACATCCTTTAGTAAACACAGTAAGTTAGGGTATTTCCAGTGCTGCAAATGTCAGTAGGATGAAACATGTTGGCTTTTATTCAGTTAGGTGATCCTTTCTCTGAGTCTTGCTGTTTTATTCTTACTGATTTATTCTTTCTCCCATATAAGCAGCAAAAAAAGATGGGCTTAAGAGAACATTTAGAGAGGGAAGTTACTTCCTTTGCATCAGAGGGGGATGTGCCCGAGCCCAGGGTGTGGAAGCAGGCATCCGTCCTCACCTTACGCTGCTGTTGCTGCATTTTGGCTGTGTTTCCCTTTTCCATGGGCACCACTGTGCTGGGCCCCTGGAGCCCTGTGCTGCACGGGGAAATCTGAGCAAGGGTCTGGGTGCCCGAGGCCTCCTGCCTGCATCCCGAGCCTTGTGGGGCGGCTGTGGTGCGGGGCAGCCTGTTGGGAGCTGCTGGAGGAGCTGCAGCTGTGGAGCCTTGCCTCCGCTCAGTTTCTTTGGTCAATGCTCATGAAAGGAGACATGTAGGGAAGTGATCAGCAGGGGAGGCAGGCTGGCCATCAGCAGGTGGTTATCACTGAGAAGGGAGCGTGGAGAGGTGGTGGAGAAGGGGGAGTTGTGCCTTAATGCAGCGTGGTTAAACGTGGGGAATGCAAATGTGCAGGCATCGAGGAGATAAAGCAGTAAAGGTGTTGGCAAGGAGAAGAGTGAGACACCTCTAGAAATGATCGTTCTTACCTTTGGGAAGGCTTTGTGCCTGCAAGGTAGGAGAAAATCTTTTTTTAAGCAAGAGGGCTAGCAGCGTTACCAAACTTGCTGTGGATGCTTTGGCTGGAATGTGCTGGGAGCAAGGAGTGAGCGAGGCTCCCTCTAAGGGCTAAGGGCTGCCCAAGGAGCTGGGCTGGCATGCTGCGGATCCCACCAAGAGGGGCAAGCCTCATGCTGGCCTCAATACCAGTAGAGGACAGAGCGTGTACCACAGCCGTGCGGTAACCTGCGGGTAGGGACCTGCCCCAGCTGCGTATCCCAGCTGCTGCGCACTGCTCCAGACACAGCTACGTTGGCAGCAGCAAAAACTGCTGCAGAGACACATGTTAATCCAGGTATGCCTTATTGGCAAACCTACTGGAAGCCGATGTGACTACAGAGGCCGATATGGATAGTCCCTGTGACTAACAGCTTTGTGAAGTCTGTGGCCTCAGGATAATCAGGGCTAGGGATCTGTGCTCAGAAAGAGAACGAATCTATACAGTATTCATAGATGCATTTAACTGGGACAAACGTGGAAAAACAGTGATATTAAGAACAAAACAGTGATATTAAGCGTATTTTCTCTGTTTAACAATTATTGAAAGGTATTTTTCTTTGAGATAATTTTTCTTTCCTGTACTTTTTTCATGCTCATAACGCTGAGGATTAAAGCTATGAAAAATGAATACCCCCGTGCAACAAATCGGGTGTATTCACAGCCAGAAGGGCGGAGCTGTTTGTAGTCAAAGGCGGTGGCTTTTGTATTCCTGGTCCTGAAACTGGTGGTCACCCACACATGAAGACTGATCATCTTCCCTGAAAATTGCTTTATCATGCAGCAGTGGCGTGTAACTCTATTTGCAAACGCACCCGAGTTTGCCTGTTTGCGCATGCAAATCCTGGCAGCAGTAAGTGCATGTACATTTCTGGAAGTTTATCTTTATTGTTCTGTTACTATTTCTTTGGAGTTGTGCTGCCACGTAGAAGAAACACTTCATTTATTCAGATTCTTTTCAGTGCAGCAGCAGTTGCCTGAATGTGTAAAATATTTAGAATCTGGTAAGTGAGAAGCAAATACTATTTATCAACCACTTGGGAAATTCTAAAGCAGTTTTTTAATGCTTAAGTATTAGCTGACTTACTGGAATTGTCTTCAGAGAAAAATTAGAATACATTTTTCTATCCCAGATACTAATCAGGTTAGTAGTTGCTAACCTGAAAGGCATCCCAAAGAAAGGAGACAATAAGAAAAAAAGAAGGTAGGATTTTAATTAGCCAAATCATGTTTTTCTCCCACTTGAAAATAATCATAGTGATATTCAGGCTCTTTCACTCTGTTTATCAAGATCTTGCAATTAACTTCTCCAGGATTTTTTTTTTTTTTTTTTTTTTTGATTTATTCACAAAGCCTTCTATTACATGCAGTTATCATTTATGCTTCATCAAAAAGAAATAGGTATGTGTATGGTATGTATAGGTGATATGTTATACGTATGTACCATATGGTACAGAGGAGGGGGAAGGTTCCAGTTTGAATCTCCCATGCAGCAGCTGAGGACAGCAGGTGCCCCTTCCTCCCCTTCATAGACAGGGCTCAGCAAGAAGGGCTTTGTGGCTTGGAGGGAGCCAAAGAAAGCTCTGTTCGACTTTTTGAGGCATACTTTGTTAATAAAGATCTATTCCTTCAGGGAACAAAATTTAATTGAATAATTGAGGCAATTTCATGTCTTTCCTCATCTTCACACCCTGGATATAATTAGTACAATTCCAAATAACAGATGGCGAAGTGCTAAGGGAGGCTGTTGCTTACGAGATGTGCATTATGGAAGCACTTTATGCAAATAACTTTCTACACACAGTCATAACACCGCGGGTTTGCTCATGTGTTCCTGTCGTAAAGCAGAATTTCATCCAGATCATCCACAGGAGTGGATTCATTTGGGTTTTACCTGCTTATTGCACTTGCTGCGTGTCTGCCCGCAGCAATTGTAGAGCAGATCTGTGCCCGCCGTCCCCGGGGTGCTGTCTGGGGCCGGCAGCTGCAGGAGCCGGCCGGCGGGCTCGCTGCTGGGGTCAGCCTGGACTGCTCAGCCCTCTTCTTGCTGTGCTCTTAGCACAAGCCCACTGTCGTCTGCCTGTGCTCTGTGCCTCCCTCAGGCCTTAGCCGCTTGCTGCTGCTTCCTAGGCCGGGCACTTGCCCGCACTCCCGCGTTGTGACCCAGCTGCTTTCAGGAGCTGGTGAGCACTCGTCCATTGTGTCTTCAAGGCAGCGGAGGAAAAAAATGTACCTTCTGGTTCACAGAAACAGCTTCAGAAGGCTCCTGTAGTATAATGCTCCCTGTGCTTGGGTTAATTAGTCAGCTATCAAATATACTGCACTATGAAAACGGTTACAGGGCTTGGCCAAACACTGCAGCAGGCTGGCTCTGCTGCTGTAACTCCTGATGTTTTTCACCTGACCATGCAGCCAGATACAACAGCTCACCTCTCTGAACAGTGTCTTTAGCAAAGCCTCAGCGCTGCGGCAGGGGCTGGCGCAGCTCGGGCACGGGCTCTGCAGGTCCACGGGTGCTGTGGCGCCGGGGCTGGCCATCAGCAGAGCCCGAGGCCTGGAGGTTTTCCAGATGAGAGCTGGCAAATGCACCTCTGAGTTATGTGCTAAGGGTCGGGCTTGGGGCCTGAAGCAGAGGAGAAACAAGTCACTTTTGTCCTGAGACATGGGTAAACCCAGTGCTGCTGGGCTAACGCAAGTAAGTGACAAATAAACAGAAGTAAACACCTTATCCTACCCGTTCTTTGCACACAGGTAGGAGCAGTAGTAGGCTGCTACACTTTACAGGCTCTGCCCAGTGCTGTGTGGGCTGGCGTGCAGCAGCAACACACGTTGCTGGCCCATTGGCACTGCACTTGTTATCACAAAGCTCTCTTCTGTGGTTTCCTAGTAGTCAGAGCATGGTATAAATTTATTCCCCCAGTATTAATTTATAACCTGAAAGAAAATTCCCTGCTCTGTTTTCCTCCCTGGGACAAATCCTGAGTGGGGATGAGCATCTCCTGTTTAAAAGCCTCTGCAGGAGAGGCACCGCATTTCACTCAAGGTCAGCCTTAATGACGCATTCCAGTGAGTCAAATGCAAATTCATCATAATAAACCATTAAATATGCATGGCTTGTTTGATAGGCCTCAGTCTTAATATAAACCAGCTAATGGGTATTTAATGACAACAAATGGGCCTGACTTTCTTCTTTAAGGCCTCCAGGATGCTAAAGAATCCAACGAATTTAAAGCATAGCATTAATTTACAGCCCGAGTCTGCCCTCATCTCCGACTAAATGCCCATCAGTTTCTGAAGATTTGCTTCAGAGTGACTGGGAGCTGTAGGATTAAATCTCTGGAAGCAACATTTCAGCAGCTTGCCTGAGAAACACCATGTACATCTGTAATAACTAGGGGTGGATTGCTTTTTGACTTGGTGATGATTGCAGCAGGTTGTTTCTCAGTGAACAGGTTTGTACCGAGGACACTCTCAGATGACTGCTGTACGAGGCTCTGGGAATTAGGGCTCCTAGCTGAGTGACGTGTCTCCCTCATGCCAGGTCAGTGAGTTTTGCATCCAGGCCTGGGCCCCCTGCTGCCAGCTCCCCGCAGGACATCGTGGTGCACGCTCACCGGGCTGCAAGAGTGCTTTGGGATTGCTCATGCTTGCTCCTTGCACCTCTAGGCTGCCTCACCCCGAATGATCTCTCTCTTCCCTTCCAGGCCTGGATCTCTTCAAGAAGGTTAGAGCGGTCACTTACTGGTTGCCCGAGTATTTAGAGGTACCAGACTTGCGGCAACATTGTGAAATTAAAGTCTCTTAACTGCCCATGGTGGAAACCTTATCAAAAAAGCACAGGTCTTTCTGGGTGCCGTAGAAGCACACCACGTGCACAGCTGGTATTCTGGCCGTGTGATGCTATTTTCACTGTAACCATTTTCATTGAATATTTTGTTCAGTTGTTTCATGCAAAGGTTTTTTAGCAGAAAAAGTATATACCACAACTTGCCGTGGAATGCAGGATGAACATGCTTGTTATAGAAGTTCTCAGTATTCTGAACAGCTCTAAATCTGTTGTGACCAAGGTGTCAGTAGAGGAGGAGACAGAGCTAAAAAGGGAAAAGTTAAGATGTATTACTGTATAAAACTCAGGTGTTTTTCTTTAGCACGATACTTAATATAATTAAAACATCTGAGTTGGCTCGCTAGCTGTTGAGCCCCACTGAGCTATTGCACCTGTTGCGTTGATCTCAAAAGGCAGAAGCCCTGCCTGTTCTGCTGCTCTCTGGGATGCTGAAGTTGATCAGGAGGCCAGACACTGGGATTTGCCCTCCTGAAGCCTCCGTGAGGCTCCCAGTGTGTTGTGAGCAGCCGTGTGCCCACCACGTGTCTGGGGAAGCAGGCACTCCCCTCGCCTTCGCTGGGAACTGCAGCGCATGAGGGGCTCGCACGAGGCTGGCCCACTGGAGCAAGGCCTGGGGACCTCAGCTCCTGGCCCCTGGTCTGGGATGAGCCCAAGCCAGGATTGTGTCAGCCGAAATCACATTAGTGGCTTGGGCCTCCCGCAGGTGCTCCTGGTGGCACAGCCCCGGTAGCAGCTCTGCCTCAGCGCTGCCGAGCTGCGGGCAGCTCCGATGGGGCCTGTGAGGAGGAAGTGCTCGCCTGTTCCTCTCGGCTCCGCAAATTTGCAGCGCCTTCCTCCCGCTGAAGCTGCCCCTGGGCGCTGCTTAGCCAAACAAATTGCTCCTTCGCCCGTGACTCATTAATGACTGAATCATATGCAAACGAGGCTAAAGCAGCTATGCTGTGCTGCGCTCCGGTGATCCAACAGATCCAAGGCATGGTCAGCGCGTGCTTGTCAGGACGCGGGGATCAGCCCTCGGCATGGTAAGCTGCGCGCCGTGCCCTCAGCTGCTGTGCTCCTGTGGCCAGACTGCTTCCGAGGGAGTTCTTGCGCTACCTCACGCTTACTGCTTGGAAGTCGGCTGGCCCGTCTTTAACAGCCACCTACATCAATGTGTCAGTCAATACACTGACTTTCTAATTGCTTGCATTTAAAATGCCGATGACTGCGCAGTCATTTCTGTAACTAAGCTGGTGCTGAAGTTTGGCGCGCCTTCGCAGGGCTCTGATGAGCCAGGGCTGGGTGCGAGGCTGCTGGTGAGCTTGTGGGAGCCCAGGGAGCGTTCGTGGCTGCCGGGGTTCTGCTGCTGGAGGGATGCTGCCCAAGTGCGGGCTTTTGCTGCTCGTAGCTTTATGAAGTTTTCTGTGTGCTGTACTTATTCTAAAGGCAGATCACAAGACCTGTGGTTTCAGAGTTATACTCTAGGCACCAGAACAACTTTGAAAAGTCTTGTTCTATGCAGATTATGTCATTATCCTATCTTAAGCAGATTTTGCAGCAGTCACACTGATGCTCATTCAGAGCTGAAACTTTGCTTGATTTCAGCTCTAATCTTTTTTTTTTTTTTTTTTTTTCCTAACATTTTGTTTTCCCCTGCTTTCTAATTCTTTTGCTGATGTTTTAACAGAAAGCTCTTGCTTATCATCCTCTTGTAACACCACTGCAGGTGAGTATGTGTGCACTGACCTGAGGACGAAGGGTAGTGAGCACCTGCGATTCTGCTCTGCTTCTTTGAAATGAAAGCATTCGTTTAGCCAGCCTTAAAAAAGAAGCAATTTTTTTTCCTCAAGCAAACTGACACGTGGTGCAGCTTCCTAGGAATCTATGCTCCTTTTTATTTGCTGACTGTGTTCCTTCTGAGCAAAAAGGCAAGGCTTTTTGTCGGGCGTGTGGCAGCAGAGCAGGGGCTTGGGGCTCAGCTGTGCCCCGTTGCGTGCAGTGGGGAGGGACGCGGGGCGCTTTGCCATGCGCTGGGCACAGCACTTGAGTTACCCGGGATTTCGTTTTCTTTGCAGAGGGTTTTAGCAGAAGTTATTTATTGTGATTGAATAAATCATACATGGTGTTTTCCCATCAAAAATATCTTAAAACTCTTTCAAAGCAAAATTTTTATCCTGGACTTCACTGTATTGTCCTGTTAACCACAGTAGCTTTCATATCAACTATTACTCATCAGCTGTAGTTTAACCATCCATTCTTGAAAGGGCTTTTTGTAGAAAGAAATGAGAAAAGAGTTGTAAAGCCCCAGGAGCAGAAACACCCTCTTTCCACAGGGATGGCTCAGATCTCCTGTCGCAATGCAGGGGATGCGTGCTTCAGCTGCACGTCTCCCGGGCCATTCTGGTGCTGAGTTACCAACAAAAACATATGAAGTACATAACGAATGGCTCAATAGATCTAATAAACAGTTTCTAAATTCTGAGAAATATTGTCAGAGTTTAGCCATGCTGCTGCCAATGAGCTCATTCTTTATTCTTCTGGAAAGTGGACTTCTGCTTAGTGATGAGAGAGGAGGCCACAGGTCGGAAGTTGAGTAAGAGGGAGGCAGATGACTTCCAGCAAGGGCTGTGACGAGCTGCTGGCTGGTAAGCCTCACCAGCCTCTGCTCCTGCTTGAGCCTGGCTGAGCTGTTGTGCTGCAGCAGATGCCTCCAGGTTATGTTCTTACCTCAGTATCCTTGTGCAGTTTTTTTGCTCACACAAACTGTTTGGTAGCCCTGGTCAGTAGCTGAAAGTAGAAATCTTCTGTGCATAAGACATGTTCTTCAAGTTCAAATAGCTAGTTACCATCCAAGCTGTAAGGAAGCAGTGCATTATATTCACCTGTTGCAGCAACAACATAAAAATGATAATGCAATGATTTTTTACAATGCAATGGTTTTTTTTATTATTTTATTATTTTATTTTTTATTTTTTTATTTTCCAGGCTGTGAACAACACAGACAGATGTGAGATCAGTGAAACCCTAGAAAAGTATTATCTTTCCACCATGTATAGCCTTGAGTTCATTTTAGGCTTCACTGGAAACAGTATTGTGGTGCTTGGCTATATTTTCTGCCTGAAAGACTGGAAAAGTGGCAACATCTACCTGTTTAATTTATCATTATCAGATTTATTGTTTCTGTGTACATTACCAGTACTTGTGAACGGCTACTCCAGAGGCTACTGGGTAGAGTCGAACACGCTGTGCTATAGCAACAGGTTCCTGTTGCATGCAAACCTGTACACCAGCATCCTTTTCCTTACTGTCGTCAGTATTGACAGGTACCTGCTCATAAAATATCCTTTCAGAGAACATATTCTGCAGAAGAAGAAAACAGCCTTTATCGTGTGTATTGCCGTATGGATCTTGGTGATATTGGAACTGTTGCCATTGATGGCTTTCCTGGATACTGAAAAGTCTACCAATAATGACAAATGTCTAGATTATGCAAGTTCTGGAGACGCTGGAAAAAGCCTTATCTATAGTATGTTTCTGACTATCTTTGGGTTCCTTATCCCTCTTTCTATTATGTGCTTTTTCTATGTGAAGATGTTTCTTTTTCTTAAAAAGTGGAGAGAGCAAATCAGTTCTTTCTTGACACTTGAAAAACCCCTTACTTTAGTCATTCTTGCACTGGCCACCTTTTCATTGCTTTTTGCTCCCTATCACATAATGCGCAACGTCCGAATTGCTTCCCGAATACCAGCCTTGAATATGTCTGTGTGCACACAGAACATCATCAAAGACATTTACATCGTCACAAGACCCATTGCATTTTTAAATAGTGCCATTAATCCTGTTTTTTATTTCTTAATGGGTGACCACTTCAGAGAGATGCTGATGGCAAAAATAATGCAGCTCTTGACCAGGTTCACAACCCCCAGCAAATGAACTAGTAAGGAGAACTCTCACGCTGGGAGACAGGGGAGGAAAACTGGGAGAATTTTCACCAATGTACAGTGCAATTTTTGTAGATAGCTGTATTTAGACTATAGAATATGCACAAGCTGATTGTGCTTCTCTAAATGCACTTGTTACCTTAGTGTACAGTAAACCTCCTGCTGCTAATTTAATTTCAGTAGGACAGAAGTAATGTCAATGACAACAGACAGCGGGACACGGTGCTCTCATAACAGAGTACACTGTGGTCTATTAATATTCCAAATAAAATATCATTGTGGCATTTCTTAGAGGAAAAAATTGTTCAATTACAGCTTCTTTGTGACCCATAAGTTGATGCTGAACTGGACCTGGACTTGTATAAAATATCCTGGAAGTGATGATATTGGCTCAACGCTGACTGGGGCTCAGTGTTGAGTTTTCTTTGCATAAGTGATTTCCTTGCCCCCCTCTGCAAACTCTGCAGCTCATGGGAGGTTTACTTTTCTGAATAAAAAGCTGAGCCAATTTACAATTCTGGTTGGTTTGGGCTCGCATCTAGGATGTGGCAAGAAAGGAGGATATGCAAACAGCTAGGTGGAGTTTTTGTTGGTGTTGCCAGCGGGGAGGTGGTGACCAGGTTGCTATTTCCATTTGTGATGATGGCAAGGGGTGCAGAGCCATAAGATTTGGCTGCTGGCCTTAGAGGCATTTCATGGAAGCGCTGAGGCTGTGATGCTGTGTGTGCACGCAGGCAGGTTCCTTCGCACTGCCAGCAGGGACTGCCAAAATGCCAACGATGGCCGGTGTTGAGGTCCCAGCGATGCACAAAGGCAATTCTTAGTTAAGATGTAAAACAATACATTTTCTTATTTTTACTTCTTCAAACTGAATCTAGCTTTAAAGTCAAAGTATAGATTTACTTAACTTCAATGCAATTATCTCTAAGTGAGAGCAGAGTGTACAGCTTGGAGCAGCGCTTGGACCTCACGCTTAGGACTCCGTTAACTGTTCCAGTAATGAAATGGGAGCTGATGAGGAGCCAGTTCTCTGCCTGGTATCCCTGCAAAATCATTGCAGTGGGGAAGAATAAAAGCAGTAGAAACTTGCTCTCCAGTGACTGACCTGCTTTCAAATACAAGGGGTGAAAAAACCTATGAAACGGTCAGAGCATGGGATGTTTGCTTTTGTGAATACAGCTGCTCTTGTCTGGGCAAGGCTGGGGGGGAGGCGGAGCAAATGCTAAAAGTATTACAGGAAATCTACCAGAGAGAAAACAGATACTGAAAAGACTGATGCAATCAAAGCGTAAAGAAAACCAGCAACATGTGAAATGAATGACAACTGGAGGAAAAAAAAAGGGGGGGCTGAGAAGTGAAGAACGTGTTTTATGCAGTGTTTGCACATGAAGTGAAAACGCACTTGTGGACCCTGTTGCTTTGCTGGATCTGTGCTGGTGGCATCACGGATGTGCTATTTTGGTAACTTCCACTCTTCCATCACGAGAGGGGCACGGCGTGGGCACATCACAGCAGTACTGGCAGCGTGGGAAGGGCCTGGCACGGGCATGGGGCGTGGGCAGCCCCCTCCTCCCAGCACAGCCTGGGGTGCCGGCAGTGCTGCCACCCCTGTGGGCACAAAGGGAGACCCCCAGCCATCGTCATATCAGAGACAACTTCATTTCTGGCTTCCAGTGTGTCAGTTATGTGCAAATGTTTCGTTGACAACTGCCTGATAATAAATTCTGCACCCTGCTAAAAAAACAGAAGCCTCCTTTGTGCTATTGCTGTTGATGTCCATTAGCCGATTATATCTGCAGTTTCCCTGTTCAGCTAAATGAGGGGGGAGGGAAGATCTGGGACCGGGCACCCAGCTGCCTGCAGAAGCCCAGGGGTGCTGCAGGGTCCAGCTGAATGTGGCGGGTGCAGTGCTGGGGTCGGCCTCACCCTGCGCCCGTTCCCTGCAGCGTCCCCATCCCTGCCCAGGAGACAGCCCGTCCCGGGAAGCGGTGCCTAGCTATCGGCTCCCACCTTGTTCCTACCATTTGCCCTGGAACCCAGGTGTGCGGCAAGTTGTTAACCTGGGTTTTGACTAGGAGGAAATGAGCATAAATTGTTCTTTTCTCTGTTTGTATGCTGTGCAACAAATCTGCACACACAAATCTCTAAATTGCTCTGTCAGTGATGGAAAAAAGATCCATCGTGTGTTATGACAGCATGGCTTGGGATAGATAAGGCTCCACTTGAATTTCCATTATAAATATTTCCTCTTTATTTTTTTTAAGGACCATTGTACATACCACTAAGTAGTAATTTTTCAGCTGAGGGTGCCATTATAAAGCCCCAGCCCGGAACAAAGGAAGCTATGACCAGAACATCCACGATTGGGTTAAGTATTCCATTTTTAGGGTTAAATCTATTGAATTTTCTTCTGGGGAAAAAGACTCACAACAGTGCCCGTGACGCTGGAACACCTCTCAGAGAATCACCTTTTGACTTGTGTAGCTGCGGGAGGTGGGTGACCTGAGCACTGGGTGCTGGCTCCGAGCAGCCCAGCTGGCAGCGATGGAGCTCCCCCAGCAGCCTGTGTGTTGTGACTGGCACCCCAAAACTTCTGAAAATCAGGGTTATACATTTCAATACTTTTGAAAACTGCCTTTCCCAGCACTACTTATGATACAGGTTTGTAGCGTTCACAGATCCAGGCCGTAAATAAACCTGGCATCTTCTGAGATTTCTCAGGACAGGTATTTGCTATTGTGCTTTTATATATATATATATATATATATATATATTTTATTTATTTTTTGTACAAAAGCAACTAGCTTTTGTTTAATCCCAGGAAATGTTTTCCACCTCATAATGTGAAAGTATGCTATAATAGGACAACAGGAGCTAGCCTAAACGAGCCTCCTGCTCAAGGCAGACTGGTGAGGTCAGACTAGCATATCGACAGTAACGACGAATGGCAAGTCTCACTTCACTGCATGCAAAGAATTAGGCATAAAAACATATAGCCAAACAAACAAAATGTTATTTATATAACTAAGTTTTAGAATTGTTTTGTTTAGACTGAAAGTGAACAATGAATTATACATCTTGAGCAGAATGGACTGTTCTTTCTAGAAGGAAAATTTAGCATAGAACATTTGTGCTATGCACATCACTAATATTAGACAGCATAGGGGACAGAAGAGATGGCAATAATCGTGTTAAACTGCGGATCTACAGGAAAGCTCACGTAGCGCAGTGAGCGAACCTCTTGCAGGCTCGCCCCGGCTCAGAGCACCGTGCTGGCTGGGAGCAGAGCAGGCTGCAGGACACAGGAGGGGCTCCAGCACCCGCTGCCTGGTCTGCTCAGCTCCTTCCCAGCGAGCGAGATCTTTGTGCTCTCCTGTGGCTGGAAACAGCATTGCAGCAGGCTTGACTGGACTTAGAGCAAAAGCAAGAGGGAATAAAGTTCAATATTCTCACAATTATATTGCTAAAGTCTGTGCAACCGAACACAAATGAATAATTTTTATGATTGAATGCAGCCACTTCCATATGGTTAATGTACTTTTCTGATACTGCTGTAGTTCCCCACTTCTGGATTTGCTCTTCCAGTTATAAACCTTTGTTAAATTAGGAAAATGGTATTTCTCCATTAAGACACCAATAACGTTTTAAGGATGCACCTTACCTGTGGATCTTTTCTGCCTGCAATTCTGGGAGCAGGTCCCACAGGTCTCCCCAGGAGAGCGCCACTGCCCCCTGCACAAGAGCTGGGCTCGTGGCCCCCCGCGGGCTGTGGAGGTTGGTGAGAGCTGGCTTTGGGACAACATGGGGCAAGGGGCCTCTGTGAGTGACAGAGCTGAAGAAACCTGGAGAGGAATTTGGGTGGCATTTGTTAGCCAGCCGTGCTTCAGGACAGGTGGCTCTGCGCTTCCTATCAGGGTGAAGCAGTTCAGGTAAGCAAAACCAAACAGGTCCCGAGCTTTCTTGGAGCCGACCAAGAGCCAACCAACCTCTGGCAGCAGTGGGGTACTGCTCCCCCGGGACTGGGACTGAGACTGGGACAGGTGAGTTGCTTTAGCTTTTAGGTATTTCAAGTGAATATTTAAATACTATTCCAGTGGAGCTCTATTTCTGAGTCTGTTCTTACCTTGATTAGGTGATACTGATTAACAAAGCATATGAATTCTAACCCTGATATTTCAAGGTTGTGCCCATTTGCAGCTTTTGTCCTGTCTAGCCTAAACTGAATATTGCATGAGTGGCCACAGCTGGCTCCACTTAGCCTGTTTTGATTTCTGATGCTGCTGCAGACGCTGACCATTTTCTCAGACTTGGCAAAAGTATTTTCACTTTAGCTTAGGTGCTCCTAGACAAAGCCCAGGCACCTCAGGTAATTTTGTGACCCGTTAGGCTCTGGTCCCTTTCTCTTGCTGAGATAATCCCGCTTCCTACTGTGGGTTAAACAGCATGTCAAAAGTCCCCAACTACTTCCATCTCCCCCAGCCAATTAGTGAAAATTCTGATCAATGGACGTCTCACTATGGTGCTTCTTGTCTTGCAGTTAATAATAGCAAAAATGAAACAATAAAGGGCATTTGACTAGAAAACATGAAAGTGTCTTTCCGAAAAGGCTAATATATAAGGAGAATTTTTCCCTCCCTATACAGTTACTCTCTGCAGATGCACATTTGTGTTTTTCGAAGCTCAATGCCCTTCCATGAATGACCGTGTCTCACCGTACAGGCCAGGTGTGGAGCTCTGCATGTGCTGCCCTGCCTCAGGGCCATGCATCAGCCGTCCCCTGGTGCTGAGGGCTTCATCCCCCCTCCTACTCATGGTGCTAAGACTAATGTCTCCATCCTAAAGCAGTGTACGTGTGCTTGGTCTCCGTTTAATTGTTCTGAGCAGTTAACAGACGAATTTGAGTTAAAAAACGAACCCATTTGAGTTAAAAACCGAACCATTGCTGGAGGAGCGATGTGCGGGAGGGAGCCATGGGCGGCAGCACCCACCCGCTGCTGGGGCTGTGTGTGGGGACAAACGGTGACACCGTCCTCTGGCCATCCAGTGCCCCTGCCACCAGGCAGGACAGCTGCCGTGCCTTCTGCTGTGGGTACGTGGCAGAGGGGCCGTGGGCAGCCTGTGGCAGCTCAGGTGGGGACCGTGATGGGGGTGCTGTGAACATGGGGCCGAGCAGCGTGAATCGCCCCTGCTGCCATGGTGGCCGTGCTGGGGCTGTGGGCCCTCCCTGGGTGCCTCTGACCCCACTCTGGGCAGAGCGCTGGTGCGGCTGGAGGCTCGTTTGAAGGGCTTTGGTCCTGGTCCAGTTCTTTTCGTTTCGTTTTGTTTTGCCTTCCTTCACTTTGGGTGGGGACAGAGAACTTGGCCTCCAGAAGAACAGCGATTCAGTGGTGAGTCAGACTGAAAATAGTCCAAGTATGTTTTAATGGCGGTCAGCGACCTAAAAATAAATGTTCCGTGCAGTGAGCGAGGCCGGTGCCAGCAAGGAGTCAGCTCCGCGAGCCGGGGACACTCGGCTCTCCAAAACGGGAAGGGAGCGGCCTGGGCTGGGCCCTGCCTTGGGAGTCGCGGGCTCGCTGCGCCAGGCTGGCGCTGTGGCAGCATGGAAGGAGCGAGCGGGGTCTGCCTTGGGGGGGGCATCTGGTCCTGGCCACGGGGGCTGCAGGGCGGGGGAAATGATAGCTTGACTCCAAAACCTCCACCAGAGCAGCTGCCTGAAAAATGTACAAGTGTACTTTTTTTTTTTTCAACCCTAGCAAACCTCAGCATCCCTGCAGCTCATGGTGCTGAAGGTAAAAGCACAGCGGTGGAGGGACAGCACTGGCAAGGCGGCCACCAGGGCTGCGAGGTGACGAGTGGAGCTGTGGCTGCACGGAGGAGCAGACTCCTGGAAGACCAGCACATCCGACTTGTTGAGTGGCAGAAGAGAATGAAACCAGTTTAGTTGTAACAGCCAAATGCTCTTCTTGTGCAGACTGGGACAGGCACTTTGGGAGGGGTATTTCAGTGGGCCTGTGCCCCACTTTCAGGTGATGTGGCGGTGGCGGTGGAGGTGCTGGGGCGCTGCCCGTCCCCAGGGGCCAGCAGCAGCAGGGCCGTGCCCCCGCTCAGCTGCAGGTCGAGCTGTGCCCACTGCCACTGGCACGCGTGGTGGGGCAGAAGGAGCAGAGCACCACCGTGCTGTTCCAGCGGTCCCTCACGAGGCCAGCTTTGCAGAAGGATGGGATGCCCGAAGTGGCTGGGGATTTAGTGCTGGGCCAGGTGAAGGACGGCTGCCTGCGGAGCTGGGGACAGGTCTGGAAGCTGATCTCTCAGACCTCGCTGCTGGCGAGGATCAGCACCGCGCCCCTCATGGCTCAGCTGGCGCAGCCAGCCCATTTTTTAATTGCTGACCTCGACAGAGACAGAGATATTAATTCACTTGACTTTTGCTTACTTTCAGTTTGATTCACGCTTTCTAAAAGTATTTAAGCTAAATACTCCTTGTGAAGCCCAGGAGGAACTTAATTCTTTAAGAGCCTGTAAGCCAGCCAAATGCACTCTTTTATTTGTTTATCACCTCAACAATACCCCAAGGTCCAAGAACGGCATATGAAGTGTGCAGTAAATCACACACTTAAATACTTACATTTTTATTTATTTGTTCAAAACAGCTTTACAGCAAGTCATCAGCAACACCAGGGTCTGACCTAGCTACTTAACTTTCACCCTGAGGATAAGATGTTGCACATGGGCGATGTCACAGGCAAGGTAGCCACAAGGCTAGGCTTAATGTTTTTACTTTTCTATGTCTTGTCTTGATGCTAGTCCATATAAGTAAAGCTGAACTTTTAACTGCTGTTTTTGTTTCAAGTTATTCTCAGGTTGTGCATTTCTGCACTGTTACTTCACTTCCTGATGTGTTCACGCAAGAATTGCAGGATAGAGAGTCTCACAAATAAGCTTCCAGTTGAAATAATTAAGTCTTTTGGTAAAGAAAAGCAGTTCAACAACTTGCAGGCTGACTTTTTAAATAAATTGTGCCCTCTCAGCTGTAAGGTGTGATTTTAGGATATCTTTGTCCTTCCTAGGCACTTGCTTTGTTTTGGCAAGTATTGTTGAGAAGCGAATGAAGGGTCCCACCTGCTGCCAGCTGGATTTATTCTTGCTGGTGGGAAGAATTACAGAACCAGCTAGGTTGGGAAAGACCTCTAAGATCATAAAGTTCAACCGTTAACCTCGCAAGGAAGGAGAAAGGCTGTGGCCACGCATAGCCCCGCTTTTCAAAAAGCTTCAAACCTGAAACTACAAAAACCAAATCCAGCTTTTCCATCCAAGCTGTGCTGTGGGGAGCCCGCTACTGTGGGGTCAGCTGTGGGGTGGCTGCACCACAGGAGTGGGGGCCCCACTGCAGCCCCTCAGCTCCAGGACATGCAGGAGTTACTGCAGAGAAGCAGCGTGGCTCGGTCAGGTTTGTCTAGCTATGGGCAAACACACTGAGTGCTCATGCGGCAGTGTAAAAGAAATGGCCTTCAGCAGGATGCTGCCTGTACCACAGGTGGGTGGGTTTGAGGTGTGGTGCTGTGGAAGCAGAAATGGGGTGGGAATACAGGCCGTCCATGGCTTCCCGCTAATGCTTGGTGCTGGCTGAATCAAGATTTTGATGCATGAAAGCTCAGATGGCTCCTTTCACAGCATCCTCTCCTTAATGTCTTCCTGAGGCAAATGTGGTGGAAACTGTAAAGCCATTAGTCTTCCAACGCTGCATCACAGCATTAAGCAATTTCAAATAAAATGGGCTTGTAGCGAATGAAAAGGACTAGAGATTAATGCTCGCTGCTAAGCGGCTGAAGCCAATATCCATCGAGGAACACCAGAAGCAGCACCGTGGCAGAGGCTGCCCACTGAGCCCCGCAGCGAGGCCCCAGGGCTCACCGTGTCCCAGCAGGGCCCGTCCTCACCGCCCGGTGCCAGCTCCCCACGCTGTGGTGCAGGGCGAGCAGGGCGGGGGCAACACTGGGTGTGAGGCTGGCAGTGCGGGCACCTGGGTGGCCAGGAAGGAATTCTGCTGGTCCGAGCCATGGAAGCACCTTGGACACCGCCTTTTCTGTCACTATATGGAGTCTCAGAAAGCTGTGAACGGGCTCGATTTCCACAAGGCACCCAAGCAGTCAGGCAGTGCGCTTAGATGCAGCTCTGCCAGCTCTCAAAGCCGCCGGCCACCGTTAACTTTGCTGCTGTTGGAGAAACATGCGATACAAACACTTCTCGGTACATTGGCTGCTCAGTGGTGTTTGCTCTCAGGCTTTTCTCTTGATGTTATCTACAGATGCTTGCCTTGTGCAAATCTAAGTGCTTTAGACTCAGAAATGATTAGAGCAAGTGGTATAGAAATGGCAGTGGTTCCGTGCTTCTGCTTAGCAGCAAGGGCAGACTCGGTGAAATATCTGTGCTGCAAAGAGGAGAGCATAGAGGGGATAGCTCTGAAAAGAGCATCCAGCTTCTATCTACACTGCTCTCTGAAAAAACTTGATTAAACAGCAAGATAACCTAAATCTTGCTAATCCCATGTGTTATGATTTCATATTAACAGATCAAAACCTACCCTTTGATGTTGCCTAATGACATACTTAAATTGCTAACTTGCTAACATGAGTAATGCTTCCTGTTTGTGAAGCTGAGAAATTAAAACACTAAGTTTAAAAACTTATAATTCTTAAGTATCCAGATTCAGGTTATAGGGACTGACAATAAAGGACTGTCGAGGATCAGCAGAGATGATTACAGCCTGGTTACTTTGCTTCTGGGAAATGGAGAGGCTGGAGCAGCTGCACAAGTGTAGCTTTTGGTGATTTAAAAGATGCAATATTGAGTTATGTCAAAAGGTCACTTAAAGTACTTTGAAAAGCAAACCTTTACAATAGGCATAAGGTGACTTAAAAATATTTGTGCTGTATGGAATGTTCCACTCAATTTAGGAAGAAAAGAATGCTTTAATGTGAATGCTTCTTGGAGAGTTGGGGCTTTTTTCCACATGCAGAATACGGTGCTGAAATCTGCCATTTCTTTATGTAACATTTTGTTGTAATATTTAATATAAATTTTATATTTATATATTTATGTGCCCAGGAGCAGCTGTCTGTCCGTCCATCCATCCATATATCCAACCATCCATCCGTCTGTCCATCTGTCCACCTGTCTGTGCCAGGTGGTGGCCTCGCAGGGCCAGGCAGGCTCCACAGCCGGCTGTGTGCAGCCCAAGTGCCTGAGTTCCCACCCTAACACCAAGGTTTTTCATACGATGTGCTTGTGCTTCAGCCTCTGGTGAGAGTGGGCTGCAAGGCTCCCCGCAATCTGTGTGGCTGTTTATGGGACAAAAGGTATGTTCAGTTTCACATCTTGGAGCTGGAATAAGCTTATATATATGAACAGCAGCCTCATAACAATATTGATTTTAGTGAAAGCAAATGCATCCAGGATCTGGAAAAAAAAAATCTGAACTCAAATGGATTTCATTTTCCAATGCTTAAAATGGATTATAAATGCCCAAATCAGTAAATTAAGCATTGAGCTATTAATGTATTGGTCATTTCATGATTTATCATGTGAACTTGATTAAGAACATCCTTGGTTATTGACCTTTTTTTTTTTAGTGATGTGTCATCAGTTTATTTTAAAACATTGGCTTCTGCTTATTGCAGCATATCACAGTGTCTTAGAAGATGAAGAAATAAGACTAATTTTATTACATACATGTTGCATAACTGCACAGGTTTAAGGAAAATGCTCACCACTGCAACAACAATGCAATAATTATTTAACTTGCACACTGGTCTCTTAATGACAGCCTCAGTTTCCCTGCTGTCTGCTTTACGATTGCTTCCATGCCTCCTCCCTTGTAGTTGATGTAAAATAAGAAATGTCCGTGCTGCACTGCTTTGTAAGTCACTGGCTGTCTTCCTCCAAATCCCCATGGAACTCTTCCACAGACGAGTGATGACAAAGCTAAATGTCACGCTTGTGCCTGGAGAGGAGGTTATAGTGAAAGCTACTGGAAAATAATGTCTGTAATAAGAAACTGTCACCTGAACTATGAGTGGCTGTAAGATTATAGCTTCTTAGGAAGATACTATCATAGATAAAGAGAGAGTAGAAAGGAGTATTTATTTCCATGGATTTGCTTCGACTTTGAGTAATCTTTTCTAAAAGGGAGTCTACCCTATGAAACATTTAAATACTTAGAATGATTCATTTGAGCAGAGGGTGAATGACACTCAGCCTGTCCCAAGCCTAACACTTGCCTCTTTGCTTCCATCATTCAGCCCTCTCCCCTGGGGCTGCAGCAAGAGCTGCCCTTTGGGCTGGCGAAGTGTTTCGTGGGCAGCCTGGCAGCAGCAAGGGCCGTGTGGTTTTCCTGAGAAAGGGTGAAGCTCATCTCTGGAACGTGGTTTTACTTCTTTGCAATCAGTGATGCTTGCAGCATGTCAGATGTGTAAGCTCGCAGGAGAGTGTGGTTTCTGTACCAATTTAATTTGTTTGCTATGTTTACAAACCCACACAATTGTCTTTTGAGCTAATTTCAAATGGAAGAAGTCATTGTGGCATACAAATTAGTTTTATTGGACTTGTCTAACACTGAGGTCATGAAGTGGGGAAAATTTTCATGATCTTCAATAAACTGAACTTGCAGATGATGAAATGTAAAAACAAAATTGAGTAATAGTATTAGGCTAGAAACTATTGACTAAAAATTCACTTGATGAGCATATGAGCATGAGCAATACTCTTGCTTGTATGAGTAGTTGATGTTGAGTAAATCAGACATTTTTAAAGGCAAGTATTTCTGTCCACAGACTCTGAAGGTCTGTGTATGGTCTCCTCCTGTTTTGTCAGGACTACCTTGTGACTCTGAAAGCATGACAGAGATGAAGCAAAGGAGATCCCTAAGCAGATGGCAAGTGATTACAATGAGATAAGGAAATTGCATGTCACATACTAAAAACACAGATGAGGGGTCAGTGACATATATAAATGCAAAGCATCTTTTATTTCCGTATTGTTGAAGGAAGTTACCAACATTCATACCTGAAATTTGGAAACATGCTACTGTGTTTTTAGATCAGCCTTGTGAAGTCTTTTTTTTTTGCATTGAAATTAAACTGCGATCCTTCACTGTGCTCTAAATGAAGTCAGAGCTGGAATGCCACCGTGCCCCAGCGGAGGGCAGGCCACAATGCATTATCGTAACTGGAGGACTGTAATAAAGCATGATTTAAAAACCCATTGTTGCCAGTGTGACCTTTAATATCATCTGATACAACCAGTGGCATTATAGGAGGGATACTTAGGAGACGGAAAAATGAACCCACCAAGCTTTTGTTAACCAGGTCATTTAACAGCTACTTACTGTTGTTATCCCTTCCATTCCATTATGTAAATACCTGGTAGTAATAATTTGATTAATTATTTTCTTCCCTTCAGGCTTTTTACATGTGCACATCTGTAGACTTTTCTTACTATTAGTTTGGTGACATACAGTGCATACTTGTCCCTGGTGGTATGTGTGCTGTGTGCGTGCCTCCAAAGCTCAGAAATGCCACCTGCATTTGTGAGCTGGGGAACGTGGAGGCTCCGAGCATCCCGTGCGTGCTGAGCGGGCCCAGCGGAACATGAGTCCCTCACCCCTGCAAGGTAACACTGTTCTCCACTGCCTCCTTATATACATACAGCTTTTAAAGAATCTCCAGGGCCGTGCAGTTGTTTCGCTTTCCTAATTGCTTCTACCTGTCCTCCTTCGTTCTTCTGCACCTGCCAGGCTGTGCTCTTTTCCAGACCCGTAGCTGCTTTCTGTCATGAGGCTCCCGTGAAGTTCCCTGGAGCTGCTCAGCATCCCCTCGCTCCCACCACAGTGTCTGCAGCGAGCGCTCTGCCAGGGCTGCCCTCCAGGCAGGGTTGTTATCCAGGAGCCTGCTATGAGAAACCTCTTCTCTTCCTCCGTGAGGGAAAGAAAGGAGTTGAAATGCGGTACGTGTTGGCTGTTGAACCTGAGCTGGTGCTACATACAGCCCATGAGACCGCATGATAGAAAGTTTAGAAAAGAGCTGCACTAAGCACAAAAACAACAGCAGTAAAGCTAGTGGTGAAAGCACACGACTCTTTCCATAATAAAATATTACCTTTATAGTTTTCTAAATTAGCTGGGAGAAAATATTGCCCCAGGCTCAAGCTTAGCGTTCAGATTTAGCTTTCATTTTATTTCTGTAGACTGCAGAGCCTTACATGTGTGTTAGCAGGAACAGATTGAAATTATTTATTTTAAATCATTGTCTAATTCAGCTGTAGAGAATTATATTTTTTAAATGGCACATGAATTTTAAAGACATGTGGTACACATGTGCAGCATTCATTCTCACAGCATAATGTGTTAAACTCTAACTGGTCCATAACCCAGAATTTACGGAGTGCCAGGATTGACTTAGTATGGTGGGCTATAATACCTTTGAGGTGACACTATGCAGTATAAAGTTAAAATTCAGTTTCAGAATCCCTAATTCAGGAAGCAAGAGAAGAGCTATGATGGTGTCGCGGAGAACTGGGGAACCCTGGGTGGGTGATGGCCAGGAAATGCCGGCGGTGTCCTGGTGCAGTGCCCTGGGGCAGGCGGCTGAGGGTGAGGGGCAGGCTGGGGAGCTGCACCGGTGGGCTCGGTGGGGTGGAAGGGGTGAAGAGGGAGGGGTGTGTGTTTGGCTCAGCTCCTGGCTCTGCGGACAGGACTGCCTGCATGTCTCCAGCTGCAGCCACAGGCACGGCTTGGGCTTTGTCAGCTTAGCAGAGAGCCGGTCTCCCTAAGGGGTTTCTGTTTGCGAGGTGAGAAGCAGCAGCAGGGTGTCTGAGGAACTGGGGCGATGCTGTGATGGGCGCCATGCAGACTGCCTGGGAGCTCAGACCATTGTTCCTGTGGGTTTTGGTTGCTCTGAGGCCCCATCGTGGTGTAACACTATCGTGTTGTCGATCTAACAGGGAAACACTCAGCTCCACGCTGTAAGGTACGTCTGAGCAGCATCACTGATTTGTTAGGGGGTTCCTCTGGTTTCTACTCAGTCTGATTTTTTTTCCTTAATAGAGTGAATATTAAAATGCAATTGGACTGTATCCAGCTTACAAGATTGCTACTTATTCATGCTATGTATGATTAATAGCGATTTGCTAAGATACATTCAGAGGGATTCTATAGGAGTGTGTGTTATAAAACATGTAGCTGCATGCCAAGCATTAGCAAGCTGTTAGAGGGTTTTTAGAGAAGTTTAGAACTTCGTCAAAGAAAATTATATACTGTGTATCTTGCAGTGGAAAATACTGCTTTAATAAGCATCTCAATATCAAATTTAATATAAAATTAGAAATAGGAGTGCTTTGATGTGCTATATTGCTTCCTTCTGCTTTTTCAGCAACAGGTCCCTGAAGTGTACTTCAGATATTTATTCAAATCAATAAGCTTTTACAAGGTCTCCCTTTTCTAGTCATATAAATTGTTGCAGATGCAGCAAATGTGAGATAATGTGCAAAAATACTATACTATAAAGCTGGTTTACAAGCAAAAGTACTCAGAAATGTCCTGTGTAAATGAAAGTATGGAATCAAATGTAACCCAGACTACCAGCCAGGAGCAAGTCTGCAGCAGGCTACGAGGGGAATGCACGCATGGGAGCTTGTGCTGTGTTACACCTCGATCCTCTGCTTATAAGGCAAATGACTCAAATGTGTGAATCATTAAAATGTGCCATTTCCATGTGCGTTGTGGTAGCTGGTGCAAGCTAGCTTTAGAAAAAAAAAAAATGGACTCTCTTTTTTCCTTTAAGAAAAAAAAAAAAAAAAGCCAAGAAAATAAATATGTCTTATTTCCTATAATCAGCTAATGGAAACTTTCGAACTTATGTTACTTTAAATGGGTGAACCTTGGGCTGCCTACATCTAATCTTTTTCTATGGAATAGCTCATACTGCCTTACGAGTTTACCATTCTTATAACCAAATAAAGCTATTGGAATGTGTGATTGTTTTTGTACTGGCAAGTTTACTAGAGGAAATCCTCCTCCTGAACGAGCACAATGGCTCCTGATTTCTGCAGGGCAAGTAGCAGCCAGTAAAAACAAACATTATCCTGTTATAGTACATTGCTACAAAGGCCTGAATTAAAAAGATTATGTATGTAGTTCAGATTACCATAACTTTAAATCTAATAATGTATTTTTTCTCTGCTCAAAAATATTTTACCTTTCTAAAATTTTTTTCTTTCTTTATGGTACAGGGACAAATTCTGGTTCGTGTTGTGTATTTCAAAATGTATTAGTGTGTTTGCTGGGAATCATTCATGAATCTGCTACCCTGAGCAAGGTTGTTTTGTCTGAGGTTTCATGTATGTGGTTCTGTTGTGGGGAAATAACTTTTTCCTGATATGGGAAAGCAATTTATTTTTAGTGCCTATTGGATACTCAGGTTGTTTTATCTTATCTCATTTTCAATTAATTTCTGTGCGTTTTATGGAGGTCTTCATGACATTACCACCCAATGCATTTGATCACCCTACGGCAAGTTTCAGGCTCTCCTCAAGAACTTGGTTGTGCCTCCCCAGTGGTGCTGGGGCCATGGCACCCCACGGCTGCCCCAGTGCCTGTGGGTTCTGGCGTGGGTCCCAGCCATGGGGAAAGCCTGGGGCAGGCGGGCAGAGCTCCTGGCCCAGCACTCCCTGCCTGAGAATGTGTCTGGGGTGCCTGCTGCCCCTCAGCCACAGGTGAACCCCTAGGTCCTGCAGGGGGAACAAGGGTCAGCTCTTCAAATGCCTGTTCCTGTCACAGTGCCCGCAGGTCATGCTTCTCACGTCGTGTGAGATGGAGATCTCGCAAGGATGCTTTGTTCATACACCAGCTCACAGCTGCGCATGATTTCCTCGTTATTGCCAGAGATATTTTGGGTGGCTTTACTGAAATTTGCATGAAGCAAGCAATGGTACCCACAGCTGCAGGTGGCTTCGCAACAGGAATGTATACAGAGTAGGAAATAATTCACTGCTAAATTGGGATTGAACGGCATGAAAACAACAACTCTTGATCTTACAAAGGCTCGGACATCAGCTTAGCATCGCACTGCATACTCACACGGAGGTTTTGGGAGGTGCTTTTCCTTCCCTGCTCAGGTTTGCAGGGTTGTGCAGGCAGCGTGAGGCCAGGGCAGAGCTTGCCCAAGGGCAGGTGCAGCACCAGCCCACGGAGCGCGGCACTGGCGAGTCACAGGGGAACCTCCCTGCAAAGGAATTTTGGTCTTGGCAAATGCTGCTCGTTCTTGGCATGGATCAGCTGAAAGGGGAAACAAGAAGAGCACTTCTTTAGGGAGTTCTCCTGAAAAACTTCAGAGTCTTCTGTGCACGGAAAACAGAGGTGCATGGAAAGCCTGGAGGACAGTTCCTTGCAAAAATTCTGGCAGGCAGTGCTGAAACCTGATGCTGCCTTTGAGTGCCAAACACCTTTTTCCTAAGGTGTTTGAAAAATGGGATGCCTCCTCCTGTGGCAGAAGCTGTGTCTGCTTGATGGGTCCTGTGGCACAAGTGTCCCCGCCATGCCTGCACACGTGCTGAGCAGGGTGATGTGGTGGTCACCGACCTGAGCGCTGTAATGGGGTACTGAAGGCGAATTTTTTCTTTCCTCAGACTACCTGGGAAGTTTTTTCAGCTGAGCCGCTTGCTGTTGCTGTAAGCATAGAATTTGGGCTGTTTCAAGTGCAAACTGCAGTCTGCATGACCAATCCCCAGCGATGGGTAATGGGGGCTGCTCTGCTGGTACCCCCAGCATGGCACAGCCCTGGCAGCGGGCACAGTTCCCCTGCCCCAGCGGGGCTGGCACTGTGGGGACCCCGCCTGGCCACTCTCCATTCATGTCCCTGCGTAGCGGATCACTGGAGTCATTCAAGCTTTTACAAGGTGTCATTCTGACCACAGTGGCAGCACGGAAGCTGCATTTGTATTTATCTGTCTGCAGCCGTGCTGTAGTTACTGGGAGGCAGCGTGAAGCTGCCGGCACCCCTGACGTATCCGCCAAGATCTGAAGCCCATGGCTCCGCTGTGCGCCGTGGTTTTGTGTTTGTTTGTGTTTTCCCGGGGAGCCATCTGGTGTTTGCAGCTTCCCCGAAAAGCCTTCTCTGCCCGAGTGCCCCAGCAGACACCGTGTTTAGTGTTTGGTCGCTTTCTTGCCTGCCACCCGCGGCCCTGCAGAGCGAGGCCAGGCAGCTGTGGGTCGCGGGGAGCCCGGTGCTGCTGTGGCCGCCGGCTGTGGCAGCCTGTGTCTGCGGGTGGGCCCGGGTTTGCTCTGCGCAGCACGTCACTTGCTTATTCCTGAGCCTGTCTGCGTGTTGATAAGGAAGCCTTTTCTTTCATTTCTCACTTAGCCAGAAGTTTGTGAGTTTTTACAAGTAAATCTGGCAATAAAGGAGCCAAAATAGTCGTGTTAGGCTTCAGTAACTAGTAATACATGCTTTTTTGGGGAAAAAAAAAAAAGTTACTCAGAATTCCAGGCTTCTCTTTTTTGCCTGAGCTGCCCAGCTGTCCCTCAGCGAGCAGTGTGTTCATTACCTTGCAGAGAATCTGGACCTCTTACAGGTGTCAGATGGGGTTAAATATCTTGGAAAATAAGGAAAATGAGGCGTGTGGGTGTAGCTTGGCCAGGGCAGCAGGAGCCCTGCTCTGTGCCAGGACGCAAGGAGCCATGGTCTGGGCACAGCATGTGCTGCACGGGGTCTATGTGCCGGGAGCAGAGGGGGAGGAAAATGAGGGCTTCCACGGGGGAAATGCCTGCGCAGCGTAGTGGTGCACTAAGGCTAAAAATGAGCATTTTGGGGCTGGCCGGAGCAATGTGCCTTATCTGTCCTGTCTGCTGCAGCACTGTGGAGGAGGCCTTCCTTTCTCGGAGCAGGCCCTCTAACGCGGGGGAATGCACGTGCTGTTGCGTTGTGTTCCCCGATCCTCTGCCTGTTGGACAGTACGGGTGTGTAACAGCTCGTAGGGGTGCACGAGAAGCCTTGCTTGATGACATTTTTTGGTCTTCAGTGAGCTGCATGGCGTACAACGAGCAGTGTACATAACGGGAACACGGCTCTCTGGAGGCCCCATGGTAGCAGGTGCCCGAATGAGCCTGCAGGTCCCGTCCCGGCTGTGCTCCAGCCTGGGCTGCGGAGATGGGGCAGCCCGGCTCCAGGGGCAGGACCGTCAGCACCCTGCTTCTCACCTCACATTTTGCTTCACCTACCTGAGAATCGTGAGTCATTTTAGATGGTTTTAGTTCTGTAAAAGCACTTCTAAGTCAAAGCTTTAGTTTATGCACCTTAGGACAAGGGTTATGCTTTAGGATAAGCTCTCTCCCCCAGGACCAGCCACGCATCTTTTATCGTTGGTCCTGGTGGTGTTTGTGGAGCCGTTCTGTGAGGCCCTCTCCTTTGTTTTAATTTCTGTTATTTCCCAGTGTGATTTCAGTGGTGTACTCAAAGAAGCCAGAAATTAATTTTCCAGTTACCATCAGAGGTTAATACATCCTTTGTTTTCTTCCTAACTGAGCTACAATACCTTTGGGCATAGTACTTGATACAACTTGGCAAGGGAAGAAATAATATCAGAATTGACCTTGGTACCAAAATAAATAGAGGGGAATTAATGTTTAGTTATAATTATCCTGTTCTCATTAACAGTTCCTCTGATTACTGTAAAATATACGAGGTTCCAAGGAGTTTTGTGTGACTCTTGTTATATCTATGAAAATGGCTTTTCAAGACCTACAACCTGTGCAAGCAAGAAAGAACAAACTTGCACGCTTCTTCAGATGGTTTTCAGACTGCTGTGTACACCTCGGTATTGCTATACACAAGACAAGGATCAAAATAAACAGTCTTAAATGCTTCCTATTAGCCACTTTATTCTTACTTAGAATTACATCAAAGAGAAATCAGATCTTTTTTTTTTTTTTTTTTTTTTTCTCCTGAGAGCTGCTGCATATCATTATAATGATTCAATGTGTTATATAATACACTTAAAACTGAAAGTAATCATTTTCTGAAGCAGAATTTCTTAGCATGAAGTACTTTGATTTGATTCCTTGCGCTGGATTTACACCTTACATCTTATTTTAAAGGAGGTTTCTGGTTTATACAAGCAATCTGTATATCTGTTTTAATTGACTTGCTGTCTGGATGTGTACTTTATCTTTATCTTTCTGTCATTTGATTTTTCATATCTTTTATCTACTTCTAAAACATAAGGCACAAATTTAAAAAATGCCTACGTGCTTTGGTGTATCACATAGCGTATTCTGCATGTGATTTTTATCTATAGAGAAACAGAGTTTGCCATGAACAAGACAAAACAGCCTAGAACAGCAAAAGGAAACTGGCTGAAAATGCAGAACTCAGAAGCTTGACTTATCTTGTGGGCAAGAAATGTAATGTGTCTGTGACAGCCATACTTTTCGTATACTCCTCCATCCTCTATCAGCTGTGTGCAGGTGGTTCAGAAGCTGGGCTCCTGCACCACTCTCCGTGCCATTGCAACAGAAGCGCGTGATGGTGACCCCTCAGCACGAGGATTTTGTGCTCATGCAGCCAACTTCTGAGGGATTTAGCAGGCCGCGCTTTGTGTTGCTGCCGACCACACACCTCAAAGGCTGGACGTTGCCTTACAAGATGCACCTTTGTTTTTCCCAAAATGTCAAAATCTTTCACAACAGAGTATTCAGAGAAAAAATAGAAGCCCAGCTCTGCTGTCTTCCTTTGCACCCTGTTGATGGCACTGACACTGCTCTCGGTGATAGCCAGCACCTCTGCAGCCTCTGGGTCGGGGACAGACCAAGATGAGAACGTGCTCCAGACTTATATTCCAGATGTGAATTTATTTTCAGTTTGGAGAAGAGTTTTTGAGCCCAGCAAAAAATGCTGACCAATCTACTGGTCAGCTCATTTTCCAGCTTACGCTGGTTTCTGGACATGCCTTTCCAGGGCAGAATGAGCCTGACAAATCGTTAGCAATTTCACTCTCACTGGAATGGAGAAGCTCGACCGACGTTCTTGAAATGGAAATTCACAGTTGGCAACAATAGCTCTGCTTTTAATATTATCTAATAATGTGAGCTTTCTGTGAAGGAAATCTGAAAGGAATTTATTGTTGTTTTTCTTCTTTAAGTCAGTGTTTCTACCTTGCTGTCATTTCTGACCTTGGAAGCAGATAGGTAAATGCACTTCACATCCATCGCTGCTGCTGCCACGGGAAGCAACCGAGTAGCAGCTTGCGGTTAGGTGGAATAAAACCTGTGCCGAGCCCAGAGGCCGAGCTCGCCGTCGTGCTGCGGGCTGGAGGCTGCAGCACTGCCCGCCCGGAGGGGGCTGACGGGGGCCGGGCAGTGCCTTTGGACAGGCACACGCTGCTGGAGGCACTGGTGCCTGCCAGCCGTCAGTCCTCGCTTCTGGTTGGGAAAGCAGCTCTGCCTGCGAGGCGCTCTGTGACCGCGGTGTCTTTTAAAGAATCGAATAGTCTGTGTTTATGGTTTCCTACAAATTAAGCTGTTCATAGCAAGTGCCTCTGCAAGTGCAAAAAAGAGTCAGACATGGGATTAAAAATTGAATCATTCTCTAATTCATTAACTAATTCATGGTGAAATGCTGTTTTTCCTTTTCTGGTCTTAAAAGTGATTCCAAATGATTGGTTCCTCTTTTCTGCAGTGCTTTATTTCAGAGTCTGCGTGATTAGTGTAGCATTGTGTGCCTAGTGAATATTGACAGAAATCTATCTAAAGCCCATTCACTCAGATCTTGAACAGCTGCTTATTTCATGCTAATTTCTTTTACTTCTTGGGACCATTTTATGGATGGATTTTTTGTTGGTTCAGATATTTGCAAGTGCTTGTCCTTCATGGATGAAATCCTGACCTGCTTGTTGCAATCAGTGGGAATTTTGCCACCGGCTAGGATTTCACCCTGTGTAAAAATTGCGTGCTGCCAGACACCAACACATGAGAAGCATTTTACATGGCAGCATTTCTTCCAATGTCCCTTGCTCTGTTGTCACATTTAAAACTCAGCGTTCCATGGGCAAAGGCTTCCTGTGGTCATTGCAAAGAAATAAGCAAACAGCAGGCAGTAGATTCCTTTTTGAAGCAAAGGTGTTTTGTTTGCTGAGAGTAGACTGTGTGCTCATGCACCTACGAATTGATTTGCTGATACTGAAGACAGTGAGTAATTCATTCTTCAAATGAAAGTCTTTCCCCTTCAGGTGGACTGCTGGACTCCAACACATCCTGCACTGCTCTGGAGTAAGCTTGATGGATGTTACCTCCCTGCTTACTGCCCTCGGTGCTTCGCTGGTACAACCAGGCTCCCGTGTCAGCCAGTCTTCTGCAGGGATTGCTGACGAGGTTTTATAGTCATTTCTGTAGTTGGATTTTATCGTCATTTCTGTAGCTGGACATTCAGTTCATTCTGGAGTGAGTTACGAAACTGTGGGCAACTGTAACACACCTGGGGGTCAGCTAGGGATATGGTGAAAGGACTCTGCTGGAGACAGCTGCAGTGCTGTGCCGCACGAGATGCAGAGGGGAACCGGCCCTGCTGCAAGCTCTGACTGTGGCTCTGCGAGTGCTGCTGCCCCTGCTGCTGAGCTCTGAGCTCTCTCCAGGAGCATGGCAGCTGCACCAGGAGACCACGAGTGGGGTTCTGCTCTTTGCAGCTCATTTGGAGATGCAGAACCCACATTCAGCATCCTTTTGTCATCCTGAGGTTCTGCTTCCACTGTTGATCATCTCAGTTTTGTATCCATGTCCTGTTTCCCAAACCTGTTACTCAGTTGAACCCAGATGTGGCATTTACCAAGTCCAACTTTTCAGTTAAAGTGATCTTTAAAAGCAGCTGTAGAGTTTGACCTTCCTTTTTTTTTTTTTTTTTTTTAATTTATTTTTTTTACTTCTTCTTTCTTTATCAATGTCTGAAGACACCTCCCCTGGTGCTGTTTGGCACACTGAGTAATCGCCCAGCTGGGAGCAGCCAGAGCTCGGCCTCAGCCCAGTCACCAGTGGTGCCATGTGGGGCCTTACAGCTCGTGGGTGTCTGTGTGGCCATCCCCCAGCGGCCAGCTCCATTTTCACTAGGAAAAAGTACAAAAAGCCATATTAAACTACCTGAAGTCTGATTTTTATGACATGCTTCAGTGCTTACTATGCAAGTATATAACGAGTACATCTTTAAATACTGAGCTAGAAATTCTAGCTTATGTTTAAGGATTAAGATAATCATTAACCCGAGGCTATGGAGATATTGCCCTATGCCCTATTATGTCCTTTAGTTTGTAATGATTGCATCAACTGAACTTTACTGAGGTGAGTGCTGCTCTTTTTTATTTAAATGGGATGGCATGTGGTGGAAAAGCTTGCGCTGTGAAGCGAGCGTTTCCAGAGTAGGGTCATTAGCCCGCTCAATTTACGAACAGGCTGACTCTCTGCAAACAGTTGTGTCATAGGAAAGGATAATGGAATTTTTGGTTTGCGTAAAAAGAGTGGTGTATTTTCTGTCTGCTGCGGTCTCTGTTTGTCACTGCATTTTGACCAAGCGGCAGGCACGTGAGCCCATTTGAAGATCTCATGCAATGCGCAGCTGCAGAAAAAGCCTGGAAATTGTTTTTCTTCGATGTGGTCAGAATCAGACCCCAAGCAAGAGGAAGACAGAAATGACATTACTTCCATAGCTTTTAATTTGGGCACGAAGGGATGCATGTGAGTGTGGCAGAAGCTGTGCCGGGCATGCAGTGCGGCAGGGACAGCCTCTGGCATGGCGCAGGTTGGCGACCTGCCTTCCCCTGCCGCTGCTTCTGCCCATCACTTCTTCCTCAAACAGTGCTGGGCTGATTGGAGCACGGCAGTGCAGCCTCATGAGGTTTTGCACGCCCAGCTCCAACCCAGAAATACTTGATCAGTGTTGCTTAATTCCTCAGACTGGGAAAATATGCACTATAAAAATGCTTGTTTGGAGGGCATTTCATAGCAGATGATGTGTTGGAAAGTAGGTCTGAACTAGACCCAGGAGAATTAACAGCATCCTCCAAAGATACCAAGGACTATGGTTTATTTAAGAGATGGTTATTAAGGGACGAGGCAGTAGCGATCTCTGCGGGAAGGGGAGTGTGAGCTGGAATACATTGGGATTGGAATTTGCATTCAGAAATGACCGAGAAGTTTCCTACACGCAGCAGATTCTGATGTCACTTTTCCACTGGGAGCCACAGCTGACTCCTGGCATCTCTGGGAAGAGGAGCGTAGCTCCAGTCATAACACTGCGGAGCTTTTCTTCAAACCCATAATAGTATGCTTAACTAACATCTAAATATTTGGTTTAAGCCACAATATCCCATTCTGCGCTGTGCGCCACCCAGCAGAGTGCTGCAGCACTGGGCCGCGGGGCAAGCACCAGCCAGGCACGGATCGGGGCCCTCGTGGCGTGGGGAGCTGGGTCCTACCCCTGGTGCTGGTTTTTCTCACAAGCAGCTGTGTTGCTTTACAGCAGCTGTGCATTTCACAAAGCCACTCTTAGGCTAGGGGGTTGTCACGTTACCTTGATGCCTCCTTTATTTAGATCTATCCTTGAATCACATTAGCAGCAAATGAGCTCCCGCTGTGAGCCCAGGGCAGAGTGCTGGCCCCCATCATTGGCAGGTGCTCTGCCTCCTCCTTTATATGGACCAGAGCAGCCACTTGAACCTCCCTTAGGAGATGTTCCCGTGTTGCTGTGAGGCTTTGCCCCTGCATTTCACATGCAGGAGCTTTGCCACGAGTTGCCCTGGCCTGGTTTCACCCAGCTCCAGGCTCCCCGGTCCCCCTGGCAGAAAGGTCTCCTTCCCCAGCACCTCCTCACTCTTCGGCTTCCGTGTCCTTAAGGTGTGTTTTCGTGGACTCTGAAGTGTGATTTTTTTTTCTTTAGATGATTATAAGTGAAAATGATGGAGTGGAGAATGTACTGTTTGCATTAATTTTGTTTATAAGAACATTCTTTTGCTATGGGCCAGAAAAGTATGCTTTTATGTCCATCTGCAGAGCTTCTACCTTACGTGTAAATGGCTGGTTTGGACCCAGGCCACGAAGGATTCTTTTGTGAGCTGAGAAATGCGCTCGTGAAAAATATCCAGTCCTAAGTCAGGTGGCCTTAGAGCTCACCACCCCGAAATGAAAATATGTACACGGCCTGCTCCAGAGCATGTGTAATCCATTGCTGTGCTCCTTAGGTACAGAATTATCCCCTTTTCCTTTTTTCTGCCTTGTTCTTATCTCTTTAACATGCCATAGCACATTCAGGTGAGGGCTGTTTCTATTTACTCCTGCTATAACAGAACCTTGGATTTAGCATAGATTTATTTACGTATGTATTTATTTACTTTAATTTGAAAGGTCCCAGAGGCAGGCTGCTAGTTCTTGCTGCTCTTGGCACCTTTTGGGGGGCAGGCTATGCGGACGAGCTGCCGAGGGCAGTGCATACCCTGGGCACGTGCTTCGTCAGTGTAGAAGGGAACCTCTGACCTGTGGGAACAGCAGCTGCGCTGTTCTGAAACTCAGAAATTGGTGTCCAGAATGTATAGAGCTTTGACTGCTTGTCCTTTAGGGACCTAATCACTATGGTAATGTTGTGTAGCTCCTAATTACAAATAATTGGAGAGTAATTCTGTTACTGTCTGAAGTAATGCAGTCAGCAATTTCCCCTGTGTTCTTGTGCAGCTTTCTGTAGCCTATGCAGAAAATATTTTTCAACAATCAGATTTTTCATTGTGTTAATAAGAATATTTGGTCAGAGGGTCTTATTTGGCACAGTGAATTCACCTGCAGAGTGCAGCCCCTGCGGTGCCTGCTCGGTGCCGCCCAGGGCAGGCGCGGTGCCCGCGGCCGCAGAGTGTGCGGTGGAGCCGCGGGCTGGCAGCAGACGTGTCCCACCCGCTGCTGGAGGGCCAGAACCTGGCACCACAGCAGGGCAAAACCCTCCTCCTCCATGCCTCGTGTTCTAGGAGCTTTAATACAGGCTCGTGGGTTGAAATGCCCAATGTATGATGAGGTCAACTTTGTATTGATTGTTTTGTCGGCTGCTAGAAGAAAAAATAGCTTGAGCAAAATGTTCTGTGGTCTAGAGCACTACGCTTAAAACCTTAGCGATGAAAAGTCCTTAGCTTTTAAGATAAGGTAGTCATTTTTGTCATTTCATTTCAGTGTTTGAGACTATTCTTTTTGCCTTAAAATCACAGAATTATTAAGGTTGGAAAAGACCTCCAAGATCATCTGGTCCAACCATCCCCCTA
Organism: Netta rufina; assembly: GCF_964035555.1. Taxonomy (NCBI): domain Eukaryota; kingdom Metazoa; phylum Chordata; class Aves; order Anseriformes; family Anatidae; genus Netta; species Netta rufina. The sequence goes on along the minus strand of NC_140132.1, from coordinate 26,263,309 downwards.
CCACCAATGTCACCCACTAACCCATGGCCCCAAGCACCATGTGCAACATCTCCTTAAACACCCCCAGGGATGGTGACTCCACCACTTCCCTGGGCAACCCATCCCAACACCTGACTGCTCTTTTTGAGAAATGTCTCCTCACTTCCAACCTGAACCTCCCCTGGCACAGCTCGAGGCCATTCCCTCTGGTCCTATCACTGGTTACCTGTGAGAAGAGGCTGACCCCCAGCTCTCCACCCCTTCCCTTCAGGCAGTTGCAGAGAGCAATGAGGTCTCCCTTGAGCCTCCTCTTCTCCAGACCAAACACCCCCAGTTCCCTCAGTCGCTCCTCACAGGACTTACAGGACTTCTCTGGGCACATTTCAGGGTCTCAGTGCCCTTCTTGTAGTAAGGGTCCCAAAGCTGAACACAGCACTTGAGGTGCCACCTCACCAGAGCAGAGCACGGGGGGACGATCACCTCCCTGCTCCTGTTGGCTGCACTGCTCCTGACACAACCAGGAGGTTTTTGGCCTTCTCGGCCACCCGGGCACACTGCTGGCTCGTGTTCAGGCGAGCATCAATACTCCCAGTACTCCTAGTCAATATTAAAAAACAAGAAAAAATGATTAAATGATGACAGAAATGTCTGTTTTCAAGACCTCTTGTTACTGAAGTAATTTTCAAAATGCAAAAAAGTATCAGGCCTGAAAACTGGGAATGGCAGAGTAGAATTCTTCTACTTGTTGATCAGCTGCTGTGACCTTGCAGTTTGTGCTGACAGTGTGCCTCAGGGAGATGCCGCCTCCTGTGTCTGCCAGGGTGGTAAGTCCCATTTAATGCATTCCCTTTCTTACATTGACTCCCTGCAGCCAAGTAGGAGGCCATAAAGAAGGCAGAGAGGTGTTCTGAAACCAAACGGGGCTGAAATGAAGTACATAGCTCTGCGAAGATAGCTGAGCTACTCTGCAGAGGCAGTGTGGCCTTGGTGGATTGCAGTTCTGTTTCATTTTTCATGAAAGCTGCTATAATATTGAATGTATAGAAGCGTTTGGATCCCAGGGGTTCAGCGATGCTGCTGCTCAACCTGATATCATCTGCGGCTTCCTCTGCCTGGTTCTCAGGCCGGAGGGGGAAGTGCAGCACAGGAGGTCCCCGCCACGTGAAGTACACACATGGGGAGCAAAGCTCCTCTGCTGCTGCGGGCAGAACGCTCCCAACGGGAGCTGGTCTCGGTTTTTGCACTGCTCTGGTGGTTGCTGTAGTTACTGTGCGTTTGTGATTCATTCCACACCAGGGAGAGTCACCAGGCCCATACTTCCACGGTCCCCATCTCCCCTGCGTGGGCGCGTGAGCCCCGTGGTGGCTGGCGTCCTGATGCGTGGGGTCCATTCGGTGTGCACCATCTGGTGGGATGGATGCCAGCCTTGGTCAGATTAGTTCCTGTTAATAACATGATTGGAAAATTTAAAAATTCCAGGGCCCCAAGGAGGTGCTGTTGTGTATCTTGGAGGCCACGTTCCTCAGTTTTACTACACTCACGTAAACAGAAAGATAGGACTTCCCCCAGGTTTTGTCAGCTCTTCGTCTTAGTCATTTAGGGATGAGCGAACGTGCTATCGCATTTCCCCTAAATATGCAAAGTCTTTTTTTTTTTTCTGCACTGGATATAGATTGGTCTCATTTCTATACAAAACCTTTTTTGTGTTTTTGAAGCTTACAGTCTCGCTGTATCTTAATGCCCATCCACTCAGCGAGCCTCTTCCTTCTACTGCAACGCTGAAAACCGAGGGTTTTAAGAAGTAGGCCAAGTGACTAATAACTAAAATAGACAAACCACCATTAAATAACTGTCACATACAGAAATAAAAGCAGGAAGCAGTGTCTGACGCCATAAAACTGACCTTTCTTTGGCTATTTAAGCAACAACTGAAGTGAAACTGCTGCTTGGAGCAGTGCAGGGCTGGCTGTGGGAGCAGGGCGAGCACACCCTGCAGGGCTTCTGCACCGGGACCCCGAGCACCTTGTGCTCCTGTGCCAGGGCCTGAGCAGCCCCAGTCAGTCCTTGTGACCATGGTCGTGCTTTTGTGGTGTTCCAGCTCCTGTCACAGCTGCAACAACTCTGCGTGGCTGGGAGACAACGAAATCTTGTTCTGCCTCAGCGGGAAGTAGTGGGAAAGTCTGATACCTTGTACAGCATCCCCGTCAGCTGCAGGGCCTGCAAGCAGGACACAGCCCTGGGAACATGGACATCACCGTGCTACCCACGCACGTTCACCTGTCCCCAGTGACACTGTCCCCAAATTATGGGATTTCTAAAAAGCAGGTAGTGCACTCTGCGTGGTCTGCTCCAACACCCACCCATGTGTTACTTGAGCTGGTTATTATTTTTAAAAAAGGCATATAAAGGAGGAAAAAAAAAGGAATGGAGCATGTGTAGAAGATGTATTGATTTGAGTACTTAAATTTGCAGGGTGGGAGGAAAACTTTAAACACCAGTAAAGAACAAAAAGTCATGGGAAATAAAATGATACGTGCCAAGCCATCAAGAGAAGCAATATGAAATAAAATGAAGTAGTTGCAGCTGAAAATTAACAGATTGCACTACTGGGGATAGTGAGAGCCTGTGTCTCGTGGCTCTGCTGCTTTGCTCCGGGTGTCTGTCTTGGGGTCTTGCCTCGCCCCCTGCCCTGCAGCCTCCCAGCTGTCCTCCCCTCCTGAGGGCTGCCAGAGCCTGCAGCACGTTTCATCCGGGGTGTTTGGCGGTCCCCCACCGAAGACAAAGGAAATATGCAGAAGTTGAAATGTGGAAGTAATCTACTTGCCACATTTTTCCTTTCCCTGTAATAAATTGTGTCATTGGTCAAATGCATATCTAAAGACAAATGCCTTTTATGGAACTCGCCCTGCCTCGCACCACTCTTCCCCCATCCATTTCCTCTTTAAAAAAAAAAAAAAAAAGAAAGGCAAACCCAGAGCACCAATTAACATGAATTTCTGTTTAAATGTTTACGGCTACGCTCGGACACCGGAGTTCCCCAAACTCTCTTTTGGCACAGCACGGACTGCGTTTTGCTCTTTGGGTGAGCGGGAGCAGAGCAGTGGGGCTGTGCCTGCGCCCGGCGGGGTTTGGCTGCGCGCGTCCCCGCGGAGCCCCCAACCAGCAGATGCAGCGCAGATGAAGGGCAGGGCGTTTGCTGGCCCAAACTCGGCTATTTGTTGAAAGATTTATGAAATGACATCTACAGTAGCAGACAAAGAGACTTTGAAGTGTTTTTGGGAGCCCTTGTTTGTGCTGCGCTGTTGTGTTGCTCTCTCGCTGCAAAGGCTTCTGTGCGGCACGCGGGTGTTTATGCAGCCCGGTGAGGCATGTGTTGCAGACAGGAGCTTCAGCTATTTCACATTAGCCTGCTGGAGATTCATCACAATCTACCAAAAGCCGCCTGTTCAAGCCAGGACTGAGCAGAGAGCCATAAAAGGAAAGGAATATAATTTCCTTGTTGGCTCATAGTGCTGAAATTCTAAAACGGGAGTGAAACAGAATTTGTTTTTGCCGGAGCTGGCAGAAGGGGTGTGAAACAAAATAGCAGTATACAAAAATGTGTAAGGCACTGTGACGAGGCACTTAGCTGGAACCAGCTCGTTACTGTCACCAGAGTTTTGAAACCTCTTCCTAAAAATTTTAAAAAACATCACTCTCTTTACTTGGCTAAAAACAAGTAGGACACAAATTCATGTATGTTATGCTCATTATAATGTAATTATTTAAGTGCATGTGTAGGCTAATCTTCAGTAAATTTCCATGTTCACATCAAAGTACAATCTGACTTTCAAACATTATTTTTTTTCTCTCCCTCACTGGCAGGAGAGGAGCCGTGTGTCCCATCTCATCCTTCCTATCATATAGGATCGTGCAAGTACTCATAGCCAGACTGCACGAAATGCTGCGTATTCTGTAGGCATTCTGCTACTCACAGTGTAAAAGTGATCCAAAAATATTAATAGGTATCTGTACTTGGGCAGTAAAAATCAGCTGACAGTGCTGCAGCGAGGTACTGTTTGTTGATCGGTTGATGCTTCTGTAACAAATGTTAGGAAAAAATGATGGCTAGCCCTTGGATTCGGAGCTGTGATCCTTTAAAAAACATCTCGGCTCCTGGAACTTCCTTTGTGAAGGAATAGTTGCTATGTACTTCCACTTGTGCAACTTGACAACTTTGCAACAAAATACTTTTAAAATGTGATTGCTTTGTATCACAGATGTATCCATAACCCTCTTGTGAAGCAAAGGAAATAATTTGATAAAATGCCAAAATGCCAGAGCTTTCAAACAGATTAGCGCTTACTGCTTCTGTTAGCACAGCAGCGTACGTACTTCTAGTTAAATATTAAAAGCAACTAGTAAGCAGTTGGCTACGGCATCTTTCCATGAAGTATTTGTTAGTTTCTAAACGTGGCTGTTCAAGTATTTAATGCCTCTGCTCTAGACGCAGTTCAAAATGCCATTTACTTGCTGCGGCATACGGCAGTGTCTTGTTTATTTCGTAAACAGTGATGAGAGTTAGCAAAGGAAGTCAGAAAGTTATCCCTCAGAGGATTCTTGCTTTGCTCCTGGCAGCTGGTGCCAGGCTCTGGGCTGGGTGCAGGCAGGAGGGCAGCACGCAGCCCTCCCTGCGTGGCACGGCGCTGATCGCCCACTGCTGCCTCGCAGAACTCTCCGTGGCCAGGAGCTGAATTTCTGCAAGGTCTCTGCTTAATTCAGCCTCTTTCATTTCAAGCAAACAAGCTGGAGTAATTAAAAATGTAATACTTAAGACATAAGAAATGGAAGCTGTTTCATTATTATAATATTTTGGCATAAATGGTATTTTTCCTGGGGGGCGGGGGGAAGACAGGAAAATAACTGTTGCAGCAGGGGCAGCAAAGCACCTTCACCCTGTTCCAGCGGGATCCCCTGAGCAAAGAGAAGTTAGCAGAGCGTGAAGACAACCCCAGATTGTCCCGTCTGACTGTTGTGCTCATGAGGGGGTCTGGTGCAGGCTCTGGAGCGCAGTTAGTGCTGCGTGAGGAAGGCAAATCCCACTTCACCATGCCTGCTCTGCCACTTACTGATGGGAGAGCTTTGTTACCGGTACTAGTTCCTGATTTTATTTATTTATTTATTCATTTATTTTAAATAAAGTGACTATAGGGCATGCTTTGTTGTTACAGTAAGTGCTGTTCCTAATATACGGACTGGGCACTTGTTGTCTTTGGAGGGAGAGAAAGAATGCTGGAAGGAATATTTCTGTGATAAAATACCATGGTTTTAGTTTAGGTTTAGGTGTGAAAGGCCTAACTTGTGCAAATCACGTAGGCCTTCAAGTGCAAAACAGCATGCGTGTTTAATACTTTGCATTTAGTTAAAGATGAAAAAGAGCACCAGGATTTGGCTGACGAGGGCCAATTTACATTGTCAGTGATATCTGGCACAAAGTAACAAAGGCTGGCTTGGGGCAAATAGACATTTGTGGTAGTTTGCTGGGCTTTTTCCTTTTTTAGTAGATGCGCAAAAGCTGCGCAGTGGCTGTTGAATATGTTTATATTAAGACTTGGGAACCTACATCTTGTCCGACCAAAAAATTGTTATAAAATATAAAGAGTTAGATTAATGGGCATCCCTATTAAAAAAATTGAGAATAAGACTTTTCTTTCTTTTTGAAGACATTTCTTTCTAAGATAGAGGTATCAGAGTAGTCTTTAGTTCTGGTTAGCTTCCGATATCAGATATTCCTAACTCCAGTCATCATTTAAAACCTTATGTATTTGAACTGCATGGTCTGTAAGGTCCCCTCCAACCCAAACCATTCTATGATCCTGTGGCTTTGGCATACTCTGATGTTGTGATTCTGTGAGTGTCTCTCATAAACACTGTAACTAGGGAGCTAAGACTTGAAGTAGTAGATCTAGTGTCTGAAGTTATGGTTATTCAAGCTCTGATCCATGAAGCGGCCTGTCGAGCACATTTAAAGGTCTGGCATTCCTCGGTAGAAAAGCTGCATCAGTGCTGACGTGGGGGCCATCACCCCAGAGCTCCCCAGGCCCCGTTCCCTTTGGAGTGGTTTCAGCAGGATGCAGAGGTCCAACGCACCTGAGCAGCACGGCAGCTCCTCGCTGCCACAGCTTCGACTGCTGCGACGTGCTGCGGGGAGAGCTGCTAAAATCCCGGTCACTGTATCTACGGCACGGTAGGGCAGTTAACAGAGAGAGGGCTCTCCGCTTGCTTCAGTCACAGGGTAGGGACTGCTGTGAGGTGCTGCTGGTGTCAGGCTGATGTAGCAGGCGTTGGCAAACAGGTCTGTAAGGAATTGAGAGAATAAGGAAAGGTCTTATCCACAGAGCACATTGCTCACCCTCTGCTTTGGTCCTGTATGTAGTTGGAAAATCCATCCAGTGCACACAGACCTCCCAAAATAAGCTACCAGTACTGGACAAGCATGAGGGCAGGATGCCTGTGAAACAAACATGCCGGAAAGGCTGGATGATGTGTATCTCAGTTTGTTAAGGATTAGTGACATTTGTAAATGCTATAACAGTATTTTTGGTTGTTTTCAAAAGCCTCACTGAGGAATTTGTATACTTTTGCCTTGGATTAGGAAAAATATCTCCCTTTATAGTAAATTCAGTTCTAGTTCTCCTGCTAAAATAATGGAACAAATAATAGGAGAAATAAAAAATGAACCTTTTGATAGAAGTTATAACCAGTGAGGGTCTAAGATGAATTTAGTTTTATACACTGATACAGCACTTGATAGGGTGCCTTACAAACTGAATCGAAGACACAATTGCGTGTGGGTTTTTAGGAAGGGTGAAGGATTGTTAAAGGAGGTCAGTAATAGATATCTCATCATTATGATATCCAAGTAGTGAAGTCAAGTTAAATCTATTTTAGTGTAATTAAGGATATGGAAGGGAAAGATAATTGCATTGTCAGATGACACCAGCTGGGCAGGGATCACAAAACACAATGCCATCCTTGTGTGTCGGGGAAGAACTGATAGGTGCAGGCCAGGAAGCAAGCGAAAAATCTGCTTAAAAAATCATTTGTGCCCATTGGCAATTAACTGTTAACGCAAGCAGTCCATGGAAAAGAGAAACCTGGAAAAAGTAATGTAAGGGTAAACAGCAGGTTAGATATTAATTTGTAATGCCACACAGCAGCCAAGGCAGCTAAGGTATCCTTGGCTGCGTACACGCATGTACACAGCTCATACATCCGGGGGCAAGAGCCTTCCTCTGCAAAGCTACTGGGTGGCACCGGGAACATGTCAGCATCATAAACACCACGATACTGGCAAATTGCAGAGCTTCGGAAGAGCCTTGTCCAAAAGATAAATGGGAGAGAGAAATGAGGAACACTTCCAGGAGTTAATATTTAATTTGGCTGGGTTGGCACAGGCAGGAATGTGATATTGCTCTAGAAGAATATGGAGGCTGTGAAAAGCAAGGAAGGCAAGGAGTTCTGTAGGCTGTTTGCCAGACAGTGGGACTGATAACAGGTAGAATTGGGGAAAAAAAATAAAAATAAAACAGCACAAAAGTACTAGACTTTAAAATCTGCAGAAAGCTTCCTTGCAGTGTACTGTGCTGCAGAAGGATTGCCTGGAGAGATGATAATGAAACCATCGTCAGAGGCATGCTAATGTACGGCTAAACGAAGCTCTAGAAAATGTACCAGAAAGCTATAGCTTCCCTTTAGCAAACAGAGAGGAACTTTTTTTTTCATTTCTAAAAGGCTGCAGCTCTGTGCTGTATTAGGCATCTGCATTTCTGTGCCATGTGAGTGAGGCTTAAATTGCTAAATTGTCAAGAAGCCTGTCCTTCAAAAGTTCAGCAATAACAGAATTGTTGCAACAACAAAACCATGCTCTTCAGGGAATAACAAACTCTTACGTCTGGTGATGCACTTGAGTAAAGTCCTTGGGATTCAGGAGAAATGAAATCAGCTGTGAATCTTTGGAAGAAGTTGGCATTTTAAAGGGTATATTCAGACTCGAGATCTTCATTATTCCAGTGGCATGGAATGAAAAGGTGAAAGTAATGTCGAAGAGCATCATAGTGCCAATTATTTGTCACAGGTCTTGTGCCAGAAAAGGGTTTTCAGGAAGCAGAAGGTCAGGGTGGGGGGATGAGCAGGTACCTCAGTGTTAATGGAGCACCTTATAACTGCTCCTGATAAAACTGAAAATATTTCTGGTTTCAGATTCACAAATAAAGTCAGCCAGAAGGTGACATAAAGGTGTTCTCCTGTGTTACTGAGCGAAATGCACAGGAGCCTGGCTGGCCTGCCTGTTTAAGTGCCATGCTTACACGGTCAGCTGTTCAAGGACTGAAGTGAAAGTGAACCAGTTCTGAGTATGAACGGGCTGGAATGATTAGCTGCTTGCAGGACTTTTCAGCCTGCTCTCCAAAACACTCCCCAGCTCAAAATTCATGTGCTCAAAAGATATTCTAGCCACCTCTGTGAAGTATTATGGTATGACTGCGTGCATTGATTAAGGGGAAAAAAATCCACCCCAAAGTGTTTTAATAGCTATCAGCATGGTTTAAGATTTAACTTGTGAAAGGCACAATGGGAAAATGCAGAAGCCAAGTAAGGATTAGTCATTTTTCCTCGTGTATTTTTCATCTGTATAGCTCCCATCTTACATATTCAGGAATTAGATATTTTACTTGTTCAAGCAAACCTCCTCCTTCAGCACATGGTGTTCACGTATATTCCCTTACTGCAGTTGTTGCCAGCCTATACCAAAACATCGGCAGCGTGTCCATAGCAAAACTCACAGCAAGCATGGGTATACACTTATGAAGATGTGCATTTAAGCTACACAATTTCTAATGAAATTAGAAATTAGAAATTTCTAATGAAATTGTGTAGCTTAACAGAAAAAAAAAAAAAACAGAAAATTTTCCTAAACAACAAAAGGAGGTACGAAAGAGTCTTTTGCAGCCTACATTTATTATTGTAAATCACTTTTTTAAATGTTTTTTTTTTTTTAATATAAATGTTTTATATTTTTTTAATATAAATATGTTTTATACTAGTTCCCGTATCAGGAAAGAGAACTTTGCTTCCAAGTCTGGATCTGTTAGGCATGATATACAGCAGGAAGACAAAGCTGTTATCTCCAAACACTGAGATGAAAATGAACAGAGAGGATACTTTATCTCCTAACTAGGGAGAAAAGAGATTGTCCATATGTTTCCCACATTTCCTCCGATTCAGATAACCATTTCCAAATTAATCAGTGTTCTTATTATTTTCAAACAAAACAAAATGCTCCTTGCCCCTGAAAACTTTTATAATCTCTATTTTTTTCTGAATAGAACCAAAGACCTAAATAAAACTTAGAAAAATAATGAAAAAGAATAAATGTCAGCTTTAATAAGAAAATATTAAAGCTATCAATATAGTCAGAACACAAAACATTCAACCCGGAAAGAGAAAATTGCATGGTAGAATCAGTTTTGCTCTGATGGAAGTGGGTTGGGTTTCTGCTTTTTTACTGGGAAAAAAGTCAAATTCAGGAAGTTCCAACTGTTTTCTTGGTTTTATATTTTACTAGATCAGCATATGAACTTGTAGCATCAGCTTAACATATTAACTTCCTTTCTCTCTCCCCCCCCCCCCTCTTTCCTCCGCCCCCCGTTGTCATTCATCATCATTCTTATCCCACAGACAAAAAAATCAGATTGAGTTGTGAGGCTTTTGCCTGCAGCAGCGGGCCACGTACCCTCTTCTCCTTGTGCCCTGCCAGTCTATGTGCTTTCCAGATGGCTGCTTATCTAATCAGATGCAGCACTGGTGTCTCTTTGATCCGCAGTGGGGCTAGCAATTTGTTTTCCTTACTTGAAGCAAGTCTTTCACCAGCATCTGCGGGCCGAGGTGTTGGCCGGCCACGTGTGGTGCCCACCACAGCCCCTTGTGCCCTGCGTGGGGCTGCCCCAGGTGCCAGGGCTGCGGGCAGGGGGCTGCACCCCTCCAGCACCGCGCAGCCCTCTGGGGCTTGGGCACGGGAGAAAGGAAAATGTAAATTGCTCTGCTGCAGTAATGGTATAAACTGGGAAAGAGGCCTGCCTTCAAAGGTCACTAGCAAGAATATGGTTAGTATCGGGCGGTTAGGATCATGTACTGTATAAGCATTTTTGTACTGTGCTGTCATAATTCTTGTAACTGTGGATGATAACGGTGATGGGAATACCATTTGGTAAGCTGCACGCTGGTGGAGCTGTGTACTGGAATTTAGTTCAGAGAGCTCTGTATTTTTTGTTTCTGATCAGACCCATCCGTGCCATTGTTGAAGTAGCAGTGCAGTTTGTGCCTAGCTTGTTTATCAAAAAGCAACGCAGTTTTTGTAAAACTGGCCAACATCTTCAAAATTCCAGTGTAAGACAGCATTGATATTTTTAGGGGGGCTATATATAGCATAAAGGTCTGCATTCCTTTCTAGCTCTTTTTAGCCAAGCAGCTTTCAGATCTTATACTGAATTTGGAAGTTTTATAAATGAGCTTTGTGACAGAAGTGGCTAGTGCTACTTTGTGAGATCGCAGGAATGAACTGGGCACAGAGAAATACCATCGGATAAGGAGCCTATCCAGGTTTGCTGTGTATATGCAGCTTTCCACTTTTGGCACTTCTAATTATTTCTGATGCATTTTAGAAAGACGTTTGCTATTTCAGTTGGCCTTCTGTGCAAACACACTTGGCATTCCAGTGAACTGGCTGAATCCCTATTGACTTTAGCGCACAGTTTCCCTAGATAATTATTTAGTTTAAGCTCTTCTACTTCTTGGATATTCCATTCTATTTCTGGTCCTGTTCTGTTGAATATTGAACATCGTAATTGGGAAATAAATATATTTTTTCCTGGTTTACAGAAGCATATATGCAAGTGATAGCCAGTTACAGCGTTTGTAACCTAGATGCACAGAATGGTTTGCATTCAAAGGGACCTTAAAGATCATCTAGTTATGAGATCATCACCCCCTTGTCATGAGCAGGGACACCTTCCACTGGACCATGTATGCTATGAAGTAAATAGATGTACGTTCTAGCATTTCTGTTTCTTGCTCAAATGTCTTTTAAGAGCAAAAAGGTATTCATGAGAGTTTTTTCCCCCCAAAAGCAGAAATTCCATCTAAAAAAATACTGACAGAAAACATGAAATCTTTCAGGTTTGTGGAAGATACTTGGTTTCAGGAGAACTCTTTGCTTCGTGAGTTTTTTATCTGTCCTGAAGCTACTATAAATGGCATAATAATGTAATTTTATTGATTCAAAAAATTAAGTACTGTAGGACTGTATACAAACTATGTGCAATTGTATACCTTGCTTTTGTATACCTTGCTAATCAAATATATTCTCAGTATTCAAAATGTAAATCTTCAAGTCATAGTTCTCTAATTCTGAAACACCCTGATTCATTTATGAAGTGGCATCCCAAGCAGAATAATTAAAGGTACAATGCTGATCTATGACAGTAAACAGTACCGGACCCCCTCTACGTGACACGTGTTCAGCCCTGTATTAGCAATGTCGAGTTTATTGATCTCCACAGCCCTCCGGAGCGAAGCAGTCCCCACCACAGAAGTACTCCCACCGGGCTGTCAGAGCTGCAGCTCGTGCATTCGCTGGCTGAGCAAAACCAAAACCTGCCCCACCACGTGCTCCTCTAACTCTGAGGCTTTCAAATGGCTGTCGTGCCATCCCAGTTGCTCTTTAAGGCTTCGTCGAATGAATTATGAATCGAACGTCTCAACATGTTTACATTTTCAAACTGGAAAAACCAAGTCACAGCAAATTCCTTGCCTGTGTGGCACCGGCGGCCGTGCCCGCGGCACAGAGCTCGCTGTGCGCCTGCAGCACGGCGCTGGCCACGTGTGCGCAGAGCCTGCCTGCTGCACAGCTGTGGCCACGGCCACAGGCACGGCCCTCCGCGCGCGGCACTAGGAAGAGAAAGTCACGGTTCTCTCTGAAGATCTTCTCTCCACAGCGTTATTAATTCTTAATGACATTTTTGGGAAAGAAAAAAAAAAGGCATTTTGTTCAGCTTCTGCTTTTGCATATTGTTTTGCTCTCTGGAATCATATTGCTGTGTTGTGGTAGTTATCTCCACAGCAACAAGTCACAAACAGAGGACTATGACTTCAGCTGAGGAACATGTAGAAAGCATTGATGAGCTGCCAAGCAACAAAGATTTGGTTTCAGTGTGGATGCAAAAGCCAGATAGTGACATTTTTGCTTGGTTTTAGTCTGTCCTCCTTCCGGTGAATTCCCTCTGAAGATAATTTAGGCTTAAGAGAGAAGAAAGCCCTTCCACAGGAACTCGTTATTTTATTAACAGCTGAATAAGGCCTAAGGAGGTCTTCAGGCTTTGGACAACTCTTTGGAAGTAATAATAATAGAAAAGGAAAGAAGCTAGACAGAAAGTATTGTTGCCTGACCTATTACCATAAATCTCTTTAAGCAGTGTGGTGCTGGTGACACTTCATTTTGATACAAAAGCAACACAGCAAAGCAAACAACAATCTGAGTGAAAATGTGCCAACAAGTTCATCTTGAATTAGCAGTTAATGAATTGTTTCGCTCGTTCATCAGAGCATGAACACTTCCACAGCTGTGTATCTGGCACTGCAGGAGAAGCACACTGGCCCTATTCTCAATATTTTATAAACCCATATATTAATATCACACTAAAGTAAATTATCTGAAGAGATAAGAATGGGCGATATTTACAAGCATGTTACGCCAAGCTGTGCAAGGACTGTGTGATCAATGAGAAACACCTGTCATTTTTGTCTTGATTTTCTTTCTGACTAGAACATGTCTGCTTTCCTGGGGTGCCTTCATTCTGACCGAGGTCTCAAGGAAGTGCTGGGCCTCCTGCTGGCACACGTTAAACTGTGAATGTGGTGTACCCCTGTGTTGGAAATTTCTGGGTATCTTGCACCCTCATCAGAGGCTGTGCTCTGTCCAGGCTGGTGAACACCTGCAGAACCCATGCAGATGGGCAGAGTGCCTGCGTGGTGTCTGAGAAAAGCTTTTCAATGGGAAAATGGAGATCTGTCACACACGGTATCCACATCTTTGCCAAAATGCCCCAGATTCCACATTCAGAATAGGTATTTCTTAGAAGACTGTTTCAAAAATCTTAGTGTTATTTTGCAATATTCAAACTTCTCCATTAAAATTATTCTCTTCCACTCTCCATGCTGCTAGATTAAGAAAGGCACGTTCTCTGAAGTGCTATTTGCATGTTCATCTTCAGCCACCAGTCCTTTGGCTAGTGAATGCAAGACCACAATTGCTTTTCTAGAGCTGTGTCTTATTGCTGCCTTACAGTAAGCCTTTACCATTTAAATGCTGTTTCTCAACATTTAAAATCTGGTGTCCTTGTGGTTCTTCCGTCTCCCCATGGCCCTTTGAGCTCCCAGGTCCTCCTGGGCTGGGAGATGTAAGAGAGTCAGTCAGTGTCTGCAGGTATTTCCACTTACTCCTCCAGTCTTGAGGAATGACCCTTCAACAGCTTTGGGGGCTGCTTGAGTGTTTCCAGTAAAAGGCTTCCTGGTCCCGTTTGTACCCTGACCTGGCTGGGTGCTCCCCCATTGCCATGAAAGTTATCAGCCTGGGTGCTGAGCACTGGTCGTACCGTAGCTCTGGCTTTGTTATGTGGCTACCCATGGTAATAATTTTTCCCAGTTCTCTTGCAAAAAAGAATAATGCTTTCATTGGAGCATCCTTAGCCAGCGTATCTGCCTCGTGAGGGATGGTTTTGCAGTCTTTTAAAATCACTCATGAAATAATTGAATTAAGCTTTCATGAAATAGGTCTTAATTTTATATTACAGATCTCACAGAACTGAAATTCTAAGATACTGATGACTGATGAACTTTTACGTGGATGCTTTTGCTTAGAAATTGGATTATAGTGAAGCTTTTCAATGCTTGCAGTGTAATCCTGCAGCGGTGTGGCTTTTGAATTAGAACCAACTGAAAGAGAAAATAAAAAGGGAAGGTAAAATGAAATTAACTCTGTCATAAACCCAAATAATAGCCAATCAAATCACCTTAACACTTAAATTCTGTGATTTATGCTGATTTTATTACTTAATAGCAATTGAATTTGAGACACAAGACTTGGAATGTTTGCAATGCTCTTTGCATTTGAACTCCCCGTTTAGGAAGGATTGCTTAGTACCAAAGGAAGAGTAATACTTTTTGCTGGAGAAGGTAACTACGTTTTTCCTGATACTTTTCCTATGCTAATGACATAAGCAGTTTAAAAATAATAATGCAAACACTGGAACTGGAAGATTTTACTTTTAAAAACTGACAAAAATAAATTTACTGTATACCTCATAGAACATCTAATAACAAAGAATATACCTTTATTACATGAATCTGGTAGATTTGGGGTAACTGCAATACTTCCAAAAAGATAAGAGATGCAAGATTTTTGATGGAATAGTTCTTTTATTAAAAAGCCTCATGTTGGTGAAAAAAATGCATAAAATCGTTCAGGCACACCAGGCCATTTTCAAATTTATTGGTTGTTTAATTAGTCTGGTGGCTCAAGCGAAGTTACTTAATAATATTTGTCAGACTTTTATCTTGTGAGGAGGACTTTGCTGCTAAAGGCATGCACGGAGATGGCACACGCTGCTGTCTTGTGCTAGCATCAAGCATCATGGCATTCGTGGGTGTGTGCCCCAAGTATGTCCGTACCCAGGCACACAGCATGTCCCCCTCCTCGCGCACACTTGCATGAAGGCGGGGAGAGAGGTGTGCCCTGCACAGCACCGTGAGCACCAGGTCGGGAGGTGTTCCATGAATTAAAAGCCCTTGCCCTGTGGAGTGGTAATGTGAAGTAGGTAACAGTGTCTCGCTAAAAGCAGCGTGACAGCTGGCAGCACTCTGAAGGGCAAGAGACCAAGAGACGGGAACACTCCAAGTCACATCCTTTTAACACTGATTAGATGAGATTAGTGGGTCAGAATACAAGAGCTATTTACCTCCTGGGGCTGCAGGTTGTGGGCCAGACAGCATTTCTCTCACCTGCCTCCTCTAGTGGTGCCTCTTCCCCTCAGCACTGTTCCTGCAGTTGTGTTTAACGGCTTGCATTTTTACACCCGTAATTTTTAAAGATATAACCTATGCAGTGTACATTTCCATAACATTTTCAATCTGAAAACATAGAAACCTTAAATTTGTGGGCCTGGCCTATGTCCTCCCAAACAAGTGAGCTGTATTAATACATCACCTAACAATTTGCAGCTTATTTTGCGCAATGTTGGGTATTAAGAGAAATTTATTTACTGAAAGGGTTGTGCGGCATTGTGTAGGCTGCCCAGGAAAGAGGTTGAGTCACCACCCCTGGCGGTCTTCAGGAAAGGTGTGGATGGAGAGCTCAGCACCACGGTGTAGTGGTGGACGTGTCTGTACTAGTTTGAAGGTTGGGCTAGATCTTAGAGGTCTTCTCCAAACCTATGATTGCATGATCCTATGATTCTATGTCTGTGGTAGGGATTTTCTTAAATAGTGGAAGTATTTTAATTTAATATATTAAAGAGCAATTAACACTTAAAGATTAAATTAAATTAAACTACACAGCAGTTGCTGCAGACTAAGAACATTTCCATGAACAGTTAGTGAACTGCTGCAGCTAACGGCATCTGCATCCCATTCAGTTCTGTACCTCAGCTTAAGTAATCTTAGCACAATTTAATAGCATTCACGCAAAGGTTTTGGCAACTTCATTAAATCACTTTCTAACAGAAGCAGAGCTTGTTGGCCGAGGGGAGTGCCTGATAACACTCGGTGTAGCACAAGAGGGTATGTTTCCTGAAACGTGCCATTAAACTACAGCTGCCCCACAAAATGCCTCCTTGCAAATCACTAAGAAAACATTTCCTCAGGTTGTCCACATGAAGATATATTTAATTAACAGGTTTTGCTTGTGTTTCTAGTGTGGAAATTAAATGTTTTTAAATGTAATGAAATGACAGTATTTTGTAAATCATCCCCGGATTTCCAGGTATGAAGGTGGAACATGTTTGTTATATACAGTGCTGAAGTACTGAACTTGGAACATCCTGCTCCCTAAAAAACGTTTTGTTTTTGTTTGTGCTTCATTGCGTAGGAATCATGGTTAGGTCCCTCCACCTGTGAAATGGCTGCAACCACGGTCCGGTAAATGTATTGTGCTAAGCAGACTATTTATATCTGCTCTGAAAGCTGCACCTTACATCCCGACAATGGGTGCCTGCGAGATGCCGGCCGTGATGCTCTCTTTGGCAGAGCCTTCCCCGCTGCCCCCAGCCATGCGGGCCGGAGCACGGCCATGGCGGGGCTGCAATTGCCAGGGCAGGCAGCGTGGCGGGGCCAGGCCCTGCTCACCATTCCCCACAAGCACGCAGCCCTCTTGGCCTGCATGCAGAAAATGGCTTAAAAAAGCAGAGCGGAAGCCACACAGCGTTTCCGCCACAGCCGTGCCCGCACTGCTTCTCCTCATACGCTGCCCCTGGCACCCCGGGCCCTGTCCCGGGACCACCACGGTGCAGGCGGCCATTCCTAGACCCGCGGCCCTGCCCGGCGCTGTGATAGGAGCAGGCACAGCTGCAGCCACGGGTAGCGTCTGCCTCGGGGCTGAGCAACGAGCGGGTGCTTCCAGCACGTTCTGTGGCCCTCGGCACGTTCTTCTTCCTCACCGGCTGCCGGCACAGCAGCCCGGGGCTGGGGTGCCTGCCCCAGAAACAACCAGGGGTTCTCCAGCTGTGCCGCAGCAGAGCGGGCCGGTGCTGGTGGCGGCGTGGCTGCCGTTATCTGCGGCTCGCAGGGCCTGGCACAGGAAGGGAGCGCGGCTGCTGTGGCGGGGCCTCCACCCGCAGCCCTCGCCCACCCCCGGGCTTCTGCCTTGTCAGTCGGCCAGTGCCTGTCCCCAGCACCAGGTGCCAGCGCCCGATTAGCTGGCCGGGCTGCGCCGCTTCCATTGGGGGTTTTGAAACACGCGGCCGTGCCCAGCAGCCAAGAGCCTTGCCCGTGGCGCGAGCCACACGCGCTGCAGCGGCCTCTGTCATCAGGGACGTGCCTGCAATGCAAAAGCACTTCCCCTAACATTCTTTTTTTATATTAGCTGACAGTAATTTTTGCTTCTTTAAGAAAATATATATGCAAACTGCAGCCCGTCACCATGGTTACTGCTGAATGCTACCGAGAATAGCTCATTTCACATTCTCAGACCCATAGGGTTCGGGAGCCGCAATTATTTTGGCCTTTCACCATTTCCCCTCCAGCTAGGCCACCGTCCCGCCGTTGCAAAGAGAGCATGTTGTAATTAGCCCAGCGCCGCCGGGCCCGGCGCGGAGGAGGCGGTGGCTGCGCCGTCGCAGCGCTGGAGCCGTGCTCAGACGAAAGCCGCGCAGGAGGCGAGGCAGGTAAGAGCTGCGCTTTTTGTCCCGCTCTGTAGCCCTTGCAAACTCACGGTAGAATGATACACGGTGCTTTAGGAGGTTATGGTAAGTCATTTAGAAAGGTAAAGAGTTTTATTATGCCTACATCTTATTGCACATACTTTAAGAGTTAAGTTGGGGAAGATTTAGATAGTGTGCTAAAAAACCCACTAAACTTAAATTTTGCTCTGCAAAGTTTACGTAAAAAACTCTGCAGTTCCTAGGATCCCTGAAGCAGCGGCAGTGCCTTAGGGTCGGACTCCCAAGCTGTTTGCCAAGCAGACCCTTCCCTGTGGGCTCTGCACGAGGTGGGACGTGTGGCGGGGACACGAGTGGCACGCCTGGCCCCATGCACCCAGCCATGGTGCCATGGGAGCCTCTCCGTCTTTTCTCGTGTTCTGTTTGTTGATGTTTCGTCAGTTTGTCTCATCCAAGGTTTGTTTCTCTGGAAAAGCTGAGAGAAAGATTTTGGTGTGCTGTAGGGAGCCAGGTCAGTTTCTTCACAGCGGCTCATTCTGTACGGTTAGCAGAGCTGGGACGCGGTCAGGGGCTTGTGCCGGTA
The DNA here is from genome assembly GCF_964035555.1 of Netta rufina. Lineage (NCBI taxonomy): Eukaryota > Metazoa > Chordata > Aves > Anseriformes > Anatidae > Netta > Netta rufina. The sequence goes on along the minus strand of NC_140132.1, from coordinate 26,245,282 downwards.
ACACTGCTGCCTCAGCCACGTAGCATCAGCACCCGGCTGCTCCATGCAGGCCAGATGCTGGCCCCCGGCAGCCCCATTCTCCAGAACCGGGGACGTGCAGCTGCCGTGGCCTTGTTCGCAGCGGGTGGCTTGTGGAACCCGATCTAACTAACATGGCGCTAACCCCCCTCGTGGTACGACATGCGTTGCCGCCGGCGCGGGTCCCGCCAGTTCTCCCTGATAAAACGTTGTTGGATCCAGGCCAGAGCCCACCTGGGCCAAGGGCCTGCGCTTCTCATCTCAGAGGTCGCAGTAGGTGGGAGGGGGCCCCTGCCACTGGTTAAAAGGTGTTGAAGAAATTGTCTTCGTAGAGAACAAGGAGGGCAGAGCATATATCGTAATTATTTGCTGTGAAATTAGCAGGGTGGAGTTTGCTCATTTATACACTTTCAGGCTTGTAGAGATTTGTCTAAATATTTTATTACTTTTAATAAAATATTTTATTACTTTTAGTAAAATATTATCACTTAATATTTGCACAAAGCTTGAAAATAAAAAGGACCGTGCAGTGGAAGTGCCCAGTGTGAAATCCGTACATTGTATTTACGAAAATGTACAGGCAGTGAATACCAGTAAAACAGAACAAAAACCCTTCTCAGTACTGTAGTGTGAGATCGATTGCCTCCATGTTGCTGTACAGCAGAAGCGGAAGTTCTTTACCAAAGAATTTGCGCTCTGATAAAAGAGATGTAAGAATTACTTTCTTTACTGGCAACACTGAAATTTAATGTCAGACTCTTTTGGAGAATGTAAGTTTTATGAGTGCTGAACAAACAACATCAGGAACTGAATAGCTTCTCGAGAGCCACAATCGTTTCAATCTACATTTGAAGTAACTTGTGTATCTACCTCTTATAATGGCCAGCAAAAAAATGGAAAATTAGAGCCCGATGTTTATTTTGTAACTATTGTACTCAACCATTTGGTGCGATAAACTGAAACCACAAGGCATATTTCAAGCTTGATTGATTGGCACTGCAATTTTTGTTTCTGTAACAGAGAAGTGAGAGCACGCTGCAGTCCCACAGGTGCGAGCCTGGCAGTAGCTGAGCCGTGAGCAGCAACCTGGTGCTGCCTGGATCCTGAGGGAGGCTCCTGAGGCCGCTCGGGGTGTTTTAATTTATTTGTCCTTTCAGTGATACACTATGATAAATACTAAGGAGAAAAGCCTCGCATTCAGCTGGACAGCGGGAAGTGTCTGTAAAGCTGAACAAAACTTTGTGCTCATGGCTCATCCACTGCTGGTGCTGGCCTTGGTAAATGGATGAGGAGACGAACGTGCCATTGCACATCTGCCTGAAATCCTGGGAGCTGTTCAGCTAGTTCTGAATCAAATCGTGCTCTTTGCTGCTGTTTTCTTTTTTTGTAACTTCTTTAGCAAGATTCCTGTTGCTTCCCAGTCCCTCTCCGACAGGAGTTAGGCTCGGCGCTGTGTGCTGTGAGCCTGCTGGCCAGCTCCAGCACTTGGTGGCCGTGAGCTGCAGCTGGAGCGGGCCCGGACCCAGCTCTGGGCACCCCGGGGCCCTGCAGGGAGCCGCGGGCTAAAATGGCTGCGCTGGTGGGGCAGGGACCGAGGAGCTGCTGCCGCGCGGGCGCTTCAACAGGCGCGCTTCATGCATCGCTGGCGGCGTCTTCCTGCCCGTACAGGATGTCTTGAGAAACTGCTCTCTGCGGGGTGGCTAGAGATGGGCTGTAAGGCTTCCCTCATCTGAGTCACCGTGTTCTACAGGTTTAAATAATCTCTCAGAGTAAGAAACTTGCAATTACAAAGAGAAAGTTTAAAGATATTTTCATCCTATGTCCCTAGTGACGTGGCTGTTACAAGATAAACCATCGCTCAAAAGTTTTCCCTTGAAACTTTTCCCTTTGGGTCATTCTGAAATAGGTTCTGGAAGTGGGAAGTGCTTATGTTCTGCTGTAGGCATAGCTGCGAAGACGCCAATAACCATCCTCAGTTATAACACCCAGGAAATGGGGGTGTTGCAATGCTGGACTTGTAGAGCTTCTGCTGCTCTGAACTCAGTCCTGAGCACTGCAGCCTTTCTTGCTTGGACAGCAGCAGCGCGGTTTCCAGAGGGAAGGGCAGCAGCTGTTTCACAATGTTCAGAGGCCAGAATCTTACTTCAGTGCTGAGAGGCCTGTGTCAGCTCAGCCAGCGAGGGGTTCCTCTTTTTTGCTCCAGTTGTAGTAACACATAGTGACTCTACAGCATAAAATGTCTTCCAGAATACTTTCTGTGTACACAATATACTTCTTTTTTCCCTCATCTCCTAATTTATAGTTTTTTCTTTGAATGATATATGAAGCTGGAGCATACAATGAAATATTTCTTCATCTCTGCTGGGAAGATAATTAGTCCATTGTTCTGTGTGGTATCCCAGATGATAATCTGGGAGACCACTGAATCGGAGATTTCCTTACGATTTCCTCTCCACCATGCCCTGCCTGGACAGCTGCTTACTGCAGAGCTGCACTTGATATCTCAAAGTAGTACTCTGCAGCTGAATCTGCTGGAGCCTATGAAACCTGTATAAAATAGAATACCCGAGTTGTAGGATATAGCAAGAAACCACATCACATATGAATTAGGCACCAAACCAATGACGAAGCAAACTCGACCTGTATCTTGTTGAAGGAGCAGTGTTCCGAGGCCCAGCACGGGGACACGGCCAGCAGTGGCAGGTCCCCAGCGGGGCAGGACCGGCTCGGGCGGCTGCAGGTCAGTGCGTGCTTACAGGAAAATGGGAAAATGACAGGAAAATGAAGTTAAGTAAATCTGAAGTGCCACTGCAACCCAGTAACAGCTTTGGAGCAAGGACCTTTAAAGCTGTGGGGAGGAGGGGGCATGGGGCAGGGAAAGTGGGGGCTGTGCAGCAGCCGTGCCAGCTGCCGGGGCTGCGAGCATCTCGGTGGCCACGCACTTGCTTTGCTGCTGGTCCTGTGCGAGGAGGCACGTCTTAGTCACTGGGTAAGTTTTAAAGCTAGCTCTGTGCATGAAAAAGATCATTTGTACAGATGCTGCTCTACTGCGGTTATTTGGGGGACATCTGGGCAACAAAGAGTTTGTGCAGAAAACTTTGTGACCGGAACAACGGCTTTGTAAATGCCCAGTGTACTGATGTAAGCGTATGGAGAGGAAACAGACTCACGTATTCCTTTGTGATAGAACAGAAACAGGAAGGGCAACAAATGATCCATTACAATATTCATTCCCAGACACTACCAAGGCGTGTGCAGCCAATGCCGCAGTTATCTGAGTGGTGCATCTGTGCCCTTGCTTTACGTATCGACAGGCAAAGTGATCCAAGTCAGGCAAATGTGAAAATAAGATGGGACACCAATTGTCACAACATTTTTACTGCTCTAGATTAAGCTTCTTTGAAACACACACGTAAGTTCATGGCACACTTTCCTAAAAGGAAAATGATATTTCTTTACATCCTTTCAGTTTTCAGTTTTTATAAGAAAAAGTAAAAGAAGGTGAATAACAGAAATACCAAGAAACTCTCCCTTCCAACAAAGGGCCTCTGCTTCCCTGTGCACTCAGTACTCCAGGATGCTTCCCCAGAGCTGCTCTGTCTGGGAGCTTTGAAGGAGGGACGTTCGAGTCATTTTTCACAGAGGGTTTAGCAGTGCTGCATGGGCTGTTGTGGGGTGTGATTAGAGCACACAAAATGAAAAGTTAATTAATTAATACCAGAGTATACAATAGAACAAAAAGCTTTAAGAAGGAAACAACTGAGTTCAGATCTCTTGAGAAGTTACCGTCTCTCTCCCAAAGTGCAGGAATTATTCCCTGCAGCTGAAAAGCACACTATCAGCTCATTTCACAAAACATAACTTTGCTTGGTTCAGCCCTGAGTACCGATGGGGGAAAAGGCAGATTCAAGTTCCTGTAGTCCCCAAGCCTGATAAATTTCCAAGCAAATAGCGGAGTGATTTGGTTTATTCTGTTTAAGATTAAAGGATGGGAAAGATGTAATTCTGAGCAATCACTTGAAATTTCAGAAGCCAACAGAAACTCAGTATCAATAAATGACCAAAAATAGCATTCAATTGCAATAGATGTTACTTTAGTTTTTTTGTTTGTTTTTTTTTTTCCACATTTGTAAGGTAAAATTAAACATACTGGGACTACTGAGTATGGATAGCAAGTGACGCTCGGAATTACAAACACAAAGTGCACAATTCAGGGGGAAAAGGACAAGGATGAGGGGCAGAACACAGAACCACAAAGCTCTAGCACACCTACAGACCCTGGTGTGTTTGGTAGGGAAAAAAAAAGTTGAACCAAGGTGTCTGTTGATGGAGATATTGGACAGGAGAAACCTCCATGCCTGATACCTGAGATAAACCCTTTGTCCTTTTCACTGTTTTCTCAGATGCTGATTTCCCTTGTAGTTTCCGTGTGGTTCGCTATTCATTTTGGCTGTGAACGAACACCAGTCTCAGAGCTTATAAGAAAATAAGTTGGTCGGGAATCCCAGTCTGGGGAAACAAGGGCAGGCTGAAATTCAACCAGGTCTGAAAATGGGAGACTGTCTGGGGGGGGAGCGAGCACTTGATCTTATTTTTTAGCAGCAGGCACCGCTGCAGCGTCGCGACTTGTGGCAGCACCCAGCCGCAGCGTGTTGCTCTGGCAACCGTTTGCTTCAAGGCAAAAGCATCCGGCATGGTGTAGTAACATTTAGTAGTAGAAGGGCTCAGGATTCAGGATAAAGTCACCTAGGAGCACCTGGCGTTCCCTGAAGCCGTTTTTTCCACGCCAAAAGAAGGCAGGCAGGAAGAGGTGTGCGAACATTTCAATCCCAGCCCGCACGTGCAGGGCGGTGTCACACAGCCCCGCCGGGAGGTGCCTGCCCCGCGATGGAGCAGCCACCTGAGGCGGTGGGGAGCCAGGAGCAGTTCCAGGCCAAACACAAAAACTTCGTGACATGAAGGCCTTGTGTAGCTTTTGTCTTTTGGTTCCTGTAGCACGTGGAACCGAGCTCCTCGTGTGGCCTGTGAACGTGGCCAACTCCATCGCTGAGTGTCTGCGGCGCCGCACTCCCCGTGAGCAAGGGACTGGTGTGCAGCAGGCGGGGAGGTAGGAAAGGTGTGTGCCTCCTCCTGGGCAGCGCCGTGCCTCTTGGCGTGGTGTGAGTCATGCTGGCGGCAGAACGGGACTCTTACCACAAATATCCATGCTCTGATCAATTACTTTTCAAAGGAGAAAGCTCCCTGGAAGCGGAGCGGTGACTGTTTGCAACGCTTCCTAAATCTAAAGGCAGCCCCCGCGGAAACCTCCTGCTGTAACCGGGGCTGTGCTCGCAGCAGCTACAGCACCAGGGGCTGCGAGGTACAGGAGCTGCTGCAGCACTCGCCATGAGGTGACACGGTCTGAATTCTTCCCCGTGGAGGAAACCAGAAACTGAAAGTTTCAGGGACGAAAGAATAACTGAAAGTGAGGTTTTTGAGAATGCATGCTTGGATCCATTCAAATACACTCGCTCTTATCAATGTTCCAGTGTTTCACAGAGCACAATATTTTAAAACACAAAGCTAAGCAAACCGTCTGCAGGAATCAGTGCAAACGTTTGTAGGGTTTTGGCTTAAATTCGGCTCAGACATGATTGGTGCTTTGATATCAAAAGGCAAAGAGAATTCTGCTATTGATTTTATTAATATAGCAAAATACAAAGTAGAGAAAAAAAAAAAGTTTTTCAAAGGCACGGGAATATTTAATGGAAACTTTAAAAAAAAAAAGAAAAAAGTGAATTAAGAACGTAAAAGGTAAACTGTGAGCCTTGGGGATGGCGCAGAGAAGGGGGGATCCACAGGAAACCTCAGTGAGGTTACAGGCAGAAAGGGCTGGGAGAGGGACCACCAATGGGCACTTAATCCACTCCCTTGCCCCAAGGCAGGACGCAGGTACCTAAATCACTCATCCAGATGAGTGTCTAGCCTTGATTTAGTATCCTTGGCAGTTGTCTTTTTTATCCAGGTCCAGCCTGAATCTCTCTCACTGCAGTTTAAGTCCATCTTGTCCTCCCCGCCATAAATGCAGAGACAAGATCATTCCCTGCTCTTTATACTCTCTCTAAATCTTGGGAGATTGTTGCTGTGTTTCCCTTCAGTCCTGGCTTTGCCAGACCATTCCAGCTCTCCCTGCCCTCCTGCTCTCTGGGGCCGACCCCATGTGTCCCAGCTCGGTGTGCCCGGCTGTCGCGGAGCTCCCTTCTGCACGGCCAGCAGCGCCCTGGGAAGGGGCACATTTAAGCTACATCTGACTAATCCATCTTATTGCAGCTCACCTGTCTGTTAGATAGCGCTGCCAGGCCCCTGCTGCAGAAACACGAGGAACCTTTAGCGATGAGGCACAGCTGCCGTGTCCTCCATCAGGGCTCTGGCTGGGGGCGAGGCCGGTGGCCTGCAGGCCCTGGTGTGTCCAACCGGGCTCGGTATCTGCACAGCGCTGCTGCAGCGGCTCCTGTCAGAGCTCAGCCCCGCTGCTGGCAGCGTCCCCCTGTCCCCCTGTCCCCGTGTACCCGGGCAGGACGGGCTCCTGCAGGGAAGGGGCTGCTGGGTGGGGGGGCTCAGCGCAGGATCGGGGCCCTGCGGGTGCCGGCCGCCTGCTCTCCGAGCAGCACCAGCCGGGCCGCCAGCTCTACGGCTGGGTGCCGGGGTTCCTCTAGTGAACGCTCTGCGCAATTTCAGGCAGTGCTTTAATTACTGCTGTAAATGAGCCCAGGGGGTCGCCTGCCCCTCGCTGGGCTGCAGCCCCTGGGGGGGGTGCTGGGTATAGGGCGCTGGGTATGGGGTGCTGGGTATAGGGTGCTGGATATGGGGTGCTGGCTGTAGGGTGTTGGATATAGGGTGTCAGCTGTAGGGTGCTGGATGTGGGGTGCTAGATATAGGGTGCAGGCTGTGGGGCGCTGGCTATGGGGCTGTGGCTGTCGGGTGCTGGCTGTGGGGCGCGGAGGGGGCCGAGGGGAGGCGGCCCCGGGGGTGAATCCGGGGGGAGCCCCGCGAGGCCGCGCGGTGCCGGAGGAGCCCGGAGCAGCCCCGTGAGCAGCGGGCGGGCCCGAGGAGGCCTCGCGGCGGGGCCGTTTCCCGGCTCCCCCCCCCCCCCCTCCCCGCTTCCTCCCCTCCCTCCCTGCCGAGCCCGGGGGCGGCGGCGCACGTGTGCTCGGCGGCTCCGCACCGTGACTCATGAGCCGCCGGGGCTGAGGGGGGGCTGAGGGAGGCCGCTCCCCGCGCACCGGGGGCCCAAAACGCCGCCACCGCCGCTCCCCGAGGCCGCGCCGCCGCCTCGCCCGCTCCCGGGGACCGCGGGCGGCTGAGGTGAGGGCACGGGGGGGGCACCGGGAGCGGGGGGGGGGGGGGGGCGCCGGGACCCCGCGGGGCCAGGGCCGGGGCCGCGCTTCCGGGCGGGGGGGGGGCGGCGGCGGAAGCCGGGAGCTGGGGCCGGGGCCGGGGCGGCGCGGGGAGAGCGGGGCCGGGGCCGCCGCCACCAGCACCGGCACCACCGGCACCGGCACCGGGCCGCCGGCATGACAGAGGTGAGCGGGGACGGGACGGGGAACGGGAAGGGGACGGGAGCGGCGCGGCCGGGCCTGCCAGGGGCGGTGGCGGCGGCCTGGGGGGGGGCCGGGGCTGGGCCCGGGGGCAGCGGCCGCCCTTCCCCGCCGGCCGCCTTATTGGGATTCTCGTTATCGTTTTGGGGCGGAAAGCTCAGGAATCGGGACTTTCACCCGGCGCCCGGCCCGCTGCGGGGGGAGCAGGTGCCGGGAGGGCGGCGCTGCGGGGGGGGGGGGCCGGGGGGAGCCCCAGCGGCACCGCTGCCCGCAGGGGGCCCCGGGGGGCAGGGAGCAGGGGGCAGGGAGCAGGGGGCAGGGAGCAGGGCGCTGCCGCCGCCTCCCCGGCTCCTGCGGGGTCAGGGCCAGGCGCCGTGGAACCGAGCGGGGCTCCCCGGGGCTGGAGGAGCCGCAGCACGGCCTGGTTGGGCTGGGGCTGAGTAAAAGGTGTTAAATACAAAGCACAATGGGGAGTTCAAGCCTTATAGCCAGGTAGTCTCTAGGCTCAACGCGCTACCCAGCTGTGTTGTGTGTGTGGATTTATGGGAGTTGTGGAGTCCGCCCGGTGAACCTGACAGCCGAGAGCACAGCTCTGTGCGGTTGTTATTTAGGTGGGTACTGAGAGAAGGTGCACGGGCAACAGATACAGAGCCTGATACGAGAGAGAGAAAGGCTCAGGGCTAGTTTGTTGTCACACTCGCTTTGTTTTGATTGGCAGGAGAGGATCTGAGCCCAGGGATGCTCGGTTGTACTATGAGGCAGATGAATGAATGGGCAAAACTGAGTAATTTGTCATTCACTCGAGTCACAAAGCAGTGCAGGAGCCGTCCTGCAAAAGCTCCCGCCAGCTGCCACCGAGGGTATCGTGCCCATACACCCACCGCACAGTGTTCCCTGCGGTGGGAGCAGCGGTGCTTTTAATTTCATTTATCCAGCAAATCCTCCTGTAAGTTCGTTTTCTTAGAAGTGTCGTGAAGCACAGCTGAGCCACGTGCTGGGTAGGCACAAGCTTTGTGTTTTGTTTTTTTTTCTGGTTTGAAATCTCTCTTGCAAACATGAGAAAAGGGGAGCTCAGGTGTGCCCGATGGCTCTGCACAGCCTGCTGGGCACACCGAGCACCCCCCCTCACCCTCGTGGCAGAAAGTGTCTGATGGTTCAGTCTGGCAAATCAGCAGAGGTACTAACAGAGAGCATCTCCCCTAAGGAGCATCAGCAGATCCCTTTGGTTGGTGGAAGCAGGGAATTTCACCTTGAAATTTCCCTGGCTGCAGAGCAGGCGGTGTGCCCTGCTCCTCCTACGGGCACACGTGGCCAAGGGCTGCCCTGCTCCTGAGCAGCGGTGTGCGCTGCTGGGATGGGGGCCTGCCGGTCAGACACAGATCACCAAACCCTCCTTCTGGGCACAGTGCTCAGATGGGAAGGCAGCAGGGTGCTGTGGCCGGGTGGTGGTGCCAGGGCACCTCTCCGGGCTGGCCCCGGGGCAAGGAGCAGCGCCGGGTCCCGCTGCCTCTCTGGGGCTGTGTGGGGGTGGCGTGGCCGTGCCTGCAGGTCTGGGATTCCACGGAAAAATCTCCAGGGGATTTGCTGACTTTCCTTAAACTGGAGCTGACGTTGATTCATCCTGCTTTGGAGAGTTTACAGGAGGTAGTCAAGATTAAGCAAGTGTGAAAGGAGCTGCTCCAACCTGAGCTGTAGGCTTTCGTTTTCAGTTCTGGAGGCAGGTCGGCTTCCCCTGCCTGGTTCCACCTCTCGGATTCTGGTCCTCGGTCGCTGCATGAAGCCAGAGATGCTGTTTATCATTTACTAGTAATACCTGGTAATAACTACCGAGTTTAACTTCATTCTGCTTCCTGTGGTGAGCCAAGGACTGAATAAGCCGACGTTTTTTGGCCCCTCCGTGACAAATATCCCATGTTGATGCACGTTTGAGAGCAGCCCGTACCCTCGGTGCTTTCTTTCACCAAGCTGCCCACGTTACCTCGCTGCACCCTCTCGATTTTTATTTCCTTCAAGGACTTGTTTTATTCTGCTTCCTCGGAGTGAGCGCAGGGGTGGCAGCAGCACAGGGATGCCTGTGATTAGGAGGATGAGCCTCAGTGCCTCCGACGCCCGGAACAGTGGATGATTGCTGCTTGGGAACTGTGTGGATGAACTGGGGCCCTCGTTTCTCTGCCAGAGCCAACACCAAGGAAGTGGCACACGTTGGGTTATAACAGACACCATCAAGTAACAATTCATCACCTTCAAAGGCATAATAGGTGCTTTCCTTTGCATTATGCACATTCTAAATGCAAATGCCGTGCAAAGGTAATTTTGCTGTTAACCAAGATCAGCTCATTAAGATAGAGCTGCATAAAGTTGTTCCCTTTTGCTGTCAGTTCTATTTTTTTACAGTATTTGCCCATGCTGAGGATGACTCCTGTAATTATGAGCATTTATCAGCAAAATCTTGCCATTGCTATCAAGAAGAACTTTTACTGTGCTGTATTTTGTATGTTTTCATGAGGGTTTTCCAGTGTGAGTGGAAGGACGCCCGTGTCGGCGGGCAGCTGGTGGCGGTGGTGTGGGTCTGGAGCACCCCATGGCACAGCAGCACCGCACGAGGGCCCGGATCCCTGCCCTGTGCAGGTCCAGGCTTCGATGAACGGGTTTGTGGGGCCAGCAGCCGTGGGGGAGAGGGCTGGCAGGGACGCCGGCCCCAGGTTCGGTGGCTCCTCACTGCACAGTGTCCCCCTGTCAGCTCCGTGGCTGCTCCCTGCCGGTGGACACAGCAGCCCCCCCTGCTTGTGCTTCTGGGGGCTTTAGAGCAGTTGCCCCAGATTTTTTTATTAACAATTACGTATTGTAAACTCAGTTTCCCAAGTAATGCAGCAAAGTAAGCAGCATTTCCTTCCTGTGAGCCCGTAATTATTTACCAGAAGGATAAACATGTGAGTGCTTTTTTGGTGCTGTCCTTGGTGACGTTTGGAGCCTGCCCTGCCGTGAGGGTGTGCGATTGCAGTTCCCATCGTGGCAGCGAAAGTTTGGAGCAGCTTACAGGGAAAGAGAAAAGGACCCTTAAAACTGCACCACGGTTGTGTGGAACTTGAGTGCATCCCAGGACAGCGAAATACACGTTCAGGGCAAAAAGTTGGAAGGTGAGGGGGGTGCGGTTCATGATGGGGCTTAGCTCCTGGCCTGGCATTGAAGTGAGCGGTGTTGCCCCATCCCATCCTGTCCCATCCCACCTGTGCTGGCCTCTGTCCTGGCTCCCTCTGGAGAGCGAAGCCAGCGGCAGCTCCTGTTGCAGAGGAGTAACTGCTGGTACACGGTGCCGTGCCCCGCTCGGGGGCAGCAGCAACTCCTCTGCCTCGGGGGCTGGCCTGAAATCCTCCCTCAGCCTCTGGTGGCCACCACCCAAGCCGGTACAGGTCAGGGTGAGGTTGTCCGTGCCTGTTGGGCTGTTGGATGGCTTCACGGGGCTTGGTGTGTGCTGACCCCGGAGTGACGTCCAGCTCTGGATCAGGAGAATCGCTTTTCCTCTGCTATCAATTATTTTTGAAAATGTCTGCGTGCTGTCAGCGCTGCCCAGCGAGATAGCCCATGTTTCCAATGAGGGGTGGATGTTAGAAAAGTCTGTTATCTGCCAAAATACCTTTTTTGAGGTATCTGGGAGAGCTCCCTTTTCAGTGTACTCTAAAGGGAAAGCCTGCAGTAGATCTCATCCCTTAGCTCCTGCTAAGGCCTAAGCGTGTGCTCACTGAAGGCAGCTCAGTTTTCAATGGGCTGCTTGCTGTTAATTAGAGGCAGCAGCTTATAAGCTAAAGACACACTTATGTCACTAGGATGCTGAGGAGTGCACTCAGAGGTAATTTGCGTTTGAATCTACAGATTGTGCAGAAAAACTGAGGAAGCCAGGACAGAGCAAACCAAGGCCATGTGAGCTCTCCTTTCGGCGAGCCCGGCGGACAGGGGCGCGAGGCACGGCACGGCGCCACGGCACAGACACCAAACGGAGGCGTTTTGGGGTGTGAATGTGCACGCTGTGCGCGTTGGTGGCTGCGTCAGGTGAGCTCCAGCACAGCAGAAGTGCCAGGGGGCTCACGGCCTGAGCAGCGTGCTGCTTGCTGTTTGGAGAAGCGAGGTGTCCCACAGCCCGCCCAGCCGGGCTCGCCGCACGATATCGGTTCTTTGTCTGGGTCTGCAGGTGGCAGCTGAAACTTCAGAATACAGCCCGGGTGCTTCTGCTGGAAGCACACCTTGCTGCCTGCCTCCCAGAGAGGCTTTTGTTGTAAAAGGAAGGTTTTTTCACTTACATACTTGTCATAAAAGGAATTTTTTTTTCCACTCAACCACTTGTCAGTAAGGTTACATTCGGAGCTGGTTCTTGCAGGAGGTGCCTCTCTTGCTTGCAGCTGCATACAAAGAAGAGCAGCGCACACTGAACATCCCCCTTATCGCCCTGCACCACATTTTATGTATCTCGTAGTAAGATGTTTTGTTTCTACGGTTTCAGACTTGGTGTTTTAGAAGATTAATAGACTTAGCAGCCCTGTTTGTTAAGCTTAGTGATGATAACAACGTAATAAGTCATGAGACAGTCACGGATCATCCGGCAAAGCACAGTAGGCCTTGAGGTTGAACTTAGAGCAGGTATTTTTTGGAAAGAAGACTAAAACGTTGCAGACTCTGTACATAACACTTCCTGACTTGGGTGGGTGGCTCTTTGTGAGCTCACACTTACCTGGGGAGCGTGCTGGCACGTGTGTGCGCTCTGCAGCCACCGCACGCTGAGACAGAGCAGCGCTGGAGCTGTGCGTGCCCGCTGCTGGGCACCACGGGCGTGAAGCACAGCACGGCACGGCACAGCACAGCACCGCTCCCTGCGCAGCCCCCGTGGGCTCGCCGGGCCGGCAGGGCCAGCGGCAGCAGCAGCAGGAGCGGGGCTGCTGGCTGGGGCTGTGCCGTGCCGTGCCGTGCCGTGCTGTGCCGTGCTGTGCCGTGCTGTGCCGTGCCGTGCCGTGCCGTGCTGTGCTGTGCTGTGCCGTGCCGTGCTGTGCTGTGCTGTGCCGTGCTGTGCCGTGCCGTGCTGTGCTGTGCCGTGCCGTGCTGTGCCGTGCTGTGCTGTGCTGTGCTGTGCTGCCGCCAGGGCCGGCCTGGCTCGGGAGGCTGAGTAAGGGCTTGGGAACCCAGTCCGGCTTTGGGCTGCGGGCCCAGTCCTTCCAGAGAAGTTAATGGGAATCGTTCCTTCTAAAAAAGGCAGAGCGGCCGCGGCTCGTCCGTGCAGCCCAGCCCCGCGGGGTGGTGGGCCGGGGGCAGTGCCGGGAGCAGGGCTCCTCAGCGGGGTGGGCTTCCCCCGCTGGGGGCAGCTGCTGTCGGGGAGAGCAGAGCTCGCTGCGCTAATAGGGTCGAGGCACATCCGAGGTCTCTAATCCCTCCTTACCCGTGCGGACCAAGGAGTCTGCCAGGCGGTGGCAGCTCGATGGAGCAGGCACATCTGTCAGGTTTTCCAAGCAGGTTGCCAAGCTGAAGGCAACCGTAATTAGGCCTGGATTCACTGGAGAAAAATAAAACAACCCAAAAACAAATAAACCCAACCAAACAAGCAGCAGACGCACCACGTGTCTGTGTGTGAGTGCACGTGCCCAAGCGCTGGGATGCAGGCGTGTGCCTGGGTTTGCCCGCACAGAGGTGGCCCGCTGGCCCCAGGGGTGCCCTTCCTCTGCGTGCCCTTCCTCTCCCTGGCTGCTGCGGCGGTGCCGTGCCCTCTGCTTCCCGTGGCAGGGAGGTGCTGCCAGCCCTGCGGGCTGAGAAACGCGGCCTGGCTTACTCAGGAGAAACAAACCGGTAGTTGTTTTGTTTTTTTTTTTTTTCTGTGACTCTCAGAAACTGGGAAAAAAAAATCCAAACACAAATTGCCTCTTGCCGTGTTTGGAAGCTTCGTTAGTGCCTGAACGGCGGCTTTGTCTCCGGGTGTGTGCCTTTGTTTTGAAGTGCAATCCTTTCTATATGTGGCTCTATGTGGGAACCCTTCGGTGCTCGGTACGTAGGCAGAACTTAAAATGACTTTGAGGCTTCTTCCCAGGCAGTGAAAAAGAAAAGGTAGTGAATCAGTGATATTAATAATGCAATTATCTGCTCCTCAGCCTTTGATGTGTAACAGTTAAAAATGTTCTTCTGGGGGTGCAGACACTTGCTTTTATGGCTTAGCTCTGCCAACTGCTAAGAAGAAAGCCCCCGGCAGCGTATCTTGCTGTTTATCAGCATTTTACTGAGCCCCTGGATTTATTTGTGCCAATCTATTCCATAAATTAACCTTTAGGATGTGATTTTTTGTGGAAAGTAGGCACAGCTCTGCTCCTTTCTTCTAATTAAATACAGCTAACGGTGGCATCTCGAGCGCAGTAGCTTGAACTTCTTTCACTCATTTTTCTGCATGACTGACAGAATTATTGCTTTGGGTTTTTTGTTTTGTTTTCTACAACTTGTAAGCACTCTGTCTTTTGTCACAGTAAGTGTAGAAATTACTTCATTTTCCTTAAATCTTTTCAGAAACTCTGTTCAAATATTCTGCTTTTTTTTAAGACTAGGATTTTTAACTTTCGTGCTCACTATTTTTAAATGAGTTTGTAAAGGTACGAGTGAGAATTCAGGGGAAGCAGTGATCTTTGTGAGCTCTTTTCAAGGCGCCTCGCTGCGTGGTTCAACGTCGGTAGCTTGCGCAGGTGTTGCTGCAAGAGGAGGTAAGCTGAGATGCCGAGCAGAGGGCAGGGAGGAATCTTCCACGTGGGAAATACGAGGGGAAAGCTGATAAAAATAGCGGAGGCAGACAGTTCTGATGGATGTTTGGGGCATTATGCAAGCCTCTAAAATTGCCACACAGCACAAGGAACGTTAATTGGAACGTGGCCGGAGGGCTCGCGGGCTTCAGTGCGGGATCTCCGGGTGCTTTCTGCCCCGCAGGCTGCAGGCTCGCTCGGTGCCAGCCGCGGGGCAGCGGGCCCTGTGCCACGCCGCCTGCCCCGGGACGGGCCGGGCTCTGGGGGCAGCGAGCGCTTGGCGTAGGGCTTGGCCGTCTTAAATGGGATGGCCCCAGAGCTGCTGCACTTCTTGCCCAGAACAAAGCGCAGTCGCACAGTTCTTATTACTCCTTTTTGCTGTTGTTGACTAATTTGGAGCTTTTACGTGGTACCTGGAGGCACACGGTTACCTAGCTTGCCTGAGACTGTCCACGTGTTGAACTGAATCACACCAAGTGTCCCTGTGCTCCTGGGCACTGTGTTTTCCCTGTGCTAGAATACGCCTGCTACGAATTAAATGTAAGGCCAGAATGTATTCAAAATAGGGGACTGTCTGCTTTCTGCGCAGGGTTTTGTTGGGACAGGGACAGCTGTGGGCTGGAGCGCTGCTGGCGCTGCCTCTGACCTCACAGCACGCGCGGGAGCAGCCCCGGCACCGCGGCCACCCCGCAACTCACACTGACACCGTGTGGGCTGCCCTGCCCCGGGCACCTGGAGGGGTGAGGGGCATCCCTTTCTGTTTGCCCTCGAGCAGGATGCACAGTGAGGCCGGGCACAGTGCTGGGGCCGCTGGATGCTCACAGACGGCACGTGGCAGGCACTGTGCTGGCGGGACGCGGTGTGGGGAGCTCTCAGCCGTGCCTGTCCCCCACGGGGAGCAGCGGAGCCGTGCCGTGCCCTGCAGCGGGGAGCGGTGGCACGAGGAGCGTTCTCCATGCCTGGTAATTGAGCTCAGATTTGATCTCGCTAATTAATCTGGCGTGTGCAAGGATCTGAGGGTTGCACCCAGGCTCCTGGTTTGTGGTTAATGCCGTGACAAAGTGACCAGAAGGCATGAGGGAAGGGTGGGCAGGGGAGCGGAGCAGGCTGAAGGCCGGGCTCTTAGCGGTGAAACGGCCCCGTCAGCACCCAGCCCGGGGCCGTGTCCCTCAGGTGCTCCCCAGGCTGGCGGCCGCGCTGTGCCCGCTGCTGGCAGGCGGCTGTGCTGCCGTGGGAAGGGCGGTACCAGCGGTACGGGTTTGGTGCTGAACCCAGGCACCTTCCCGAGGTTACCTGCAGCTCTGGGGTAGGGCCTGGGCTGCAGCAAGCTGCCAGCGCACTCTCCTTTGCGCTGAAGTAGCCGGAGAGGCCTCGAGGCCGGGTGCCTGCTGGGTGCCTGCTGCATCTCGTGCAGCGACAACGCCTGCAGGTCACTTGTCCTCCCTGAAAGCACCAGCATCAGCTGAATCGGTGTCAGAGGCAGCGGTCACTTCCCTTGCTGAGTCACGGGCAGGCTTTATTTCTGCAGGAGTCCCTGTGGATGTCAGTACCCACGTCCCGGATTTACGCGCGTCTCGTGCCCAACACGTGTGCGTTCCCCTGTGCTGGTGCAGGTGGCTGCCCATGTGGAAGGCGTTGCCCACGGTGTCATTCCGTGCCATAATTCCACCGCTGTTACCAAAACTTCCCAGTTCTGAGCCTCAGCTGTGGGAGCTGTGTCCCGAGGCTCCTCACATGGCCGTGCTCTTGAGGAAAGCGCCCCAAAATGCTGCTTGCTGCATGCTCTTGTTACCATCGGCTGTGCAGCCAGTGGGCACCTCCGTCCCCGTGCCATTGAGGAGTAACAGGTGATTAAAAAATCAGGCACTTGTGTGAGCTAGGGAGGAGAGAAGAAACCTTTTTTACTTGAAACGGGGCAGCCGTACCCATCACGCTCCTGCCCCAGGCGTGCAGGAGCCCCCGCTGTGTCGTGGGGCATCCCGCTGGGCCCCGCAGCCCGTGGCGCGTGTCTGTTTGCAGCTCATCAAACAGGGCGGCCTCAGCGTGCAGGGGGCTGAGTAATGAGTAACCTCGGTACTTTTGGAGAGTGTGTCAGGTTCTGTGTTGTGGTAGCAGAAAGAGCTGTTGGTTCTTACAACTTCTGGGTGTTTCGTCTCTGGTTAATAAAAGAGCTTTTCGTTATTTCAATTGAAAAATACTTCTCAGATATTTAAGGCAAATCACTGGGTTACTCCTGATGTTAAAGATACAAGCTTCTTGTTAGACTCGCTTGGGAAATGGCCCTTATTCCGTGGTTTAATTTCCCCTGTAATTCCCAGGAAAATACATGACTGCCCATTTGTACCATATATTATGTGAATGTTATGGTAAAAGAATTACCATATGGCTATGGTTTTACTACCAGGAACAGCAGCTGCAATTTTAATGCTGCGGACGGGTACGTGAATGCGTCGCAGCACATCAATCAATAGCAGAATGGATTAAAAGCAGCGTCGTCCTTCCTGCCATTTCGTGTCTCTGGCCTCCGAGCTGAGAGCAGGGCAGCAGCTAATGTGCACATCTTGCTGGGCTAGAGGCAGACACTGACCTTTGCCTATTCCCAGTTATTAATACCCATCCATTTAATGCTCTCAGGTAATGTGAAGTACTGCCAGCCTCGAGAAGGGGTTTGAGACATGCAATAGATCCAAAAAAAAAAAAAAAGGAAGAGGGGAGAAGAGAGGAAAAAATGTCAGTCGGCGTGTTTCTTTAGTTTGAAGCCTTTCAGGTGCAGTAACAGTGGCTAATTCGTAACCTTGCTTTCTTTAAGGAAAAGGGAGTTTGTGGAATTTGCAGTATAACTTTCTGACTCGGAAATAGCATTACTCTAATCTACAGTAAGGACTGGGCTGTGGGGTTTGAATGTCAGTGCTGGAGTGGCCTGGCTGCTGTCGGGAGTCGCTTCGGTTTGGTTTGGGACGTGAAGCTTGGAGAGCTGAGCTCAGGAAGGTGTCTGGTTGCTGCCCAAGGTGGTAGCGCACGTGCATTTAGGGCACACACTCCGTGACATTGCCTCTTTCCTTACTATTTATCCGAATTTTATGAACCGAGTGTGCTTGGATGCCTGAACTCCCAATGCAATGTCACACCGAGGTGTTTCTGCTAAGGCGGTTTCAGAAGCCGTGCAGTGTGCTCGAGACAAACACGGTGAGGAGCTGCCTGAGAAGCCCACTGAAGGCAGTGGGAGGTGGCACTGCCTTCCCCAGCTACTCCGTCAGAGCCGAAACAGCACAGAAATAGCCTTTAAACGCTGCTGGTACTACTACTACCAAAACTACGTGTATTATGCAAAATATCTGGGTCGTGGAAGTAACGCTGGCAGATTTTTCCCAGCTCTGGTGCGGGGCTTGCTCTGTAGTTGAACACTAACGCGTGCCTGTGGGCTTGCGGGGCTCTGCCACGGGGTGCTGGGCAGGGGGGAGCTGTGAGGTCCCTGGGGGCAGCCCCACAGCAGGGCACTGTGCTCCGTGGCCGCTCCGTGCCGCTGCCTCACGCACCGCTTTGCCCGGCGGCGTTCGGAGTCCCGGGCCGAGAGGGGTCTCCCTGCGTCCTGCACGCGGTGCGGCCAGCGCAGCTCCTGCGGGTGAGAGCGCGAGACAGATTCGGGTTGCTCAGCAGCAGAGATTACGAGAGGCTATTTCTCTTTAACCTACCCCTCGCTGTTACCGGCCAAGCTGTTAATTAGCTCATTGTTTCGGCTTAATTTTGTGACAGCGCTATAATTACGTCTCTGGGTTCTGCCATGGAGTAATTGCTGTGCCCTCTCCAAATTTATGTTGAGATATGTTATTGGTAAACTTTACATTTGGCAGAGGTGTTTTGAAAATACTCTAAGGCAGTCGGTAATTTTTGTATTTCTTTATTTAAAAGACGGCTATTTGGCAATTTTGAGCTTTGAGATTGTCCTGTCAGTGTAAATAGAATATTGATTTTATTCCATTTCCTATCTCATTAGAGTCATTGTCACGAGGATGGATTCATGTTGTGTAATTATCTGCTCTTGCTGACAGTTCCCATGTCATTGAGACTGGCTTTTGCAGCTTCCACTTTCTGTGAGCATAAAAATAGCATTCTTCAGTGCCGTGTTCTCCTTTATTGTTGTGCTCTCTGACTGTCCAGCTTTATACGTCTTGCTCTGGGAGACGTGTGTGAATTGAGATAGAGCAGGCAGGAACGTCCAGCAGACCCAGTTACAGGAAGAGTCAAAACAATGGCTCTTCGGGAGCGATTTCCATTCCGCGCTCAGATGCCTCGCGTCTGTCAGGGGCTGTAGCGAGGAGGAGGAACACGCCATGAGCCCGGCTGCACAGCGCTTCGTCATGGCGAGAGCGGGAAGTGATAAAAACCGAGCATATTGAACCAGAACTCGGACACCGAGATCAGGTGGCCCTTCTGGTGGTAGTTTCACTTTCTCGGGTGTTTTCAAGTAACGTTGTCATTAATCTGTGAAGCCGTTTCTTAATCATTTTCAGTGACCCTGCTGAGCAGGCAGCAGTCACCTCTGTTACTGACTGAAGGAATGACTGCGTGGTGCTACTTCTCTCTGCATCTGCTTTGTCTTTTCTGAGAATCATCCTTTAATTCACTTTCAATGTTTCTAACTTAGTTTTCCTCAGTTGTATCTGTTCCTCTGTCCGTTTGCATTCCCAGCAATCAGTGAATGCAAAGTTACGCTGTGGCCACATCAATGTTGCAGCAGTCCCAAGACAAGTAGGGAAAAAAACAAAAACAAACCTTTAGTATGGAATGGGCTGGTAGGTGGATTCTGGAACCTGCCAGCCCCCAACCAAACTGCAAATAAATTAAGAAACGACACACAAAACGTTCAGCCCCTCAGGTGCAGCCACCCCCCGCTCTGTAGCCGTGTGTCCCGGCTGCTCGGGGACACCCCCGGAGCGGCCCTGTGCAGCCCCGGCTGTGCTGGCGGCCTCTGGGGCTCGCCGGAGCCCCCCTCATGGGCTGGGGACGGGGTTTGTGGGACCAGAGGCGAGGGCTCTGTGAGCGGCCCGGCCCGGGGCGGGTGGGCTCCTGCAGGGGGGCCGCTTGTAGGGCCGGCAGGGCTGGGGCCGTGTCCAGGGCCGAATCCCAGCCCCGCTGCTCTCGGGCCCTGCTGACAGCACCCCCCGGGGAGGCACCGCGGCAAATGGGGCGGGATGCAGCCGTCCCGAGGCGCCCTTTTCACCCCTTTTCACCCCTTTTCACCCCTTTTCACCCCTTTTCACCCCTTTTCACCCATTTTCGCCCCTTTTCGCCCCCGTTGGCTCGGTGCGAGCTGCGGCTTCTCCCCGTGCAGCTTCGCAGCCGCCTGGGGCGGGACGGGGCGGGCGCGGGGCCGGGGCCGGGGCCGGGGCCGTGACGGGCAGCCCCAGGTGGCGGGGAGGGACCGGGGGGGTCGGGGGGGGGCTGCGGGTCCCGGGGGGCTGCGGGGGGGGCGGCTCCGGTGGGGGCGGTGCCCGCGGGGCCGCCCCGGGCCGTGCCCCCCCCCCCCCCCCTCCCCTCCCGGCCGGGCCGCCTGAGGCAGCGCCGAGCGGCGGCGAGCGTCTGACAGGCGCGACCTCGCATAAGACGGCGGCCGCCATTGGCTCGCCGCCCGGCGTCCCGCTGCAAGGCGGCCGGCGATTGGGCGCGGGGCGCGGCGCGGGGCGCTGTGTAACGTGTCTCTTCTCTCCGCAGGTCGGCACCGGGCTGCCCCCGACGGCCGCGCCGCTGCCGGGGCCCGCTGCTAGAGCGGCCGCCGCCGCCGCTTTTTGCCTTGCTTGCTGCCCGCCGCACCGCCACGACCGCCGCTAGCCCCGGCGCCCCCGGCCTCCTCGCAGCGCTCCCCCCTCCCCGGCCGCGCAGAGCCGCCAGGTCTACCCGCGCCCGGCCCGCGGCCGCCCCCCGGCCCGGCCGCCCATGGGTGCCTGAGGGGGCCCCGCGCCGGCCCCGGCTCCCGGCGCCTCGCCCATGAGCGGCCCCGAGCCCTGAAGAGCCGGCGGATCGCGGCAGGGAGCGGGGGGCGCCTCCGCCCTGCCGGGCCCCTGGGCTCGGCCGCCGCTTCTCCCGGAGAGCTTTAACGCCCCGTAAGGCCCAAAGATGGCTGTGAGCGTCACGCCGATCCGGGACACAAAATGGCTCACGCTGGAGGTGTGTAGGGAGTTCCAGAGAGGGACTTGCTCACGGCCAGACACGGAATGTAAATTTGCACACCCATCGAAAAGCTGCCAAGTTGAAAACGGACGCGTAATCGCCTGCTTTGATTCATTGAAAGTGAGTAACTCTTCATTATTTCCAAGGACGTACGGTTACCGACAGCGGCGGCAGCCACAGAAACCCCGGAGCCCGAAAGGGAGACGCTGCTGCCTGCCGGCCCTTCTGCTGCTCTGATTTGTGTCGATGCTCGCTGTTCTGCCCTGCTCTTTTCCTCGGGGGAAGGGGAAGGGGGAACGGGGGGAACGAGGGGACGATGAGCCTCGCAGGGCTGGAACCGTCCGGCACGGCTGCGGCTCCTGGTCCTCTGGCTCCAAATGATTCCCTGCGTGTAGATAGAATAAAGGGCATTTCACGTAGAAACAGCTAAGTCACTGTGAGGATTCTTTGTTTTTAATAGCACAGACCACGTAAGCAATATGATGATTAGTTTCCACCCTGTAACTGCAAGTGGGTTGGTGGTGTCCCCGCACAGGGGGAGTGAACCTTGGAGAAGTGTTTTCCATCTCGCGTTGTTTGGGTGCCCCTGAACGCTGTGGTTGTGTTGCTGTGCTCGGGGCTCTGTGGTTGGCCTTTCCCTGCTGCAAACGCACAGCTTTCAGGGAGGGAGAGTGCCCCGCAGCAGGCAAGGTGCCTCCAGACAGGCTACAGGATGGGCACAGGGTGCTGGCAGCCTTGCTGTGCTTTTTGGGGCTGCCTCTGAGCTGGGCCCTCTCCGTGTGGGGCTGTTGTTTCACTGTAGCTGCGGTTTCAGCAATAGGTGCTGAACGTGTGGGTTTCCAGCTTCTTCTCTTCGGTTTTTACAATTTAAATTACGCTAGCGTTTAAAATACCTGTGCCACAAGCAGTACCTCAATTCAGTAGGGTCACCGAAACCAAATGCTGGGAAACAAGGGTGTCAGTGTCATCCTGCAGCACGATCTCTTCTTGGGATGAGTCCTGGGAAGCGGAGCCAGCCACAGAGCGGGGGATTGCTGAGCGCACTGAGGGGGAGCTGTGCACGGCAGCGAGCTCTGCAGGTTGCTGGTGCAGGCAGGAGGCGGGCTGTAGGGGTTTGTGGGGATCCTGCTGCGTTCTGCCTTCAGACACGCGTGTTGCTGAGCTCTGGATGGAAGGCAGGCCAGCCCTCAGAGCGTCCCCAGCCCCACCGCCCGGCCTGTGTCAGCGCACGGCAGTGAGAAGCTTTCGTTAATGTACTTCTGATTTTTTTATTTTTAAAATGACAGCAATTACAATGCACAGGAGGAAATAAAAAACATTATAAAGCCTGGAGCTGCGGTGCTGGCGTGCGCTGGGAGTTAGCGGAGGGCACGGCGCGGGGCAGAGCTGGCGGCATTGCACCGGCTGCTGGTGCTGCTGGGCACGGGCACAGCGTGGGGGGCACCAGGGCAGCTGTGGCACGGGGCGTGCAGCCCGGCACTGCCACTGCTGCTCTGCACAAGGCAGACTCAGCCGACCCCAGGGCACCAGCATTACGGCCGTGGGCATCCTGTCAGCAGCGGGACAGCGCCTGGCTTCGCTGTAGGGCAGCGTCCTGGAGCTACTGAGACGTCAGAAACCAGCGCCTGGAGGAGCCCTTCCCATCAGCGGGGTTCTGTTTCCACCCTCTGAAGGAAGGAGGTAATTATCACCTCTGCAAGGAGCTGCGAGGCCTGTGGCTACAGCTGTATACAGGGAATAGCCGGCGTTGTTGCAGGGCTTCAGAGCGCCCGTGGCAGGCTCTGGCACCACCTGAAGTCAGCGCAGGTAACGGGCTGGGGGCCGGGGCCGCCTCTAACATCACACACACAGCGCTCAGCGGGGGCCTGCGTTGGGCTGGGGGCTTCCTCCCCGTGCCGTGGGTCTCGGTGGGGGAGTGCAGCCTCCTTCCTGCCTGCTGCTGTCCTGTAGTGAAGGAGCCTGCCTGTCGGGTGAGTCCCTTTGATATAGGGCAGCGGGAGCGTGTCGGCGCAGGCTCCTGTCCCGGCCGGGCGGTCGCTGTTTTGTTTTTGTTTCAGGTTTTTGCGTGCGCTAAGCTAAACAAGTGGGGAAAGCATAACAAAGTAACGGCTGCTATCACAAACACTAGATGTTATGCAAAAACAACTTAGGAAAGTGTTGTACTGGATTTATCTCCGCTCTGAGAGGTCAATGAGTCGCTTACCAAGAGATAGGAGGCTTTCGATGCGGACACGTGGAGGCAGTTAGTGCTGTTCCCCGAGAGGCAAACCTTTACTAAGGATGCACCCAGAAGCTACCATCCCACTGAACTGGTTTCCTGGGGATGTGCCTGCTAGCAGTGTTGGCACTGACTGGCTGCTCTTGCAGGGTGCCCGGGCCACAGCCAGGTTTTAGTCGCTGCCATTTTCCTTCCGAGCCCTTGGCACCCCGGGGAACAGCCTGGTGTGCCCGTGGAGCGGTCAGCCTGGGGACGCTGCCTTTGCTTGTCGTTTCGCAGGGAAGAAAGAAAAGAGGGGAATGAGCAAGGGTTGCAGGTGGCAGCCCAGGCCATGAGCGAGGGGGGCACCTCGTCCGGAGCTGCGAGGGCTGCGGTGTCCATGCGGGAGGGCTGCTGGGCTCTGCAGCACGGCGCTGGTGTGCGCTGCGGTCTGAGCAGCCCCCGTCCTCCTGCAGGGAGTCCCTGCCTCGGGTCAGGCCTGGGGACACCACGGGGCTACTCGGTGCGCTGTGCTGACCAGCGTCAGTGTGTGTGCCATAATCTCACCTGCGGGTAATTTTGGGGGGGTTGAAGACACAAACAATGATGCAGTGTGTTCAAATTGTCAGCTAAAGCTGGGTCAGCCTTAGCTCTGGCTTGCATTATTTAAATTTATCCGATTTTCTTCCTAAATTTGGATGCCTAAAAGTCTGTCAAACTGTCTGCAGCAGAAGTAAGCTATCGAGTTCCTAAGTCAGGAAACTGGTCTGCAACAGAAATTGTTTTGAGCATAATATTAAAACATTGATTTTTTTATTATTATTATTTTTCTTGGAAAAAAAAAGCCTAAGTAGGATTCATTTCTGAACCCCCGTTAACTTCATCAGATGCTCCGATGGCTGAGTCACCTGCCGCTTCCTGGGCGCCACGAGGCAGATGCCCCGACATGGGGGGATGGATGGAGGGATGGATGGCAGGGCTGGGGGGGCTGCGGGTGCGAGCAGGATGCCGTTCCTCTGCACACCGCGTCCTTCGGTTGCCTCGCTGCCTTTTGTACCCATATTTTTGAAATTGTAAACGCACCGAGGAAAGAGGAGGGAGCAGGAGGGATGTGGGCTCAGGCTGCTTTCTATCACTGCTGCTGGCAGGTGCTTCCCCAGCGCCCGCGGTGTGCTTCCTGCACGGGCTGCTCACAGGGCTCCACGAGCTCCCAGGGGCCGCGCTGAGCTCTGCAGTTCGGCCTGAGCCCCCCTCCTCTGCCCGGGGCTGGTGCATGCTGTGCACACTGACACTTCGGGTGCCTTGTCGTTCCCCTGGGCTTGCGCTGCCGCTGGGCTGCTCCTGCCCGTTACTTGGGTGTCCCGCTGCAATGCAGGAGCCCGATCCTCCTCTTCCTTCAGCACAGACGCCCTGAACACTGCGTCTCACTGCGTTTGTGAAACCCAGAAAAAGCCCCGAGCCCCAGGTTGAGGTCTGCCCACTGAGCGGGGCAGTGGGAAGCTCTGGTGCCTCCCAGCTGTCCCTGATACATGTAGGGTGCCAGTGCTCTACTGCCTGCTGCAGGAGGAGTTGCCTTTCGAAAAGGAAACTCCTGAACTCTCTCGTAGTGACACTTCACTTTTTATGGAGAAGCCTTAAAAATATATAAAGGTGTTATAATTACAGCTGAACCTGGGGAGTGCCTTATTGCTGACGCCTCAGGGATGTTGTTGTTAATTGTTTAAATCTCCTTTGTCACTGCTTCAGAAAACAGGAATAAGTTTTTCATCCATCATTGACTGTTTTGTTATAGTTGCTTAAGGGAAAAGGACCCCACTTACTTCAATGCAAAGAAAAGAAAACCACTGAACGCATTTCTCTAATAATGTTAGAATCGATGGTAATGTTAGACCATTGGCTCTACGTCACCTTTAATTAAGCAAGAAAAAAAATCCAGAATATTGGTAAGAGAGCCTGCTGGCAGGGGACTCCAGCAACGTGTCCTGCCCATGGCGTGGCGCAGCACCCAGCCTGCGGGGTGGGCCTGGGCACGGAGGGAGCACGGGGGGTTCCCGGGGAGCTGATAAAGCAGCAACCCCTGGAAAAGAGGAGGAAAAGCAGTGCAAAGTGTTCCGATTCCTCAGTCGGATCTGATTTGCCGTATCGGCTGTAGCTGGATAGGTTTTTCTCCTCCAGCCTGCCAGCGGGCTGAGCTCCAGCAGAGGAAGCGAAGGGGCACATGGGCTGGGGAGGTGGTGGGGCCGTGAGGCCGAGCGGCAAGCGGCCCTCTGGAAACAAGGAGTCGGAACCGCGTGTTCCTCTGCGGGCACAGGAATGGCATTTCGGAGTCTTGTCGGATATCCAAACAAGAGCTGTGCCTTGCTAAGGTGTGCAGAGTTCAAATTACAGCTTAAGCTCTGCGCCTGCAGGAAGAAATCAAAAAAGAATTAAACCGAACTGACCGGATTGCATCGCAACACTCGCAGCTGTCAGAGCCCGCGCGCCCGGCGCCAGGGTGGGCGTCTGTTGGGTACGGCCGGGGCTGCTGCTGTGCGCACCACGAGGAGTTTCTGAACTGATTCGCAGGGAGAACTTGAAGTGGCATAAACTAAGAAAAGCTCACGTCCCAAATACTCAGTCATTTGTCCTATGTCTTCAAACGAGCCATCGGAAGCCGCCTGCGAGGCCTCTGTCCTTTTTGGGATGACCCCAAGTCTCTGTTTCTCGGGTTTTCTGCATACAGCTGCCTGGTTGCCAAGGCTCGCTCCTGAACTTGCTGGAAGCAGCAGATTACATCCAGGACTGAATGATCACATCTGGTTTTTGACTTTGGAGAAGCTGCTGTTTATTCGCTGGGACTGCGTGGTGCTACTAGCCCAGCTGGCTGCCGTTTAGGAAACAGGACCCGCGTCTTTCTTAGAAATCTGCACGGCACTTCAGGGCTCGGAGCAGCGCCTGCAGCCCGAGCTGTCTGCCCGGCAGGACGGGCCGGGACCAAGGCAGCTGCCTCGGCTTTCAGAGGGGATGCTGGGCACGCTCATGCCATGGGGAGGTGCTGGCGATGGGAAGGAACCTGCTCCAGGGCTGCTGGGGGGGCTGAGGGAGGTGGGCGCTGCGTGAGGAAGGGGGCGGCTCTCAGGGGAGCGGGGCCGTTTGCCTCTCGGCATGATTGCAGCGAGGCAGAGGGCAGCGTTTCCAGGCTGACCCTGTGTACCCGTAAGGTGGCTGTGGCAATGGGGTGAGGGCTGGCAGGAGGCCCCGGTGCTCGCCTTCCCAGAGGAAATTTTAGAGGTTTCCTGGAGGAAATGTTTAAGGTTAAACGGAGAGGTTTGCATTGCAGGAGCCCGGCAGGTTTCTGGCCACATGTAGTAACGGTGCCTGGGCTGGGGAGCTGAAGCACCCTCACCTTGCACAGCTGCCTGTGCGGCCCTACAGTGCCCTTAGCGCCCTCCCCTCCATCAGTGGGGTGGCTGCCGGGCAGGTCGGGGGCCTCGGGCTTTGCTGGGAGCTCCGTGCACAGCGGGAGCCCGCGGAGCTGAGGCGAAGGGGAGCGTGGTGGTGGCCGAGGGTGCCTGCGTCTGCTGAGCTGGGTGTGCTGAGCGGGGCGCCGAGGGGCTTTAGGGCAGCTGCAGCGTGCTGGCCACAGGGGTGCTTCCACTGGCAGGAAAGTGGGTAGGAAGGTGCTTCCATCTCCGGCTGGAAAAAGGGCAAAGCAAGGGAGAGGAATTAAAGGGAGGCGAAGGAGACAGAGGAAAGGCAGAGCTCAGAGGAAAACAGTGCTGCTGCACAGCCTGACAGGCACTGGGGGAAGAAGCGCCTGGGCACGGTGAGCAGGCAGGCGGGGAGGGAAAGGGAGAGTAAAGTGAGACCGAGAAGGGGATACTCAGGGAGCTCGAGACCCAGAAGGAGATGTTCAGGGAGCTCGCTGGGCCCAGCAGCACAGGAGGGCTCTCACACGGCCCGAGGACACGTGTTTGGTCTCAGCTCCTGGCAGCTCTTTGCAAGACCGTGTTTGTGGCTGGGGGCAAGCAGGGTTCTGCTGGAGCTTCTGCTGGGGCTGAGGCTGTTTGCTGTAAGGCTCGGAGCTGTGTTGTACCCGGCACTGCACATCCAGGCGTGAGGAGCGCGCTGTGCGCTGTCCCTGTACCCACACCCCGTCCCTACAGGTGCACGGCACACGCCCTGTGTTTTGTGGGTGCCTGTGGAAGCAGTGCAGGATGGTGTTGGCTGCCACTGACGTGAAGGGCTCCCGAAATGTGGGCAGGGCGATGCCGTCTGTTCGGAGGTGCGTGGGTGTGCGCTGCTGGCCGAGGGGGAAGCACCCCTGCGAGTACTTCATTGTTGACTTTGTGTGCTCCTCTCCCTTATTAAGTGCAGCGGTTTGAAAAGTGGCTGAGCTTGCCATTAATCTAACTTATTCCACGTGACAATTTTTAAAAATTAATCTCTGTGGTGTAATTATGCTGTCAGGACGACTTGCTCAATTTTCTGCTTTATCCACCACAGATTCCAGTAACTTTCTAGACCCAAAACGCTCCTTTCCCGGCGGTTTTTCCTGCCCGCGTGCGGATGCGTTGCAGTGAAGCCGTTGTCTGTGGTGCCTTCCCCCGGGCTGCTGTGTGTGCAGGTGTTGCCTGCCGAGCCTGGCCTCGCTGCGGATCCCAGCAGCTGCACCCCGCTGCCCGCGGCCGCTCAGGTCTTGTCAGCCCGCTGGGTGTCTGTCGTGCCCCTGGGTCTGTGTAAGAAGGAGCCTTCAGGGTCATTCCTGCGGCTGGAAAGGCCGTCTGCGAATTGAGAAAGTCTGCTTTGTGCTTATACAAATTGAGAACCCATCAGTTGCTAAAAATACCCCGCGTTTAATCTGGGAGCCTTGCTCGGCGCTGCCGGGCGTCCCCGGGCTCTGGGCACAGCTGAAGGGCAGGTGTCCAGCGCCGTGCTGCTGCTCATGGCTCAGGCCTTGCTCCGTTTAAATGACCGCTAATTAAACATTACCAGGTCACTACCGAAGGTTTGTTTGGATTATCTGAGGAATTACTGCATTCACCTTGCCTGTAACATTGCTGGAAAATGTTCTTGGCCCCCAGGAGCCGGGAAGTGCCGGGCAGAATGGGGCAGGCAGCAGCACAGGGCCCGGGGCAGGGCTGGGAGGTGTCTGGGGCCTGCTGCAGGGCCGGGGCTGCTGACAGCGCCCAGGGGCAGGGTAGGGGCAGGCAGGAGCAGGCAGGGTGCCTGCCTCACCGCCTCACTCCCTGGTCTCGCTGTGTCCCTGGAGGGATGATGATGATGAGGAGGAGGCCGATGCTTTCACCTCTGTGACTGCTACGGCCTTGCTCATGCTGAACTTGGGGAAAATTGGCTTCTCGAGGGAGCCGATGCGCTGGCCTGCTGAATGTTGCTGGTTGTTTCTGTACTTCGGAAGGCTCCCACACATGGAAACATTTTAATTTCCCCACCAGCTACACGGCTCTCGCTTCAGCCGAGAGCAGCTCGAGTCTCCAGGCCGGAGACGTGTTTTTGTGCTCTGCAGATGTTATCTGCTCAGCCTGTTTGCTCTCTCGTGCATAAGGGAGAGGTAATGGAACTGCTGAAATGTCTTAATAACGAACTTAAACTGCCATTAGCCAATGCCACTTCCTCCGGAGACACTGCCAGCCTCAGTCGGGTGCAGCCGAGCCGCAGCAGCGTGGCGCTGGGGAGCGGCGCTGCCGGCACTGCCCGGTCCTTCACAGCGCCCTGCCGGGGGCTCGGGGCTGCACGGAGCCCCCCCAGCGGCACCCGAACCTCCTCGCACCGTGCCCGTGGGGCAGGCTGCCGCCTCTGCTGCCGGCTCTGCCTCTCGGAGCTGTCTGCTCTCACTGGGGAGCTCTGGGTGAGCGCTGCCGGCTGCTTGTTGCAGGGCGCAGAGCAAGGCTGTGTTTCCTTGTGGGTGTCCGGAACACCCCTCGGTCTGCAGCAGGGATTTTGAAGGGCAGCTGGGCTGGCTGCGCTCTTTGAAGCCGTGTCCCTCCAGTGCAGCCTCTGCCCCTCGCTCTGCCGGTCGCAGTGCACTGGGGGTGCCCGGGCTGGAGCCTCGGCCATGCTGCTGCGGGCCCGGGACAGTTCGGCTGTCAGTGCCCGTGCTACAGTAAGCAGCTAGAGGGACTTCTGACCACACAGCACTATTTTGGCAGGTTTTGTGACTCTCTAACTTTAGAAAAATAAACCTTGCCACCTGCATTTTCCACCAATCCGTAGCCATTGGCTGTCACTGGAGCATTGAGGACGCAGCCAGCCTCAGGTCTGTTCTCACAAAGCCCGTGCGTGCTGCAGGGCCTTACACACACCAAAAGCACCTTCTGCTGTTTACATCTCTCATCTGCTCCTCTTACCCAATTGTTGTGTATTTCGTAAGCTTTTCTGAGCTCCCAGTGCCTTTTCCCCCCAGTACTTCCCCTGGAAGAGTTCTGTTTTAAAGCCTTCCCCTCCAGCCGTGGGGTGAGGCTGTTCCTACCTGCCCAGCGCCACCCCCGCTGCGTGGCTGTGCCACAGCCTGGCCCGCTGCAGGGGCTGGGGGGTCCCCGCCTGCTGGGAAGCCTTTGGACACGTTTGCTGGTTAAAATAATCCCGACGTGTCAGCCTGGGTTTGCCCACCACGCTGCTCGCTCGCTACCTGTGCTTGCACCGGGGGGTTCTTTTCTTAAGGACTCGTAACCCCCCGCTCCTCGCGGTATCTAGGGCGCTGTCACTGCTCCTCCTGCTCTGCCCCGAAAGCTGAACCGCGTGCAGGCAGCTCGCTGCGGGAATTTCTAAACTCTGAACTTGGTTAAGTCTTTTCTTTTCTCTGCTGTTTAACCATGTGCTCGTTATGTCTTTTTCTTCCCTTATTTGCCTATGCCTTAAAAAAGTTCATCTAGCTTCTCTTCCTTCTGGCTTGGTCCAGTTGCTTTATCTGTTGTCTAATTATTTTAAACTTCCCTTTCCTTTCCGCTGTGCATGCAGGCCCCTCTAGATTCTGTAGTAAAATAACCAAATTTGCGTTTTTCTAGCACTGTCCCCTGCTACCCTCTGGTGCTGTTATCCCCTCGGCCGGCTCCCGTGGTCCCTGGGCGCAGGCTCGCTGGGGGTGCCCCGAAGTGAGCGAGCTTCCCGTTACCCCAGGCTGTCGCTGCTCCCCCACACCCGGCTCTCGCTGAGCAACCTTCACTCTCCAGCCGCTTCCTCGGCCGCTGCCCCACGGCTTGCCCCGTGCCCTTGCTGCTGGCAGCCTGTGCGTGGTTCCCCTGCGCTCTGCTGGGCTCAGAGCCTCCAAACCCTGCGCTGACAGAGAGCACCCAGCCCGGGAGAGCTCCCGCAGTTACCCCATGAGTGCGCTGGGAGGAAGCCACCTCTCGGCCCGCGGCAGGGCAGGTCGGGCTGTCGCTGTGTTAGAGCCGTGCTGGGCCTGCCCGCAGCGTGTGCTGGTGTGATTGTCCCTGGGGACGGGTCCTGCCAGACCCAGTACGCTCGGGCACTGTGCACGCTCAGGGCGAGGCGGGTTGGGGTGGGTGTGGGGCTGGGGCTGGGGGCTCTGCAGGGACCCACCGCGAGCAGGGCAGCGGCACCAAGCCACCGCGGGCACCCAGCGCTGCCCGCGCGTAAAAATAACCCAGCGGAGCCGTAAACAAGCTATTTCTGTCTGGGGGGGTGACCACATGTCGGTGACTCACGGCCTTGCCATGCTCGGACACTCAGGGCTTGCCCCGTGCCCCCGGTGCGCACAGCAATGGGGTCTGGCAGGGCTGCAGGCCTTGGGTACGAGGTGCGGGGCCGGCTGCCTCCTGCTGTGGCCTGGCTGGCACACGGGGATGTGTCCTTCCCCATACAAGTCCCATAATTTGTATGGCAGTGAGCAGTGCCATGAATGAGGCACTCCTCGTTTTCTGTAGGCCTTTTCCCTACCCAATTCCAGAGATTCTCATTGACAAGAGCGGGTAAGGCTTCCAGGAGCCACAGCTGCCTGTCCCAGAGCTGTATGTTAGCTTACCTTCCCCCCACTCCACGTGCTCAGACAAACCACCTGCACTGCGCGAGGCTGGAGCAGAGCCCCTCCGTGCCGCCTCCATCGCCGAGCGCTCGGGGTCGTGCGGCCTCACGCAGCTACCGCGGCTGGCGGGGCCCAGCGGGGGGCTGAGCAGCTGCGGGTCGGAGGGAAGCGCTGCTGCTTGCCGCGGGGGTGGCCGTGCCAGGCCCCTCGCCGCCCGCAGCCAGGCCAGGAGCTGCCTCATGCTTTGGCTGGCGCTGGAGGAGCTGCCGCCCACCTGCCCTGGCTTGTGCGGTTGCTGCGGCCCCCGTTGCAGCTCCCCGCGTGGCAAACGGGCGGACCCCAAGCGTGCCCATCTCCTGCACCTGAGCCAGAGCAAGAGGAAGGCGCCCGCGCTCTGCCGGAGGTAAGGACCGGGGCGGCGGGCGGGTGCTGGAGGTGAGGATGTGACGGGCGCTGCCCTGGGGCCGCTGGCAGGGCAGGTGGGGCAGCGGGAGCCCCGCGGAGCTCCCTGCGGGCGGCCAGCCCTGAGCCTGAGGATGCGGGGAGCTGCGGGGCCGTGCTCGGCTGTGTGCTGCCTGCGGGGGGTCAGGGCATGCTGCCTTTGGTGGGGGCGAGCCGTGGGGCCCAGCTCCCTGCCGTGGGGGTGCCGGGCAGGGCGAGGGCGGAGGGAGAAGGGAGGAGACCGGGCAGAGGCTCCCTGCTGCCTCTCGGGGATGTGGCACTGGGGCAGGACGGGGCTGGCCCAGGGGGTGCTGCGGGGCTGTGGCCGTGGCAGGACACACGGGGTGATCCCGTTAACCACCGCTGCCGGACGGGTTCCTGCCCACGTTGCAGGGCTGCAGGAGCGGAGCTGGTGGCCTCGGCACTGCGGGGGCAGAGCCTGAGCCCTGTGCACCCTCCTGTCCTCGCCTTCGCCTTCAAAGCCTTCTGTCTCCCTCGTGGGTCCCTCTCCTTTCCTCTCATCTGCGTTCCTCCTGGTGTGCTCCCCGCGGTGCTTTTCCTCCTTGCTCCCGTCTTACCTACCTAAACCAGCCGTTTCTCTTTCCTTTTCATTCCTTGCCCCCTTTCCATAACACCGCTGCTTTTGACCAGAGCTTTGCTGTGGGCTCGTGGTCGCTCTCCCCGTTCCTGTTGCGAGGGCACCTCTTGGGCACGTTCCTGGGGCGTTTTGTAGGGCTGGGCTCCAGGCCCCCCAGCAGCACGACTTACCGCCTGTCCCTCGCCGTTCACATTTCAGGTGTGCTCTCTTTTTTCCAGCCAGCCCTCCGCTGTCCGAACGCCTCCCTTCCTTTCACACACAATAGCCCCACAAGGGGAGCGAGTGAGAAGCCCAGGCTGCTTTGGTGCTGCGGCCGGGCGGTGGCCCCGTGCGCCAGCCCCCCCAGCATCGTGCAGGACGTTGCCCCTGCCGCCTGCGGCATCGCCCCGTGTTTGCTGTGTCTGGGGCTGCCTTCCACAGGGGCCTGCTGCTGGTGGCACAGGAGCTCGCGGTGCTGCAGCAGGGGGAGAGGCTCGCACAGGTACCTTCAAATGTCTGCTCTGTGAGGAGCAAGGGAAGGTGCCTGACTTTGCCTGCCTTACGCTGTGGCAGGTGCTAGCTGCGTTTATTTTCAACCTGAGGAGCTCTGTGAGAGGTGTGTCTCACAGCCAGCCCCCCCTTGCTTTTTCTTGACGTGCCCTGACTGCTGCTTTACCTAAAACTCACTCCTGTGTGTGATTTGTGGTGCCCAGGGCAGCTCTGGCAGGATTGCACTGGCAGGTGGGGGCGAGGCGTGCTGAGGGGCTGCGGGTGCTGGCTGGCTCCGGGGCGCTGCAGTGAGCAGGGACTGCGGCACCGCGGGGCTGAAGGGCTGCGAGGATGCTCCTGGAGCTCTCGGAGGGATCGTGGCGGTGAGCCTGCCTGGGGAAGGCAGCGTCTCAGAGCACTGCTCAGTGGGACGCACTGAAAATAATTTCCCTGGGCTTTGGTATCGATTCGCAGAGAGCTCACATCTGAGTGACTGCCCTTGAGTTCAGGGGAACGTTTTAAGTACCTGAAGGTACTTTCCCTATCGATACCGAGGAGCTCAGGCCCTGGCCGGTGTCACACGCTGTCCTTCCCCAGCCCGGCTTCTCGCCCCCATCCAGCAGGGCGGAGGCAGCGTGCTGCTGCCTGCCTGGCAGGGCCCGAGCGGGGCAGGCTGTGGGGAGATCTGGTGGCTCTGCATTTTTCTCAGCGCTGAATTTAGCTGCCGCATGTTTTCCTCACGAGGCATTTCGTGATGCAGAGAAGTGCTAATGCTGAAGGAGCTCGGCCACCACCAAACAGGCTGAGGCCAGGCTGCGGTCACCGTGCCCCTCGGCTCCTGCGCACAGGGAGCGGCTGCTCCTCCCTCGGCTGCCTCGGCAGTGGTGGAAGCGGCCGCCTGAGTGGGAGAGGGCCTCGGATCCTGAGCACAAGTTTCCAATATTTGACTGGAACATCAGACAGTTCTTCATTGGAGCTGCCAGATGCCAAAATCAGCTGCAAGCTGCCTGTACCCAGCGGGATCCTTGCCAGACGAGGGAGTCCAGCAGGGTTGATGCAGATAAGTCTTGCCAAGCGCTGAGTATCTCCTCCAAGGCTCTGAAGGCCTGCATCTTCCCCAGGCCCCGGCTGGATCTGGGGCCAGCCGCACCCACAGAGCTCAGCTCTCCTTCGGTCGGTCCAAGGTCAGTGCTCTCCCTTGTCTGGAAGTGCCCAAATGCAGCGGGAGCTCAGGAGGTGCAGGTTGGGTCCAGCCTCCAGCCATCCCTGGCACAGCCGCCCGCATCCACCTTGGCCGGCTCGGGGCAGGGGCACGCAGCAATGGGGCAGCCGGTGCCAATGCGGACACGGACCTGGCCAGGCACCTCTCACACCTGAATTTGCTTGAAAGAGATTTTGCTGGGAGCAGCAACTGAAGGCCCAGAGGCGCAGGAGCGGGGCAGCGACAGAGGTGGTGCTGGGGTCGGGGTGCTGGGCTGGCCGCGGGGCAGGCCGCAGGGGAAGGCTGCACCTGGGCTCCCCACTTCGTGCACAAAACGCAGACCCGGGGAGTTTCGCCTCACTTGTGCGGAGCTAACTGATATTTTGAAATTAGTAATTTTCCATTTTTCAATTGGCATTTGCCATTTACTTTTAGTTTAACAAAGTGCTATATTGACGGCTGTTTCCCTCACTGATACAGTTGGGTAATTTGGGATATAATTTCGGAAAGGTTTCAGTCCATCCAAGCTCGTTATTTTTCAATCAGTAAACTATTTGCTTGACAAACTTATTCCATTTGTATTTAAAATAGTCTGGATGCTGTGCTGATAAGAGGAGGGAAAAGCACTACAAAGGGGACAGCAAGGTTTGAAATACTCAGTCTGCAAGGCAGAAGAGGAGAGGATCTCAGGCTTGTGGTGCAGGCCACGTCTCTGACGCCCTGTGGGTGCGGTGGCATCCTGGGCCGTGCTCCCAGCTGCGTGGGGTGGGGGATGTGGCTGCAGGTCTCACCCTGCGCTGGCACCGCTCTGCAGTAGGGACAGACAGAGCTCCTGTCCGTCCCTGACCTTCAGCTGTGGCGAGGGGCGGTGGGTGTGCAGTGTGAGCACGGGCCCCGATTTATTGCCGTGCCGTTGGTTTTGCTGTTACTCAGCAGTGACCGTACGGTGAGCGGCACAGGGGCCGTGCGGCGCTGGCAGGCTGCTGTGCTGAGCGGCCGCCAGGCAGAGAGGGCACTGCAGTCTGCGTCCTCGTCTCACCCGGCCCACGTCCCTGCAGCACGGCGGGGGCTCGGAGGCCGCCGGCTGCCCCCTGCATGCACCAGGCTCGCCCCAGCAGGGCCCAGTGCGTGCGGGAGAGCTGAAATGCTGCTCTGTGCACGGGAGAGCTCCCCTGGCTGCCCCTGTGCGCTCCTGAAATCACAAAAGCAAGGCTTTATTTTTAAACAATGGCAATTCCACTTTAAATACAGCGTCTGTAACGGAGACTGCTCCTGCGTGTTTCCTCAGGGGTGAGGATGCAAATTGCCCAGTCCAGGTCTCCATCCACCACCTCCTGGCTTCCACCAGGCAGAGGAGCCTTTTAAAATATCAGGGCACTGCAAAAACTAATGGAAACGGTTGCGTCTATTTGTTAGTCCTATCTATTCATGTGTTACTTCATTCCCTTAACAGCCAGGGTTGCTTTCTGGTATGGCACGTGCCCACAAGTCCGAGGGAACATGAGGTGTGCAGGCAGCAGCAGCGATCCCACTGGAGCTGGCGGGGCAGGACCTGCCCTGCACACCCAGGCAGTGAGCTGGGACAGAGTTGTCCATCACCTGCTGAGGGCTCTCCCAAGCAGGGCTCACCCTGCTCTCCCAAGACAGAAGGCAATTTTTAAGTATACCGACTCCTCAAAGAGTGTGTGGTAACGTTCCTTGTGTCGCCCCTCTTGTGGCATTCCCTTTTCAAGTCCAGCTGAGATAACCCGAAGCGTTCCCGAAGCTGTGCCGAGCGAGGGCTGCGTGCTGCCCCTTTGGGCGTGGGGCTTGACAACTCGCCCGCTTCCTGCCCTGTAACACCGTACCAGCTGGGAAGCCTGGCGGGACTGCTCGGTGCTGCAGCACATCCCCGCGCCGTGCCAGGGCAACCCGCCGGGCCTGCCGCTTCCTGCTGCGTTCAGCCGCTTACCTGGGAACTGCCCAGCTCCTGCAGGGAGCGGCTGGGGGGCCGCGGGGCTGCTCCTGGGCTGAGGCACTGGCAGGGACACGAGGAGCTGTGAACAGGGATGTGGACGGACGGACTCCCGTGGGCCTGCAGCTGCGTGTCGTGCGCGGCCGCCTGGCGCTGCGTGGAGCCGCGGTGCTGAGCAGTTTGCTGCTCCTGGCAGAGAGTCGCTCCTGTTACCCCTAGAGCGTCGGTTATTACACGCCTGAGTAAGGATCATGCGGATTACCAGATTGCTGTAAAAGGATTTGATGGCTTTAGGAGTTCAGGGAGAGGCTTCTGGGATCCTGCCCAGCAGCGTCTCGTGCCCCCCGTGCCCCTCGTGCTCGCTGTGTGGGGCCGGGCGCCTGGGGTGCGGTGAGGCCGGGGGATGTGGGGTCTGGGGCTGCCCCATGCTGTGTGGGGACACTGCAGGTGGCCCTGTCCCAGGGCTGGGGTGGGCTCGCTCCTCGGCTTCTTTAAGGCTGCTGAGTTTCAGGGCAGTAAGACAGATCCTCGGCCTGGCTTCCTGTACAAACACGATCAGCACGGGTGATAAGTGAGGAGGATTTGAGATTTTTATCCATGAGATGCACACTCGAGGCTGTCATCACGTGGCCACCTCAGTGTGTTTTATGGCTGTGCTGGATATGAGGAGATGCGCAGAGGTGATTAAAAAATAGAGAACTGGTAGCTGAATCCATTTAGTTCTTGTACCCGGGATCTCATCCTGCCAAAGCAAAGCGAGACAAAACGTCACCACACGGGCAGTGCCGTCAGCTGGGGCTCTCTCTGCACCACCCGAAGGCAAAGCCAGCGTTTATGGGGCCGGGTGGCATCGCCTGAAGTACGCCACATGGGGACCCACGGGTTTGGGTTTGCTGCTGCAGGAGCTCAGCGGGAGCATTGCCGAGGGCCCTTCTGTGCTGGAGTTGCAGCGCGCTGGGTGCCCTGTGGCGCCAGGCTTGGAGAGACTCGTGTTGTTGCTGGTCCTGCGGCGCTGATTTTGGCACGGACCTCCCAGCGTGACCCGGAGCAGCACAGCAAGGCCTCTTCCTCCTGCTTTTCCTTTCTGCAATAACAGCCATAAAGCCGCAGAAAGAAACAGGCAACAAAGCAATCGTTGGGAGGTGTTTGGCAATAGCCCCGGGCTCAGCCGAGCGCACCAGCCCAGCTCGCTGCGGTTCCCGTCCCGCAGCACGGCACCGTGCTCAGTGCAGGAACAGGGCCTGCCGGGCCTTGCTGTGCTGTGCTGGCTGCGTGTCGTGTCGTGTCGTGTCGTGTTGTGTTGTGTTGTGTTGTGTTGTTGTTTGTTTGTCATGTTAGACATTGGAATCGCTTGCAGAAACAGAGCCGTGCAGCCGGGTTCCATCTCTGCCAGCAGGGCACGAGGCACTGACTGTCCCATCTCGGCACGTGCCGCCTGCTAAAGCTCCGGAGCTGCTCGGTGTCCCTGAGGTGTGCCCGTGCTAGCGAGGAGCAGATGGTAACACCCCGTGGGGTGGCTCCAGGAGCCGCCGAGGGCAGTAACGTCCCCGGTGATCTGTGCGCAGTGAAAGCCCCGCTGTGCACAGGGGCATGGAGCAGTGGGGCTGGGCACGGTCCTGTTTTGAGGTGCTGAGTCAGGCTGCAGGCTGCAGGTCCCCCACGTGCCATTTCACAGCGTGCTCTGCTCGTGCTCTGACAGAGGGATCCTCAGGACGGTTCGTGCTGTGTGGAGCCAGAAGTGGCCATCGCCAGCACGCCCTGGCTGTGCCCCGGAGCTGTGTGGGAGCAGCCCAGTCCGTGCCGTCTCCTCGTCGGGCAGGGGCGTAAATGGTTTGGAAGGCTCTGGCTGAGGTGTGGCCGTGGGTCGCTGTCTGGTTCGGGGTAAGCTCAGCCACTGACTCACCGGGGCTGGAATCTGTATCCGTCGGGTCGGGTCGGTGGAGCCCTCCCAGTAACTCTTTGCTTGATATTTCCGAAACTTCTCTGACCGTGTGCTCGCTGGGCCGGAGCACAGCTACTGCCACAAAGCAGGCACGAGCCGTGTGTTTTAAAAAGCAAAACCCAGCCGGTGTCTGAATGTGTTCCTGCGTGACTCGAGTGCATCTGCACAGGCACTTCCATCACTTACGGGCAGGGGCTGGGCTTTCCGTAACCACCGCCCTCCTGCTTGGGGTGCGGTGGCTGAGCTCTGCTGCCAGGAGGAACTGATGCTCCCTGAAAGAGAGCCGTGTTTGTGTCGTCACAAACCCTGAACCTGCGGCAGCTCTGCAGTGAGATTGCTGCTGCTTTGCTGTGTTCAGGCAATAACAGCCTGAGCAGCTCCGCAGGGCTCCCCGGACCCGGGGGCTCCTGGTGCCGGCACTGCCGCTGGCCATCGCGGCACCCTGCGTGGTGCTGCCGCGGGGCCCTGCCCCTGAGCGACAGCTCTTAATTGGAGAATTAATTTGGCTCCAGGCCCTGGCTGAGCAGCAGCGCGTGGCACAAATCCTCCCGGCGGGAGCACGTGGAGGCCGCGTGGAGCTCCGGGTGCGGGTGTCCCCGTGCCCGCAGCCCCGCCTGGCATCGGCACCGCCGGCAGGGTGGGAGCAGGAGCTCCTGCACGTCTGCAGGGGGCTTTGATGGTACGGGGCCAGCAGCCTTCTGAGCGCCAGGCAGCCCCCCAGCCCGCTTTCTGTGAGCAGTAGCCCTTGTGTCAACAGCGGCCGAGCGCGGCAGCGAGCGCTGTGTAACGCGGGCCGTGCTGCTCGGTTACAGAAGCAGCCCAAACAAACAGCCCCAGCGGCTGCCTCGCGCCCTGCTCAGAGCAGCGGCGTTTCTGGGGCTTGTCCGTGCCCATGTGGTGACCTTGGGTGTGCGGGGCTGTCGGCGTTACCCAGCTCTGGCAGAGCAGAGGGAAGCTCCTGCAGCATCGCAGAGCTCGGCGCGGCCCAGACAGGTGCTTGGGGCCACGCTGGGTGCACAGGGCCGAGGGCTTGCTGCTTTCGCTCTCCCTGGGCTTCCTGCCCGAGGGCTGCCGAGCCCATAGCCAGAGACAAGCAGCGTGTGAGGGCAGCCGTGCTCCCTGCCCCAAGCTCGCCTTCCTGCAGCCCCTGCCCTGCTCCCCCTGCCCTTAGCGTGCTGTCGGCACGGGGCGGCACGGAGCAGCCTGAAGCCCACCGCTAAGTAAGAGCTGAGTTCGGCTGCATTCCTGGGTCAGGCCGGGAACTGCTCCTCTAAGTCAGGCAACACGTGGTGTAGCTCCTTGTGGCGCACTTAGCAGTCATTAAACCCGATTTCTACGCTGTGCTAATGTAAGATAATCATCTTCCAGGCAACCGGTAAATTGTAATTTGGCCCCATGTTCGTTAGTGGTACCAATAATTAGCGCGGGTTTTCGTATCAGAGGAAGAGTTGACATGAACAGAGTAGCGCCGGGCTCTGCCTGCGCAGCGGTGCCACCAGGGCTGTGCCACCTGCATGCCCGGCCGAAAATCCCGGCAGAGCTGTGTGTGCTGGTCTCTGAGCGGGGCTCTATCGGCCCGATGTCAGCGCGCTGCCCGGGGATGTGATCTCTGAGCAATGGGGCTGCCAGCGGGGAGGTGGGCGGCACGGAGCCGTCTGTGCTGGCCGTTGGGGCAGAAACGGGCACACAGAGCAGGTTGCTGGACCTTGGGGCAAGAAGACATCTCAACTTTCTGAGCAAAGCTGCAGGAGAAGGTCAAGCTGTATGGAATTAATTTGGTTCCCGATAAAGATGGTTCCTTGCTCAAAGTACAGCTGTCTTCTGCGTTGTCATTGCTCCTGGTTGGATTTATTTCAAAGGTGAATGAATAAAGGGAAAGGGTTGTAATTTAAGGGACCTGTTTTTTCCCCTCCTGGTGAGGGCACTTCGGGCTCTGGGGCCTCCTTGTTCCTTTAGGGCTGTATTGCAGAATGTGTAGTTTGGAAACGTGAAGCAAGGAGCTGGTACCAGAGCTGTGCAGCTGCTCCCATCGGTACGTGATCATTTCAGGAGGGAGCTGGAGCCTCACCCGGGCCCTGCAGAGCTTGCTGGGTTTGGTTGGGCCAGACAGAACAAAAAAGATTTGCCTTTAACTGCCTGAGCCAATTATGTTCATTCTCTTCCTCAGGGTCGATGTTCAAGGGAAAACTGCAAATACCTTCACCCACCACCACACTTAAAAACGCAGCTGGAGATAAATGGACGCAATAACCTGATTCAGCAGAAGAACATGGCCATGCTGGCCCAGCAGATGCAGCTTGCCAATGCCATGATGCCTGGAGCCCCCTTGCAGCCTGTGGTACGTGCGCTTTGGGGCTTGGGTTGGTGACCACGAGCTGGTGCAGGCTGAAGGGAGTTAGCGGGTGCGGGTGGCTGTAAGAGCCCACAAAAGTTGGTAACTGGTGGAGAAATCAAACAGCAAGAGGCTGGTCTGTCTGTGTACTGCTTCATTCTGCCTCGCCTGAATCAACGTTGCTTCATGTTTTGTTGAATTAATTCGTCTGTGTAACGTCTCTCCTAATTTTGAGAAAGTGAGCGATCTGTGTGGCAGTTCAGTAAACAGACGTTTCCTTTGCAATTTCTTGTGCTCGAGGAAATTCCTGGGTTTGAGAAGATTCCCACTGGATGTTTTCCATTCATTCAGGGGAACCTTCTCAGAGTTACTTGCTGGACTGGACTTGGGTTTTTACAGCCCGTTGTAAGCAGAGAGCAAAGCTTGCCCCGCGCTGCGCGGCGTGTGCTGGGCCGCTGTGTGCCACCGGCAGATCGGGCTGGGCAGGGGGAGCAGCGCCTGCTGATAACCACACCGCCTAGAACAGGCAAAGGAGGGGAAAAGGGCTATCAGCAACCTCTCATCTGGCCGCAGGGCAGTGTAATCACGTAGTGCACCACACGTGTTCCTCTCCGGTACGCGTGCGCAGTGCCGGGTTTGGCGCCAGCGCAGGGATGGGGCTCGGTCTGCGGTGACCGTGGTGGGCGCCCGCCAGCCAGACACACTGCAGAGCAGAACGCCCTGCGCTCGTTCTCTAACGCAGTCGTGAGAGATCGCTGGAGCTAACCTGTGGGTAAAGGTGGCCCAGCAAGCTTTGGACACAGCCTTGTAGCCCAGACACTGTAGGGTACCGAATAACGCACCGGGGAGGCTGGCGCGTTCTGCGTAAAAGGTCACACAGCGCTTCCCCCGCTGAAGCTCTGCCTTCTGACGGGTAAAATGGCAGCACGGGAAAAGGGAGCTGGGAAACAAATTATATTGATATCTGCCTTAGCACTTCCCTGGCAGTTCCTTGGTTCCTTACTGGAGAAGTTAGGACTTGGCGAGTTGCATCTACCTGCAGACACCTTGCAGGAGGGAACGTGCTCCGTTAGGCGAGCTCTTCGGCACTGCTTCATTTGTGACAGGCTGTACTCAGAGTAAATGCTTAGGAAAAATCAGCAGAGCAGAAGGGGCTCTCGTACTTGTGCTAAATTGTGACTTGGCCCCATGTTTTGGGGGTCTACCAAATTGCAGTAAGTATCCTGTAGCCCATCTGATGTAGTTAATGCAGACTTCCTCTTCCATAGGGCTTTATGCCTCGTCTGGTTCAAGAAGTGTACGTGGGGGAGAAAAGCAGAAATGTTTTGGAGGGATCTTCGCAGTGACTTGTTGGCATCAGTTACCAGCATGAGAAGAGAGGGCGTGTTGTTTTCTCCTTTTGGCCATCTTTTTGTTAAACAAAATTTCATGCAGCACCGAAGGAAGGAAGTGAGCTAAGGCGGCGTCAGCGCGTGAGCAGCGGGTGCGGTGGCACCGTGCTGCTGCCAGGGCTGCTGCCAGGGCTGCTGCCTCCTGATCAGAAACCACGCGGGGTGTGTGTGCGGCCAGGCAGCTCAGACGCAGGCTGTACTTTACGTGCCTTAACTTCAGAGCAACCTCAAAGTGATTTTTCAATTTCTAAACAGACGTGTACACACGCCGCAATTTTATTTTATTTCCTGGTTTGAGGACAGCGATGCAGCACTGGTGCCAGCACACTCATGCTGGGGCTATGACAAAGCTGAACAGCCAAAGTGCTGCAGACAGTAAAAGCCACTACTTCACGTGTCCTTCCCTGTTAACTTGTTCTTCTCCATTACCTTTTGGTCTGCTTGTTTCATAAATGATAACCCAACGCATCTCCTGTGGTTTTATACAAAGCAGCGTGTAGATAGACAGCAATATTGAGGTAAACATGAAAAAATACTTAGTGCAGTGCTTCAGAGTAGCAGTCCTTTTTGCTATAAGGAGAGGCTAGCATCAGGGTAATGGTTAAACTGAGGTTCTGCTTCTGCGTGTGTGCAGCTGGCTGCAGGATAGCTGCGAGCTCCGGCAGAACACGAATGGCTGGGGAAGAACAGTGTTACCTTGTCGTGGCCGAAGGCTGTGGGGTATTTACACAAACGTCAAGTGATCTTGGTAGCAAATCAGCAGGATGGTCTTTTAGGTGCTGGACTTACTGGGCTCACTGGGCTGAAGGCAAATCGAAATCAGGTCCCAGGTTACACACTGACAGTCTCCCAGTTGTATTTGAACGTTCATTATTGCACAGATGATAGCACAACAATGAAAAGTACGGTTAATTGATAGTGTAGTTAATAATACTACTTTATTTCCTGTAAAAATTCCCTTTTTTTGTTGTTCACATGGATGAAAAGGCAAACACGTTAAAGAAACTACTCCCATTTACACAAATTTCAGGCTTTTTTTTTCTCCTGTAACCTTTGCATGTGTTTTTGTCCAGTGTTTCCAATGGACTTGCTCCCTGCTTCCAAACAATTCGGTCATTTCCTCAGAAACACGAAAACATGTGGTGCTGTGTGCTGTCTGGCTGAACGAGATAGGAAACAGAGCAAAAGATCTGCATTAACTTCGTTGTTGTTTTTCGCTCTAAAAATTACTTTGGAAGAAAAATCTAAATGCCTTGAGTAACTACTTTATTTAGATACTGAAGATAAACACTCCGGCCGAAGTTTAATTTGGCAATTACACTGCTAGCACAGTGCCTCTGGATTCGGAGGGGCAGAAGCATGATTTAACCTTCACTGCAGTGCACCAGCGCTGCACTGGGGCTTACAGCACCGCTCGGTCTTCTCCGTCTAATTACCTTCACAACGTGTGACAGCCTGCAAGGGCAGCTGGTTCTTTTTTTAAAACAAGCAAACAAACAAACAAACAAAAAAAAACACACAGTATTTGCATGGCCTCTCTCCGGCTCAATGATTTAGTCTAAATAAAGCATCCCCCCGGTGCTTCCTTGTGATGTCTGCACGGCCAGCCTGCTCGATTTTATACAAATAACGGGTTGTAACCTCCTGCTT
Source organism: Netta rufina (assembly GCF_964035555.1). Classification (NCBI taxonomy): domain Eukaryota; kingdom Metazoa; phylum Chordata; class Aves; order Anseriformes; family Anatidae; genus Netta; species Netta rufina. The sequence goes on along the minus strand of NC_140132.1, from coordinate 26,202,606 downwards.
GTTCCCGTGTGGGACCTCCGCAGCCTGTGAACCGGGGCAGGTTGGCATCGGGGTGGGAAGTGCCCTTGTCCTTGGCGTGGAGGTGCGTGTGGCTTGGCGGTGTGCTGGGGCCCCCGTGCAGGCTGCTCTCACACCAAGGGGCTGCCTGCGCGTTTCAGATGCGCTTTGCCATCTGAGGGTGATGGCCAAGAGGTTGTGCTGCTGGCAGCACGGTGGGTACGGGTGTTTAAATGTCTTTCTCCTTTTCTCCCATTGCAGCCGATGTTCTCAGTCGCGCCCAGCTTAGCCACCAACGCCTCGGCCGCCTTCAACCCCTACCTGGGGCCCGTGTCCCCGGGGCTGGTCCCAGCGGAGATCCTGCCCACCGCCCCCATGCTGGTGGCGGGCAACCCCGGCGTCCCGGTCCCTGCCGCCGCTGCCGCTGCCGCCCAGAAGCTCATGAGGACAGACAGGCTGGAGGTAGGAGCCGCCAGGCACGATTTACCCTCACGAGTTATCTCCTGTATTGTGTCTCCTGGACAGACGATCTGTCGCTTGTGAAAGAAAACAGCGCGAGCTTCCCCGGAGCCGATAGCGCCCTGTCTTGGCAATGCAGGGGGCGTGCCACCACGGCTCATGCTTGCAGCTCTGCTCCTGGCCCTGCATCTCAGAAGGCAGCGGGAGCACTGAGGGATGGCCGTGGTAGCTGCAGGGGCGCCCCGAGACTGCGTTTGTGTGTCCAGCAGCTGCTAACGAGCGGGCGCGGGTAACGAGCGCCGGGAGCTGGTGCGAGGGCCGTGCTGCAGCCGCCCGGGGGGGAGCTCGCTTGCAGCCTCTGGCATGTTTTTGCTCTGGCCACGTGCTGCTGGCACTCCCCCCGCGGCCTCCCGCGCCTTGTTTATCATCCTTCGCTACAGCCCTGACAAGTGCTAGTCCTCGCTAGCTGTTACTCTCCCTTGCCCTGAATCTCTCTTATCGGGAAGGCCTGGCCGTGTTTTCGGCACCGTATCAGCGCTGCGGCAGCGAGGGCTCGCGGCCAGGCGGTGCCATGCGCTTGGGAGTGCAGTGAGCTGGGCGCTGGGCAGCCTGGTGCTGCTGTCCCTGCCCTGTGAGCGCCGTGCATCCTGGTGTGGGGTCAGGGCCCGGCCGATCTCAGGGACCTCGGGTCCGTGTGGGGACAGCAGCGGGGCCTGGGGGCGCGCTGTGGGGTCGGGCTTCTGGAGATGGGCCCTGAGCACGCGGGGAGCACGGTGGGAGGAGCGGCAGGGATCTGTCAAAATGCAGCCGGTCAATGGTAGGGCTCTTCTCGCCTAGGCACTGCAGCAGGAGGGTCTGTGTGTGCCTACAAGGGACATTCATTCCTTTTCCTCGGTGGTTTCACCCCTGGCTGAGGAGCTGGGCAGCAGGCTGCAGGCAGGAGCGTGGGGCAGGGCCGGGCAGTGAGCCCTCCCAGCACCGCCACTATTCTCGGAGCTTACATCAGCGCAGGTTCCCCTCCCGCAGGATCACATCACTTCCCCTTTTAGAGTTGTTTTCTCCGAGGAAAGAGTTCCCCGAAGCGTGTTCAGGTTACAGGAGGCCCGGCCTCCCCGAGCAGGCAGCCTCGGGGCTGCTTGCTGCCCATGGAGCCGAGGCCGTGCTGGCCACAGGCTGTGACTGGGATGTGCGGGGAGCTCCTGGACGCTGGGCTGCGGCAGGGGAACCTTCCCGTGCGGGATTTGGTGCTGCAGGGGCTCTGTGCTGTCCCTGTGCAGCTGCTCGGGGAAATGCTCGACTGCAGAGCCAGGCTGCTCTGCACACGGGGGAGCTGTGAGCGGTGCTCTCACAGCACACCCAGAGGCACGGTCTGCAGTAAAAAGAGGTTTTAACAACCAGAAAAAGCCCCTCCTGAAGGAGGGCTGTCCCTGCCTGCTCTGCTTGCAGCCCTGCCTTTCCGACAGGGCCTTCCCCTGGCTCTGCCCGAGCTGTGCGGATCACTCAGACATGCAGCTTCGCCCCCCCTCCCAGCTGCTCAGCTTCGCTGTTTGTTTTGGCTGGGATCGGGAGCACATTGCAGTTTACCCAGCAGCTCTGCGATTCCACACGGAACCGCTCGTACGAAAATAGTGCCTGTTGCGGGCCGGGGGGGCTTCTCCTCCTCCTGTTTTCCCCCCAGCAAATGCAGGTTAAGCAGTTCGATACGCAGGTGAGAAGATAATTGGGCAGTGCTTTGCAGTGCCCGGTCATTTAATCAGAGGTCTCTAGATGTAGGGCATAGTTCTTATCTATCTTATCTAATAAGGCCATAGTTCTTATGAGCAACAAATCATTTGTAGAGTTTTTGATTACAAAAGTGCAAAACTGATTTGCAGGATTTTACGTGGACTGCCCCTCACCTCTCCGAGGTGGCGTGCTCTGCCTGCCACGTAGCTACCTGCTCTTGAAGAGAGCTCGCTGCTGTTTGTTATTGCAGGACTGCAGAGCTTTATATGGCTTAGCTCTCCCTGCCTTGGAATGAACTGTCCCCTGAAAAAAAATAACTGCAGTGATGTTAGTGTCTAATCTTGGAAGATGATTTGTTCTGTTCAGAATTTTAAATGCTTATTTTCAAGAATAAAGTACCGGGTCCTTAATTAAATCAGCACGCGTGTTCTGGGCTACCGAAGCAGACCGCCACGCAGCGAACATCTCGCCATACATGTACCTGGGCTTTAAGGCAGGCAGCACAGACCTGCCAGGCGCTGAGCCTGCTGTCCCGAGCAGCTCTGAGTGCTGGCGGGACGGCTGCTCACTGCCCCGAGCAGCGGGATGCAGCTCACAAGCACTGGGACCGTGCCGCTGCCTGGCTGTTCGGTGTGCTCAGACACTCCCCTACAGCACCTGGGTCTCAGGGTGGAAACGCTGAGGGTTCAGGCTTTTCCTGCAGCTTTCTTCACATTCCTCCCCTGCCAGAAATACCGTGAACAAAAACGCGGCTCTTCTCGTGAACTAGAGGGGAACCTGCAAAGGACGAGGAAGTGAGAGAGGAAGGCATTGCCGGGTGGGTTGCTTTGGGAGCACGTTTCCCTTCGCACGCCGCCGTTTGCTGTTAGAAGTATTCGAGAGTCAAGACTGCTGCAATCGAGCTGCTGTTTCCTGCGTGATTCGTATTGCCATTTTGCTGCCAGCAGGCAGAATGTACTGGCTAACAGCGTACTGGTTGTGCTGAATTCAGCGCAAAGGAGGCAAAAGGTGGAACTTGCTCGGGAAAGGCCAGGGATGTCGCCCTGTGTTCATGTGCCCTGGCCAAGCCTCGGCCAGCTCCGGGCGAGCAGCTCAGCCACGGCCGAGGTTTCGGGGCAGTTGTCTCTCCGCCAGGGTGGGCAGCTGGGATCCCAGCAGGGCAATCAAAATAAACCCGGCCCCAAATTAGAACAAGTGAAGTTCACGGTGATGCCTGGCTGATCCTGCAGGGCCGGTTCCATTCCCTAACTCAGCAGTTCGGCCCCGCATCATGCGGTCATTCCAGCTTCTTAGGTTCAGTTTGTGCTCCTTAGCTGCTGTTACGCTTCTTCACTTACCAAGTGGAAAATTGTGATACTAATTACAGGGCTACTAATAAACAAACAAACAAACACTCTCCAGATCTGAAAGGCTAGACCACATATCATGCTGCCGTGCCTCTCTCTGCTCGAGCAGATGAATGATATATTGCTGCCTGCCTGTGGCAAGAGCTAACACCATCTTCAGTGCTTGCTTGTAAGTAAACAAGAATTGCAAACACTCTTGGCTAGCATCACAGTGCTTCAAAAGCCATCGCAGGTCATGCTGATTAAAAGGACTCGCGGTTTTATGGTTTGTGTCTGCTGTGAGCCATCACTCAGATCTGCTCAAGACCTCTGTGAGAGAGCCATTCATTGCTTTATCTCAGCCCGCACGACTGCCCTGTGAAAATGTGCTCTGTGTGGGCCAGAGTTTATCTGCCGAACTGGTTCAGTTCTCTGGGCAGTTTTCTTGGCTTTTAACTGGGATAAAATCGCCTTACCTCTGCATGCATTCTCTTTCTCCGCCTCTCTCTTTGTGTATCTATGCATACTGATTTACTTTTATCATCTTTGGCTTATTAATCGAGGAGTTATTGGGTAGAAGACAATGATTTATTGCCCAGGCAGGATTTGTAGCAATAAAAGAGATCAAGTCGTCGTGTGGGGCTGACCAAGCTCACGTTTGGGGAAGCAGTGACCTGGCAGCTCCGTTTGGCGTATGCCTGGGCATAACGAGGCAGGCAGACCGGGGGCCAGGAGTGCACAGGGGTGATGCTAGCACGTGGCCGGTCCGGGGAGCAAACTTGTATTTGGTGATGGCTCAAAGAGATGCCACCTCCTGGCACAGCCCCTGCCGGCGTTGTGGCAGAGCGGCGCGTGGCACTGCGCGGGGACTGGGCCAGGAACTGGTCCTCCTGAGAAGTGCCCAGCAAGAAAATGGTTATTTGGCCAGTCTGCCTCCTGTGTGCTACGAGAACAGCTCCACGAGCAGCAAGCCGTGAGCAGCAGGGCCGTGGGGATAAAAAGAGGAAGGGAGGTGCCTCAGCTGGCTTATTTGGCCAGTATGTTTGCTGCCAAATATACATCCAGCCTTTGTCACCGCATGGAAAAAGGCTATAAATAGGGTCGTGCTGGAAAGGCCACGAGGAAAGGGGTGCTCCCTGCGGGCAGGTTCACCAGTGGCATTGCTCTTGTCCTTCAGGGTGTCTGCCACAAGCCGTGGACAGCGGGCAGCTGGCACGTAGGGTGGCACAGGGGTTAAAAAGCAGCTGAAGTGCTAGCACAGAAACCAAATAACAACCCAGGTTGGTTTGGTGTAGGGATCGGAGCCAAGGCTCTTGAGGAAGTGCTGATGATCCAGGCTCATGGGCACCCACCTGTAGAAGGAATTTCCATCCGCTGCAGCGGCTGTGTTTTTGTACAGACGTGCTTGGTTTGAGCCCTTTCTGTTTCCTATAGCCCTTTTTAACCAAAGTGACAAACACGTCTTGTTCGTGGTCTGTGCTGTGAAAAGAGCGTGCGTCAGTTTCTTGAACGGGGCTTTTCCAGGGCCTGCAGAGGGACCTGGTGCTGTGCGGCGGTGGCACCGCTGGTGGTGCGGGGCTGCCGGGCTGGAGCCCGCGCGGTGGCGGTGGCGATGCTGCAGTGTGCGCGGCTCTTTGTGCAGAGCTTCTGACGTCCCTCGGCACCAAAGCGCCCTGGCGGGCAGGCAGCCGGGCCGCAGAGCAGGCCAGGGCCCGCACTGAGCGGCTGTCTTCTCCCGGTGTTGCAGGTGTGTCGGGAGTACCAGCGTGGGAACTGCAACCGGGGGGAGAACGACTGCCGGTTCGCCCACCCCGCCGACAGCGCCATGATCGATACCAACGATAACACCGTTACGGTCTGCATGGATTACATCAAAGGGAGATGCTCACGGGAAAAGTGCAAATATTTCCACCCTCCGGCACATCTGCAAGCCAAGATCAAGGCTGCCCAGTACCAGGTTAACCAGGCTGCAGCTGCCCAGGCAGCAGCGACGGCAGCTGCCATGGTGAGTTTGGGAAACGCATCCGAGGGTACGAGTACGTTGGCGAGGGAGTAATGAGAGCGTTAGCTGGAGCCGCTGGCGCGTGTGCGGGGCCCAGAGGTGCCCGGTGCAGCGAGCTCTCCCAGCCTGTGGTGCCAGGTCCGCTCTGGGGTAGCCTCAGGCCGTGACGGTGTTTCACTGATTCGCCTGTCGGTGTACGGAGTGCCCACATGTACATATCTGTGTGCATACGTGTGCGTGTGTGTGTGCGTGCACATGTGTATATCGTGTGTCGTGTGTTTGTGCGTGGGTAGGCGCGGGTCTATCTCGTCGCACAGACAGACGAGCCCGTGTTTCCGCGAGCCCGTGTGCGTAGAGCCCTAGTTTGAGACCGACCTCGGCGCGTGCGCGGCAGCCGCCGGCCGCCCGCCTTGCACGTGCCCGCTGCCTGCAGCGCCGGCGGTGCTCGGGGCCGGTTGTGGCGAGCCCTTCAGGAGGTGCCGGCCGCGCTCCGTCCCGCGTGCGGCGAGGCCGCGAGGTGCGGGGAGCGCGGCCGGGAGCTGGGGCGCGGCGTGGGGGGCGCGGGGCGTCCCCGAGGCCCCGGGGAGGCGCGGGGAGGGTGGCCCGGGGGGGGCCGCCCCGTCCCGCCTGCGTCCCGCCGCGGCCCCGCGCCGTACTGTGCATGCCTAGTCTTGTTACCGTTGTACACGGCATCCGGTGATTTGTTTTTATTTGTTTTTTCTCACCTACCCAAATGCACTGCTGCCCCCATGATGCACCTCTGCTTGCTGTTTATGTTAATGCGCTTGACCCCACTGGCCATTGCCATCATGTGCTCGCTGCCTGCTAATTAAGACTCAGTCGGCTGTCAAATCACTGAAGCGACCCCTCGAGGCAACCTTTGACCTGGTACTATGACCTTTCACCTTTTAGCTTGGCATGTAGCTGTATCGTAGAGTCGAGTTGGGGGTTAATGTGCAGACCTGGAACACTCCCGGTGTCCCTCCCTCCCTCCCTCCCTGCCCAGCGGGGGCAGCGGGGCCGGGCCACAGAGCAACCCCTGGTTGGCACAGGCCCCGCTGCCCCCTGCCCTGCCCTCCCATCCCCATCCCATTCCCAATCCCAATCCCAATCCCAATCCCATCCCCATCCCATCCCGTCCCATCCCATCCACTCTCTCCCATACCATCCCGTCCCGTCCCGCCCTGTCCTGTCCCGTTATCCCATCCCATCCACTCCTTTCCCCTTTCCCCTGCTCCCATCCCTTTCCCCTTTCCCCTTTCCCTTCCCCACCCGTCCCCGGGAGCGGCGAGGGCCCCGTTGCGCACGGCGGGCGCAGGGCGCGTTGGCATGGCTTGGCGGCGCTGCGGCGCGGCGGCGGCCGGGGGAGCCGGCATGCGGCACTCTGCATGCCCGGCAGGCGCTGGGGCTGGGGGAGCGGGTCGGGGCCGGCGGCGCCTCGCCCGCGCCGGACGGTGACTATTAACATCGCTTCTACGTGTTGATCCTCATGGAGCTAGCAGTGCTGCTTCCCCTCCCCGATAGCCTCGCTCCTTACCCGATCCCCCAAGCTTTACCGTAGCGTAACGGTTACGCCAGTTCCTATAGCGTGCGGCTCCGGCACGTCTACCTGTATCGCTGTACTGGTAGGCTAAAGTAGTGCTCCCTCGTAAAGCTTTGACCTCGCCTTTTATTTGGTAGTTAAGTCTGCTACGCTGCTTGCTTGCTCATGGTTAAACATGGTGCTGCCTGTATTTTTTTACCTTCTACTGATTTTTCTTTTCTCTTTTCTCTCTTTCCTTTTTGTCTCCCTCCCATCCTTTCCACACCCCACACCCCCACCCTTTTTTTTTTTTTTTTTTTTTTACTGGACTTTATTTTTATGCCCATCCACCATTCAGGGAATTCCTCAAGCTGTACTTCCCCCATTACCAAAGAGGCCTGCGCTTGAAAAAACCAATGGTGCCACCGCAGTGTTTAATACTGGTATTTTCCAATACCAGCAAGCCCTTGCCAACATGCAGCTGCAGCAGCATACAGCCTTTCTCCCACCAGGTAAGTGCTGCTTGTTCGCCTCTCGGGGCGGGAGGAGGGGTGTCCCAAACCAGCACGCAGGACAGCAGCCACGTGTCCGTCCCGGCCGCAGCCCCGTGCGGGGCGGAGGAGGCGCTGGTGCAGGGAGGCTGGCTTCTCTGTGCTTGTCTCGGAGGCTGGGCGGGCGTTCTCCACTCTAACATAAAAATCAGCATCGTGCTCTGTCATCCCAAATCAGAACTGGAAATCTCTTCTCTCCTCCCTCTTTGCCTCGATTAACTTCCCTCCGTTACACACCTCTGAAGCTCTGGTTTCTGTTTCTGTTTGCTGTAAGACCCCTCAGCCTTCGTGTGCTTAGAGGCAGTTGTGAGCCGGGTGTGAAGGCTTTGATGCCAGTCATGGTGCAGCGATCATAAAAGGCACAGACAGGCAGTGTCACAGGTAACTAACCATGAACCTACACAAGAAATCAAGATTCAGGCTTCTACCAGTAAGGCCCCAGAGCTGATTTCAGACTAAGAGGAACTGAGGTGTGCTTAGTTTTGTTCCAGAATGACCAAATTTACACTTGTCCTAATGTAGTTGCTGAAGAATTGATGCCTGCGCTGTGCACATAAGCAGAATTCCCTTTGCAGTAAGTGGGACTTAAAGTTTAAATCTATGCTCTGGTTCTGCAAAGAACACTTCCTGCGGAAGCATAGTTTAAATGTTAGATGAATTTATGCCTGCATTAACACTGGTGAGTTAGTTTTTTACATATGAACCCCACATTGATACAGCACTATCGTTCTAGGAGGTAAATGATGAAAAGCAGAGGACGTACGCAGATCCATACTCAAATGATTTGAAGGAACCCATGAGGACAGCCCCTTGTAAAGCAGACTAGCTGAGGGGAGGATAGAAAACTTCACCAATGTTTTATCCTAAACATTTTTAGCATTTGTGTTTGCAGGAAATTGGTGTAGGGCTTTTTACCAACCTGGTCTAGTGGAAGGTGTGCATGCCCATGGCAGGGGGGGTGGAATTAGAGGGGCTTTAAGGCCCCTTCCAACCCAAACCAGTCGGTGAGCCTATGATTCTTTCTTAACAGTACAGTCCAGCATAGGATAAGTTAAATGGCACAAAAATCAGTTGCTTTGCTTGATGTAGTGGGCAGTAATAACTTTTTGGGTTCCAAAAATTCATTGCAGCCACTGAGGTATATCAGTCGAAGCTGTTTGCAAAGCTCCTTGGAGTCGATAGAAGGGCTGGGAGAGGAGGCTCCAGGTCAGGTCCGTATACCAGCCCCTACACCACAATACACGCTGAAATGCACATGTGATCAAGGTACCTTCTGTTGGTATCAAGCAGTTTCAGATTTGTTGGCAATGCTTAACCGATGTAGTTAGTAAACGACAAGAGTTTTCCAGCTTCCATTAAATCAACGAGGGTTGGATCATTTCTGGAAGTCATCGAACTGCTTTGAATCACGCCCTTCAACCTTAGAAGCTCGGGTGATAGTTGTGTACATCAGACCTCACCCGTACAGCCTGCCCCTGTTCTGACTCTAGCAAATCTGCTCTGAAAGCTACAGGAACTTGCTTCGTAGTTCTTGATGCCTGACTTCACCTTTCTTGGCCACTGAAGTGTAGTGTGTGTGCAACGAGCAGGGTAAGGGGCAGAGCAGTGAGGAGCTGTCCGTGCCATTGCATCCCTGCAGGGGACCTGTTCTCCGGGTGCCAGGCGGTTTGCTCCCTGGGGCAGGCGGGCCTGTGTGGGACGGGCTAGCTGCAGCTGTGAAGGAAACGATGCTGTGGGGTGCTGCTTCACTCACATTCTTGGCTAAGGAGAAATGTGAAAAATGGAGCTGAGATTCTGTTCCCATCTCTGAACCCAGCAGGGCTCTTGAGGAAGGTTTAATTTGAATGTTTTAATCAAAAAAGTAGTTTCAGGTTGGCCAAAACATGGTCAATTTACATCAGTCTTAAGTAGCTAGAACAAATAGCACTAAGTTTTATGTTGATGTAGATGAAGATGAGCATCCAATATTGTTCATTAAAAAATTGAATTGAGTAAACACTTTTTGGGCCTTATGACCCTACATAATTCTGAAGATTTTGTCTAAAATCATTTGCTTTTTTTTTTTTTTTTGTTCTTCTGGAACTACCAGTAAATAAAACAAAGCAGTAATTGGTTCTGTGTGCTGTGCTGCTGGCAGCCACGCAGGCGAACATTTGGCCCTGCAGCCTGCTGCTGTACGTGCTCTGTCCCGTGGTCACGGTGAGCTGGCCAGGGCACAGAGCTCACATGTGCAGCTGGAGGAAATCCTGCCCCAGTGCTCGTTCCCATCCCATGCCACAGGCGGCCGTCTCCTCGGTTGTGCCGATGCAGCCGGTCCTGGCTTGGGCGAGCCACCGGGCGCCTGAAGGGCTGCGGAGAAGAGCAGCCCTCCCGCACAGGGGCACCTGCTGTACGGGGTGCTCCCAGGAGCCCTGGGCCCCGAGTGCACCCCAAGGATACTTCCCCAAAGAGATGTCTGCTCAGGCACTTCCCTCCCTGGGGCTTCGGGTGGGAGGCAGAAGCAGGGACCCCAGGATGCCGGGGAGGGAAGGACCGGGCATCGCCTCCGATTTTCTCCCAGCCAGGAGTGCTTGTGCTCTGCTGAGGTATTTTTCACTAGGGTTTTGTAGACTGGGCAGAACAGACTGAAAGAAACAGTATGAGAGGGAGAAGAGGAGAAACTGCTTAAAGCACCAGTTAACTTAGAATATTTATCAAACCAGCTTTATTGCACTGCTGAAATAGTCTGTAAGGGAGGCTATCAGGAGTTAACTGAGCGCATCCTTGCATTAAAATTCTCCCCTGTGCTGAAAAACTAGGGAATGTTTGAAACTGGGCATTTATTATTCATGCTTTCCTATTAGTCAGTCAAAGCTTTTGAAGTCAGGATGAATATTAAGGTCATAGCAAAAAGCTTGTTATGACTAGTAAGAGGGTCACACAGCAGAAATGTCTTCGTATTTGCAAGTTCTAGCTAGGATCTTCATTTCTGGCTTCTGTTCATTTGTGCAGTTCAGTTCAGAACTTGGGGCTCTGGTTATAACGCTGGTGATGGTAACTCAGGCTACAGGTTTGAGCTGAAAAGCTTTATGGGGGTATTTCAAAGAATCGTTACAAAACTCTGACTTGTTTGTAGTGTGTAGACCTAATTATGCAGGGGATGACACAGTATTCCAGACACAATGAAGCTTGTGCTACCTATACATAGGGCGCTTCTGTGGAGAGGCAGAACTCCAAGGTTCTTCTGTACAACCTCGTTAACACCCTGAGTGTCACGAGCAGGACTGAATGTTGCTCAGAGTAATTCATAGCCAAATTTTGCTCCATTCTTTAATCTTCTAAGTAGTCAACTGACTTCAGCAATGGTTCATGTATTGGGAAGTCAGGACAGCTACCCTCCTTTTAACCTTTCTTTGTGAACATCCCCAGTCTTCTCTGACACAGAAACAGAGCAGTAATTAGAAAACAGAATTACTCCCTTTTCGTTGTAGCCTTACAGATACGGTGATGGCAGAATAACCTTGTCCCCAGCAGTAGTTCCACTGACTGACTTTTCCCTGCGTAGTTAAATGCTCCTGAGGTTGCTGCTCGTGCCCCCACGATACTCGGCTCCAGCTGAAGCAGCTCCCGGTGCCCCTGGGTATGTCCCGGAGCGGCGCCGCAGCAGCTCGCGGGGAGCCTGCTGGGGTCTGCTCCCACGCCCAGTTCACTCTCTGCTCCAGATTTCAGGGCTTATTTTAGTTTCTGCTGCATCGGGCACAGTTAGCGTTGTTAATAAATGATATTTATTAAATAGAAAGTAAATCTTTTATTAAAAAGGGTTGTTCTGAAACGTCACTATTCAAACCAGAATAGAAACATCTGAGTTGGCCTGGCAGAAGGCATTTTGCTATGTAACGTGAACAAACAACAGCTCATTGACAAACGGATACCTTCATGTCTCTAAAACACCACACTTTGTTGGCTGTGCAGTTGAAGGGAAGGGTTCCGAAGATGCTGTCCCTTCAGCACTTTTGTATAGCCTAAGGAGGGCTGCAGGTTACGGGCACAAACTCTGGCAGCTTGAAATCTGTCCCATAATGTAGAAAAAAAGCTGAGTGAGTCCTCCTGGGCACTGCCACGTGCTGCAGGGGCAATTTAGCTTTCCAGTCACTCCTCTGACATGCAAACAGACAGGGAGACAGGGAGACAGGCAGAATCATTCCTACTCCACCGACAGCTCACAGGGGTCACCCAGATAAGACAAACACACTGTATGCTGAAGTCACTTCTTTTTCTTTTCCTTTCCTTTTTTTCCCCTATCTGTTACCTAAACGTTGGGCTCCAGACGGCAAGTAACAGATCAGTACAATCGTCTCACTGCGCGGGGGCAGAGCAGCTCCCCGGGCAGCGCTGTGGCTGTCCTCGGCAGCTCAGGGGACTTGTCCCAGCCCCCTGGTCGCTCTGTGGCCACCAGCAGCCTCACGCTGCCTCTCGGGGCAGCTCTGGGCAGCGATGGCCAAAGCGATGCTCGGCCCCTGCTCCGGCTGCTCAGCATCGGGGCCCTGCAGGCGGCTGCAGCTGTGAGCGTGCCGTGTCTGAGCGACCCCGTTAGAGCCCTTACACAGCTTGTGTCAGAGGGCAGAGCAACAACACAGAGGGTTGTGCAGTGAAGCTACAGGAGCTGTCCTGGCCACGCTCAGGGTTCAGTCCCAGAGGCAGCAGTGCAGCAGCACCCAGCTCGGCCGCCCTCCCTGCGCTGGACACTCGCTGTGCCGGATCACTGTGCTGTGTGTGGTTTGATTGTGCTGACGGTTACGTGCCACTGTTCCCATAATAACAATTTTTCTTCTTTGTTCAAATGAAGTTTTCTAATGACACGTGTGATGGGTTGTTTTAATTCTTTTCCCTTTCCAAATCCACCTTCCTGTTGCAATGCATGATGGGCAGGCTCAATATTGTGCATGACACCCGCTACAAGTGTTGGTAGGTGCCAGCTTTGTTTCTTGATTATCTTAAACCTGTGGTGCAGCTCACGGACCCTCAAAATCCACTGCTAGATTTAACTTCAGCTCTCGTGCCAATCCATCTCCCTTAGCCTCCTGCACTAACACCTGTCAATTAAATGCGATTGTTTTATTTAATTGACACGGAAACGTAGATGTCGTTAATTTTGTACAGCAGTTGTTTGAATTGCACATTGTTCCTTGGTGGATTTTGATTGGACTATGAGTTCCAGTGTTTAGAAACTATCGTGTTAAGTAAAGACTGTACCTTACTATAGCGACGTAGAAGTATACTGTCCTTCAACAAGATTAATTTTTGTTTGCAGTAAATATCTGGGTTGAATTTTGTAAAGACAAAGCACTGTAAATATAAGGGCATTTTAAAATTCTTCTGTTGATTTTGGTATTGAAATGATTAAGCTTGTTTGTGTCGATTTTCTTGATTTGATGGTAACAAGCATTTTCCCCTTTTTTTTCTCTTTCATATCCCTCCCCTCTTTCTCCCTGGAATGTTGTCCTGCTTTGCACTGTGGTTGCATGTCACGCGCTGGCAATGATGTCTCGGGCTTTTTGCTGTGATAAATACCATGCTCAATTATCCTACCACATGTCGCTCTGGTTCCCATACTGCTACACTCTTCTGTATGTTTGCTTATATGATTTTCCTTCCGAAAGTTCCCATGGTGCACGGTGCTACGCCAGCCACTGTGTCTGCAGCAACAACATCTGCCACAAGTGTTCCCTTCGCTGCAACAGCCACAGCCAACCAGGTTTGCTAATTTACAGCTTTGTTCCTTACAGACAACTTGAAATTGGTGCTTTTAATGAGCATGGGGGTTTTGATTTTACCTCTTGTTGGCCTACACATTCTCTCTAAGATCTGCAGCACAGCTTAATAAGCCTCTATCCATGCTCAAAAGGTGCTGCAGTTCCATTTCTGATGCTAAAAATAATTGATAATAGAGTTTCTGACTCAGTCTTAACATTTATGGGCTGTGCTGCTTATTTCTGCTCTCAGAGATGTAAAGAGAAAAGGGATAATACACGGAACCCATTATTTGTTTCTATTTCTGTCCGCGAGCCTGCGGTTCCTTTTCACGCAGAAGTCCAATCAAAACCAGTAAAACTTTAGTGCAGAGGGATGGCAGGATCAGAATTTTAACAGTCTGAATTTAGCAGTCTGAACATGTTCTGACTCTCCTCAGCTCTTCCAACAGCAAAACAAAAACATTTGAGCGTGGGCCACACAGAAGCATGTTTTAAGCCTTTGTTTCCCCCTGTGATCCTACTAGGAGAGAGCTCGCTGCCTTTTGCAGGAGACAAACCACAGTTAACAAAATGCCCGTTAAAATCTGGTTTTATTTCTAAATAGCTGCCCCAATTGTTTCCATGTTTGGATGTCTTTTAGGGAAAGAAAAAAAAATAGTGCTTTACTAAATAAGTAATCAGAAGTCCTCCCAGAGAAGCCACAAGCTCTGCTCTAAAGATAAGCACCGGGGCCGGAGCCTGCAGTTCCCACACGTGCCAGCTGAAGCTGCTCCTCAGAGCAGCCCCATGATTTTAGCTAGCTGGGCTGTCAGAAGTGCAGATTCCTGTAGTACATCTGGCTAAAAGGGCAACAACAAAAAGTTTTAAAAGACCATCATCTTCATTTTAGAAAAACAAACGATTTTGTGAGTTTTACTAGAAATTGAGAAGTGCCTTCTGTCACTGTGTCAGTTCTGGTCTGAGATGCAGGTCTTAACTCCCAGCTCAGTGGGAACCCCACGTGCCTTTTAGAGGAGGGAACTAAACACTACCTTTAGCATTTTGCAAGCGTGGCTCAGTATTTATAATTAATTCTGGCAATAAAGGTCCGATTTCAAGGTAGGCTCGCCTGAGGTAGCCACAGCTCCGACCGAAGCCGTGAGGGCTGCCCCCTTGAGCAGTTTTGAGCCTCTGTGCCCGGGGGTGCTCGCAGCCCCGAGAGGGTTCCTCGTGCTCCTGCTGGGCTGGCTCCAGAGCTGCTGAGTTTGAGCCTTTCCACCCTCAGCTGTTGAGCACGACCATTTTGTAGTAGCCCAGCTGTACGTCCTTGGTTAACCTGTCTGCTTACTGACCCCTCAGAAATATTACTCCAACCATCCCGTTGCTGCAGGGATACAGGCGTGTGCACATCCCAAAAGGGGCCTGGGTTCTTCACAGATCCCAGCACACCTCAGCCCACTGTGCTAACCTCGTAGCGCTTTCTGCGTGTGGGGAATGTGCCGACTGGCCCCATCACTCCTGGATGTAAACCGGCCTGAGAATTACTTCGTATTTTGGAAAGGTAGCTTAGAGGTGTGACTACCTCTGCGTACACATCACCCTAGCAAACGAGCCCTTGTATGCCCGAAGTATCCCAGTACTGTAATTTGCTGCCCTGCACACTCAATTCAAGTATTTCCCCTTACGTTCTCCATAAGTCCACAGAGTAGCAAGAACCAGCCAAGCCGCAGAAAACCACCATTATTTTTTACAAATCTTCTTTGTCCAAATTCCCAAGCACTTTCCCAAATAGATTAGAGGGAAACTTTCTGTAGTAGAATCAGATCATTTCACGCATACCCCTCCCAGAGCCTCATAACACACGGAGTGAAGTACTGCAGCCAAACCATATATACATATATAGCTCATATATGTATATGCCATGTGAGCGATGCTGAAGTGACTTAATGCCACACGACGCACTGTGCATGCATGCCGAAAGTCTTAAGATCTGGCCCTTCATCTTCATTGACCGGTGTTGAAGGTCCTTGGTATGTCTCGACAGCACTATCCCTGATGCTTCTACACAGTTGGGTGCACCAGCCTGTCCTGCAGCAGTAGACAAAAATGGTATGAGAAGCTTCATTCCCCTTGAAGCACGTTTCTGTACAAGTTGGCGATGTGGCAGGGGTGTGTGAAGCTGGCAGGGGAGGAGAGGGCACGAAGGGAGGAGGAAACAAGAGCAAGGCCTGCAGGTGGTGGAGCTGAGAGTGAGCCTCTTCACACCTCTCCCTGTGCGGGTTGAGAGATAACTGTAGTGCCCATTAGGAGAAAAAGGCTTTCCAAGGGCAGCAGCTGTCTGTGACGATACGAAGCAGTTTGTGTCATGTGCCCAGCCATGTCTGCTGTACATGAGCGCATCTACTCGCTCCCTCCAGCTGGACTTCCTTGTCCTGTTCGCATTGCAAGATCATACACAGCTCTCCTGGTGTTTGTGTGCGTTGGTGTTTTCCCTCGTTAAGGGCCTGACCTGCAAGGTCTGCTTAGGCTCCCTCGCACTGACATTAGTCTGTGTGCCACACACCAGAGGGGTGCAAGACTGGGACCCAAAAATGAGGTGCAGAATATACGTTGTTACTTGTACTGCTTGTCATCTACTGTGATTTAACTTAAAAAAAAAAAAAAAAAAAGGGAAATGGGACACTTCCAGAGAGCCATGTAGTGAATTCTGTTTCTGCAGACTGAGATTTTGAGAAGTGTTCCCCTGCTTCGGGCACTCCTAGCCCCTCAGCTGCTGAGCCGCGGTGCCCCAGGCGCTGTGTGCAGCCCTTCCCTGCGGGGGGTTCCCCGGCCGTGAGCATCCAGCTCAGGGCATCTTAGGTTTGGCACTCAAAAAACAAGACCAGGAAAGCAGTGAACACTTCACAAAATCAGGCTGAAGCCAGGCTGTTGTAGGATTTATCATTCTAAACGCTACGCTGAAAGCACAGAATTTTGTGTAGGCCAACAAAAAGGGCTATTTTCAATTACTGCACTGCATGACTTTTATAGATTGTAACTTCTCTTATTTCCTGAACGACCAATAATATTTGTATTTGTCAGTAGTACTTAACACAATGTCTTCCAGTTTTAAGTTGCCATTGTAGCACTTCAGTTGACTTTTAACTTATAGTTACAATATAAAATCCACCAACTCACAGCTGAACCTCACTGTTCCAAACTGTTATGTTCTGTAGCAAACTGCTGTGTCTGGGTTGGCTCATTGCACGTGTTATTCATTGTTTAAATTTTTTACCTATAGATACCCATAATATCTGCCGAACATCTGACTAGCCACAAGTATGTTACACAGATGTAGACATTTTGTCATCAAACAGTAAGTTTCCGACACGTTGTTGCTTGCAGTTTTCATTCTTACTGTGTGTGCATAACTTGTCTTTCTCCAGGGAGAGCATGTTTTTATTTTCTTTCAAAGAAAGCTGATGAGATACGGGTGGGGAAAGGGGCTGAGCTCCCCCTGGCACAAATTCCTCTGACAGGAGAGCCCACAGGTAGCAGCGCCCACGTTAGCTGGCCTGTGGGACCAGGTGCCGTGTTTGTATGTACAGAAAGGACGTGTTACACGTACGGGCGTACTTCTGAGCACCGAGACTCTAATTAGAGCCTTACCTCTTGTTTACAAAGGGTGATGGCTCCAGCCACTAAAGTGAGCCAGGGCTGGCAGCTCTAGGTGAGAGGTGGTTAACGCTAAGCTCAAGCTAGAAAGAACTAATTTTAAATCTCCAGATTTGGAAAGCCAGCATCTGTGAAACTGCAGGGTTAGTCCGCAAGCTGAAGCCTGATTTCCTCTGAGCAGAGCGTCAGATACCGATGCGTTATGTGCAGTTTGTTTCTGGCGTAGGTTACATGGCAAAGGGAGCTCACAGCACGCTCAGGTCATGCTCGCACCGTGTTGGGCTGAGCTGTGGCTGCAGGCAGGGCACGTCAGCGTTCGTACTGCAGCCTTTCCTCCTGCAAAGCTTGAAGGTCAGCGTGCCTAAGCTTGAGAGATTTTTTTCCCTATCTTCCTGCGAGTAAATTGTAGTTTCCAAACTCTCACTAATTTGCATGTTGTAATTAAGACCATCAGCAACACATCACCTCCTCTGGGATACCCTGTGATTTGTATTATCCTTCTCTCTCCTGTGCTCCATTTCTGCTGTGTTTTTCATTGAATGGCTTGATGACCGTAATGGAATTATTACTTAAGGTGAATATTAGCCGATCTGCCACAGTGGGTTTATGACGACCATTATTCCTTTCAGCCAAGCAGAAACATTTTTTAACTGCTTAAGTGCTCAGGTGGGATGCCTCTCTGCAGGGTGTGCTTGTTACCAAAGTTCCCTCTGCAGACAGCTGGCAATAAAAGAGCTCCTGTTCCAGAGCCCATCCTGCAGTGCAGGAGGAATTCCTCCCTAGAGGTGTCTCCCAGAGACCAGAGAAATAGCCACCCGAGAGGGGCGGTTCGGTAAGGAGGGCCCAGACTTCCACAGAAGTGTAGGTGCCTCTCAAATAGAGGTTGGGCTCCCAGATTGTACAGGGGCAGAGGCAACAGGACCTGGGGAGAGAGAGGAGCACCTGGCTGCTCGGGCAGTGCTCACGCAGCATTTTTTGGGGGGATCTCTGCTTTCTGGGATCTGGGCTTTGGTGTCTACAAAACTCCCCCCAGATTCTGATCCTGCGGCTGTAGGCTCAGGAACACCAGGAGGCCAGTTTATTGCGTGCTTTTATCACTGCAAATTTTGTGTGTAAAGTGAGCCTTTGCTGCAAGAGCATATTGAAGGCAAATCCGGAAGGTTTTGGGATGCACGCTTCCCCAGTATTCAGTGGCAGATTTCCCTTTCATTGCAAATACAAAGTTTGGGCTCATGTGGTGCTAAAAAAAAAAAATAATCTGAAAGTGTTGAAAATGATTTATCTTTTTTCCTTTCCAGATCATAACTAAGGAGAAAAGGACAGTGTGTTTGGGTTGAGAAAAGGACAAGTTCATTAGCCATAATGTATATACCGTCAAGCAACACTCGGAAACTCCCTCAGCAGTAAGACATCCACACATTGCATGTTAACGAGATGAAACAAGAACTTGGAAATCCACTGCACACTGTTGCCTATATACTTTGTACATTTAATTGATATTCGTGCTGAGGTGATCTTATTGTCTAAAAACTACAACATCGTCTATCTTTTCTAGCACAGAAGTATGCATATGTATTTGGATATGCATATGTAGTCTATTTCCTACATAATCATGTATGTCACCTTGAAAAGACAGACTATGGTGTAACCATAAATCTATTATGTATTGGTACGTCTGTAGACCAAGATATAATTTTTTAAAGTAAGTTTATTTCTTTCAAGGTTTACAAATAACAAAGGTGCACCTTGTATTTAAAATTGCCATTATAGATGAGAGCGTGCATGCACAGTAATTTTTGTTTAAGAGTAATATTTTTAATGTAATAGATTGTAAGAAGTGGTAAGAGAGGTATCTGACAGAGATGAATGTGCCAAGCAAAACCACAACTGTGTATATTTTAAAGCACATCAATGGCTTTAAGTACCATGTTGTTAAGGATTTTCATGAAGTGCCATAGACTGTACATCAGATTAGAGTATTATTTCTGCAGTGTTATTTTCAGAACCACATTTTCACTTACTTTACTAGTACTAATCAGTCAAAGGGCACCATTCTGTTTCAAAACCAAAGCTGTCTCAGAAATGGCCAATTACTCCTTACAGTAACGTTAGACAGCACAAGAGAGATATTCTAGCCGTACAAATTAACCCATACTGGACATATATATAAACTATTTTAAGGCATTATAGTGTAATATTTATGCGTATTTTACTGTATAACATGATATATGAAAGGGAAAAGCCATTTCTGAGACACAGTAACACATGTTTGAGGAACTTATTTTGCTTCTATTTATAGCCTCTGTCGAAAGTCAAAAGGACTATAAATGCTTTGCAGAGATGGGTTTCACTTTTACTTCATCAAAGTCACGCATTAAATAGTGACTCTAAACAAAGACGAAAGAAGCACTGACATCAGATGCATGACAAACCAAAATATGAAAAAATGGAGATGTTAATTAGCATAGAAATTGGGTGGGTTAAATACTCGGGTGAGTTTTATATGTGACTTTTTTTGTTCAGATTAACTGCTTATAGCCTTAGAAAGCCTTTACAAAATAAAAACAAAAAAATAGATGTGCATTCAAGTTCTAAGAATGGATTCATCCAAAGGAATTCCTTTTTGTGGTTTGGATGTTGCAGCTAGTAAAGGATATTTTTGCTCTGTTCAGCAAAGTGCTGAAGTGGGGGCCAGGTCACTGGTAGCATAGCGTGGAGTGGAAGAAGCGCGAGTTCGGTTGTAGAACTCGCCATACTTCCAAGTTTACTGCAAGTTTTTATGCTTGAGAGAGATGCTTTATAGTATAAGAATGATGTGTTGATTTTACTGATTGTACTGTACATCTATTAAAGCCTTAGATTATTACATTACGGGTTAAAACCCATACCAATGTAATTTCAATCGTGTTAAGAAAGTATAGGTGACTTCACATGTTATTGTAGTTACTTAACATTATAGAATATTACTTATTTTTTTCTTGTTAAAAGTGTAGTTTTTATTTCTTACATTTATTAGATTGTTTTCATTTTCTATTACCAGTTGAATACCATTTCAGTTTATAGAATTTTGTTTTATTAGAGTTTACTGATGAATTTTTCAAAATACAAAAAAAAAGTAGTGTTCTTCATAACATACTCAGTTTTGAATTTACATGTAGTGTCATATGAATATTCGTATTATTGTTGACTAAATGATTTATATTTTACTGATTTAATATTACAATGTAAGAATGTCAGTCATTGTTAGTTCTTGTCTAGTTTTCATTAAAAGAACAAAGATCTTTTATATGGATATCTTATAATTATATAATCATTGCTAAGTAAGAAGTTAAGTTGTTGCTATCGCAACAATCCTGGCAGACAATTGAGTAATATTTTGATGATTTATTTTGTTTGTAATTAGTTATTATGAGAAAATCTAGTTCCTAGATATTAGAATAAAATTTATTTTCTACTGTATCCATTTCAAATGTTAAAATATTGTTTAAATATTTTTTGAAATCCCTGAATATCAGGCCTTGTTATAAATAAGCTGCATAATCAATAGATCAAGGGACGTTTTGTTGATAATCCAAATACTCAAAGTTTACGTAACAAGAATTATAGTGTGTGTGTGCAAACTCTTGAGGGTTGATTATGCTGCAGTTTAGCATGTGGGAACGTATAGAGAGAAGGTTGACTTTTTGCACTTCTGTATATAGTCAAAAAAGAGAGAAACCTGTATAATAGTAAGATCTTATTTTGAATAAAAATGTCTATAATTACAAGGAGTTTTGTTAAGGCTAATAAAATGACAGGCTGAACAAAATTGCTTGCAAAAGTGGCACAGAGTTAGCACTCCATACCCCTTCAAAAAAGTTGCTTTGCTTTATGTGGACAGCTTGTAGTTTGCCAGGATTTTTTCAGCTGGAAAGATATGCCATCCTTCCAAGATCTCATGACTGACAAAAGCTCCACTGGTTCAAATCTGCCTGAAAATCATTAATAAAAAAAAAAAAAGAAAAAAAAAAAAAGGAAAAAAAAGCAGGTACTTCAAACCATCAAGGTGAAATCATGGATCAAATATTCCGTACATTATTCAAAAACTACTGCATGTTTAAAGTATCAAAAATATATTAAAGGTATATACTATTCAAACCAGTTTCTGACAATTTCAGTGGTTTATTGTTCACAAAAACGATTCTTCAAAACAAATACTGACTTTCACAAAAAAGTTGAATCATGAACAGGCAAACCAAACAGCACACCGTAGCTGTAGTTGTTATGTGATTATTTTTTATTGCTGTAGTGGTCCTGTTCTTTTAGCAGGTGAAAAAAAAAACAACAAAAAAAATATGAAATTTTACAGTTTTAATGGAAAGCATTCAAGACGCCTTGTCATTATTTATGCCAAAGCTGGAAAGAAAAAGCGATCGGGCCATTCCTTTATCTGATCTCTCCAGTACTCATACTGAATAACGAATAAGTTGCACTTATTTGCAACCCCGCAACTTTCATCTGCTGAAAGGACAGATGTGCTTGGTTTTACTATTATGTAATCACAGACTTACTTTTGCTTGTAGTTGCTCCAAATTATGTACTCTGTCCTGGGCTGCAATTTGTTTTTATGCTTATTTTATTATTACTGCTATAGTTGACCTTGCTGTATGGAAAAATAAAGTGAAATTGCCCTAATAAAAGTTCTCTTTCTTAATTATGTTTTTCTATATCACGTTAAAAACCACAGCACCTCCTTTTGTGTACATTTTCACCTTACTGTGTATTTGTGTGACTGCAGGGACGTTATTTGTGGGGAAAAAGGCCTAGATGCTGACACCCGGTGTTTCTCTTTTGCAACACATGCTGTGTTACATGTACAGACTGCGTGTTGGGAATGTAAGTATAGAGGGCGTTATTACGTTAAACATAGAGGGTAAATGTAGAGAAAGGGGACAGCGTGGCTCAGACCAGCCTCTGGGCTGCACGTCCCAGACGGGAGCAGCACCCGGTGCCCTGGGCATGCACCCAGCCCTGGCGCAGCGGAGCCGAGCAGCTGGGGCCGACGTTAGAGGGAGCCCCACCACACCGCCTGCCTGCGCTCGGCTCCTTCCCGTAAATAACTCATCAGAGCTGTGTCTGAAAAAATCACCAATTCAAAAAGCTAACCCTGAGTGCGTGCCTTGACCTCTGGCACACAGAGCAGCTGATTCTCATGAAGGCTGCGCTGTTCTAGGTGTTAGCAAAGCCAGGAGCAGCTCACGGAAAAGGCATTTAGAGGTGCGCTGTGCATGCCTCTAGCCCAGGAAAAGGAAGTTGGTGCTTTCTACCTTCCTCTCAGTATCGCTGGCTTTTAAAAGCTTTATACTCCATGGGCTGTGCACCTCATTGTTAGTACTAGGAGCACGCAGGGGAGCTCCCGCTGCAACGAGCTGCCCTGTGCTGAGGGCTGGGTCCCAGCTGAGCCGGTCGGCTTGGTAAGGTCACAGGCGGACCTGTGCCTGCCAGCTTGGTGCCCTCCCTGTGCAGAACGACCAGCACCAGGAGGAGATTCTCATCTGCACAGGGTGCCCCGGGGTGTGTGTGTGCCCCCCGGGGCCAGCAGCACCCCGGTGCCGTGCAGCAGCGCCGAGAGGTGCTGGGACGGGCTGGAGCTGGGACAGGCTGGAGCTGGGACGGGCTGGAGCTGGGACAGGCTGGAGCTGTGCCTGCAGGCTTCCAGCTTGCTCCCGCCTTCCGTGGCTGCTGAACTCACCGCAGCCTAAGTGCGAGAAGTGCTGAACTCATTAAAGGAAGCATTCGGAGAGGCCTGGCTCAGTACCCAGCTCCCTCAGTCACTGCGCTCTCGTTAGCGGAGGATAAAAACCGGAGCCAGCCACTGAGAGCCGCTGCGCTCCCGAGCTGCAGGGCTGGCTGCGTGCGGCGCGATGCTGCGAGCCGGCACGGGCAGCACCACACAGCCCTGTGCAGGCAATGGGGCCGAGCACCGGGGAACTGCCCGGGGGCTCTCCTGGGTTAGGAAAGCATCTCTCCCCCAGGGCTTCCCTTTGCTGCTGGGCCGGGGGCACCGGGCGCTGCTGGAGCTCAGCCCGGTGTGTCTGGGGGTGGCCTCCTTGTGCCACACTGCTCCACTGCTGGTCTGGGGGAGGAGGGATGCAGGAGGTGCCCGTGAAGGTGACTGAGGGTATCCTGGGCCTGCCGGCACCCGCAGCGCTCATCCAAGGGG
Organism: Netta rufina; assembly: GCF_964035555.1. NCBI lineage: Eukaryota > Metazoa > Chordata > Aves > Anseriformes > Anatidae > Netta > Netta rufina. The sequence continues at coordinate 26,179,458 of NC_140132.1, read as the reverse complement.
GAAAATGTATTGGGTGTCTCATTCCAGCCACTGACAGCCAGCTCTGGCTGCAGCTCTTCCTGCATTAGTAATCTGGAGTGCAAAAAGCAGAGTGATGTGAAAAGATTGTTGCTGCATGAAACCCGGCTCTGAACATCTGTGCTGGATTGAAACTTTCCTCCTAAAATAGAGCTGCAGATACAGAACAGAAAGGAGCACGGAGGGGAGCTTGAGGGAACTGATCTGAATCCACCCTGCCCGATAAAGCTGGCTATGGGAGCTGCTTTGCTTCTCTCAGCATCCCCTCCTCAGGTCACTTAGACAATTAATTGCTCCGTTAATTTCTCCTAAAACCAGGTACATTAATCTCTTCAGCCGTATCCATTCGATAAAACAACCTTGTGCTGTTTGGTGACCATGCATCATTGAAGCATGGGGCAAGCCCTGGGGCTGTGTTTCACTCCTACCTGTGTTGTCCTGGGCACCGAATCACTTTGCAGAGCGACTGCTGCAAGCTCCAAAGTCGGCAAGCTCCAAGCTGGTGCCGTGGGCAGCGGCTGCCTGCGGTGAGAGCTGCGCGGCACCGACTGCCAGAGCCCCGCAGAGCGGTGAGCCGTGGCTCGCTCACCAGGTCCCGCTCAGACAAGCCCTGTGCAGCGGCTCTGCGGGTGCTGCCTGGGCCGTGGCTGGCTACAAGGAAATTACAGAGGCTGTAACGTGCCAGGATGGTGACGTGCCTGGCCAGAGCGCTCCTCTTCAGCTGGTGCTGGTCCTCTAGTAGCTGCTGCAGTGGAATTTCCATTTAGTCTTCAATGGGATTATTTCTAATCACCTTTTGGTTGCAGCTTGGAGTGGCCTGTTTCAGGAGCTCCGTGCTTTCCCTGCAGCCTGTGGCTTAATGACATTTTATAGGGCCAAATCAGAAGCTGCCTGTTTGGGTTTGGTCTTGAGACCGGACAGTGAGCAGAGGACAAAGCACAAATGTGCTGGAGCAGCAGGTGGTAGGCACTGCACATGGGTGCAATGGTAGCACAAAACTCGTGTGGTGACAAATCTCATGCAGGTGCCAGCCCAGTGGTGCCAAAGAGGTGCCTGGGGCCACCGGGCAGCCTGCACCCGGGGGAGGGCTCCTGAGCGGCGCTGTTTGGGGAGCAGAGGCCGGAGCTGCCAAACCACAGCTGGCAGCACTTGGGCAGCCCTCGCCGGGTGCCCGCGCCCCGCAGGCAGCCACGTGCCAGGGCTGGCAGCACTTGGCTCTTTGGCAGTGCTGTCCTGCGGCGCTTCCACCCCAAATCCTGCTTGTGCCAGAGGCTCCTTTGGCAGCTGTGCTTCCCACGAACCCACAGATTGCCCACGGGCAGAGAAGCAGCTGCGTGGGGAAGGTGACCCCCTCCCAGGGACGTGCAGCACCAGGACTGGGCAGCACACAGCCCGGGGGAGCTCTGTGCAGGCAGAGCGTGTCCTGCTGGGCTGCGATAGCTGCTGGGGGGCCTTTGGGGCTGCGGGGTGCCCCTGCCCCAGCAGTGTGTGGAGGGGCAGCAGCACCTCGGGGCGGCACCGTGAGCGCAGGGACCCGGCAGCTGAGTGCCATGGGCTGGTGAGTCAGGCGGTGCTGCTGATGAGTCAGTCATTAACGAGCGGCGGGGCCTGAGCCAACTGCAGGCTCTCCGGTGGGTGTGCAGATGGAGAGGAACCAGCTGGAGGTGGGCAGCGCACCGGGACACTGCAGCGGCAGCAGTGATGCTCTCTGTCCTGACACTCTCACTTTGCTGACAAAATGTCTAGATGCAAGTGACAACAGAAATATTTACACATGTTCCTTAACGAGCAGCCCTCTCCGGTGGCTGGAAGACCTCACTGAGGCTGCAAGGTGAGGAGTTCGTATGGGGATGCAATGCACCTGGTGATGCTGGTGCTCCTGGAGCCGTGCCTGCCCTGCCTGGGCACCAGGGGCTCTGCCAGGGCTGCCACCATCCTGCCACCATCCTGCTGTCCTGCCGCCGTCCCACTGCTGTGGTTTTTTGTTTGTTTGTTTGTTTTGGTTTGGTTTGTTTTTTTGTTTTGCTTTTTCAGTGCATATTATCCACATAGTCTGTAACGTAAGGCATTACCCTGTTCTCATTTTCCCTGCTGGAACTGGGAGGCGTGCTGCCACCGGGAGGCTCCTCAGCATTCCCGCTCAGCCGACGCATGGAAAACCTCCTGGAGACGCAGCTCACACTCGGTGCGTGGTGTAGAGAACTGCCCTGGTCTTTACTATTTATAAAGAAAATTCTGGAGCTTGACTTCAACATGCCAGCTTAAACTGCTTGGAGAAAGGCCAGAATTAGAAATTTATCACTAAAGTAGATGGGCGAGAGTAAGTGCATACATTAGGGAATTTGCCAAAACCAATTGAGAAAATGTTTGTTGTCCTTTACCTATTAAACTCTTGCTAAGGGCATGCACTGCCCAGGATTTCTGAACACAGGAAATCTAATACAGCCCCAGACTGAACAGCCTGTAATTGAACCCACAGCTCTGTCCTCGAGTTAAATAACTGAGCGGGGGACTTGCAGATCAAGCAGCTTCATCATTTATCTGAAGTAACCCAGGAACGGGGCACGGCTTCCCTGGCAGGGGCCGGAGCAGGAGTGATGTGTTGCAGCGCGCGGTGCTGCAAGGAGCTGGGGGGGCTCTGGGCACCTCTGCGCCCCCTCCCCAGCGCAGGGGTTATGCCCGTGCTGTGCCCGGCCCCATCCTCACCCACACGGCTGCTCACGGGGCCGGCAGGGCTCGGCCATCCCCTCCCTCCCCGGTGCAGCTTCCTGTGCTCCAGCCGGCAGAAGGCCCCCGTCTGCTTATCTGCGGGCACCCAGCGGCCTCCTGAGCACCCGCAGCCCGCAGCCCGCAGCACCCTGCCTCTGGGCTGGCCCCAGCGCTGGTGGTGATGCTGAGAGACCTCCGGGCACTGCCTCCCCCGTCCTGCTCCTCAGCACTGCCTCTTGGCCTCCACTTCTTCTTCCGGCCTCCAGCTGGTTTCTTCATCTCCCACTTTTTTCCAGTATCCTGCTCTTTTTCAACCTCCCAGTCTTTTTGGCCTGGCTATTTTTTTTTTCATCCTTCCCTTTTCTCAGTCTTCCCTTCTTTTGGCCTCCCCCTCTCACCCAGCCTCCTCCTCCCCTTCGTTACCCATCACCTTTCTGGCCTCCCCTTCCCCTGCTCCCCTCTGCCTTTCCGCCTTCTCCCTCTCTTCTCTGGCCTCCCACACTTTATTGGCCTTTTTTCCAGAGAAGAAGCATGAAGCATTTTGAGCTGTAAATGCAAACCACTCCTTCCTGCCTTTATTATTATTATTGTTTTTATTTTCTGGAGCTTTCCTTTCTTTCCCTGTCTCTTTCCCTGGCTAGCACTGAGCACCCCGGTTTGGCTGCAGGTCCGTCCATGCCCCGTGGGCTGCAGCAGCTCCCATGCACGCTCCCCTTGCTGTCCTTTGCCGGCTTCTGCCCCTCTTCCACGCCCAACAGCCCCTGCCACCAGCCACCGGGCACCGGCAGGCTCCAGGAAATGGCTCTCAGCTGCCAAATGCCTTGGCAGTCAGAAACAAAAAAAAAGAAAAAAAAAAATTATTTGCAGAGTGCGTGTAAGAAGTGCCGCTTTGTTTATCATGGGGAGAAACTGGGGCACAGGCCCTCCGTGCCAAGCCGCTGCTCGTTTCCCCGGGGGTTGGCACCGCCGGCGTGCAGCGGGGAAGCCACGGGGCAGAGCAGCCTCCTGCCGACCTGCCGGCCCTTCCCTCTGAGATCCTGTGCCAGGCACCTCCCGCAGGGCTGCCGAGGGGCTGTGCCGGGTGCTGGCTGCCTTCAGCACACCCAGACTGCCCACAGGTGCTGCCCACTTGCTGCCTCGTGGCTGCTCAGGGCGCTGCAGCCCGTGCAGGCTCCGTGCGCTTCTGCTCAGAGCCACCTCGGTGCTGAACTTTAACACCCAGCAGGCTCAGACTGCCCCGGGCTGTTTTCCTTTGGAGGGACCTCGGGTAGGTGAAAGGACTGGCTGTTGGCAAACATGGCCAGGTGGGTGAGGGAGCCTTCTGAGTGCCGACACGCGGCAATAAACGCTTAATGACATTAACGAAGTGGCTGCTGTGAGTCTCTGGTTGGTTAGTGTAAGTGGTGGAGCAGCCCGGGCAAACACAGCACCCATGCACCCGCTCACCTCCCTCGCTGTCACCCCGCCTGCCACCGCGTCCCAGGGCCACTGTGCGGGGCCAGCAGTGCAGCTTGGCCAGCGAGGGGCCTGGTGTGCAAGGGGCCCGGTGTGTGAGTGGCTCGTTGTGCCTGCACCTGCTGGCAAAGCCAGGGCTCGGCTTTGTCCTGGTCACCACCCAGGCAGCAAACGGCCCCCCTTGCATGCAGCAGTCGAACAAAACCCTTGCTGCTGGCGAGCCCGGTGACTCACCGGTTGGTATATTGGGCAATCTCCTATTTCCCAACCTGTTTTCCTTCGCAGGAATTCAGTCTTTGCTCTGCTTTCAGGGCAGCCAAACCTAACCCAGCTGCCAGTCCGCACACGCACGCATCTCCCTGCCCTACAGATGTGGGCACCACTTGGTCACCGGCAGCCGACGGCTTGCCCCTGACAGACCGGCAGGAGCCCCGCTCCCCACGGCCCTTCGGCAGCTGGGGCGGCCTCGTGGCCCTCGCCAGCCCCCAGGGCTCAGGGTGAGCTCGGTAAGGGCAGCAGGGCGCTGCCGCGGGGCCAGCGCTGCCTCTTCCCCCGGCAGGCCGGGGCAGGCCGGGGCTGGTGCCGTGCCTGGAGATGCCCCAACACGCGGGCCATGTCCCATGGGCAGCAGCGAACGTCAGCAAAGGACAGATCCTCACCCTGCTTTTCACATGCCTCTTATGCATAATTTCATATTCAGCGCTAGGATGCAGGCCTGGCCAGTTCCCGATTTATTTTCTGGCACTTTGCGTTCCGCCCCATTTCAGCAGCTTCCTGAGCTGCCCCTCTGGGTGCCCTGCTCCTGGCACCAGCTCCCACCCCCGGCGCTGCCCGTGCCCCCTGCCCACAGACCCCGCTCCCTGCCCACCACCACCTGACACATCCCCCACCCACCCTCTCTTTTCTCCTCTTTTTTTTCCAGCCCCTGACAATGATGTGCGGTGCTGCAGTTTGAAGGTATCCACTGAGGATGGATGGTCGTGCTTGCTTGTTTTTCATTTGTAAGTTCATCCCCCGTAGCTTAGATACTAATAATGGCACAAATCGAGGTGATACTTAAGCCTCTTGCTTCTCAAGTGGCATCAATTCAGGCCACTATAGGGCAGGAATCAGTGAAGAATTTGGCACCTTGTTTCAAGCATGCTGTGACAGTCCTCCCAGCAAAACAGAATATTTATTAATTTTCAGTCCCTGATGCCTTACCCTTCTGAGATGAGTACTCATTCTGGAAAGAAATCTGTTAAACAAGGCACATGATTTTCTAGCAGCACCACTTGCAGTTCGGTTTTGAATGGGAACAGGAAGAAATGTGTCAACAATTTCGTGTCTCTTCATGTCTGAAAAGCAGCGTACCTTGCCAAATTGGTAATGTATTTCTGCGAGGCGCAGCGCCTGCCAAGCACGTCTCCGCGCAGCGCGCAGGAACATCTCGCGCCCTGTGCTCAGCGCACCCCACACCCGCTGCCCTCACCCATGGGACCGCAGGACCCCGAGAGCCCCCAGAGCCACTGCTAGGGCCCTCTGTGCCCTGTGTCCCCTGTGCCGTGTGTCCCCTGCACCACGGTCAGCGTGGCGCTGTGGGTGCCTGTCCGCGGGGCTGAGCCACGCTCCTGCTCCCAGCGCCGAGGCGGGGCCCAGCCATTTCCCCGCTGGGCACGGGGCATCTGCGCAGCCTCCACGCGTGACAGCATCTCACTTTGTAATGAATCGCATTGTTTCTGCGAGAACGGCGCATACCAGGAGCATGCCCAGGGTCTCACAGGTCACTTGCTGGCAGTGCATATTTAGGATGGGTTTAATTAAGGCTGGAATGTGGCTACGGTCATGCCTCTCTCCAGAAGAAGAGTGGAGATTATCATTAAAACCATGCTGGATGTCCCACCGGTGGCCCCGCGACCCCCATGCTGCTCAAACACCTCTCATTGGGAAGCTGCTGGTGTTGGTTGGCCACCTATAACCAGCAGCCGAGGAGCGTGGGGGTGGCCCCACCGCGGGCATGGAGCTGGCTCGGCTGTGGCGGTGCCGTGCTGGGTCCTGTGGGCACCACGGGCCCTGCAGCACCCGAGCCCCTGTGGACATCACCACTGTGTGCAGGTGCTTGATTGTCCTGGCAGGCTTGGTCTGGGAATGTCTCTGAAGGTTAGAAGGGATCTGTGGCAGCTACGGTGGGCTCCCGAGGTTCCCTGGCTGGTGGGGAACGGCCCCGGTATCTTACAATCCTTTAAACACACCACCCTGGGGGGCAACGCACTGTAATTAAACAAAAAGATTGTTTGCGAATCATGTGGGGATTTGCTTTAATTAATTGTTGCTTTGCCAGATGCGTGCCGGGTCACAGAGGCTGCGGGAGCTGAGTTTATGTTTTAATTAGCCCGTTGGCTTCCCCCGCTGGAGGAGGACGGGCAGCTCCTGCCGCCGGGCTGGCTGTGGGGTGCTGGGCCCGGGCAGAGCTGGGGTGGTACGGGGAGCAGGGCACACGAGGTTTGTTTGCTGTGGGTGTCGGGAAGGTACTGCACGGCACGAGCAGCCCCAGGCTGAGCACGGGGCAGCCCCCCTGAGGTGACGGCCGGGTCCCCAGCTCCGCTCAGCACCCTCCGGACCTGGGGGCAGGGGCACCGTAGCTGCCGTCCTGCAGCAGCAGCGAGAACGTGGTTTGATCTGCAGCGTTGTGCAGAACTGCACAGCAAACGCCAGATCTCAGTCAGAGCTCCACTCCTGTAGCATGTTGGATGTTAAATCCATGCAGAATCGCTGTGATAAAATACAAAATAAAAATAAAAATATGTGATGCATTTGTCAGGGAAGAAGAGACCCCCCTACTTGCGCCTCCCAAGAGGCTGGTACTCTCCTAGCTGCTTGAAGGACATCGACACGGGAACGGCCAAACCGCCTGGGGCAGCTGTATTAAACCTGGCCTGGGAAGGAGCAGCTCTGATTATGTGTTTGTTTCTTTTTCCAGCTAGGCTGAATCCCAAGCCTGCCATCTCTTTTCAGGGAGCACAGCTAGCCTGGGAGAAAATACCATTTGAGAGGAAAAATCCTTGTAGATCACTCTGCAAAACTATACTTTTTTTTTTTTCTTTTCTTTCTTTTTTTTTTTTTTTTAAAGAAAAAGTTGTGAAAATTTTCAGTCCTTTAAAAAGAGGGTTAAATAAGGAAAATTCCAAAGACTTACAGTGAAGAACGAAGTGGTGGTTGGGAGGGCTTTTATTTCCTGTTAGCTTTGCTGATGATCATAGGTTACTTTTATGGAGTAATATGGCATACTTTGTCTAGTCTTCCCTATTTACAGGAACATTTTGGAGTGAAATGTTGTCAACATCTTGAAACGCTGCCATGTTCTAGCATTTTTTGTTTTAACACCATTCAATGTGAAAAAATTAATATTTTGACTCAACGTACTGAATAGCAAATACGAATGCTAGAAATTCACAGCTCTTTTCAAAATATGTCACAATCTCCCATGGAACAGAAATACCGAGTTTTTGACCAGCTCTGATTTTAATCATCAGATGTAACAGGTCTCTGAGGCGGGGCTGCCACGGGCCTGCAGCAGGCTGCCGGGATTTTCCCCACGCTGTCCTGCAGGTCCCCAGGGAACAGCAGCAGCGAGGGCAGAGCCAAAGGGCGCAGTGGCAGCGAGGGCAGGGCTGAAGGGAGCAGTGGCAGCGAGGGCAGGGCTGCAGCCCCACCTTGGCTGCACCTGAGCAAGGAGCAGCAGAGCCGCGAGGGCCCCGTCCACCCCTGGGTGGCCGCAGGGAAAGCACCAGGGAGCAGCACAGAGGAGAGCTTCCTGCTGGACCTCGCCCTCGCACTCCCTCTGGTTTCCTTATCTATCAGCTCCAATTAAAATTCAGAGTGCCGGCCGCTTTCCTGCCTTCAGCGCACGGGAGGAATCTGAGCAGCATTCCAGGAGGAGAAAGAGTCATCAATTACTGAGCAGACATGTGTCCGGGGTCAGGGAGATAACTTAGCCGAGCAGATATGGCACTGTTTGCAAAGCTATTTGTGCAGAGCATCTGTTTCTCCAGAGCGGCAAACTGTGGGGGAAAGAACATTTATAAATAAAAAGGTTATTAAATATAAACAAAGGCTCTGCTATGAATGGCCAAAAGTTCAAATGAAACAGGAACTTTTATGGACTCCTTTTCTCAGCCTCTGAGAACCAGCTTGGATTTCTTCTAGAGTAAAAGCAGCTTTGTCTGCCCGTGAAACCTCAGGGGTCACCGTTCATGCACAGCTCAGCTCCGTGCTCCTGGTGCCTCCCACCCAGCGCCTGCAGCTCCCAGCCTGGGGCCCTGCCAAGCCCTCAGCAGAGCAAAAACCAAGGGGTCGTGGCAGGGAGGGAACTGACTCAGAAATGTGGTTTTGGACTGCGGGAACCACAAGTGTACAGCCCAAACGGCATTTCTTACATCACTGCCAGGATGGGCACCTGCAAGTGTGGTTGCCAGCCATGCGGAGGGCACAGCCTTTGGTTGTTGTTTAAGTAACAGAAAAGATCTGCTATAAAATAAGTAATAAAAAGCCCCATATGGATGTAAGCAAATTCCTTCACCTGGATTGCAGGGAGATCAAAGAGCAGCAGAGGACAAAGGCCCTCCGTCCTGCCGGGCTGCTTCACCTCGCTGCTTGGCTCGCCCCGTGGCTTCACCTTACAGGAGGGAGTTGCCTCTCCTGCAGCGAGCTGGCTGTTTTTCCACCAGCTGTAATCACAGGTCAGACTGATTTCAGGCGCGTAGCACAAAGCAGTTTCCGGCATTAATAATGCATTGTCAGGAGGGGTAGGCACAGCAGACGAACGCTGCAGGTCCTGGAGGTGCTGAGGGTGATGTGAGCAGGGATGCAGAAAGGCTCCTCAGACACACCAAATAATGCCTGTTTGCCTCGCCAGTTAAACACTGTGTTTGTCTCTGAAACTGACCTCATTAATCAGGTTCAGAAACCCCGTGGTGCTGCCGTCCTGACCAGGCTGGCTGTGCTGGATGTCAGCTCTTCCGTGTAAGCGAGGAGAAAATATCTGTAAGGCAGCTGTGGTCGGGCCGCAGCACTCACGGAGGCCTCCACACGCGGTGCAAAGCTGCTTCCTGCCCCTCACAGCCCGGCCTCGCGTGGCAGCTCGAGTGCTCCGGGTGCTGCAGGGAGGATGGGGTTTCTCTTGCTCTCCAAGAGGGAGACTCGTGGGAGAGCTGCACCGCAGCCCGTGCTGCCGGCCGGGCCCTCCAGCCCTCTCCAGAGCTGGCAGCGGAGGCACCTGATGGCCAAGCACAGTTTCCAGAGAAAAAAAATTCAAAGAATTTGGCTACACGTAGCTTGAAGGACAGCCAAGGATGATTTGAATGAGCTCTAACGCTGCTTGCATGCCCTCAGAGTGGCTTTCCAAGTTCTCCTCCTCCTCCTCGCGTCGCTGCCCCGCTGAGGGGCTGGGAGCTGGGAGCGCTGCGCCCTGCTCGAGCCCCCGGCGTGTGGTGCTGCGGCTCTCCTCGGTGCAACCCCCACCAGTGACCCCGTCTGGGTTCACAGCACTTCTCTTGTGCAACAGAACAAATATTGAATGTTGAAGTGGCCCTCTACAAGAGGTTTAGCTCTCTCACAGCCCTTCTCATTTCTACATCTCTGTGTCGTGCAAGGACAGATGATTCTGCTTGTCCCCGTTTTCCGAAGGGACAAGGGGCAAGTGACATCCCTTGTGCCATGTCAAAGCAGGTCACAGCCGGAGGAGAGCGCCGGTCTGCCCTTCAGCTGCCTCCTGCCCTCCCTCCAGCTACCCTGCCTCCACGTTTCTATCAGAAAAGCCCTGCATGGCCAACCACACTGGAATTAGTTCTCCTTTTAAAGGAACCATTCTAAAAAATTCATGAATCAAGATTGGAAGGCTTATTTTTCAGAAGAAGCCTTCCCTGCAGGAGGCGCAGACCCTGATGAAATAAACCTCGATCCTCTCAGCATCCTGCAGCTGGCAAACTGCACAAATAACAAATAACAAATAACAAATAACAAATAACAAATAACAAATAACAAAAACCCACCCAGGCCCGGGGTGAGCAGCCCCAGCACCGTGCCGGCCCGCAGTGCAGCGCTCCCCATGCTCAGCACGAAAAGGACTGGCAGGCTTTTACCCCACAATCAATAGCTGACTCGCAACTGTAATGCATGCACAAAAGTCTATCAAGTTTCTTCCTTTATGTAATGCTCAGCATTTTCTCCGCACCTTGGTATCTAGAAAAACTATTAGATACCTAATGCACCTCGCTACAGCAAGCAGCAATGCACCGGGGAATTCACGGAGGAACTCTGACATCATTATCTTGGTAATCGCTGCCGTGCTTCTTTGCTGTTCTGCAAAAACTAGGGCAGATAAGAGGCAGCCTTTCTAAGTTTTGGCTGGCTTTTCTGAGGTTATAGCCCTTTTACAACACGCTGCCAATGGAGAATGTTTGACTTAAACACAACTTTTCCAGATTGCCCTAGAAAATATCATAGGCTCCTAATCTTGTTTCTCTTTTGTTTTGAGTCTTAAAATGCTTTTTTCTGATAAAGGATGCTATCATAAGAAGAAAAAAAATAAATCCTCCAGAAATCATCTTGCCTAAGGGTTGAAGAAAAGCATGTAGTGGTTTGTTTTCTTAGGAAAATCAGTCTTTGTTCAGAGAATGAATCAAACATGCAGAGACTTTGGCTTGGATGAGTTAATGGCGCATTTAGCAATAGTTTTATAACATGTGCATGGTTTCTAATGAGCTACATTGCAAGAGGTGTCCAAAACTGTGATTTGCAAAAGTAGAACTGTACTTGGCGAGGAAGGTCTGCTTCGATACTGGTGCTGCCTACAGCCAGACACTCGCTCACTGGTCACCAGAGCTTGCACACGGCTTCAAATCGTGTATGCAGTACGTAGCATTGGCTGCTCTGGAAAAACGCCTGCATTTCCCTCAGAGGTGCTTCCCCCCCCTGTTTGCCAGTTGCTGTACGGGCTGGCGTGGAGGGGCTCGGGTGGCTCCATGAGGCCTCGTGAGCTGTATGCCCAACTGGAAAACATCCCTTCTGCCCTCCTCTGCTGAAAATAGTCCTACTGTGAATGTAATACTTTTTCCACAGCTCTAGTAAATACAATAATAGGTTGCACATCCAAACCAGCTGCTCATTTATTTTTTTCAACTGCCTCTGAAAAATGCTTGTAATTAGGAAAAATCTATAACAAGAAGCACAAACAAATCGAAGTCTGTCATTAGCCAGAATGAGTCTGCTCTCTGCCTTAGCTATGGTTTTATTAAATTAGAATAATGAAGCAGAAGCTATACAAAGAAAAGCAAGCACTTTGGAACAGTCTGAAAATATCTAGCCATCAGTTTGGAAAACACACTTTCAACATTAAACCTGAAGTTGCAAGCGTTTTAGCTCATGCTGTTCTAAAACCTCCTTCCGTCAGGCCACGGCAACCATGAAGCCCATACGAAGAAACACCACGTGAGAAACAAACAGAAGCACGTCTTTGGGCACAGTCTGGGCTTAAACCGGGGATGTCGAAGCTGCAGGGGAGGAAGGTGAGAGCGGCCTCCCGAACAGCCAGCCCTGGACAGAGAGGGGCGAGCAGCCCCTGGAGCCTCAGTGCGTGAGGGGTGCCGTGCCCCGCTTCCCTGCCGTGGTTTCTGTGTTTTTTGCTGTTCCAACGATCGCTTTCTCACATCCGTTTCTTTTAATAACTCCCAGATGGCATATTCTCACTTTCAAAACCAAAACAAAAATGACCTTGCTGTTATGAGCTCCCCAAGCTGGCTGTGCCCCCAACCAACCACTCCTTTCCCTGTCCTGCCACGTTTAGCTGCCGGTTTTCGCGCCCTGCATTTTGGCTGGGGCAGCCTCGCTCCTGGCCGCGGGGCTGGGGCTCTGAGGAGAAATCCTGTGCTGGATGAATACGTTGAAAAATGTCCCTGCTGGAAAACCACGTTTGGTACAGGAGCACCCGGCAGCCAGTGCCCGGGACAGCCGTGCTCGCGGGAGGAAGCTCCCACAAGGAGCGGCTGCTTCTTGCTGCAGCCCCAGCCACAAGAAAAACCCCAAACCAGGATAATTGAATATTCATCTTCTATGAACTCTATTAATTCGAGGCCTCATGTTCTGAAGAGCAAAATAGCTGCCATAATTTCATCTCAAAATCTAAAGTAAATAACCACGAGACTGTCATTTTTTCTGTGCTCTATTTTCACTGAAAGGAAGTTCGTCTGCCTGCCTGGTTTCATTACGAAATGATCGGTGCAACCGCTAGAAGAACTTTTATTTATTTTTACATTTCTGACAAAAGCCTATTAACCCTAAGTGCCACAGCGAACACTGCCAGCAACTTCTTTGTCCCAATTTTAAACATCCTTTTAAAACCCAGCATTAATTTAAACAAGATAATATAAATTAAATTGCGTGCTTTGGTGCACTTTAGCATTTGCCTCTTCAAAGGCTCTGCCATTTTTTAAACAATCCCCAAGGATTTGCACTTTAATATTAATCACTGCTTTAAAAAAAAAAAAAATCATTAAAAAAATCATTTTTTATGCACTGAAGGAGAGCACACCAGTGAAACTAAATCCAAACAGGTACATTTGGGAAGTGGCACGCAGGATGCCCGCAGTAGTGGGGCAGGTTGGCAGGGGCTCAAGAAAACAAGGGGGGCACCGAGGGCCGAGGTCCTGGCAGCAGCTGGGGGGGCCCCACCTCGGCAGCCCCGCAGTGCTCGGGTGCTGGGGCGGCCGCTGGAGCCAGGCAGTCTGGGCATCCAGCTTCTTTCTCCCCACCTTCTCAGCAATGTTTACTCTAGCAAATATTGAAGAAAACTCATCAGAGAAAAGTGGCCAGGTTTGAAATCCTTTTGGGGGCTTTCTGGGGATCTGCGTCACCTGAACATGAATCCCTTCGGCTTCAGCCCTGAAGATGCTGCTCATGCAAGTCCTGGAGGAATGCAGGGAACACAGCCGCCCATTTTCTGCTGTGGTGCCAGGGCTGGAGGCCTGCAGCTGGAGGGGCTGTGAGTGCTGCCGTGCCCAACCCCACCCGCGTGCAGTCCTGCAGCCCCGGGATGCCCCCAGGACCGCAGCACCGTGCTTACCAGTCACCGGTTACCACATCAGGCCTTCGCACCTCGTATTTGGCCAAGGACTGAGGTTTAACCTGTCTCAGCCTCCAGGAGCACCAGTGTCTTCGTGCTGTGCTGTGATTTTCTTCCTGCTGAGCACAGTGCAGCAGGTGCTGTGGCACTGACCTCCCACCGGGTATCCCACCACACGCAGACCGTGTCCGATGGCCGTCCTCACACAGGCGCTGCAAGATCAGCTTCTGCCACAGCGCAGCGTAAATTTCCCTGACAAATCCTTCAATGTGCTAGCAAGCAGGAGCTGCTGCGTTACTGAGCAAATACATTTGCAGCTCTGATTCCCGGCTCCATCCAGCCCAGCCACGCCGACAGCTGAGCTGTGCGGGGGGAACCCATTAAATGCTGGTCATGAAAGAGCTGACCCAGATAACTCGCACAGCAAGCTAGCCACCCCAACACAGGGTGTCACCTCGCCTTTTGAGAGGCTGCAGATCGATGGGTTTCCTCCTGCCCTGCCCTTCGGGTTGCCTCCCGAGGTCTGCCTGCAGAGCAGAGCGTTGGGCCCACGGGGGAACGCTCCTGACCCCGTCCTGCTGCGTGGCGTCTTGGTGGCAGGGAACAGTGACACTGGCAAGCGTTTTGGGCTGCCAACCCCAGTCTCTGTGCTCATGATCTGGGGCAGAATAACATCGCTGGGAGGTCCTGCTCACGTGGTGCCAGGCTGTGCTCCTGGCGAGGGGACGGGCGCACGGCACTCACCGCCGGTCCAGCCCGGGGAGGGCAGGGGGGCACGGCGATTGCTGGGACAGGCTGCCAGCCACATGTTCGCAGGCTTTTCTAGAGCTGTGGCCAGTAATTAGACCAGTCAGTTTACATAGAATTAGTCCTGTTCAGTTAACCACAAAATTATGACTTCAGAGATTCAATCTCATTATTTGGCTGGTCAGCTTGGCAAGATGATCGCTATTCTCTCATTACACTACAGAAGCACTAAGCCTTTGCCCTGGCTGCTATTTTCTCTGCTGCAACCAGGAGCAGGGGGACTTGGCACGGATCCTGCAGCAGGTTCTTTAGCCAAACACACGAAGCCTCATTAGCACCTGTAGCAGGCAGGTATTTGTTTCCATTAGGGCAGCTGGGGGTGCCTTCCTGCCAGGAACAGCACAAGCACACTGGGAGACGGCGTCCTGCTCGGCTGCCCAGAGAGCTCCTCTTGTCGTCTGGCATCTACTTGACTCCGTCTGCTGAAAGCACCGAATGAGGCCAACCCGGTGTATTGGGACAGGGCTGGGACAGGGCTGCCGTGGAAGGGGCAGAAGGCCTCCCCGGTGCTGGAAGGGGCTGCAGAAGGCCTGCTGTGCAGGGCCCTGACCCTGAGCCCCAGCACAGCTGGGCTGCAGGCAAATGGCATCAGTTTTCCTCCCCCATGTACTGGTGAAAGGGCTCAGGTGTGGGGCAGCGCCGTGTGCTGAAGCCACGCTGCCCCCCTACATGCCCCAAACCCCACTGAGCCGAACTCAGTTTATTTTTGCTAAATAGGAACGGGCTCAGTGCCTGTACCACGGGCCCAGCCTCAGTGTCCTGCCTGCAGGCGGGCTGCCAGCGTGGAGGATGCAGCCCATCAGGGGAAATCGAGGGCAGGGGGTGTGCTGGTGGGGGCAGAGCCTCGCATGGCTGCACCAGGGCAGGGGCACGCCTGCAGTGTGAGCACCGAGCGGTGTCAGCCTGTGCACCGGGACCGTGCCAACCTACTGCCTGTGTGGTTGTTTTATGTAGACCTCTCTCTGCCTCCCACTGCCGTTTTTTCTTCCTTTTCAGTGAATCAGGCTGCAGGAATTGTTTTCCCCCCTTTGTCTCCGTGACTCTCCTCGCTTGGAGATAAGGGGAGAAGCAGCCGGCAGCAACGCCCAGGCTGTCTCAGCGAAGGAGCGATCACCAGGAATAGTTTCTCTGTTCTTCCCTCGTCCAGACACCGGCGATTCAGCCCATCACTGAACGCCCGCAGCACACCACAGTGCCCTGCAAGGCTGAAGCAGTTTGCATTCACTGCTCGCTCACATCCCTTCCTGTAAAACCACGCAGCTGTGGGGAGCAGACCTCTCATTTTCTCAATGTTTACCACTGTGTCACACCAAGATTGGCAAAAATTATGATGATGTGTGCTGATACAGTTTCTTAAGGGTCACAGGTACAGGAAGAAAGAGGCGAGCAGGTGGGTGCAGTCTGGGGGCACAATCCAAGTCCCCCCGGCTCCAGAAGCAGCCAAGCCCTTGCTGTCCCGTCCCTAGCGCAGGCACGAGGGCAGGAATGCCCTGGGAGCAGCAGGACGGGGACAGGCTATGCTGGGGGCAGCCCAGCGCCCTGCAGGCTTGGGGTGCTGCTGCTGCTGCCCCCCAGCCCTCTCCCGAGCCCCCTGCAGCACACGGCGCCGTGAGCCTGCCCCGCTGCAGCACAGACCCCGGCGTGGCTCTGGGAGGGGGGCTGTCTGCCCGCACCCACCCGTCTTTGTTCTTGGCTTTATCGTGTTGGGAATCAAAGTGGCAGATAGAAACACTCAGAGTTTTTTGCCTTTCTACATAGGCTCATTATGTTTTTAAGTCAGGGCTGATCTTCCCCCCATTAAATACAAGACATTAAAATCAATCATTAATAACTCTAAAAGGTCTGAGCAACAACAAACATACTCGTGTTTGAACATTAACAGAGGTATTTTTCCTTGATGACAGATTCTTTAGATAAATTCTAGAGATTATAAAACAGATTCTGTATTTCCAATTATTTTTCTCCGGTATATTTTTAGAGTAGGCTCCTGAAATAAGCTTCTGAAGCTCCAATTTTGAAAGCCAAAGGTTAATCCCTTAAGAGCTCAATAAATGCTCATTACGGGGATGGAAAGCATTAGCGGGTGCAGGCAGAAAGGAGGGGATGAGCTGGCACTGCTGGCCATCGGCGGGCTGCAGCACGGCTGGGGTGAGCTGACCTGCTCTTCAGGGGGAGAAAAGAGCCCCAGAGTCACCAGCGGGGACGGGAAGTCTGCTTGGTTTTCCTGAACCGTCTCAGGGGAGCACCTCATGGTTTGGATGCTCCAGGCCTCATTTATCTCCATCTCCTGGGGGTCTCCATGGCCAACACCAGTTTCCTCTCCCCGGGCATCTCCTGAGCAAAAGGCCAGCTCCTGCAATAAGGGGACAGCAGGAAGGGCGAGCGCGGAGCAAGATGCTGCAGCTCCCATCAGGTGGAAGCCAGGTGAGTCTGTCTGTAGGCAGGATTTAAACAAGGGAGCTGGGGACTTGGTGACAGAAAAGTCCCTGCAGCACTGCCACTTCCTACCATAAGTACAGTGCTCCGTCTTTTGTAGCTTAATCTAAAGCTGTGGAGCTGTGACTGTACATTAAATTAGAAATGGCCTTAGTAATGATTGTCAGGGTATTCGTTATCAGCGTGCCTCAGTTGGCATTTCTTTTTCCTTTTTGTTATGCTCTTTTTTTTTTTTTTCTTCCCCCCATTTCCTCCCTCTCCCCCCTTCCAGGTACTGATATCTCTCTTTTTGATTCCTTAGCATCACCTCATTCCTAATTGTCAGTGGGAATTGCCTGATTTTACCTCGAGTTGTCAGAGGTGTGTTGGAGCTGTGTAGGACTGCTGGGCCCACGGCCATCGGGGTGCTCGGGGACACAGCCGCGAGGTCTCCCTTCCCGGCCATTAGAGGTGCCTGCGACCCCCACAGCCAGGGAATAAGGAGCCGGGTGGCCGTGTCGGAGCGGCAGCGCTCGGAGAAGGAGCCTGGAGTGGCTGTGAGAGGTGGAGATGGCAGGATAATGAGAACGGCAACAATAGCTGCAGGAGGCATGAAAGAGGGCTTGCCAGCCCAGGCATCGGAGCAGACTTACTGCTCAGGGTGCTCCTGTCCTGATCTGCTTCAAACCTGTCACGAGAGAGTCCAAAAAGAGAGACTTCCAACACTTAGCTTGAACTCCTGACACTTCTTTGTCATTACTATGTTTTCACATATTCCCAAAATAAAATCAAATAGAATAATGGCATCAAGAAAGCTAAAAATGCCTGGATTTCATAATGCAGCAGCACTAAGCTGAATAACTTAGTTTCCATTTCCATGAGTGCTATTTTTGAGGCCCTTCCTTTCCTGGGTTAGGCCCTTTGGACAACAGTGTGTGGGAAGGAGCCTGCGGGGGGGCCCGCTCCCAGGGGCCCTGCTTCTGTCACCATCAACTAATTTAGAACTTATCAGGAAAGAAAATGTGGGCACAAAACAAAGCAAAGCTGGTGGATAAAAGCTCAGAAGGGCTTTGTTGTGTAATTTTTGCTACCAGCAACAAGAGTTCACTTGCTCCTTTTAAACTGCTGTTGTTGCTCCCTCCGATCCATAGACAATACACTAGATTTTCGCCTATCATATTATTATTATTCTCTGATTTTTTAACCTTAGCTTTTACAATTTTGTTTCAGATCGGTTTTAAAATCTTCTTTCTGGGGTTTCATACACAGTGAGAAAGTTTGGCATCTGAAAATGTCTTCTGATTTTAGAACTCCTATAATTTTAATGTTGATAAAATTTATTTTAACCACATAAATGACCTGATCCAAATACCATATAAAAATGTCAAGAAACAATTTTGCCTACACTTAAGCGGGTTTGTAAAGAAATACCAAAAGGGAAACTTGACTGAAAATCCAATATTATCATATTTTCTGACATCTGCTAAACATTAGCAGATGATGTTTACCATTGCCATGATTTGCCAGCGATGCAATTACAGGTATTTGCTAAATAACGTTTGCCTCCCTCTGTTCCAGAGCTGGTACCGGTGCCTGTTGTACCCCTCAGACATGGGCACCCCCGGCAGGCAGAGCAGAGCTGAAACTTGCCCTGGGGTAAGAGGTGAGGACCTGTGCCAAAGCTGCCCCCGGCATAAACCAGAGCCAGTTCTCGCAGCAGAGCCAGGGTGGGAGGCGCAGGGGCTCGGCTGCATGGAGAAATTCGGTCCCAATGCAGCAGCAGCATGGATGTGGGGGTGCACAGGGCTCTGGGGGAGCCAGTGGAGCTGAGCAGGGCTGGAAGGAGGCAGTAGGTGCCCAAAGGGACCCTGATCCCCCCCCGGGCTGCCCCTGCAGTGGGGACACCTGCCTCACACACTTCACTGCAGCACCTCAGAGCGAGCGCCACGTTCATTCCCCTCGGCACATGAGGTAGCAAGTACTTAATTGAAATACTTAATTTTGCGATCTTCACTGTTTCCTGCCTGTTTGTCTTACGGCCATTTGAGGAAACTGCGTAATGCGAGCGTTAACGCACTATTAAACCTCAGTAGAATTGTCTCTCTTGGCTGGTAGCTGAACAAAAGACCTTTTCTTTTGAGAATAGTGATTTCAATTTAAAATGGCAATACAGAAAGCAGGCAAGATGCTCCCTGCTGTAATTAGAACAAGTTCCCCAGCATACTGTTATCTTTAGACTCCGGAAGTGTAGCCGTTCAACTAGGACTTGTAAGTCACTTCCATTAACTCTATTTATTGCCGGGCTGTATCGCACGGCTATCGCAGCGGCAGGGCTGATCGGAAACTGTTTGCATTTTCTGAAACACAGAAGGCATTCCGGCACGGCAGTTCAGTGGTTTTTTTTGGTTCATAATTTTAAGAAGGTTTAGTTAATTTATAATGTTACTAAAGGCAAAGAGGGAGAAGAAAAGCCATATAATTCATCTGTGTGGGAACATATGAGAGTCGTACTGGGTGTCTGTTGGGCCTTACAGATAAAGCACTCTGATTACAGATAAAGCACTCTGATTTCTCTTGCTTTCCTTTCATGACATACCCTTTATTGATTATAAAATTATAACCTATCTATAATCCAACCATAAATATGAAATTATAATCCTTCGTGCTCAACACTGTGTCGTTCTGTCTTCCAAAGTTCACCCACTGTTGGGACTCTGCAGCTCCTTGGGGCTTACGTTCTGCTGTGTGCATCTCTCGCTAATTAGCCCGTGAACAGCTTTTGTTTTCAAGACAGCAAAATGTCAGTTCAGATATTAAAAATGCACACAGGCGCACTCTCCTCTCACTGGGGCGGGGGAGAGGAGCTTCTGAGCCTGAGCAGCACGCGCTGGGATGCGTCTCCTCCAGGACCCTGCGACCGCAGGATTTTGTCACCCCCCCAGTAGGGGACCGAGCCTCCACGAGCAGTAGTAAGGACGGGGACTTCTGATCCACAGGGACAGCGAGCACGGAGGGCAGCGCAGCAGAGAAGCAGAGATGTTGTTGGCAAAAGCACCAGCTGAGCTTCGGGAACGGCTTCTGCTGGCAGTTTCTGTGAGCGGGGCGGCAGCTCAGCTAAGGCTCGCTTTCAGCCAGCAGTGCATGTCATATCTGCAGCAGACATGCCTGAAAATCCTTATCAGCTCTTCAACTGCCATTTCCCAGGTTTCCTTTCCAAGGAAGGGCACACAAAGGCAGCTCAGGCTTGCAGGGCTGAGCAGGGCCCGTGGCCGTGCCAGGGCTCGGCTGGGGATGCAGCAGTGCGGGGTCGGGGTCTGTGCCACCCGCTGCCCCTGCCCCAGCTTCTCGGGGCACCTGGCTCGTGTGCTGCATCCAGCTGGCTGCTGCCCAGCTCTGCTCAGGCGAGCTGGGGCTGGAACCACAACAGAGCACAGTAACCCACCGTGACAGCCCGTCGGGGTGGGAAAGGGAGTGCTAGGCACCTCTTATGGGAGATTTTACAAGCCTCTGTGAAGTGAACCTGCAAAATCCGTGACTCCAGAACTGATTAGGGTTTGAAGTGGTTCAGAGATGCACACACACAGGGTTTTCAGACAGGCGCCTGGCCCACATTGCCCAGTGTGAAGGAGTGTGATGTGGTGGGCCAGGAGAGGCGCCGGGCTGCCCACAACACACAGGTCTTGCTGGCGGTGCTGTGCCAGGGCACGGAGGGACAGCCACCACCCGCAGCGGGCACCGTGCTGCAGCCCCGCTGCTCCTGCTGCACCGTGCTCACCCCGCGCTCACCGCACCCACTGTGCGCGGGCAGGGCTCCACTCTGGTGCCTGCTACCATGGTCAGAACTGCTTTTTTCTTCAGTGCTACGGGTATTTCTGTCCTGTACACCACTTCCTTGCCAGCCTCCAGCCTTCTGCCTCAGTTGCTAATGGCCACAAGTTCCTGTAGGAGGGTAGCAGGAATTGCTCACTCTCAGCACAAAAGCAACTTTCCCCGTACCTATCTGCTCACCCCCAAATGTTCCAAATATGTTCACTCACAAGTTCAGGCCATACCTGGGCATTTTCAGCATGCGAAGCTAGAGCTGGCAGGAAACAGGAGATGGTGTAAATAGCCATTGCTAACAGCCTGTTTTCTATGTATTTTAAAGTATTTTTAGACAGACAAGGATGAGCTTCCCTTTTTTTGTACGAAGATGCGTTTGCCCGAATCCTTCAAGCCAAAATTTCCCAAGCTCTCAGCTGTGTGCAGGCGGCTGCTCAGAAGTACAGCAGGTAAGGGGAGACATTAACACGGAGACAAAAAATAACGCCTGGCAAGCACGTCACGCACCTGGGCGGTATGTGGGGCTAGGGACTAGGGGCAGCTCAGCCTTCGGGCAGCGCCTGCTGTGGCTGCGGGGCACACACAGTGTGTGGGGCAGCCCGGGCACCGCTTGGCCCCTGCCGAGGCAGCAAGGGGGGGCTGAATCTCGGGGATCTGGATCTCGGGGATGGTGGGGGCTTCCTCTCCAGGCAGGGCAAGCAGGGGCTGGCAGCCCCCCGGTGCCTGTCCCCCCCCGCCCCACACGGGGGGATGTACCTGTGTGTGTCCGCACGCACATTCACCTCCGCCGCAAGCAGGCGTTGCAGTGATCTATGGATCTCAGCCCGAGGCTGGTTCAGGTCCATTTTTCTTCCTGGCACACTGAAATACTGAAATCTGTGCCTAAGTTTTGCTAACCAAAACCAACAGGTAGCAACAGCTGGATTTATGTCCAGCCCGTTCCCTTCGCACACCCACACACTGCTATAGTTCAGCATTAATTGGGCTGACTGGGAATTTCCATTTGCTCGCTAGCGTGCTTTCTTCTCTCGTTAGGGATACATCATCCCTTTGAGTTAAATCAGCTGTTAAAAGAACAAAACATTCAGTTTAATGGAAATCAGTGGTATAAAATCCTAGATTTTGCAGAAAGTGCGTTAAGAGGCAAAGCTGGAAGGAATTCAGCTTCAGCTATACCAGCTAGAAACCTATTCAGCTACAAAAGCATATGCTGGAGTTATGGAGGAAAAGGTGCTAATGTAACATGTTTTATGGTTGTGCTCCAAAATAAGAACAGATTAGTGATACAAGCAGGAAGACGCTAATTTGCTGGCTGCAGATGAAGTCATGTAACAGTATGGCTGCTAAAAAATATGCCTTTTTCTTTACTCATTTAAGAGCTTGGACCTTTAACTGTTGAAGCACTGCAGTCAGGATGTGCACACTTAGCAGTACGTGAGATTTCCGCTCCCAGCACTGCCAGGCTCTGAAGGGAGGTGCCGAGACATGGGCTGGGGATGAAGCAGGAGGGACAGTGGCTGCTCACGGACCTCTGGTGGCACAGGGCAGTGGCAGTGTCCTTGGCAGGTCCATGGTGCCAAGGAGCAGCGGAGGAGGGAGCCTCATGGCCCTGTGCTTGCCTCCCTCTGCCCCCCATCAGGAGTGGGACTGACCCCCGGCTGGCAGAAGAGGGGCAAAGGAATGAAGGCAGAGCTACCAGGTGGGGTGGGCAACGCTCAGCAAAGAGCCTGATATCGAGCCGCTGCATTAACTGGGGTGCATAAAGGGAAAAGGGAAGCCTGGATGAAGCAGGAGCAATAAAGGAGACAAGAATGCCAGGGATTTAAAAAATGTGCAGAGAAGGGAAATGTCTCTTCCCACTGTTCTGAGCAAGGACAAGTGTTGTTCTGGAAAGGTGCTGCTGCTGGTGGCACGAGGCAGCACCTGGCCAGCTGCTGGCACAGGTTCCCAACCAGGAGAAGCCGGAGCCATGCGTGGGCACCCTGAGGGTGCTGCCAGAAGCCGCAGGGCGGGCGGCAGCCCGATGCACGTGAGCAGCACCCTTGCATCGCTGTAGCTCCCGCCCTGAAAAATGAGGGGGCACTCAAGAAAAAGTTAGAGGGATGAGGCCGGTCTCTTGGAAAATCCTGCCTTGGCATAGAAAAGACACTGCAGATTCTCAGACCAGATTGTGAATGTGAGCTTGGAGTCTTCAGTAATGGATGAACTGAGCTGTAGCCGAGTGATGTGAAGCATCATGACTGGTGGAGATTCCCTTTGACCTTCAGGTTATTCATATCCTTCCTTAACATGCCTGCCAGCCCTACAGGAACATCACACCAGCAGAGGTGCCACTTCCGCACAGCCGTGACTTTGTGCTGGAGCTGGATACCTGGCGTCGGTGGCACCACTGCCCTGGGTGCCTGGGCAGACCAGGACACATGAGCACACGCTGCTGAGCACCCCCGCGCTGGTGACTTCGTGCTTCTCAGGGTCTCGTGAAAATGAACCACGGCCCCTTTCACAGTTCTGCTCACAAGCCTAATCCAAGAGAAGGCAGAAAGGCCCCATGAGAACAAACGCCAGGCTCCTTGGGGCACACCAGCACAGGCACAGGGTCTGGCAGCGCAGCGGGCAGGCACCAGCAGCTGCCCCTGCCCTGGTTTGCATCGGGCAGCGCTCGGGCACTGACCTCTGGGCTCCGCCGCTTGGCTTTCCGGCGCTGCTCAGCTCACAGCAGCAAGCAGGCTGCAGATCGTGGTGCGTGTTTACTGATGCTATCAGTGCTGCTTCAGCATGACTCAAAATGTTCTCAAGACAGAATTCGAGAGCTGCCAAAAGAAGTGAGGCGTTAGCAATGGGCCTGACAAAATCGCTAATGAAATAACAATTGCAAAACGAAAGATAAACTGAAGGACCTCTTGTGTGCTAATAACATTGCTTTGTTTGTTCCATTTTAATTTTTAACACGATAATCCAAGTCCTTTATTCAAATAAACTCTGGTTTTGGCCATGCAGCTGATTCTCCGGGGAGCAAGATGATGTTTTTATAAATGAGCACTGTGGGCTTGACCCTGTTATACTGTGCTCCTCGCATGTCTGCTCTGTGGGCTGGGCGCTTTCTCTTGTGGCAATGCTGTGGCTGAGGAGTAATTTTTGTTAGCACTTTAAAATCCTAGAGGGCACCACTGAACAGTTTAGCAATTTTTTATTTTTTTATTTTTTACAATCCATTCTTTACAGGTGCTGCTGTGCTTGTCTCGGTCCCTCCCTAGCCTTCCTTTCTCTCCATATTCAATTGTATTAAAACTAAAACGATTCTTTACGGTAAATGTGCAGCCAGTGGATGAGTACAAAAAGAAAAAAAATGAATGTATAAGAAGAAAAGGTCTTATTATTACAAAATCTAAGAAGTTGCTTCAAAGCTGTAGTCGCGTAACTTGGCCCCGAGTAAATGCCAACTTGGCGACTCCATCTGCAGCCCCTTGCATATTCCTACAGGGGCACAATGCGCAGCTGATTTCCCAATTAAGCTCTCTCGACAAAGTAGTTTTATCATTCAGGCAGCCTCAAAAGTTTGAGAGAGGAATACATATTCATGAGGCACCAGCAGCCCTCCGTCTCCGGCGCAGCTTTCAGCTGGGAGCAGCCCCGGGCTCGGTGCGCCGGAGCCAGCAGGTTGCCACCGGCCGGGCCCCCCCGGGGGCTCCAGGGAGCCGCTGCCCCCCGCAGCACCGAGCACCGGGGGCTCGCCGGGGCCGGGCCCACCCGCGATCGTGTCCCGCGTGGGCGGGCGGCGGGAGGGGTGCCGGGGGGAGGTCTGTCTGTCCCGGGGGGAGGTCTGTCTGTCCCGGGGGGGGGGTCCGTCTGCCCGGGAGGAGGGTCCCCGGGCGGCCCCGGCCCCGGCAGGGCGAGGGCGGGGAGCGGCCCCGAGCGCCGCCCGGCTGCGGGCGAGGGCGGTGCGGGGGGCGGGCGGCGCGCCCCTGGGCAGAGCCGGCGCCGGGAGCCGGCCCCCCCCGGCCCCCGCCCGCCCCCGCCCGCGGCCGGCGCGGAGCCTCCCGCGGCACCGGGGCTGCGGCCGCGCTCCCCGCGGCGGAGCCAGGCAGGGGCCGTCCCGCGGTTCCCGGCCGCCCACCCGCCAGCAGCCCCGGCCCCGACACGGGACCGGCCCGGCCATGGCAGCCGCGGGCGGGACGCCGCGCCCCGGCCGAGAGCGGAGCCGAGCGGGAGGCAGGTGGGGGCGCCGGGGGGCCGCGGGGGGCGGCGGGGGGCGAGGGCGGCGGCGGCTGCCCGGGGGCTGCGGGGGGGAGCGGAGCGGAGCGGGGCGGAGGGGCGCGGGCGGAGCGGCGGTGCCCCCGTCCCCGGTGCCCCCGGTGCCCCCCACCCGCGGCACCGCCGCCCGGAGCTGCGCCGCGTCCCGGGGCGGCCGCCGCCGCGCTCTCGGTGCGCGCTCCGAGCCTCCCGTCCCGTCCCGTCCCGTCCCGTCCCGTCCAGCCTCGCCGTGTCGAGCCGAGCCGAGCCGAGCCGTGCCGTGCTGAGCCGTGCCGTGGCCGCGGCGGGCAGGGGGCGCCCCCCGGGAGGGGTTTGGAGCCCAGCGCCGAGCCCAGCGCCCAGCCGCACGCGTGGGCTCCCCCGCCGGGAGCGCTCGGAAGGCGGCCCGGCAGCCCGTGCATCCCGCCAGGCTCCCTTTGCGCTTGTGTCGCTGTCTTTCAGATGCGCCGCTGGCCCTGTAGAGACTTTGCTGCTTCACCTCAGGCTTATGTGACTCTGCTGGAAAGATCATGACCGAAGCCCTCATCTCTGCTGCTTTGAATGGAACTGAACCCAACCTGTTGTCCGGCAGCGGCTGGTCGGCGGGAAATGCCACCACCAAGTGCTCCCTGACCAAAACCGGCTTCCAGTTCTACTACCTGCCCACCGTCTACATTCTAGTCTTTATCACTGGATTTTTGGGAAACAGCGTGGCGATCTGGATGTTTGTCTTCCACATGAGGCCTTGGAGCGGCATCTCGGTTTACATGTTCAACCTGGCGTTGGCCGACTTCTTGTACGTCTTGACGCTGCCCGCCCTCATCTTTTACTACTTCAATAAAACCGACTGGATCTTCGGGGATATCATGTGCAAACTGCAGAGGTTCATTTTCCACGTGAACCTCTACGGCAGTATTTTGTTTCTAACATGCATCAGCGTGCACAGGTACACGGGCGTCGTGCACCCCCTGAAGTCGCTGGGGAGGCTGAAGAAGAAGAACGCCGTTTATATCAGCACCCTGGTCTGGGTCATCGTGGTGGCTGTGATTTCGCCGATACTCTTCTACTCGGGAACGGGGATAAGGAGAAATAAAACCATTACGTGCTACGACACCACGACCGATGATTACCTGAGAAGTTACTTCATTTACAGCATGTGCACCACGGTGTTCATGTTCTGCATCCCGTTCATAGTGATTCTTGGCTGTTACGGACTAATTGTGAAAGCTTTGATTTACAAAGATTTGGACAACTCTCCTCTCAGGAGAAAGTCGATTTACCTGGTTATTATTGTGTTGACAGTCTTTGCTGTGTCGTATCTTCCCTTCCACGTGATGAAGACCTTAAATCTAAGAGCCAGGGTGGATTTTCAGACTCCACAAATGTGTGCCTTCAACGATAAGGTTTATGCCACTTACCAAGTGACGAGGGGTCTGGCCAGCCTCAACAGCTGTGTAGACCCCATTCTTTATTTCCTGGCAGGTGACACCTTTCGAAGGCGGCTTTCCAGGGCAACCAGGAAATCATCCCGAAGAAGTGAACACAATGTGCAGTCCAAAAGTGAGGAAATGACTCTCAATATTTTATCAGAGTATAAGCAGAATGGAGATACAAGTTTGTGAATTAATGCGAAAGATTTGGGAACGGTTTGCAAAAATCCTCCACTTTGACAGAGTAGGACGCGATAGTGCTACAAGTGTGTGAGGAAAATTTATCAGTCTCTCAAACTCATTTTAGATAAAGCCTCTTTTTCTGATCTTAGAAAAAAACTTAACAAAGTAAGTGGAAGAACTTTAATCTTAATGGAGAATAACATGTCAAAATTCAGCTTTCCTTCTCCTTACAATGTTCTCGTTTCTTTCTGACTTGTGTCAGATAAAGTAAAATGAAGTAAATCCCCTAAAGGAAGAAAGCAATCAAAGTGCTTCTGTTTCAGTGACTTAGTCTCCCACACTCAAAGCGATCTTCATTAGCCTCCCTTTAAAAATAGGAAATAAAAGTAAGAAAGAGCAGCATCTTCTCTTCTGATGCTCAGTCCACATACCGAGCCTCGGTGCTGTCC
Source organism: Netta rufina (assembly GCF_964035555.1). NCBI lineage: Eukaryota > Metazoa > Chordata > Aves > Anseriformes > Anatidae > Netta > Netta rufina. The sequence goes on along the minus strand of NC_140132.1, from coordinate 26,152,843 downwards.
TTTCGCTCGCTTGCCATTGTAAACAAGTGTGTAAATCAAGGTCCTGGTGCGGCTGGCACACCTTTACGGTTTCATTATTTCTTCATCTACTTCTAGTGTTGATAATTATTTGGTAGTTTGGTAACGTTTATGATTCAGTCTTCGAATGCCAGCGTGTTACAAAAGATAGGCTTACGGACGTGTGTGCATGATTATGCTTTCAGTTCACGGCGGCTGCTCGTGGCAGACGCGGAACCCGCAGCAGACCGCCGCGCGGGCGGGTGGGTGGCTCCGGGAGCCGGTGCAGGCACCTGCCTCGCACCCGCGGGCAGCGGTGCGCTTCGTGAGCTGCTGCTGGTGCGTGGTGTGCACAGAGGGGCCGGCAGCCTGATCCTGCCTGGGCACTGCGTGCTGCAGCCCCTGCCCTTGGCCGCTCGTGGTTGCGGTCATCCTGCAGGTCTTTACGGGTAGAGCGCCAGAAACGTGTCTGCTGAGACTGGCCGTGCCTTGTAGAGGAGTGGAACTACATTACCTGAGTTACCTGCGGTTTCTTTTGGTGCGAGAATATTTCTGTTCCTGGCAATCTTTACAGAGAACATGAAAGTTGTTTCCCAAGAATATACCTATAAAAAACGATATATATATGGTTTATATTATATATATGTATAAATAATTGGGAGGGAATTAATCTTTTGGTATTGTGACAAATTACTGTATTAACAAGATGTTGCAATATACTACAGACTAAATCTACCCGTTTATTGTATATCTTCTCCAAATGTGGAATAGGTCATCTAAAATTAGTCAAGCTGAAATGTTGTGTAATACAAGAGCTAGTGATCAGAGCACAGATGAAACCTTACATGGGCAGTCATTCATTTCTCATATTTTTAAGAAATGTGTTTGAAAATATTGTGTGTTAAAAGCAGTATGAAGGCATGCTTTAAATGATAAATTTAGTGTACAAAATTAAGTTCTGTGTAATCCTAGGGGTGATTTAAGCAGATCCTCATTCCTCCAGTCTTCATAGTAAGAGTAAAATATTTATATTTTGCTTTCTGATTTTCAGTGGTTGGTAACAAACAGGAGTAGCCCTCGTTACTTTTTGACATCGTTGTAAAGCAGCTTCTGTTCAGACATACAGCTTCTTAATCTGCAAAGTCCCTATTTATTGAACTTATTTATTAGAAAACTAAATGTAAAGTATGTAAAGTGTGGTTCTCCGTGTTCATATTCAGAATTGGGCATTAATGGAAAATTTAACAGCATGTTTAAATCATTGTATTACTGTGTCTTCTAACAGAACATCTTTATAATAAACTCAATTCCACCCTGACTATTCACTCTTGATATATAACCTAGAGATAAATTAAACTACTAATATATAGCCTAGAGATAAATTAAACTACTGCTTAGGAAGCATAGCTTCTTGAAGCAATGTTAAGATCCCATTTAGCACTGTAAGATGAAAAATGGAGAGAGTGAAAAAATCCCAACCAAGGGTCAATTGCTAATTAATCCCTACTGACAAAACACTGTAGAATAGCACAGCCTATTTATATCACCAGAGAATGAGACTGGTTCAGAATAAATGACTTCTTCTATTATGTGATTATTTGAGACTTCATTCAGCCGAGGCACATCTTGTTTAGAATGCCAGATGAATTAAGCAGAGGGAGCACATTAAACTATGATATGCTCTGGATCTGCTTCTCTAGGTTTAAAATTGTATTCATGTCCCAGAGTTTTGTAGTCTCTTTTTTCTTTCAGTTAGGAAATAAAATGTTCCACCAAGTCATGTCCAAAAAAAGGTCCTAAATGCAGAGACGCAGCAGAACAAAAGCCTTGCACCCAGGCTGGTCCTTCTGTAGTTGCTCAAAGTCTTTTTGCAGTGTGCCTCTCTAATACAGCAAAGTTGGCTGGCTCTTAAGCTGTGTATAATTCAAGTGCAACCAAACTGTACAAGCCCAGGTACCCCAGGTTTGGCATGCTGCAGGAGAAACCCACCTGTCTGCACAGAGAGCCTGCTGGGGAAAATCCCCCCCGAGATGCAAACGGCAGCACCTTCCCCACAAACCGGGGTCTTGAGCTCCTGGGGTGGATTTTGTGCACTCATCCTGAAGCAGCTGTAAGATCTCTCTGCTTCATCTTGCCTCACTGAAGAGAACTCTGCAATTTGACCAGTGTGGTCACCCGGTTCGTTGCTGAGGTCTGTGCTGATATTTTATTTAACAGAGACCCTTTTTACTGCTGAGCAGCAAGGGCAGGCAGCTTCCTGCAGCATCTTCACCCCACAGAGGTGTACAGGAGCCTCCCGCTGACCCCGAGAAGTATCATTAAACACAGTTTACACACACAGTTTGTTTTCCTTCTTTTAGCTCCTGTGACCTGGAGAGCTAACCCCTCAAACCACATCCTACTCCCATGCGGTTCCCAGATGCGCACACACCGAGGTGCCACAGCCAGCACTGAGACCTGCTGGAACTTGAGGCTGATCCTCACAATCTTATGTAGTTCCTGCTTTTTTTTTTTTTTTTAAAAAAAAAAAAGGCGCTGTTGTTTTTGCAGTAGGTTAGTCAGAGGCACTGCACAATCACACCCAATTTGTATCTCCTCCCACCTGGCTGCTCGTTACCTGCAGCATCACAGAATCGCGTGTGTTGGGCTGTCCCAGCAGCGGGGAGGCTGCTCGGGCACGGGGGACACTGCTGGGATGAAAACCAAGGCAGTGTGCTGGCTGCAGCCGTGGGCTCCGGGGGAGCTTGGCAAGTCTGTTGTTAAATATTTCCCTTTTGGTACTTACTACAGTAGTGAAAAACAGTCAGTCCATGGACATCCGTTTGGTTATTTGTAATGGGTATCATTGAAGAAGCCTTTCCCTAAGCCGCTTTACTGAAGTTCCTTTCTGACCTATCTGATATGCAAAGACTATGCAATCTCAATTACAGCCTGTGGGCTTTGGCTGGCATTGTTAATTAATTAGCAATGATGACAACGGGCTGTGTTAGTGGGAGCCAGATTCAGCTCATCAACTAACTACAAGACCACCTAAAAGCTCCATCTTCCCTCGTGCTGCATTAGCCTTTGACTAGCAAATGAAATCAAACATTTCATGATTATGCCTTTAACCTATTTTTCCTCTGTGTCAGTTAGGAATCTTTTAATAAATATAAACCATTCACTGAAGATGCCAAAAGAAGTTTGAGGTAAATAGTTATTTATGAGCTTTAGACTTACAAAAGCATTCTACCATCATCCATGCAGAAACAAATTGTTATTCATTGATTATATTTTGCTTCCTACAGTTCATGGGGTTAATTTTTTTCCTCATTTCTGCCCATTAACGCCCACATATTGTAATCTTTAATACAAATTGAAATCAGTATGAAACCTACACATGATCTGCTGTCAGTTCAGAGGTTTTCATAACATCTAGGATTTGAAGGTCCCTTACAACCGAACTATTCTATTCTACTCTATTTTTTTGTTTGTTTGTTTGTTTTGAATCCACTTCATATGATACAAAGTAGATGAAATCACGATCAAGAGTATCTTAACTGCCCCTGCTTTGCACAGCCAGCACTAAATGGCCTGCCAAGCTGCCTCCCAGCCCAGCCTGTCCCGTGGTGCTGAGGCACGGAGCGATGAGAATCTGCAGGACAACTGCTGCTGCTTAAGGAGGGGATTCCACAGGCAGCAGACCGCAGGCTTCCTGTTTATGTCCAAGGACAGAAATGAAGATTTGTTTTCATAGTGTCAGCCCACAGAATAAACCCTCGGTCACGCTGCGTGAGCCCAGCAGAAGGGGTCATGCTGGGCTTTCCTCTGCCTGGCATCCCGCTCCCCTCCTTCCCACAGGGACAGGGCAGGGGGCTGTGAGGCCGAGGGTCGCCTCGCAGAGGTCTGCCTGCCAGAGCAGCCTGCTCCTTGCATGCCCTGCAGTTGCAGGGCTGAGTCTGGAGCAGGCTGAGCACAACTCGCTTGTCTTGCGAGCTCTAATCCCTCCAAAACCTGGGAAGAATGCATCATGCAAAGCGTCTGCTCTTTCCCACTGTTGGAGCAAAGCCCTACCTGACCAGCAAGGTCTGTAACAGTTAAACGGGCTGGCCCCAGGGGGGAGAGGAGACAGCAAACCCTGCTAATCGCCTCGCCGGGATGTTTTTTCCCCTGTTACTATTTTTTGTCTCCAGATCAGGCCAGAACAAAGATTAATAGAGTGATACGTCCTAAAACGGATATTGCTTATTCCTGTGAAAAGCTCATTTTTCCAAGTCTATGCACTTGTACTTGCTATCTGCACTGGTTAACCTTGTGAAGATTTTGCAGGAAGCTTCAGGCTGAAGTTCTTTCTATTTGAATATGAAAAAGGTTTTCAGAGTTCCTGAGCAGCCGCCTGACTACCTCCAGTAGCAGCGATGGGAAGTGCAGCACCGATGGGTGCCCACTGCTCACCGACAGTGCGCGTACCGAGCTCGCTGTCACAGCGCTTGTGCCCCTCCTGGGCACAGCCACCTTAGTACAGGACGGACTCATGGAAACGCAGCAAATTGCCCAGACTGACCCAATTAACCAGCAGCTGAGGCAGAACAAGGGCCATGGGAGAGGCTGCTGCGGTCCTCCCGGCATAGGGTGGGTCTTGTGGGCGCTGGGGCTGCAGAGGTGAAGCTGCGGGAGGCGATTCTGGGCCTGGGGCGGCTGGCGGAGAGCTGCGCTGGAAGCCCTTAGCTTCAAAAAGGCAGAGCTGCTTAAACAGCGCCGTGTCACCCCACGTAAACTTGTGTTACTTCTAACTTCAAGTCCTTGGAACATAATCAGAATCTACTACTGAATATTACATCTGGAGTCTAATTGTATTGGCACGATGATTTCGAGTACTTTGGAGACATACAACTTGTGAATTAAGGCCACTACGTATTTTCTGACTAAATTATAGGGTGTTTCAAGGATATATGTGAAAACGTTTATTTTTCTCTCGTACTGTGATTTCTATATTGTTAAGTTCAATTTTTGTGTAAATATTAGTGAAAATTGACTCTGCAATATCTGCAGAGACAGTGTTACTTGGTATTTCAGCTTCTCAGGTTATGTAACTGCTTTAATTAAATAGTAGTAAAAAAAATCCCCTTATTTGTATGTAATTTTAATGAATAAGAAGGTTTGGGTTTTTAATCAAGCACAGGTTTGTTTGCACGTACATTTGGTGTTAGGCATGGCTTTTGAAGTTGTAACTATTTTTAGTGACAGCAGAGCTGCAGCCGCAGAGTTACTGGCACTGTACCTAGCAACCTTCGTTGGAACAGGCACCAATAAAATTCTGAAACACTTTTCCTGCCTTTTGTGTTATTGCGGTTAATTCACATTTCTAGGTGATTCTTCAGACAGCGATACGTGGTTAAAAATAGGTAACAAAGGGCTTACAAAATGCGTGTGTTTCAAGTGGCCCGGCCAGGCGAGGAGGCCTCGGGCAGGCCGCGTGGTGCTGAGCTCCGTGGGCGCCCTCCCTCACGGTGGTACGGGGGCACCGAGCACGGCTCTGCCCGAGACCTGCGGCTGCTTCCCACCCACACCAGGCCCTGCCGTCATTTCCAGTCTGGCCGGGGAGAAACCAGTTCCAGCTCCCTGTCCCTGCCCTCCTGTTCCCGGCTCTACCTGCCCCTGCTCTCCCTGCCCGCTCCCTCTCGGCCTCGGGTATTTGTTGCTCCGGGACTGTCCGTGGCTGCAGCCTTCCCTGGCAGGCGGTAGCACATCACCTACCCCGCACAGATAAGGAGCTGCATCTGTCTTTGCAGAGACTTTTCTTTCTCTTTGGCACTGGCTGCAGCGTGCTGATTCTGTTGCAGGAATGAAGGAAGCACTGCTCCTTTCCAAATGGCTTAACATTTCAAAAAATGATTAAAATGTTTAACCTCCTTTTTTATCCGTACCTAGTCTGATAGTACAGGGTCAGAGGTGGGGGCCCCTGGTGCCAGCCCTGCTGGGGGCAGGGGCACTGCAGCCGCTGCTGGGGCCGTGCTGCAGGGATGGGGATCCACGGCTTCCGTGGGGTGCTGATGTTGGACCACCCTCACTGTAAAAAAAAAAAAACATTTTCTGTCCGTGTCTGTGCTGTACCGGGATCCCAGCACTCAGGGTGCCTGGGGGACCCCCCACTGGGACCCCCGTCCAGCCCCGGTCCTGCACCACACTCCCAGCCCCAGCTCCCCAGCATAGCTGTGGGTCTGAGCGTGAACGACACGGCGTGGCCCAGCACTGGCAAGGCTGAAGCTAGGCTGCTGGCAGGGATATAAATCCCCGAGGCTTTGCAGGATGCTGTGGCAGCTGAGTGTGGGTGTTGCAAATGCCAGCAGTGCCTCGACATAAGGCACCGGGAGGACAGCAGGGCGCTGGGGGTGTTCGTAGGCACCGGGTGGGGTCACACGTCCACACAGGGCTCCTGCAGCAGTCACACAGCTCGAGCACTGACAGGTTCACACCTCTCTTTGTGAGGCACCATTACGGCCTTCCTGGTTCCCCAGTAAACATTTCGAATCAGTCCTGCCCCCTGTCTCCCCTTCAGGCAGGTCGGCTGGTGGTCCTGCAGAGCGGAACCTGAGCAGCAGCAAAAGAAACTGCAGGGAGAGGCCTGGTGCACAGGGAAGTTAGCTGAAAATCAGAATTTCTGTTGCCTGTAAAAAAGTCAACATTATGAAAACAACTTTATGCTGTATTTAAACTTCCCAGCCCTGCAGCCGCGGGTGGAACCTCGCTCACGTGGTCTCTCCTTCTGGCCGCCAGCTGGGAGAAGCTTCGGGGTTATACGCAGCTTGGTACCAAGTATTATGCTGGTATTATTTTTAATTTCATAATTAAAGAGCACTTTTAAGAAACCATGCAAAGTTAACTCTTTGCAGGCAACTTGCATGGTAGTATTTTAGTATCCTAGGTGTAAGCTCCAGAGAAGCATGGTTATACAAAGAAAATAGGTTAACATAGCATTGTAGAGGAGAGATGATTTATGTCTGATGTCACTGGCCGTTTATTATGGGAGATTCATTGAACGACACCGCCATTACGAGAGGCTGCTGATACTTCTTTAAAGCCTCCAAATTGCCATCCCAAGAAAGCCCGGTGTCAGCACTGCTGTGGTGGCCAGAAATAACCCAGTGCTGGGCCAGCCCCTCCTGCACCAACAGTGAGCGGGCCGCAGACGTGTCCCTGTGCGGCTCTGGGGCGCTGCTGGAGCTGGTGGGGTGGGAGCCAGGGAGCCCAGGCTTCATTTCTGCCCTGTACGGGCACACCAGTACATCCCACGGAACCAGCAACGGCAGTAAGTGGTGTGACTTTGCTTCTGCTCCAGAAGAGGTGCAGGCCAGTGACCCTGCCGTAGTGCCGCAGCACGGCATGGGAAGCACGCACAGCTTTGGCAGAAAACGTGACACCGGCACTGGCAAAGCCTATAAAAGCCCAGCAAAAATAATAAGCCACTTTGCTATAGGGAGGAAACGCATGTCAGTTTACAAAGCCGAAAAGGAATGACAAACCACCAAACCCTTGGGGCACTGCTTGTACGAGCTCCCCAGACGCCGGTGCCTGGAGGTGCTGCAGGAGGCGGTGGGGCCGGTTGGAGCCCGCTGCAAGGGCCTGGGCTGTGCCGGCAAGAGGCAGGGCAGTCAGGTAATTATTTCCTCCCAGCAACCCCTCGCTGCCTTATTTCTATTATATTTATCCCGTCACTGGAACGCACACCTCCACAGAGCTGCTTGGGGCAGCAGCAAGAGCTGTTAAAGGGCACGACTGTCCCCATTCCCAGTCCTGTCCCTGTTCCCATCCCCAGCCCCTTTCCCACTCCATCCCACGCCGAGTGCCAGCCCCGTGCAGGGCAGAGAGCAGTGCCTGGGACGCAGGGCAGGATGGGCTTTGCCTCCTCCTGTCCCACTCCCCAGCACGTCCAGGGCAGGGGCTGCACCATGCCCGGGCAAGGAAGCGCTGCGGGTGTGCAAATAAAACACAAAGAATGGACTGGAAAGGTTTCTGTAGCAATTACCTCTGTGGCAACAACAGCCAGGCCAGATAGAAGCAGCGTGGCCAGGCTCTGCCTGCACTTCCTTCTGTGCTGCAGCTTTCATCCGCCCCAGAGATGTGTCGGGACACGTTTGGCACAAGCGGAGAAGTAAGTTGTTGTTCAACATTCTGCGTGTCACTGAGCTGTGGCACTGATGCTTCCTGCAAAAAATATCTGCAAGCGCGGCAAAGCTGTTTGATATTACAGGCCTTATTTAAACCAGCACTTAGATAGTAAAAACAGTCTCATTTCCCTCCATCCACACATACTGGCTACCCATTAACATTCCTTCTCATGCTCTTGCACGAAGACTAATTTTGGCAAGAGACGCTCTTGCCCTAGATTTTTCAAAGACTGCTTGTTTTAAAACAAAGTCGCCCGGGGAAGGGCGAGAGCTGGGGAGGGGCTGTGCCCCCACCCTGCCCGCCTCAGCCCCCCCATGGCCCCAGCACCGCGACCCCCACGGGCACGGCGAGAGCCTGGGGCCTCAGCCCGGGGAGGGAGCTGGGGCCAGGCTGGAGTTTCTGCTCGGAGCAGTGGGAAAAAGAAGGATTCAAAGGCTGCCGTTGACATTTACATGCTAAAAATAAAGCTCCCAGTGTTGAACGCTTTCAAAAAAAAATTATGCCAATATTCATATATTACTTAAGGGACTCGATTCAGAGTAGAAGCTCCAGTTTCATAAGCCTGCTCTTGCTACTGTCAGAAAATCACCAAAATGATCTTTTACTCCTCAGGTTGCTTCCTTGAGGCACTGGGCAAAATGTCACCGACAGCGAGAACTGAGCACAGGGAAAATCCGAGGAAGAGCGGCCTGCGGGTGACCAGTGCAGCAGCATGGGAAGAGGTGCAACGAGACCAGGGAGGCACATCACCAGCTAAACCCTCACTTCAAGCAGATGGGAAAGACTGACTTGAGTGTTTGGATGGGATTCAATGAAAATGTTCTCTAGCCTTCCCTTTCTGCATGGGGAATAAATCTGCAAAGAAAAACATTTCTCTCTGCTGTTTGCTGGCAGGACTGGCATTATACCCGTGATATCTAGCACTGCTGCGGCCAGCTTCCTGTGTGTTTGGTGAGAAGTATCCTGAAAAGTTTCTCCGACGGGCTGTAGGCACATCAGCCGGCTTCTTGAAGCTCACAGACGTGGATGCCATTTAACTGCTGCTCCCCAGGTAGCTGCTGGGTCATCAGCTGCCTTCAGGGCACACACACAGGGGAGCAGACCAGCATTTTCGGGTGGCATATCCCAGGTGGCAGGGCCCCGTACAGGATGGCTCCACGAGCAACACTCGCCTCCCAAGCCCTTGGTTGTCCTCTCCATGTGCTGAAGGGCAGCTGGCGGAGCTTCGCTGCACGCCCAGCCCCAGCCCCGCACCTCCCCAGCCGGGCTGGCTGGGGGCTCTGCTGGTTTAGGCTCTCCTGCAGCTGATCCTGGAGGGATGACTCAGCCCTAAGTATAGTTATCTGCACCCGAAATAGAGCCGAGCCGTGGCGCAGATCCCCAGCTGGTGCTGTGCGTGTCAGCCCTGCGACTGCTCGGAAAGCAGCGAGCTGGAGGTGCAGAGCGGGGCCGGGCACCGGCGGGCACAGGTGGCCACGCGCCGTGGGGCTGGGTCCGCCAAAACCACCAGTGGGGTCTGGAAGCCAAACTGCACGATGCACGGCTTCCCTGCCAGGGTGCCACGGCTACCTTATGCTTTTACAGAAACAAAAGCTCTCGGTTGTGGCTCTTCTTAATCAGTTAATACTAACCAGAGAGCTTATGAGTAGGATCAGTTTACACTGGGTCTAAAAATATCCCCCCAACTACATTCAGGCACACACACATATATCTGTGTGTATAAATATGTGCGTATACACAAGTTCTGAGAGCCAGTGGTGATTTATGCTCTTTTTCCACTTTGACTGACCCATTAGAAATTGCTTATTGCAATATGAGCCTCACAGGGTGAGAAGTTTTACTCCTCTCACCTCAGTTCCTCGCAGCGCCGTGTGAAAGGTGCTGCAGGCATGCACTGACACCGCTTGTGTGGACACAGTGTGGAGGGGACCCCGAGCCCAGCCCCAGCATCCCGGAGGGACAGGACGGGGCAGCCCGTGCCCCTCAGCTGAGCCCCATCGCAGGCACCGTGGCAGCGAGGAGCTGTGCTCTGAGGGCTCTGATTTGCCTCCCAGACTGAGTTGTTTAAAACATCAAGCAATATTTTGCCTCTCAGAACAAGATAAACCAATTAATTTTTGACAGGGTTTACCCTAGCAAACACCAGAAATCAATTTGCACGTCACGCAATGCTCCTGAAACCTTTCAGGGGAGCAAAGCTCCCGGGGTGTGTGGAGAGGAGCTGGATGCGCTCTTGTGCTCTCCTCCCGTGTGGCTTTGTTATGCCTCATGACAGAGACTGAATGAAAACCTGAGGCTTAATTACTGCGCAGTGACTAACCTGGCTGTCATCGCTACCTGTAATCAAGTGCCAGATGTAAGGCCGGGAGTCTCGGCAGCTCCTAGGACACGCAGCTGGGCGGCGAGGCAGGAGCGGAGCGGTGGCCCCGTGCCGCAGGGATGGGTCCGGCACCACCTCCACCAGCAGCAGATCTGGAGGGAGTGGGTGGAACGGGACGACCCAGCGGGGTGCAGCCCCCAGCATCGAGGTGCACACAGCGCCCACGGGAAAATCACCCAAGAGGTGGCAGCTGGATGGCTGTATCCAAAAATAAGACAGCAAATTAATTTCACCCTGGCAAAGTGCAGTGAATTTCAAATTTTCTGCAGTTTTTCTCTGTTTTCTGCAATATGATCCCACTTGATGCTGCCAAAGCAACCACTCCTCGCTTTTCTCACCCAAGGCTTCTTGAGCCAGGCACGTTGCACCTGAGCATCCCGGGGTATGGGGCTGGGGCTCCCAGAAGCCCACCTGGGACCTGGTATGGGGCCAGCGCTCCTCGAGGGGCCTTTGCTCTCCCTTCCCAGGAAGCTTTCAGGGGTATAAATATGCGCATGAGATCACTCAAAGTGAGTGAGTCACATTTCAGTGTCATCTAATTATTAGTTTTATTATATGATATTTGCCAGCTCATATTGTAAACAGAGCTACTTTATATAACATATGGAGAAGCGTGTCAGGCTGCCAGTGGTTTTCAAAATCTCTGCTTTGAAAGTGATTTGAGTGTGACGCCTGTTTTCATAGACTCCAAACCTGCAAAGTTGTTAACATGTCTTATCCCACGAACTTGAGTGGCAATGCAAATGCAGTAGTCACAAAACCTTGTGAACTACCAGCCAGTGTGTGAAGGAAATAATTTCCCAGGTGCCTAATTCCTTTGCCAGCATCGATGCCATGGCTGTGACTTAAAGAAATGTTGGCAGCAGCAAAAGAAAAATGCAAAGGGTCCCTGTGCCACTACTCACTGTTAGATAGTAAGAACACGTCAGGGCTGGCGCCGCTTCCCTTCCCATTATTTGCTTTGGATCTGTCAGATTGCAAGCTGCAGGCTGGTCCTCGGGTCTGCTGCTCTCCTTACAGGCTACAGTTTGTCCCTTACGGAATTCAGTGTAAGACAGCAGCTGCAACCTCAAAACACGCGGTTCTAGGTACGGAGCCAGGGAGGGTCACAGCTGCAGCACCGGTGGTGGAGCAAAGCCATCTAGGATGGGGCACTGGGGACAGAGGCCCCCACCTTGCCCCACGCACGCTGACACAGACACGGGAAGCAGCCCGGGTTTCTAGGCAGGCAGAGCAGTGGCACTGTGGGTCTGCTTGGAGGAAGGACGTCAGCCTCGGGGCTGGCAGGTGAACAAAGCAGCCCAGCAGCCGGGCACTGTGGAGCTCCCAGTGCTGAGGGACCTGTCTGCCATCAATCGGTGCCATAGGGCACAGAGCACAGCCACCCCCGTGGGGCTTGGTGGTGGTGGCACCCCGGGGACATGCTCGTTTAATGAAAGCAGGCGGCCTGGCTGGAGAGGCTGGGGCACCGGCACCGCCGGGCTTGCAGCCCTCACAGGCAACTGCGTTTGCCAAGTGCTGCCAGTCAGCGCTGCTTTATCCGTACCCCCAGAGAATAAAGCAGCCTTGTCCCAGGGCGGCACTGTGCGTGGGAAGCAGCTCGGGCCCCTTTCGCACCCGTGCCAGCAGAGGCTGGCCAGCCGGGGCTGTCTTTCCTCTGGGCTCAGGACGCACAGATGGCACCCCCAGTGCAGCGGGGCCAGCCCGCAGCTGTGACAGCACCGGCAGCAGCACGGCGCGCTGCTCGCCCCCGTGTCTTGGCACCGGGCACAAGAGTTGGGCCCATGGCAGGGCATGGGGCTGCAGAGCCTTCAGCCCTGTCCCTTCCCAGGAGTGCCCCTCTGCCAGATCCCAGGGCCAGGGGCGTGAGTGGTGGTGGCCCCCTCGCTGCAGAGGTCTGGAGTGTGTGGCTGCAGAGTGTCCCTGCTGCCTCAGCTGCACACGTGGCCCTAGCACAGCACCCACAGCGTGCAGCACCCACAGCATGCACAGCGTGCACAGCACACCCAGCATCAGCTTTGCAGCATCACAGCTTTGATTTCCCCTCAGGCTCCTGGGCTATTTTGAAATAAAAGCAGTTCTGCTTCAGCCCAGTGAAAGTCAGTGCTGGAATTAATTAACCACCAGACAAGTTTGGAGGATGGAGACAAGTGGCACGCGCTCCGAACGAGCTGCTCTCGAGCTTTTCCCAGTCACTTGGTGTCTCGTGGCTTGCAGAGATGAGCGCTATTGCTTCAGCTTTGTTTTGACTGATTGTGAGAGGGAAGAGAGCTCTGGAGGCTGCTGAGGTTTGGTTGATGTTGCTTTAGGAGAACTCAGTGCTCTCCTTTGTAACCGAGAAGTGGTGCTTCATTAACCGTCTCCAGCAGAACAAGAGGTGGGTGGCCTGACCCCGGCACAGCCGCAGCTCCAGCGCTGCCATCCCGCAGGGCCCTGCGCTGGCTGCTCCCTGCTTGCCCTGAGACACCCGGGGTGCTCCCCCAGTTCGCAGGCAGCTGCGGGAGATGGAGCAGGGGGAGGTGCCGAGGGGCCCCCTCGCTGCCCCCGTGGCAGAGGTGACCCTCCTGCAGCACCTGCAGTGGGGACACAGGGGGACACGGAGACGCAGGCGTGTGCTGGCTGCAGGACGCCCGCCAGCCCCGTGGGAAGCCCAGGGATGGGGCATGGCCCTGGGGCCACAGAGCACACCCCTGGAGAGTTGTCATACAGGCACGGCCACAGCTGGGCAGTAATTCATTAAATGCTTCCAGCAGTTAGCACTAACCCGGCGCTCAGTGAGCATCAGGCAGGTGCAGCGAGGCACAGGAATGGGGTTCCCCCTCAGCAGCAGGGCACGGGCACCCCGCAGCCACGGTCAGTGACGGTGGGCACGGCAGGCACACCATGGGGCCAGGCAGAGGCCGCCTGCACGCCCCCCGCCCGCAGCCACCCCGAAGGCTGCGGCCGAAAAACAATTAAAAACAAAACTAAAGGCGGTTCTTTAGCAAGGACGTCAATGAAGCAGAGGTGATTAAGTGCAACGCACTGCATTTCCAACTACTTAATTAGAAACAGCGCGCTGTAGGAAATTATCATGCCACATTATTTCAGTAAAAAGCTTTTCAATAAAAAGATTAAACAAGTCTGTAGTGCATGAAGATATGAGCAGGTTATAATTACTATTGACCTCACCTCATCAGCAGTATTTAATTGATGTCAGGGTCTTTGTCTGCTTGTTCAAATTAATCAGCATCTCCCGTCCTCCAAAGACCACGTTTGCAAACCTCCTAAGGAAGCAGAAATCTTTGTTGTTTTTTTTTTTCTCTCTCTTTTCTTCAACACTCTTATCTGAAATGTTGGCATCTCCGGTGGAACCAGGGGCACACACTGTCTGCGTTTTTAAAATGAGGCATTAAAATAGCTACTCAGAGCCACCTCCTGCCACTTGTGTTTCCCAGTCTCTTGAAGCACGTTAGCTTTTTTTCTGGAAATATAATTTTACACTTTCGGCAGGGAGCTGATCCCAAGTGGGCTGCAGATGTCACTTGGTTTCCTTCCAAAACAGCCTCCAGCCCTGCCGCAGCCCCTGGTGGGGTCACACACGCCCCGGGTGCCGGCAGCAGGCTGGGTGCCTCGGGGTGCTCTGCAGGCACACGGGCTGATGCACAGGGCTTTTCCGCAGCACCAGATTAGTTTTTACCCTGCTGTCTGTGAGCATCTGAATGCCCTGTATGATGGGGTTTAAAAGAAAATCTCCACGCAGTTGTTTAAGCGAGAAGTGCTACAGCTGAAAAGGCAGGGATTGACACTGTGCTTAAGTGTGGTGAAGTTTGAGGTGTATGAAGCCAATAAAAGGTGGTGGGCAGACGCCAGACAGCATGAACAAGGGGCAAACTATTTTAAGTTAAGCAGATAATCTGGTTATACCTGAACCAAACAGAACCAGAATCAGGAAACTTCTCATTTGTCACTACTGCAATTTTACCATGAAATTTATTATAAGAAAAAGAAAAAAATACACCAGTGAAAGTTTTCCGCTAGGCCTTGGGCACCAGCCCAACCCCAATTAAACTCCCAGGAGGGGACGATCCCTGTGAGGCATCGGGCACTGCCCTGGGCTCCCCACGTCCCACCCGGCCAGCCAGGACTTGTCCTGCAGACACAGGGCAGGAGACACGTCCCATCCCATCCCACCTGCCCCTTCACGTCCTGTCACATCCCACCATGCCCTATCACATCCCATCGCATCCTACCACGTCTCCTCCCTCCCCATTTTACCCTGCAAATGCACAGGAAGCAGATTTGAGGAAGGGATTTCCTTATGCAACCCATGAGCATATCCACAACGCTCTTAAACTCAACAAGTCCTTTACATTTTGCACGTGTCGTGGCATTAGCTACCAAAACCCAAAGAGATGGCTGGGCCTGCTCACCCATCTCTGTGTGAAAACCAGAAGGATTGGCAGTGTGTGCTCAGGGCAGAGGGCACCGGGGGCAGGAACCACATCAGCCTCGAGGAGTGGCCTCACATCACCAGGAGGCCACCACTGATGGGGACATGTGCTCTTGGTGGCATGGATGGGAATGGTGTGAGAGGGGGTCTGTGCACCTGGCCTATTTTGGGGTGATGGCAGTGCCCAGCCTGGCTCCTTCTGCACCGCTCCTTTGCTCGCCTCGCTGCCAGCACGGCCCCGGGTCCCCCGCTGGAGGAGTCCGGCCGTCGGTGGGCACAAAGCGTGCCGGCACTGCTGCCTGCACCCACAGCGGGCAGAGCAACACACCCTGCGGCAGACGAGCCGTGGGCACCCCAAGCCATTCCTCAACGAGTTCAGGATTTCAAGATTTTCTAAAATTACAAAGCGACTTCTGCACTGCGCCTTTCATTGTGCTAAGCTGATTATTACCATTTAGGGAAGAAAAAAAAAGTAGCTTAAGTCTATATTTTAGCAAAGCTTCTTTACTAAATGCATTCAGGAGAAAAATACCTCTTTTCAGAGGACCAAAAACTATTAGAAGAGATTTGCTGCGGGAGTCCTTCCTCTGCCCAGCTTCTTACGGCTTTTTGTGTCCTGGGTTTTGTTTAGATTTTAATTTGCTAAATACCCAGGAAAAATATCTCCTGGCAGTAATGGGCTGAAGCAGGAAAATGCCAGACAGTGTCCCCTCCACGACACGCAGCACGACGCCACCTGCACCATGCGGCAGCACAGCCACTGTGGCCGTGGCCCCGTCCGGCAGCTTCCAAGCACCCCAGGTCCATCCCAGAGCACTGCTGCAGCCTGCTCCGGCAATTTATTGCAGCTTCTGTCATTTCCTAGAGGTAATCACCTGATGACAGCACACCACTGTAATTATCACGGCACGCAGCGGGACTCGCGGAGACCACGGCGGGCAGTTAGCTGCCGAGCAGGCAGTGCCCAGGCAGGCAGTGTGCCCGCTGTCTGTGAGCTGTGGTGCACGCACGGCACCGTACCGACAGCAGGAAATAAAGCCCTGCTGCAGGACCCTACTGCCCTATTGCCGCACCTGCCCAAGCTGTGCTTTCAGCTCATGGCTTCAAAACCTAAACACGCTCCTGGGGAGAGGTGCCCGAGCAGCGGTGCTGCCGGTGGGGCTGTGGCTGTGGCAGGGGAGGTGGCTGGGCCCGATGCAAGCTCCAGCACCAGCTGCCCCTCGCAGCGCAGGGAGTCAGTGTCCACCAGCCCTCGGGGGTCAGCCGCAGCCCCCGGGTGATGGGCAGCTGCTGCCAGCACAGCCGATCCCTTTGAAGCAGTCTTTCATCACGGCTCCCCACAGCCTCCTCTTTGAGCGCTGCAAACAACTCCAGCTCCCCCGGTGCTTCTGCCCAGGTCAGCTTCTCCTCCCTCGTCGCCCTCCCTCTGCCTCGGCCGCTCCGCGGTGGCTTTGCATCTCTCCCCGAGCTCGGCACCCACGGCTGCACTCCAAGCTCAGACTGCACTTTGGATAACATTTATTATTGCACAGCAGACAGGAAAAAAATGTTATACAAAGGATACCATGCACCCACGTTTGCTTTTTCTTGCAATAACATAGCATTTCTGGCTCCCGTTCAGCCCACGCGCTGCTGCAGCCTCAGCTCCGTCCTCCCCACCAGCGCCTGCAGAAGGAGCAAGTGGAGGAAACAAAATTTTAACTGCTTTTGGGAGGGGGAAGCAAAACTTAAACTGCTTTTGTGCTTCTGTTTGGCTGATGTGCCTGAAGCTGGGCTGCCCGCAGCCTCTGCAGCACTGAGCATGGCCACGGGGACACAGGTGTGCACACCGTGACATCGCGAGGAGCAGAACGTCCCCCGAGCCCCGGCAGTGCCTGGCACAGCTCCTGAGCACACCTCAGCCTGGTGTCCTGGCGCAGGGCAGCACCGTGCTGGTGGCAGCACACCGCGGGGTTTGGCCGTGCTGTGGGCAGGGGAGGCGTTTGCATTTCATACCTGGTTGGCAGCGGGCTGAGCAATTCAGAAGTCAGCAGGCTTCCAAAAGTAAATGAGGGGAAAAACTGCTGCTGATTTAGGAAGTTATTGTGTGCTTGGAGCCAGAAGGTGGCTGTTTTCTGCCCGTTGCGCTTTCATCACAAGCCTGCCATTTATTTTAGCACTCTGTGACTTGAGGTGCGTCCAAGAGCCAGGTGCATCACTGTGCCCCTGACAGGTCCCGCAGAGCCACGCCGGGCACCGACCGTTCCCCTCTGCAGCTGGAGGCACAGCCACAGGAGCTGCAGCTGCAGCGAGGCTGAGTGGCCGGCGTGCCTGTGGGCACCCCATAAAGCTCCCCACTCGTGGTCAAGTCCTTGGTGAAAATCACAGCAGTTGTGTGACCAGGTAAAGGTTGAGGCTGGAGCAGCCTCCAGCACCAGCAGCACCCAGGGGCCAGGCTGAGGGCCCCCTCTCAGCAGCCCGGCTCAGGAGTGAGCGCAGTGGCCCTGGCCGTGCTGCGCCCAGGGTTTCAGGAAGAGGGAAAAGGGTTTCTCTGCTGTTCCAAAATTAGAACAATTTCCACCAGGCCTATGGGAATGGACGGAGGCGTTTTCTCTCGTTTGGGAAGCAGTCTCTGCTGTGTACCCATTTTAATCACAGCATCGCAGTGCCAGATCTCCAAAGTGCCATGCTCCTCCTGCAGGGCGACCTTGCAAAATGACCTTGCACGGCTCGGCACAGGCAAGTAGCAGCAGGGCTGTCTGCAGGCTGAGGGCAGGCAGAGAACAGCTTCCAGCTAGCGGAGCAGGAAGCAAAAGAGCACCGGGTGTGCAGGCGACCGAAGGGGCAGGGACAGGAGAGGTGTGTCTGAGCGACGGAGGGGAGCACAAAATGGCAAGCGCTGCTGTGCTCCTCGCACAGCGAGACCACAACCCTGCCGTCACGGAGACACGCTGAACAGAGCAACTCGGCACTGGAGCAAAACAAGGTGGGTGTGAAGAGGCTAGGAAAGGAGTCGTGATGTTTTGGTAAAATGTAAATTAGCGTTCAGCGGCGTGCTCGACACACAGTGATCCAGATATGAAAGTAAGTATGTTATGATGGAAACAAGGTAAATGAAGTCTAATAACCCCGGCAGTTTAAAGGAGGGGTGCTCCAGCATTACGATTGGTTCAGATGTGTCAGTAACAAGAAGATGCATTAAAATCATGAAGTGTTTTATTTTTGGAAAGATGATGTATTTCTCTTGAGCTTAATAGTGTCCTAATCCCACTAAAAGAAAGACTAAGTTATAATGTGAGCTCCTAAATAATGTATCGCAGGTCAATTTTGAAACACACCAGAAAGCACCATTTAGCACTGAAGGTTTTTTATTCCCTTTAGGTATGGTAATGCATTAGTTGGATCCCAACTTCTTCGGCACTGCAAGCGTCTCGGTGGCTCTTCCCATCACACACGCGCTACTTGGCAGGAATTGGCTTTGCAGCTTTATAATGGGCCTCCTGTCTTGCAAAGCTTTGGGATCGCTCCTTTCAATGTGGATTTATGGCCACGCGTACTCTCACTTTTCACTAAAACATCAGGAATATGTTAGGTAAAACGTTGGGCAGTTTAAATAAGCACCAACCCTTGCTTTGCCAAGGGATTGACGGGAGACCAGCAGTGGCAGTGCTGGAGCCAGCTCTGGGCTCGCAGCTCCCAGCTGCTGGAGAGCCTTAGCATGGGACTGACCCTGTCCTCTGCTGCTGTACGGAGCTGGTCTCATCCTGACACAGATTTTACATAGGCAAAACATATACTTCTTTATTCTGGAAGGAGAACAAACTTATTCTGTAAACTGTACTTAGCCATCATATGTTTAGATATCATGGTACTGGACAGCTGGGTACCATCCCCAAGAAAGGCTGCCCAATTAAAGAGCCTTCAGATGGAGGCAGTGCAGGCAGGGATGCTAAAAGCCTGTAATAAAACTCTTCCCCGGGCTGACAGAGGTAATTGCTGTGAAAGCCATTTCCATACACGCTCCCCATCACGAAGCCAAAGCACGTGCCGTGAGCACGGCCTGGCTCCTTCTCCACCCGAGGTGCCTCCAGGCCCCTGCCTGCCCAGCACCAGCACCGGCCTGCCCGTGCGTGAAAAACAAGAAGGGGATGGTGGGAAATGCTAATTTGCTTTTCTGAAGAACAGCCTTTCTCTTCCTCTGCAAACCCTCCGAGCCAGGACCCGCAGCCGCAGGCATCGCCATGGTTACTGCTCGGCGCACGCGCGCTGCCTGCTCCGGCGGCACCGGCCGGGCTGCGGGAGCAAGGCAGGAGCCAGAGGAGGATGCAGAGGGATGTGATCGCACTTGGGGGCACGCTGCCACGAGGCTGGGCCCTTCAGGTCGGCCCTGGGCAGAGATCTGCTCATGGTGCTGTGAAGGCTCGGTGCAAGCCGGGATGTGTGAGCGCAGGCACTGCTCTGGTCGTGGGGACAGGGAGCACACCCAATATCGCCCTGCCCCATGGCTATGCCCCCGTGGTGCCCCGGTGCTGTTGGCTACACCTGCGGTTCAGTTATGTCTGTTTTATTTGGTGGAATTGTCTCTGCACTGGCTACACACCAAAGTGCTCATAGCATGCAGTGAGCAACATTTGGCAAAGAGCCGCAGCAAAGCAGCGTGTGGCTGGGCCTTCTCGAGGCCATTGACATGGTGCAGTAGGGTGGAAGAAGGTGAGATGGAAAGCACCAAATATCGCGGGGTCGCTGGTCACACCCTGGCAAGAAACGGGACAGCGCTCGCGGGTGAACCTAACAGAAAGGTGGAGAGGAGGAAACACGGCGGTGCTGCTCCTGGCCTCCAGCAGAAGTCTGAAGAGCAACGTGTTAGAGTTGCACCTCATGAGTGCACATGGATGCATCAGCTGCATACGGGATTGATTAAGAAGCTTTAAAAAAACACCTTTTTGAAAGCATTTAGGAAATAGGTGAAGGCAGAGCTAAAGTCCCCCTTGAGAACACATGAACAGATATGGGCTGATGTTATATCACTGCAAGTCACTAGAAATCACGCTGAAAGCGCCCGGGTTGTGCTTGGTGGTTGGTTTCCCTTTACATCAAAGCCATTTGATTTCCGGAGCCTTCACCCTGAGCCCCCCCCGGGTGACACCAGCCTGACACAGCTGCGGGCAGGGGCAGGAGGCGCTGCCCCCCCCCCCCCCGCTGGGCTCGGCCCCGCTGCCCGCAGGGGGCGCCCGCGGCGCGGCACGGCCCGGAGCGGAGCGGATCGGAGCGGATCGGCGGGGAGCGGGGTGCGGAAAGAGGGGAAAGGGGAAAGGAAGGAAAGGGGAGAAAAAGGAGAGAAGACAAAGGAGAAGCAAACAAAGAGAGGACAGGGAGAGGAGAGGAGAAAAAGTGAGGAGAGAGGAGAAAAAAGAGAGAAAAGCAGAGCAGAAGAAAAGAAAAGAAAAGAAAAGAAACGAAAAGAAACGAAAAGAAACGAAAAGAAACGAAAAGAAACGAAAAGAAACGAAAAGAAACGAAAAGAAAAGAAAAGAAAAGAAAAGAAAAGAAAAGAAAAGAAAAGAAAAGAAAAGAAAAGAAAAGAAAAGAAAAGAAAAGAAAAGAAAAGAAAAGAAAAGAAAAGAAAAGAAAAGGATCTGTTTGCAGTGTTTGTCCACCCCTATAGCCAACACCTTTTTCCCAGCGTGCAGTCCGATCCTCTCCTGCAGGCTCTCCCTTTCCCTTGCCCCAGCAGGAGGTGCCCAGCCCTCCCAAGTGCTCTGTGTTGTGCTGGGAGCGTTCCCTCCCCGAGCTGTGTGGCAGGAGCAGGCAGCACCGGGATCCCTCGCAGGGTGCCCTGTGGCCCAGCCGTAGCCGCTCGGGCTCAGAGCTTGCCGAGGCTCGCCCCGTGCCCGGGGCAGGTGGTGCAGGAGATGCGGGATTCAGTCACCAGCAGCGGGAGCTGCAGGAGAGCTGCTGCAGCATCGCCGTGCCTGCTGCCCCGCTGCGTGGCTGCGCGGCCCTCCTGCCTCCTGCCCCGGGCTGCGAACAGCCCTGCTCCTGCTCCTGCACCCAGTGCCGTGGGGACTCGCTGCCCCTCAAGGGTGCACATTCTCTGCGGTGAGGGTAAAACCCTTCCTGTTCAAGAACATGATTTATCGCATCTCTGACAAAACGGAGCAGTGTGGATCTGAGCCACCTGCCTCCACGCAGGATGTGAGATGTTGAAGGCTTCGTCTCCACAATAGCAACCCACACGGTGCTCTGTAATTCTCAATAATTACCTCGTTTACTTTCCTTGTGATATCTCAGGTACTCTGCTCTGTATTTCACTGGCTCTGCTTGCCGTAGATTTGCAGTCTGCATTCAAAGACTGCGAAGCCAGAAGAGATCGCTGTGATTTTCCAGTATGACCTCCTTCATAATACAAACTGCAGCACTCCCCCAGCCACATTCCTGCCTGGCTGCAGCATCTTGTGTAGGAAAAAATCATCTCGTCTTAAAAAAGCTACTGGGGTAGGAGGCTCATGCTGGCTCTCAGGGAAGCGCTCCAGTGCGTGGTTGTCCTGGCTCTTCATGTTTGCCCCCACTCTGGCATCACAGAGCTTCAATGTGCAAGCACTGGATCTTAAACACACTTTTGTCTGCCAGACCAGAGAGACCTAAAGGCAGTGAATTTTTGTTCTCTTTAGGTGTTCATAAGCTGTAATCAAATTACTGTAATTATCTGTCTGACAAACTAGCCAGGGTAAGCTCTCTAGTGCAGAGTGCTGAATATGTTTTGAAACCGGACCTTAAGTTTTAATCCACCACCTTCCAGATCTGAAGGAGAAGCAGCAGCTATTTTTGTGGAGTTTTCTTGTCTTCATTTTTAAATCTAAGTGAATGTAAAAGCAACTCCACAGGCAACCAAAATGTGATAAAGGGACAAATGTATAAAACAAATCCAAGTGCGCCCATAGCACTGCAGTGCTGAAAATATTCAGCAGTCTAGATGCGGGCTGTTGGTGGCCGAGCAGAGAGCATCCTGCCAGCTACTGAAATCCTGGTAGCGTCAATTCAACCACTATTGCTGAACATTGCACAGCCTCTCGAGCTACGCATGTTGCCTTGGAGACATTTTTCATGCAGCAGCGTGGACAAGGTTTCCTTGCACAGTTCATGTCGCGTTTGACTTGTAGCATGACACTTGCATCCCTCCTGCCCTGGTGCCATCCGACGCCACAACGTGCTCGTCCCCACACTGCTGCAGAAAGCAACTCCCAAAACCTAGCCAAAACTGCGGGGACCTGTATGCTTTGGAGTTTCCATTTTCCAGGTCTGCTTGCAGGGTACACGGGAACCCTAGCCAAACACCTGATTCACCTCTCTTTAAGGTACAGCAACTCCAGAAGCTAGGTTTAAGAGCAATTAGTGGAGCAGTCTGGTTTGAAAAGCAGGAAGGGAGCGTCAGAGCTGGAGGGCAGTGCTTCAAGCCCCAGCTGCTCCAGGAGGAGCGGGGATGGGGAGGGATTTCTCTCCCTTCGCTTCCAGCCTGGACTGGAGGCCCTGCAGTGCTGAACTGACCTCTGAGGGCCAGCAGTGCACGTGGGTCCCCGCCGGGTCGCTGCAGCCGGTCACGGTCACGGTCACGGTCACGGTGCTCCCCACGCCCCGAGCACAGCCACAAGCAGCCAGGCTGGGCACTGGACTTGAGTGCTGGCCGTGCGATCAGCACAGGCTTTGTGCTCGCAGTTATAAAAGTATTTGGGCCTCCGGGTCTGCAAGCTGGGCAGTGCAGTGCTCTGCCTCTCTGCTCTCATACCAGCTGAAGTCTTCCTTCCGTACACATGTAAATCCTCCAGCTAATGCCCCAGGTAGAAGGCCCGCTGTTTATTCATGTGCGTGGTGGTTGCGCCCAGCAGCTAGACCTGTTAGGAGAGAGGTTCCAGTTCACGAGGGGTTAGGAGACAGAGCTGCAGGCTTGCCCAGCGTGGGCATTGGGAAAGGAGAGCTGCTTTACAAGCCAGCAGCTGCTCACTTTGGAAGGCATTTTGGTCCTTCTCTGCAGCTGAGACCAAATGCTTTTCTGTCAGTGGGTTAAAAACAAAGCAGCAACAGACATATCAGTAAGGTGGCAGCAGGCCATAATCCTCGGTGGTTAAAACTCTCCAGGACTCAGTATTTGTACTTTGGGGTAGCTCAGTGGAAGTCAGTGGAATTGCAGCAGCTTCCACCAGCCGCTGATGAAGTCTTCGCATTCTTACTTCATCCTCATTGAGGGGATATTGCTGGACCTGGGCCAAATGACCGATTCCTGTTAAACTCACTGGTTTGGATCGCGCAGACCAAGGCATGCACGGAAAGCTGCTGCAGTGCTCACGTGAACGTGACGGAGCTGGCAGCCGTGCCACGTCCTTACACGAGGATTTGCTCGTGCTGCAGGAGAGCAGTGCTGGCGGGGCACACCAGCTGCCCCAAAGGCAGCCCTCGGCACGTGTCCTGCGGCTCTGACTGCTCCCAGCCTTGATCTTGCCGCAGTGGCTGGAAGGTTTCGTGTAAGTGCCTACAAATGCGCCGCTTGTTAAGGTGAACAGGTATCAGCTCACCTCTCTGGGTGTTCTCCAAGCGTCCCACATCCCTTTTATGTTTGGCTCGCACACCTACCAGGAGACTAATCCTGTTTGTTAATCTGATTCTTTTTGTCACCTTGTTTGGCTGAGGGAACTGATTTTAAAATAGACAAGATTGTAAACAAGAGCAGCAAATGGTGCTTGAAAGCTCCTGAGAGCCCCAGTGCTCCCATTGTTCCAGCGAGGAAGTGAGCCGCCTGAATTACATCTGCATGTGTCAGACCGAGCCGGGCCTCCAGCTTCAAGCCCTCCGGTCTGGTGGAGCCTTTTGTCTGCGGATGTAAAACCTCAGACAGCATTTGGCCACCGCTCCCTCTGCAGATAACCCCGCTTGGGGCAATTTGCTTAACTTTGTTCTGAGGCTGTCAGCGGCGGCCACGGAGGGACCCTCAGTGGATTCCATGTAGTGTTCACACAGAGGCTCTGTAACAAGCCTTCAAACACATACCCATACGGAGTTAGTTTACAAAAAACAAACTGCTAAAATGACAATATATTTGAATAAAATGTTTACAAGATTTGTAATATTCACATACTATTACTGCCCCGTGTGAGCGGGTCTCCAGTACACCATGACACGGACAGATGTGAAGAAACGAGCCAAAAGGCTCCTGAGGGATGGATGCCCCTGGCTGGCCGTGCAGCAAGCAAGAGCAGCTCTTAACTCCATTCCCAGGTCCATGTCAGCTTGCATCCAGAGGAAAAAGGCTGAGAAAACAGGGGAAACCACTATAAATTCTCACTACTGTCTGACGGGTGCACAGGATTACTTAAGAGTTCAAGGAGCTTTGTCACTTTATTAAGAATATGCAAGGAATTTTAAATTGTCTTCTGGACAGGCTCTCAAATGCTCTTTCTAGAGACCGAGTTGATTTTGGCTACAATCTCTGGATGAAGTTGTACATGGACTTGCTGTGCAACCCATTCAGTATTTGTGACTGAATAGGGGCTGATCAGCACAGAATTTGCCCCAGTGCAAGAAAACGAAAATAAATCTAGGCTGGATTTGTAAACCATTCACTGAAGCTAATGAGACTCTTTTTCCAGTAAAATAAAATTTAGCTCCACATGATTGAGCAATCCCAGAAATGCAAAGACAAGACAGCACAAAAGCAAACACTTCTCAAGGGCAGATTGCTAACGTGCTGATTGTGGGGATAAAGCAAGAAATATGAAATTAAATATAGTCTGTGACCTTATCTGTACTTCTGGCTTACTCCCATGCCCAAATCAAGGGCTGAAATTTATTGTTACCCGGCCTTTGGCAGGCTGAGGTTGAAGTGACCCTGGTGATCCCAGTTTGTGCAGCTCACATGAATCAGGCTCCTAAAGCATTTGTCACCAAGCAAACTCCCCTGTCCCTCGGATACGTGAAAGGTGTAAGTTTGTTTTCCAAAAACATTCCTCCATCTTCCCTCTTCTCTGGAGGTAGGTATCCGAGGTGGAAGGTTTCCAAACAATTAAAACGATTGCTTTTCTAATTACCTTCTCCATGGGAGCTGAGGGATACTGGTGAGGGACAGCACGCCGGTGTCACCACAGGGCTATTGGTGGAAGGGGATGGGGACAGCCTTCCCCTCTCCTCTCCTCCTCCTGAGCACAGGTACCAACTGCTGCCTGCAGGGCAACGGGACGCCAGCCTGAGTTTTGTGGTGGGATGAGCAGGCATAGAAACCGATCAGGTTAACAGACAGCTTGTGGGTCTGGCTTCTGTTACAAAACATTAGCTATAGGCTTTGCTTCAGCATGAAGCTTGGCACACAGACACCGCGATGGCACAGAAAAAAAAAAAAAAAAAAAAAAAAAGGAAAAAGGCAGCTTGGTGGGGCCCAGAGTGCTTCAACTGGTGTCTTCTCCCCCTTGGACACAGAGCAGCTCGGTACCTGTACTGCCCTGCTCTGCCACCCCACCAGCCCCCCGTGGAGCTGCGTTGTGTCCTCACGTCTGCGTGGGCAGCAGGGGCACGTCTCACACCTCCCGTCCCCTGCAGAGCTGAGCCAGGAGACACAGGAGGGGGCACCAAAACAGACTGTGAAAGAGCAACTGGGCACAGGGAGGAGAAGGAGGGGAAGGCAAGGGTGCAGAGGGCAGAAGGTACTGGTGGGGGCTGCACTTCAGGGTGTCCTGGTCGTCCCCAGGCACCACGGCCGTGACCGTGACCCTGTGGCACCTCTGCTCCTGCCACCATCCCCAGGACACGGCTCTGCTCTCCCGGCTGGGCCATGCAGCTGGCTTTTGTACGTGGGATCTGCACCGTCCTGGAGCCCAGGCCTCACAGAGCCTAGATTTTTCCCCTTAATCAGATCTCAGGCTTTTAACAAGCTCATTAGAACTGCAGAGAAACACATTTTTAAAGCAAATTAAATATAGATGGAATACAAATAGCAAGCCACAAATGAACTTCCGTGCAGAATGAGTCAGGGGAAGTGCTGAGAAAGGCAAGACCCGCATTGCTGCACCTGAGGTGAAAGGCCAGAGCTTTTATCCACTCAGTTATCTGCCCCTGGTTTCTAGCACAAGTATAAAACCTGCCTGCTCAGCAGGCAGTATGTACGAGTTGAATCAATTAGTGCCATATTATGCGACTTTGCAACCTCCATGCATCTGCATTTATTACTTGCTTAAGAAAATAATATTACCTCTAGCATATTTTCCTAATACTATTTTTTTTTCAATTTGCTTCTGTAATCATTAATCAGACAACCGCCTTCCTAATGGAGCACAAAAACATCCCACCCATTTATCTGTCCTATAGCAGCAAATTGCCATTTGCTGTCTTAAACAGGAAATGAGCAATTATAAGGCACCGGGAGGTTATTTATTATTTCTCATTCTCCCCTGGAATAAGAAATGTATCAGAGCGTATGTGCTGTATATGTTGATTATTTGGACAATTGGCTGTGAGGTAAATAGTCCTTAAACACGATGGTAATAGATGTGTCCATTACAATTTGAAAAATTGCGTTAGCTTTTTAAAATAACTAGGTTTATTGTGTTTTCCAGATAGCACAGGGTAAGCAAAAACCTTTTAAACTAATCAATAGGTAAAATAAATTAATTTTCCCAGATTGCTTCAACATGAAAAGATGCAACAGCACAAACACATGACAATTGATCATTTTGCTAAGCCAAAATTAATACTCAGTTGTTATTAATACACAGCATTCATCGCATTAATTCTAACCTATCCAAAATTCCTGCCAAAAACACCCACTAACAGGAAAAGACTCTGCTCCCCGCGGCCGCAGAGGCTCAACCGGACAGGGGGTGCTGGGCAGAGCGGGCAGAGGGCAGCGGGTGGAGGCCTGCCTTCATTTGCTAGCTGTGCATCTTAGGCCAGCCTTTTAGGCACTTTGGGAAAGAATAAAATTTAATCAGAGGAGATGGCATATGCCATCGGAAAGCATTAACAGAAGAACTGATGGAAAAAAAAATATTCACAACCTTTAATAGATCAATGTTAAGAACTGTGCGACGAAAATTACGATTTTGCACAGAGCAAGTGCTTTTATCTGCATTTATTCTAATTGCTGTGCCTTTAACATAAACAGTTAAAAGGCGTGCACAGTCTGTTTTACCAGCAGTGAAACAACGTCAAATGTCAGTCCAAAATTAATGAATAGATGTTCATGGTATGTAACAAACCAAGCTACTTTTTGGCTAGCACTTGTATACCAGGGCTGTTGTTTCTGCCTGGTACAGTATCAGCGAATCTCTCCCATTTGTGTCCCTAGCCTGTACAATTAGTCAGCTCTCTGCTCAGCCCAAACCACAGCCATGCTCAATGACAGGGAGGGAGGGAAAAAAAGCCTGTCAAACAGGATTATTCGAGAAAAAAATAGCTAAGTGGATTTAAAATTGCAACCTGTCACTGCCTTCTGCAAGTCATTTAGGAAGAGCTGGAAACTGTAATAACAATTTTATCAGAAACATAAAACCTAAGAAAGAAAAAGGGGACTTCTGGGAGAACACAGGCTGACCTGGCTTTCAGCAGAAATGCTGGGTTCAGGGCACAGACAGTCCTGGTGAAGGGGGATTGAGGATGACACCCACAGTTCTCAGAAAGAGTATAGAAAAGACATATGGATTACAGAATTATATATATATATATACAATTTTATATATTTATATTTAAATATGGAATGTATATACTCTGTTACATATAGAATTATGTATATGATATTTTTATATTACATATAAATATATATTCCACATAAATGTATGCTTAATAAATATTAGGTATACAAGCATCTGTTTAATCTACTTGATACTTTGACATGAGATATGCAGATATTTATATATTTTATATATTTATATGCAGACATTTAAACTCAATTGCCCGTAGGAGTTTTCTCAAAGTCGGGATGATGTGTTAATGCCCATGCCACTACAAGCACCAGGGCCTCCAGCACTGGAGCTGACAGACCTCACTCCGGCCATATGAAGGTGAATATGCCATCGGCAGGCTTCCGCGCCCCGCTCCCTCTCCTGTCCTCTCCCAGCCAGGCTTTTCCTTCTCTCACTGAGCGAGGGACACCCCCACTGCTCAGCCTGCTGTGATGGCAGAAAAACAAACAATGCTTCCTCTTTGCCTGTTTCCTCCCCCCCCAAAGCTGACTCGCAGGCAACTTTAGGAGATTTGGAGATCTCATGAATTAACTAACCGAGATAGAAGACAATTTAATTCTGCAGCTCATTCCATAGCCCCTAAAAAATAAATAAATAAATAAATAAATAAATAAATAAATAAATAAATAAATAATGACTCTTGTAGTTGGCCTAGGAAGAGAGGGGTTCAGGAGCTGGTGCCTTAACTGAGGAAATTTTGCCCACATTCAAGAATGGGTCCAGAAGAACTATGGTGAATGCTGCCCCTCTCCCACACCGGGGAGATGGCATTCTGTAATTACCTTGGGTCCTATCCACTAAACTCAAAATAAGCTAGAATATTTTTTAAACCCTTAGGATGTCTTAAAATACAAATGATGGGTAAAAAAACAATACCAGATATTAGAAGAATATGGACATGGTGGTGGTTACACCAGACAGGAAAATAAAGTGAAGATTCCTGCTGTTTCCAAAGATGATAAGAAAGTGGCGACAAGTTGTGACATCTGACATTCTCCTCCCATAAACTCTTCAGAAGACAGGAATGGTGACCACAATGATGCTCTTTAAAAATACAATTAGAATATTTTTATTCTGGCCAACGCAGATGTGAACTTTGATCTTCTAAAATTGAGGTGCTTCAGGCAATTTGAAAGCTTTTCTTCTTAACCATAGCAAGGCTTTCTTGCACAAAATGAGAAGATGCCATCCTTCCACATCAGAAGTAATAAAAATCCTAATACATAATGAGAGAGAATGACTATACCTACCATTCAGAGATAGGAGACATGACAAGATCTTAACTTGTAGCAGATATTCCTAGGTCAGAATTAAAGAACGGTATGGACAAGCTCTAGAAAATCACAGTTCAAGCATGAAACAGATCTCACACCTAGATTGTGGATGGATAAAATTTGCAAGTCTTTAATCACAGGTAGCAGGTGATGGCCTAAAGTTCTATAAGAGGGGTGATATTAATCAATGTTTATTAATCAAGGAACGGGGCTTATTAAAAGCTCTGCCTGCTTCTATTGGCATGGCTACTGTTGTTAATTATTCTTTGGCTGAAAAGTTGAATGTCAAATTCCGGGTCATTCAAAACAAATTGTGGCTGACATGGTAGCTAGCCCCATCTCAACATTGCCTCTTGAGGTTTACAAAGCAGACAGTTGGAGCTTATTACAAATTATTTTTAACAACCAAGTTAAATGCTCTATATTTGTCTTTTCTGTTCTGATCCAGTCATTGTCCCTATAGTCTTTCTTGGGAAACATCCATGTCATGAATGTTTCCAATTTAATATTGTTTCTAAACTTGTCTAAATTGTAAAAATAACATTAAAATATTAAAGTGGTTGAGCGCATTCCTCCTAACTCAGAGTTGCTTCTGCAGTTTCATGTGGTGCTGGTACTTTTTCTCATCCTAAACGATTACGTAGCTTTTGTCGTTCACAAACACAGATGTGTCCCCACCTCCCTGCTCCCCAAGGATTCTCCATTTCTAAAGAGAAGAATTCGGCAGCTCCAGACAAGGCTGACCCTAGCAGGAATCCCTGTGGGACTCCCTGTGCAGATCCTGCTGCTGTACTTGGGCTAGAGGCACTGGAGAACAAACACACTCCTTCTCCTCCGTGTAGTTCTTTAAATGGTGTTATTTATTTATGAAACGATGTGGCCCAGCAATGAGAATGTGATCTGAGAACAGAAATAAGAACATGAGCAAAACCCAATAATTAAATGTCAATGTTTATGAGTCTGTGTTCTTCTGCCTCCTGCATTGACATCTGCATGAGAACACCAGGATGTCTCTCCCAAACCACACTGAAGTAAACAGAGCTTAGCCATATATATCAGATTACAGGATATTGGTCCTGAACTAGTTTTGAACCAGTGATCTAATCCTATTACCAATCCTGTGAGTCACTCAGGTCCACCAGGAGCTTTTAAAGCATTTTTTATTCAATAAAAATTTGCTGGAAAGACATGGTGTGTTTGGAATACCCTCTCACCATCTCTGTTGATGTACTGATAGTAGAAAGTATTCCTACAAGTCTCAGACCTCTCTGCACAAACTGATGATGTTATTAAAGGATTAACAACTTAAGCTATTGGTCCTCCACCAGAATGAGTCCTATTTTTGAATTCTGTCCAGGCAAATTGGTGCCGAGAGTTTCATTTGTCTGTTCAAAATCCCTGAAACAGCCATGGTATCTCACAGTACTTCTCTGTAGCTCTGAGAGGTCTCCATGGGATCTGTCCCAAAGAAGGAAAAACAGGAAAGCAAAAGAGAAAACACATTCATCAGGAAATAACTAGTACCATCAATCAGTGGGTCTGGTTTTACAGCCCTCTGAGTGAAGTCTCATGGATTTTGTCCAAAACAATGACTGAGGAGAGCCCATTCTGTTACTCTGTGTCTTGTAATAATTACCTCCTCGAGCCCAAACTGTCATCTTCAGATGAGCAAACATCCCAGAGCATTACAACTGAGTCCCTGGAGATACTCAGTACAAACAGCAGGAAAAAAAAAGAAAAAAAAAAAAAAAAAGGCAGTTTAAAGAACTGTTTCATTATCTGAGCGTATACTAATGCTGTTTCATAAAATAACAGTAGAAAGAAATTTTCAGCTGTTAGAAATTTCTGCTGTTAGAAATTTTTTATGCTGCTAACAATTTCTGGATGAACCAGCTTCAGAAAGTGCTGGGCAATTATTCTATCACCCATTTTTCGTCAAAAATTTTGGTAGCTACTGTGCAAATGCTGCACCGTGACCCAATGCAGCAGTTTTACCATCTCCTCACTTCACGGGCATTTTGAACATGTTTTTGGTTGGTGGCTCAAGTTCCACTTCTGTCCCTGCTGCTGCCGTTCCTGGGCCATTGCCGCAGGCCCAGGGGCTGTTGTGGCACCATGACCTGCGGGGCCTGCGGGGCCCAGCCCCTGCCGCGGGCAGCGCCGCGCTTGGTGACCCCGTGCCCGGCCTAGTGGGCCCTGCGGCAGGCAAGGCGCTACCCGACAAGATTCCTCCCAAACTCAAGCTTGCTTAGAGCTCATTCAAGTGTTTTCGCACAGCAGTGTGCAAACTTGCTTCTTGCTCGTTTCAGCCGCTCATCTGCTTTTATTTTGTGTGTGCAAGGAGCACAGCACTGGGCCCTGACAACTCTGATATCATCAGAAGTAGGGATAAAAACAAAACCAGACGCCAAAAGCACTGTCTCTTTTTGACTGAACATCGGCAAAATTACTACCAGAAGTTTGAATCTGGTGGGAGCACTCAAGCAGTGCTATATCACACCTCCCCGTGCCTTCCTTCTGGACAAAACCGGTGGCGCTAAGCATGGGGGGAGCACCACTTTTCGTTTTTCTGTTCAACTGAAAGTGGTCACTTTGACTTTTTGTTTTGTACTGTGAGCTAAGTGGACAGTGTGTCCTCTGTTTTCTGAAACGGTCCCTTTGTCATTAATCAAATTCAAATGTATGCCTCAGCTGCTCTCTTAAATTCTAATCCATGAACTATGAAGCGGCAGTGGTTATCTGCTGAATTAAGTAGTTTGACTAAAAGAATCACATATATTGTTTCCAGTCAATGGACACTATGAATAGATTTTATGTAAAATTACTGGGAATGCATAAGCCATTTTGCAAAATGTTATGGAATTTCTTATCCTAAACCCTGCGTGAAGCATAATTTATGTTCAGATACTGACAACTGAATCATACTCATCATTTATATAGCATTTTACATATTCAAACTGCCACAAAACATTAATTAAGCAATAGATTTCCTAATTCTGAAAAAGTGCTCTTACAATGGGATCCGTGTGCTAAATGATTAGAGCCTATTGTCAATTTTTAAATGCTACTTACAGAATTTCATTGTACTACGAGTTCAGTTATTGGCATTGAGGTAAGTAGAAGTAGGAAGGGTCGTTTGGTCTTTATCTACATGAAACTTTACTTTTAAATGCTACTTTTGTTACTAATTTGTTATTTAAAAAATGAAGTAATTGTTATAAGAACAGTCTGTCTATTTGTAGACTCATGTTACATGTAAAATAAAAGATAAACTCATAGTACAGTTTGAGGGTTTTTTAATGTTCCAGAACAATTTTACTACTAAGAACTTTTTCACAATCTGTTCTTTCATATTTGAGGATGTGAGAAGGAGAAACTTAGAGAAAACCTCTTTATTCTGCAGTTCGCTGTATACAACACTGTGGGTAGGTCGAGTACATGCACATGTGCATGTATAAATGCATTTGCAAAAGCATGTCTCTGTCCTGAGAAGCGTTGTACTGGGTCTGTACAGTCTGAACTGGACTTAATCATGTGAGGATGGGCCTGCAGTGAGACAGGGAAATGTCAAGACAGTGGTTATCCTAAGAAAACATGAGGTTTATTACGCAAATATTAGTAGGGCCTTAGCTGTATTATCCATCACACAGCTTAACAGTACCATTACAATACACACTCATTTGATCTCCGCAGATGAAATCCTAGTAGATCTCATAACTCAATGAAGCAGACAAATTTATTTTTGCACATAGTTAGGCATCACCAGTATTGCACTTTCTTTGTATTTGTGTCTTCTTTAATTCAGCTCTCAAAAACATCTGCACTGAAAATGCAGTGGCTTTTTTCTTCACCTGTTTCTTTATACTGCTTTTGCTGTCACATCAGTGAAAAAAACATTTGGATCCAGAGGCAGCTTAACAGTAATTATTGTCAGCTCCCTTAAAATGTTCCCTTACTCACACAGTCTAGGTACAGTCCATGGCATTAAAATAAATAAATAAATAAATAAATAAATGACCTTTGTACCTTTAGTGATCAGGCATTCATGAATCTGAGAGTGTTATCTACTTTTTACAGACACCATCCTACTTCTCTTTTAAATGTTCCACATGAGTCAACATTACCTTCGGACAAGTTCCCCTGCACTGGAGCCTCAGTCCCTCCATTACATGGAACAGGAAAGCACAGGCTCTCCAGTAATGCTCTTTTACAGCACCGGTAACTTTGTGAATTTTCAACTGCTTCAAATAGTCCATACAGTTACATTCACTATACAACAGTAAGGGTCACGCTACCCTAGGTATTTCTTGTCAGAACCTCTGCTCTTTTTCAAGCGACGTGAAGCCCGGTGTGTATTTTCTGTGGAGCATATTCATTAGAATAGACTTTTACTTTGATTCAGTGTTCAGCTTGATTTTCTGAGATCACATTTTTTTTAGGTATTTGGCTTAAAATAAATAATAAAAAATAAGAAAATTTAATTACACATAATTATAGCTTCCTTAAGGTTTGTACTTATAATGTGAATGAATGGCTGTATTATGTGTAAAAGAATAAAGAATTAGCTTTTAAGAAATTTGTCATTTGGATAGCATTTTTTTAATCATCAGATCAGCGATGTTTGTCACTAAACTAGTAA
This sequence comes from Netta rufina, assembly GCF_964035555.1. Classification (NCBI taxonomy): domain Eukaryota; kingdom Metazoa; phylum Chordata; class Aves; order Anseriformes; family Anatidae; genus Netta; species Netta rufina. Next base: position 26,119,275 of record NC_140132.1, on the reverse strand, counting down.
ATGCACTTTTGTCTTTCCTTGCTCAGAAACAGATGGTGCCTGCTTTCTGCAGACATACAAGTGGCAAAGGCGATACAAGGAATTTGCCCCAGCTTCTGCCACTCTCCACAAATGCAGCAAGAAAGCACAGCCAGGCCATTGCATCCAGAGGGCATGAGACTGCGCGAAGGCAACAGTGACCTTGACCCAATGACAGGGGTGACCAGCAGCGGGGCAAAGCTCCCACCCTCTCCCTTCATGCAGCACAGCCCAGCCCATACATCACCGGCACCTGCAGCTACAGACTCCCTCTGGTCCCCAGGCAGCGCTTCTGTGCCGGGCAGTGCCACAGGGTGCTGGGGTCTCCCTGGGGAGACGTGTCCCTGGGCCCTGCTCTGGGTGGCCCTGCTGGGGCAGGGGTCTGGATAGGAGGGACCCCAGAGGTCCCTGCCAACTCAACCATTCTGTGGTTCTGTGATTCTGTTTCATTATTGTTGTTACCGACTTGCTCTGTTTATTAATCAGAAAAGTGGTAAGACTTGGCCGTAGCTAGCCTGAGCCAGCTCCACACCATTTTTTACAGAACGCTCCAGGAACTGTGCTCTCCACGTCCCTTCGCCCTCGGGAGCATGACTGCAGCAGGCGTTGGTTGCTCAGGTCCCAGAAGAGGCAGGGACACGGCCAGAGGCGTGACTCAGGCTTACAGGCAGGTCAGCGCTGACACCGGGGCACTCATGCCACGTATGAGTCTGGCAGAGGGAAAGCACATGTGATGCACACTTATTAACCACCGGTAACCATGCTCCCTAAAAATCCGTCCCGCTGCCGTCACGCCGTGCCGGGTCAGCGGAGCGGGACGTGCTGGTCCCATAAAGCAGCGCCTCCCCCAGCACCAGCAGCCTCGCCCCGGCCTGGCTGGCCTCGTGCCCACAGGGAGCTCCAACGCCTCTGCTTCCAGTGAGCCAAGAGTGAAACTAACTGGGAATTTGCATTTTTTGACTTCTTCTTTGACAGCGTGCCACAGCAGTCCTTCCTGGGTGAGGGAAGTATGATCATAGGAGAGCCTTTATTAAGGAAGTGCTTTAAAATCGTTATTTTAAGCAATAGCACAGTGCAGAATGATTTCAGGAGGCAGAGGACTAGAAGGCTCCCTCCAGATTCCAGCTGCCATGAGATCCTGAGCCCTCCTCCAAATGCTTCTTCAGCCTGTGCAGACCCCAAGCTGCTCTTGTTTTATATGCTAAGCACTACCGTGCTGGAAGTTTTCAATAGAAAAAAAAAAAAAAAAAGGAAAAGACAAAATAAAAGACAAAACACAAGACTTTTAATTGGTTTGTCAATGCAACCACAAAAGCCCCAGAGTTTACTTTCCTGTTCTCATGAAAGCATTTACTTATATTTGTTTGCAGAAGGATTCAATCCAATCTCAACTATGAAGTTTGTTGTTTACTGTACAAAGACTGATACTGAGGGATTAGTTAAGGATGAAATCAAAACTGACTCTTACACAGATATTTGCATTAGTCAGTCACCTCAGCGTCAGCATACAACACTTCGTTAAACAGCCTGTGAAAGTATCAGGAAGATAACTGAATAATAAATTTATATGAACCTAGACCTAGGTATGATTTAACCATACTGTTGTACAAAGCCTTCATTTTTTGTCAGAATAAGTGGCCGCAATACAAGTGGGAAACAGTGGCTGTGATGTGTTTTGGACTGTACAAAAGCTTTTCCCACATCCACTGTTTATAGTAAGAAACAATGTTGACATATTATTTTATTACATTCAAAGTAGTTATCGATAGTCTGCCACAAAACTGGAAGAGATATCAAAAGATTTATAATGCAGTTTGCATTTGTATTAATGTTTGAATAACACAAATGCAAAATTTTCTGATGCTATCATGCTGGTTGTAAGCACTGGGGTGAACAGAATCAGAAATTTAGGTGGTTTTGATAGATTGGATAACTGTCAAACATTTGTGCCTTGTGTGTCATATTTAATGGTGTGTCTAATTTTAATTTTTAATTTACCTTTATGCCAAAAGTAACCCCATAGGGTAAAGCAGCCTGTTGGCTTTAATAGCAGGGTGAAAACCAAGCAAAAAAAGTGAAGTATAGTTGAAAACTGAAGTTCTCTGACCATGTTGATGTTTTGTTCTGCTTACAGTGCTAAAATGCCTCATCTGTTCCATTCAAAATGAGAGAGCCTCAAAGTTCACTGCTTGAGCAATCAAGAACTGGCTCAAACGAGCAGAAGATTAGAAGGATTGATTGGAGTAGATCCTAGGACCAGATATTTTTATTTGCTGTTTGTGAGTGGGATAAATGAGGAATACAGTTCTATGCTGAAGAACATGCTTGCTGTAAATAATTTGTGTACCTTTCTCATTTACTACGGACTGACTCCTGATGGGTTTCTCTACTTTTATCCAGCCGTGATTCTCAGGTAGGTCTTCCAGTACTTTTTCTTACATGACTGGACTAACCTGGGGTGTGTTTTACTGGTCTATGTCAAGCAGCACCGTGCCCCAAACAGTGGCTGTTACACCCATATGGGGCCATCAGCACTCCTGCGGTACCTTTCTACTGGAACTGTTGATGAAAAAATAAAACAAACAGAAATATAAATACGTCCACATTCTGGAAATGGTAATACTTTCTATTTATTGTTGGAATTGTGATGGTGGTATGCAGAAAGGCCTGCAGCAGCAGCGCTCCAGAAAGCTGAGAGCTGTGGATGTCCCAGGGGGCAGGGTGCCTGCCGGGGCAGGATGAGGCCCTGCGGGAGCAGCCGCTGTCCTGGCAGTGCGTGACGATAGCCAGCTTTCAGACAGATTCTCTGAGGGCTTGTGGTCACATCAGCATTCCTGACTGCCTGCTCTGACAATATCGAACATGGCTTACAGATCAAGCAGTATCAACATCATTTCATCTTATCTGTTCATTCTCATGAGGTCATCTGTCAATACAACAGAGGCTGTTTATGTGCCATGACTTGGCCTAAAGTCGAGCTGGGTGGGGTTATCTGCAGGGGCCAGGTGTTGCAAGAGTTAGTTTGCTCCCACATTCACCTTAATCTGGCCCAGCAGCTGAAGGCCTGGAAGATGAAACAGTATTTAGTGAGTGCTCTGGTGACACAACCAGCGGTCAGACACCGTGATCCCTCCAGCCTTGACCAGACTGCAACAACCTAAGAGTAAGCTACAAGCAGCAGACCTTTTAAAACATTCAGAAAATGTGGTGTTTTGTTCAAGAGATCCGAAGTCTATTGAGGCTGCAGATAACTTACATTAGTCTGAGCCTGTTGTGTCTTACTTTCCCTCAGAAAAGCTTATCTCCTTTGTTGATATGCTGACCCCAAATTTACTTGGAAATTAATACTCAAATATAAGGCTGTGCACATGTAAAGAATGCCCACCAGCATTTGCTCTCAAATGTTTTCAGTTTCCTAAGATGCAGCAAAAGAGCACTGCTGGTTAGAAAGGAAGCATGGATACTTCATAAACAACCGTGTAAATTTCAGTGCTGAAATGATGCCATTTATCCTAAACTCCTGTTTTACATATTCTTCACAGATGACTGAAGAGTGAAATTATGTAACTGGCATTGAAATGGTTTTCACTGACCTACCATGTGGACATCATAAAGGCTGCCAAATTTGGCACAGTTGTTTCATAAACTGCCATTGCCCATATGGCCACATAGCTTGCAGAGATTTGCTGATCTTGCAGTCTGCCTGTGCATTACAAAATAAAGCTCAATTAAGCAGGCAGATCTTCTTGTCTAGTTTAATTTCTTTTCTCTTGCAGTCTTAAGGACTCAATCAGGGCAGGGCTGAGGGATCCAAGGCTTGCCTGTCTTCATGAGAGCTCGAGATGCTCAGCATCCCAAAGGGCCATACTGTAAATATTTTATGAGTTTGTGTCAAGCGCCTAAAAATGGGTGCAATTTTTGTGAGCTTCTGCAACTTTAGTAATATTATTATTATTGATAAAATCCCGTGGGCATAGGTTCAAAGAGCTTGTGTATCAACCTTCCCTCTTGGACATCTCTTATCACCAGTTCTCTTGACCATGAACCACTAAACACTGTTCAAGAGACAATTAGAGATTTTGGTTAAATTATATTCTAGGGGATAGTTCCATTCTGTCCATTGAAAACTGTAAAAAAAAAACAAAAACAAAAACAAAAACTGTTATGTGTTTTTGCCATGTTTAAATCCCTTTTCCTTAGTGATTGGAATATGTATTTTCATTTCTCTTGTTCTGGTACATGGGGGAAACAGATCCTCTTACCTCTCTCAATTACCAGCCCCTTGCTTACACCTCTTTAGTATTTACACAATGTCTATGGACTCACTGACTTTCTGGATATATCTATATATGAACGTTCTCCATAATGTTCATGGGAGTTACAGGAAATGAGAAAGGAAAGGAATAAAACTCTGATTTTATTTAGGACATTTCCTTCCAAAGATGCACTCTCATTCTTTAAAGTGAGAATGTGTTTCTGTCATTATTACCAAGGGAAAAAAGCCCTAGACTTTAGTTAAACTACCAATATTTACAACCATAATTTTACATCACTAGTCTGAGACCAAAGGCAGACTGTTACAGTGATTCCTACACAGAAGACCATAGCATAATGAGCTGCAAACACTACTGTCTGTTCTTTTGGACTCTGGAAACTCCCGTCTCACTTACGAAATATGATAAGATCACAGTTGAAAGCATTCATTCCTCACTGCCATGTGACCAGAAGTGTCTATCAAGAGAAACTCCTTGTTCCTGGTCAGGTGATGGAAGAATAAACAAATTCAACTAGTTGAAGAGGGAAGACTCTCAAAATTACACCTTTTACTGTTTCTGAATGTTGCTGCCAGCAGAGTTAATATTGCAATGTAATATAATACCAGTCAATGAAGAAAATGCATTTTCCTACAAAAAGGGCCTTTGCTGCAGACAGGAAGTCTATTTTTGGAATTAGTCATCAGTTTCACTTCATGCTGATCATACCATTTTCATTACCATACAATAGGATTGTTTCCATGCAAGTGCTATCAAGATTACATTTATGGTTCCAAAAGCTGTTTCAGTCCACCTACATACACCCTGACTGCTGCAGATAGTAAAAGAGAAGTGTTCTCTCTTTGTTTTGCATGCTTATCTAAATTCCCAATCTTCACCACCTTTTATTTAAACTGCTACTCTGGTAAATACAAAAGGATTGACACTTAGTGAATATTGATTGATAAGGATTGATATTTAGTGAAGAACAGAAATACAGCTGCACTTTGATATACTATGCATATTTTGACTATAAACAACACATCTAGGAGCGGGCTAGAAACATGCCATTGAACACTCCCATCATAAAGAAAAATAAACTGGTATTGTCACACCAGATCTAGGGAGATGCCATGTAGTAAGTTGTGGCAGCATGGCTATTATTTCAGTACTGATAAGATCTCTAGCAGGGCTTTTGTTGGAAATTATGGACTTTTTTTTTTTTTTTCTGCATGTCCTACCTTTTTTATTATTTATTTACATCCACCAGCAACTGCTATTTTTTCATTAAAATGAAAGCTGGGTAATCCCGCATTTCAGAATTCTTTTTGCAGAGGGGAGTCACAGTAGGGCTGCATTTCCCAAAGAGGTGTGCTAGACCTGCTAATACAGACAGGCAGGAAAAGGATGACTCTGCATAAATCACTTCCTCCTCAGGAAGGAGCTGGCAGAAGGGAGACTGTTCAGCTGGTTGAGTCAGGGGAGAAACCAACTCATGCTACTGCAAACATATCAAATTACGGCGTTAAGGAGTACCTTTGGCCTGAGTCACTTAGCAATTTGTCTTATCAGTTTCTTTCTGATTATCTAGGTGTTGAACAGATGGAACAGTTTCACTTATAATAAAACTACTCTACCCATGGAATTACCCTAATTGACTATCTCATTTAACTCCTTATGTAGACATCTTGGTTCTAGAATAAGAATAGTTAATACCATAGGATTAAGATAAACAGAAATTAGGCAGTCTTGTTTTAGATACATATTCATGAACAGAATTATCAGCAGTAACTCAAGGTGCAGACAAGTTAATTATTATTAGATATAAATCCCGTTGGAATACCAGATTATTTTTATGAAGAATTTTGAAAGATCTTTTCTCTCTTAAATATGAATCTTCTGTAATGTAGCATAGGAAAACAAGTGCACTTCTATTAACAATCATAACAAGGACACAAGAGTGTCCAGCTTTTTGCACAGATTTTTGGGCAGAGCATGAGAGTAGCCTAGCTTATTAGAGCAGTATGTTTCATCGCCTTCTGATCAGTACTTGGGCTTCCTGTTACTGGAAAGAGGAAGGATGAAGCAGGAGAAGTAGAGATAGGACGACACAGATCTTCAGCCACCCATTGCCAGGATGTGGACAGATTTTAAAAAGTAGTCAGCAGCTTCCACTGCTATTCTTAAAACAAGAATAATGCCCACTATGTAAATCTTTCTTGCTGATTTTTGGTTAAAGTTTACCAGCAAATTTTTAGGGCTGAGATTATCTCTTGCACAATGCTGAACGCATTACCATTATTTCAATAGGAGCAATCCAATTTAAATAAAGAAAAGTGAAGTTGTTTCAGAGCAAGAGATGCACTGAATGTCAGTACTAATGTTATTAGACATTACTGTGACAAATAGAATTAAGTATCAACCAGAACCATTCTTAGTGCTATTAAAGGGGTGAGGGGATGATTTATGGATCAAATGTGCACACAAAATCTTAAAAATTTTGTTTATTGTATATTTATTAAAATTGGCAAATACTTTAAAATGTGAGTACTTACATTTTTGTGCTCAGAAGGTTATCTTCTCCTTCCTCAGCTCCCACCAAAGAAATCCTAAACCAACATACAATCATCCTGCTGATGAACCCAAAATAAAGACTTTTTTTGTATGCCACTGAATTAAAAACTGATTCAGGGCCAGAGAACTTACTCAAATTCATATATTCAAAATGAATATACATTGAAAAATTTCTCTGGATTTGTTCAATGCCAGAAAACACTTAGTGTAATTCTGTGTTTTGAACTCTACAGAGATTACTTCATCATCTTAGTTTCCCTCAGTAAGTATTCTCCCTTTACCCTCTCCCTTTACCTTACAGTACACTGCTAATATTAATGCCACATACTAACAGTATGGGAGTGAGCGAATAGCATCGCTTCCCCAAATCATTCCAAATCTTCTCATTTTAACTATTTTATATTGGATTTTGAACTGGTTAAGCCATTAAAACTTAAGTGGATTGAAACAGATCTCTATTATGTCCAGGGAACATTTCAGACATTAGGACGTTAAATGACCGTGTACAGTATTCTTTGACCATGACTTCCCGTAGGATTTATCAGCAGCAGTGCTGAATTAAGACATTCTCTGCCCCTTTAGTTCTGCTGAAAACACAGATCAATTCACTGCTCAGCTCTTTGTATTTAGCCCCAGTGGCCTGTAAGCAGTTAAGCAGAACCCACAATAGGAGGACCTATTCTCACCACAGATCAGTTCATCGTTTTTAGGGCCTGTTTACACCGTGGACCTAAAGACTGTTGCTGTATAACTGAGAGCAAAAAAAGGTATGAAGTTCTTTGGCCACTGTCACCATGAAATGCATTTGGAATTGCATCTTCACGTGAAATTGAAAGCTGTTACATAAAAATATGCTACAATATTGTTATTAATATCACTATTACCTCATGAACCTTGAATGTCAAAGTATGATATTTAGTATTATTTGTAGCTTCAAAGTTCAATTATCATCATACCTAGCTAGTAAATGGCAGAGCACTATGATCCCAGAGGAGTCCCCTTCACAGTCACAAGAGGTTCTGATGTATTAATAAAAATGATTTAAATGAATAGCCACTAACAGAAGTCAAAGAAAATCTAAATAAAGGCCATCATCTCTTTGCCACTTCCACAGCATTATAGAGTTTCAAATACAATCATGTCCATGCACACTCAACTAATTCTAAGCATACTTTCACAGGGTCTGTTTTTAGGAAAGCCACACACTTCTGACAGGTTCTAGCTCTGTTTCACTGACAGAGCTCAGGCTTTCTGAAATTCACAAACATGCAGATTCTAGTGAAGCAGGATATATCTTGCAACGTAGCCCATTCTTCACATCATTTTTCTGTTCCCCAAGTATAGCACAGTTTTTCTATAAAATATTCATCCTAAACAAGCTCAGTTGCACTTAATCAGCTCAAAGGTTACATACCCCTTTGCTAACATTGACCTTGCCTGGGCCTAATCCCATGGCTGTAAGTGGTTTGGCTATGAGTCTTTTGAGAGAGTACCGGAGGACCTGGCTAGAAAGTCCCTCTAGTAACACCAAAATATCTTCACCTATTTTCATAGTGCCAAATCTTGATGTTACCAGACACAGATGAACATTCATGGTACTGAAACCTTTGATATCATACATGCTGTTGATTTAAACTACAAAAGTTTAGTCTTTTACTATAATTAATGAAATTCATTTCTGGGAAAAGAAAAAAAGAGTGGTCAACAATGCTTTATAGTTTTAAGATGCTGATACCTGTATGGGCAAAGGCAACTATAACAGAAAAGGTTAATGACTTGATCTTTCTAAATTACGCAGAGAAATAATCATTTGGTAAAACTACTCACACAAATAATGAGCAAGTTTACTCAACACAATAAAAGCTAGTTATATATGTAAATATTGCATGGTAAACTACTTAGTAACCAAATTTATACTTTTAAGATGATTCCTACTTTGACATTTTCAAGATGTCAACAGCGTAAAGATCAGTTTTTGCTTTGAACATAAAACATTTCCCTCAGAAACAACAGCAATCAACAGCATCACGAAGAATGAAAAAAATACATATACTGAAATTTTATTCTGTCCCTGAAATAAACAAACGATTCAACGGTGAATTGTGATTAAATGGATTGGATTTAAGCCAATGTTACAATTATCTGGTCTTTATAAAATCTTCTGCTGCCATGTTAGTGGAAAGTGCAGTGTAAGTAATTTACATGTGGGATGCTGTAGAGGTGATGGAGGTAAACAAATCTGTATGGTACCCAAAACCTTAGAGTAGCGCAAGCAAAGTATGTCAGCAGAACAAGAAAATACTGTATTTTCTCAGTGATACTGTAGCCTTTCAACCAATTTTTGTAGCTGCGTTTAAAGATAACTTTGCAAACAATGGCTGGTTGATGACTGGTTTTGGCTGGCTTAGCTGAAGGTGGGAGCACGCTGTCAGGATTAGATGTGCTAGCCCCACCTCTGGAGTACCTCTAGAAGGGGAAGTCATACAGACAGCGAAATGAGAAACACGAGAGGTGGGGATTAAAAGCCTAATTCTGGGCTCAGTTAGTTTGTTTCCAAAACCAACATCTCTGCATGTCCATGCAGGAGGTGAGCAGTGGTCGAGGCTCATTCGGGAACATGCAGTTAGAGGTGCTCACAGAGGTGTATTTCACTTTTTCAAAGAACAACAGTGCTCCTCTGGAATAAAGATGGCCTTAGGTTTGTCACAAGTTAAGGGTAATGTGGTAGGTAGAGTCTAGAACAGAAAGGCAGCCCAAGCCCAGTCCTCGGGATTCAATATCATGTAAAACATTCACTGGTTGATCTGTAGAGCTCTGTGCAGCGACCTCGCTGAGGGTCAGCCTGCAGGTGACACTTTGCAGACGGGCAAGAAGACTGCACCCGGGAGGAACCAGGCGGAGGAGGCCTGGTGCACCGGCAGCCTACCTGGGGACTCAGCAGAGACAGGCACAGGGCATGACCTACACCTACAAAACAAACACGGAGCTTACCAGGCTTCAGCTACACGATGCATTTAAGGAAGTTGTGGCCCGCCACTTCTCTTCCACCCTCAGTGACTGCGACACCCTTTATCTGCAGTCACAGCAAGCCATGGGCGCGGGCGTCCTCAGCACAAATGGCTGGAACTGTTACCAGCCCCACAGCGGGGCTGGCAGAACACAGCTTTTGTCCTCATGGGGAGATGTTTCATTGCAAAGACCTGCACAAACAGCACAGGGGTGTCACTGAAGCTCCTGCAGGGATGGGATTGCCAGAGTCGCAGCTCTCCCCTGAGGATCACTGGAGATGCAGTGCAGCCAGACCCAGCAGAGCGAATCCCCATAGTGAATTCTGGCAAAAATAATTTAATCGGAATGTAGCTGTGTGAGAGCTGTCTGCTAGTAAGAGAATGCTGCTTGCAGTTTATTTCAAATATTTCTGTCTTTGTCTACCAAGGCCTGTTGCACCAACTACTGTGTTTAAACCAGATTTGTAAACACAAAGGTGTGATAAAAAGGCCTTGCACGCCACAATTATCTGAATAAAGAGTGAGAACAGTGAAGAACTGGCTACGGTGTAAAAGCAAGGACAAGAGGGTGCCAAAAATAACTGACGATATTTTATTGAAAGGAATGTCGGATTGATGTGAGGATGACTTCTACGAACACGGCAAGCAGCCAGCCCCGGGACTCGACCCCACGAGGCGGAATGGCTGTGAGCAGGCCACGGGCCGCCGAAACAGCGACACGGGGCCAGCTCTGGAGCCACCCGGGCCGGGGGAGCTGGGGCAGCACCACCGGGGGGAGCGGCCCCGGGAGGGCCTCGCCTGTGCCCGGCCCAGCCCCGAGGGCACGGCGACCCCTGCGGAGGGCCGATAGGGGCGGCAGGGGCGCTGCCGGGGCCGTGCCCGGCGATAAGGGGCGGCCAGGCCGAGCAGCCCCGGCCCCTTCCCCGCCGCCACCGGGGGGAGGCGGAGCGGGGCCGTGTGGGCGGGCCGCGGGGCGCCATGGGCGGCGGGGCCCGCTCGGCGCTTCCCGCTCCTCCTCCTCCTCCTCCTCCTTCGCCGCCGCCGCCCGGCCCCGGGGCGCGGCGCTGCCGGGCTCGGGGCTGGCCCGCAGCGGGCCCGTGAGGCGCGGCCGGCCCCTGCCCGCCCCGGCGGGCCCCGCGGAGCGCCCCTCCCTGCCCGCCTTCCTCCTCCTCCTCCTCCTCCTCCTCCTCCTCCTCCGGCGAGGGCGGGCGGAGGGAGGGAGGGAGGGAGGGAGGGAGGGAAGCGGCAGCCCCGAGCGGGAGGCGAGGGAGGCGGCGCGCCGGGAGCCATGCGGGAGTACAAGGTGGTGGTGCTGGGCTCGGGCGGCGTGGGCAAGTCCGCCCTCACCGTCCAGTTCGTGACCGGCTCGTTCATCGAGAAGTACGACCCCACCATCGAGGACTTCTACCGCAAGGAGATCGAGGTGGACTCCTCGCCGTCGGTGCTGGAGATCCTGGACACGGCGGGCACCGAGCAGTTCGCCTCCATGCGGGACCTCTACATCAAGAACGGGCAGGGCTTCATCCTGGTCTACAGCCTGGTCAACCAGCAGAGCTTCCAGGACATCAAGCCCATGCGGGACCAGATCATCCGCGTCAAGAGGTACGAGCGGGTGCCCATGATCCTGGTGGGCAACAAGGTGGACCTGGAGGGCGAGCGGGAGGTCTCCTTCGGGGAAGGCAAGGCGCTGGCCGAGGAGTGGAGCTGCCCCTTCATGGAGACCTCGGCCAAAAACAAAGCCTCGGTGGACGAGCTCTTCGCCGAGATCGTCAGGCAGATGAACTACGCCTCGCAGCCCAACGGGGACGAGCAGTGCTGCGCCGCCTGCGCCATCCTCTGAGAGCGGCCGGCGGCCGGGGCTGCGGGAACAAAGGTCCGCGGCGGCCGGCACCGAGCACCGGGACCGAGCACCGGGCACCGGCACCGGGACCGAGCACCGGGCACCGGCACCGGGCATCGCCGCCGGCACCGCCACCGCCACGGGCACCGGCACCGGCACGGCCGGGGGGCGGGCGCGGCGCCCCGGGCATCCGCGGGGGGGAAGAAAAAAAAAAAAAAAAAGAAAAAAAAAAACACTTAAAAAAAAAAATCGCGTTGGAAACGTGGCTTTTCGCAGCATGTACGTTCATCCAGTCTCCACCGTCGCGTGTTCCCTGTGGTGTCTGCCGCAGCCGGCCGTGGGCAGCGGGACCGGGAGGAGGCCGGGCCCGGCCCGGCGCCGCGGATCTATGCAAAGCGGGCACCGCACGGCCCCCGGGACTGCCGGCGTGCGGGGCCGGGAGGCGTCTGCTGATCACTTGTGAAATAATTTTCTATTTTGTTTACCTGCTGTATCAGATGGGAGTTTGCAGAGAGTGGTAGCGTGTTGTTTGTTTGTTTGTTTTTTCCTTTTTTTTTTTTTTTTTAATCAGCTGTGAAAATGTTACAAATCTGCACAATTTTTTAGGCGTGCGTGTGTGTGTGATTTCGTTTTTGTTTTGCCCTTTGGCGGGTGGGAGCGGCGGTGTTTTGGTTTCTAGGGTTTTTTTCTTTTTGGGTTGGCAATAACTGATTTTGATGACTAGCTCTCTAAAAAGTGCAAAGACTTCCTAAATGCGATACAGGGCCAACAGCAGCCCTGTGTCTGTAGAGTGCCTTCAAAACTCAGCTGTTCCAGCCGGTGCCAACCTGTGAAAGCTCCACAGAATCCCATTATCTACTACTCCAAAAACTACTTAACAGTTTCCTTTCAGTAATCATACTGAACAAGCCAGGACAAAAGGGCCTATTGTTAGTGGAATTTATTTCTTATTTCCATCTGAGCCTTTTAACTGTAATTTCCATGTCTTGCAAGTTCGGGCTTCATTTACTTCAAATTTGCAAGAATTTAGCCTTTTGGGATTTTGGGGGTGGGCTTTTTTGTTCTTTCTGGTTTTATTTTATTATATTTTTTTTTTTTTTTGCGTGGGATGTACCTCCAGCCAGCAAAGAAAGAAACCTTAACGTTGTGATGTACCAAGAAAATTCTAACAACTGTCATTTTGTTTCCAGACATGCGTTTAAGAGATGTCTATCCATTTTCAGAATTTTAATACAAATGCTGTTTTTTAGAAAACAACTTTGTGCGCTTTTATGTATTACACAAAACACTTTCACATAGGCCGTTAATCCTGATTTATATTGTAATAGATGTAAAAGTGGCATGGGGGGGCTTGGTTTAGCTAAGGACAGCGTTTAAAAAAAATAGACAAAAAACAAGCCCCAAGATTACTAAATATTGGGTAAAATAACAATTGGTAATACGGCTTTTCATTTGTGTTTAGGTCCTGGGGCTGTGTGATGCCAGCATGCGCGTGGAATGCTGTGGGCAGTAGGCAGCTTTAGGAGGGTTGCGTGGCCTCAGTGGGAAAACGTCTCGTAAGATTGGGACCTTATCCTTTACTAGGAACAGGTTTACTAGGAAGAGCAAAATTCTAAAGGTCAATTATTTAAAAAAATAACTTTTAATCTTGCTATGTTTTAGCTCTTTGAAATTACACATCAAGACTATTACTGCTTCCCTCCTATGAGGAAGGATTGGGGTGGGAGGACACCTGTACCTTCTGTGATTTGGAAGATGTAGGGAGTTTGTTTACATCCATTACCTTCCTCTCTTTGCCCCTTCTTTAAAGATTAGTATACAAAAAAGCACAGTTCTTTTTCTGCATCCCAAGAAGACTTGAAGTTATCTATACGACATGGAAATAAATTGAGCAATGGTGTGTAAAGGTTTTTTAATTAGGCCAACTGAAAACAAACCGCCTTGATGTCTGCCATAAATCTGATCATTTCCTCTTGTAACTAGGAAAGTTTTCTGCTTCAACACTGGAAGGAGTGGTTTTAGTTTTAGCTTAATTCTACACAGTGAAACCTCAGTGATTGAAATTAAAATGATAATATTGTGTTCCAGTTGGGGATTGGATATTGATTTTAGCAATATGCAGTATCTCCTGAAAATTTGGATAAGAATATGTTCTGAATATTAGGGGCTTCTTGTTAACAAAAATACTGTATTGAAAATGATGAAAGCTTGATTGCAGGCATATCTTGCACTGAAGTTTTAAAAATACAATTTGCCATAAATTTACGTCTCAGCTATTGTGATAGTCCAATTTTGCCTTAAATTCAGTGGGATTATATATATTTCTAGCACCTAACAAGCCTTGCTCCAGATCAGTGTATTGAAAGCAACACAGCTAGGTAAAAGCAGATACTCATTGTGTTCTCCACAACAGGTAGCGGAGTATTGATGTTTTGTAGTGCCTCCTGTTCTCCTATTGCCTGTGTTGTGATTGAGGAATGATGCAAAAATGGGTGTAAGTAGCACACAGTGGGGCGTGAAGTCCAGTTTTCCTTAGCCTAACAGAGCAGCTGAAGGCAACTTGCTAAATTCTGGATCATGATTTTTTTTTTTTTTTGTAGATATACTCTAGTTCTTGCCAAAAAAGTGTGTTTGTCAAATAGTGAAGGATTTAAAAAAAAAAAAAATCAAAAAAAAAAAAAAAGGCATGGGTCTAATCAGAGTTTTGAATGTATTTAGATGTTCAATGTTCTCTATGACTTGGTGAGGACAGTACAAATAGTAGAGCTCAGTAGTCTGATCTTCCAAATACCTTGAAGTGTTTTGGTGCTTGTTAAACATAGGCCTTGTCTATAAAGTAGGAAAAAAAAAAAAAAGAAAAAAACATACTGCTTTAACTTGACTGAATAATGAAAGCTATATTTGCTTCTACACTAGAGGAAAATATTGTATCAATATAAAGGTACTCTTTTATTTCTTTTCCCTGTGGGAATATGTTATACCAGTGTCAATATAAAGGTGGTATATAGCTCTTTTCACAGTGAGAATTGCAAAAATTTAATTGGTTTGGAAGAAAAATTACATGCCCAGCCAAAATACTTCCTGACAGTCCAGAAATCATGTAAACAAGGCCTTAGTTTAAGGCTGGTCCTATGGCCACATATTTTGCTGTACATTATGATTGTATCTTTAAAAATCCAAGCTTGTTCTATCGCAAGAAAGCATGCCTTTGAAATGCCAGTCTCTGTGATTGTAACTGTGCAGTATTTTAAACCTCATTTTCAATACAGTTGTGGTTCTTCTCAACGCAGTGCTCAGGCTTTATTGATGCTTACAGTTCTGCAGACCACGTTACGTTCTGTGGCTGTGGGGTTCCTTGGTGGTTCTGCTTCTCTCGAAAGAATGTTTGGCAAGTTTTTTGCAAAGGGCATTTTGAATAAGGGGCAGCTGGCTCTTTATGACTTCATCTGGATGCTCCTTGCATGCAGGTGTTGTTATGTATCAGATTTCTTTGAGGAGTGACAAAATGCAAGAAATTCCATTTTCTTTAAGAGTTTTATGTGAAAAGGAGTGGCATATGTGTTCTCTTGAATCCGCTGCCATTCAAATTAATGGACAGCTCCTGTGATGGTAAATGGAAAGCGTTTGGAGCTGTACTGCTTGCTATTAGAAGCTGTCTTTCCAGATTTGTATAGCAGGCAACCCAAAAAAACATCTTGACAGACCTTCACTGTACCCTTGGGAATTTGTATTCTGAGTGCCCATTCATGCTCTGAAGAGATTTGAGACTTGCTATAGAAGCAAGTTTATGTACATGAGCTCTGTTCAAAGGTGGAATAGTTTCAAATAATGATCTTTATAGCTATCTTTATAGCTTATAGCCTCCTCCTACAGTGTTTATAGCTTTATACAAAATGTGTATGTCAAAAAGATTCTCGTTCTTGTCATGTTGTTATAACATCATGATATAAAATCTCATTTTTGTAGGAATTCAACATTTGCCTGACTTGTAATTTTATTTATTTATTTTTTTTTAATTTGGGGGTGACAGTGTTTGGCAAACATATGAGTAGCAGCTGAGAGAATGATTGAAAAGTAGGTTTTAGTTCAAATGATTAAAGAAACTCGAGTTATAGTGATGATATTTGAAGTGTTTTGCTGGGAAAGAGTCTTGTGTGTATGTTGGTTTGTTTTTAATTTAAGTAGACTAAGGATTTGTTAGTCTGTAATCAAGAAGCTCACTGTATTTCCCAATGAAGAGTGTGTGTGTGCATGTATTTCTTTTGACTTTGTTCAAGTTGGAGTCAAAATTATTGCCCTTGCCATAGGTGGTCTCACCCTTTGTGATCTCAATTCTGCATGCAGTTACCATCACGATGAAGAAAACACCCAATGAAACCTGAACTAGTCAAGTGATAAAGGCGTCAAGCAGAGATTTCTGCACAGAAAGCTTAAGAACAGCCATTTAAATCTCTCTATAGCAATCTTAAAATGTCTGCACAGGTATGACTGCTCTAATGCACAACAGTGCTGATTTAAAACTGTTGATGCTAGTGCAGTGCTGCACCAGATGACATTATGCATAAAGCAAATACTGTAGGTAAATACTTAATCTGCAAAATCTAACAATATGTCTTAGTTCCTATCTAAACCACTATAAAGTTAGAAGCAAGTTAACAAGAACTTGTAAGCTGTTCAAATAAGTTGCAAAAGATTGGAAGCAGCTGTTGTGTGATGACTTTATTTTGGCAGTCTCTGGGTCTTTTGGAGGTTTGGGCAAAGAGGAGAGTAAGTGATCGAGAATCCTTGGCTTTGTTTGGGATACAGAGAGATTTTTAGGAAAATGGTGTATGACATGTAACGTAAGCTTTAATGACTTAAGAAACATTTACTAAACTCTTTGCTTTTAAGATAACATTATAAAAAGTGCATAGTAAACAGACCAAATGTCCAGGTAGCAGGTTACAGATGCTCCTCTGCGTGACTACAAGTGTGCAAGAAGTTCCACAGCAACTGGTCTGATCAGAGTGACATTGTGATTTTTTTATTTTTTTTTTTCCTTTTGATAAAGGCTTGTTATTCTGTTGTATTATGACTCTAGGATGAAAAGGGATGCTTGAGAGTATTCTTGTGAATGGCTGTAAATCAGCTTCTGGGTGGAAAAACTAATCTTTAATGGAAGTGTTTTTTCTTTGACTTGGGTAGCGAAAAAGGTACAGGCCAGCCTGTGCATTGGTATTCCCTTGGTAAATTTCTCACAGGTCTATTAACCTAATGCTTTGTTTCTGCAGTGTTACTGTTAAACCAACGTAAATAACTAGTATGAATGCTTACAAGTTGGTGTTAAGCTGTTGAGGATAGCATTCCAGGTAAGGCAGTAAGCTCTGCGCTGCACCTGCGTTTGACCTACTGTGAGTAGGCCGTGTAAGCAGGTGTGGGCCCCGATGTGGGTGCTTGGAAGGAAGTCTCATTTTAGCTGTTGAAAGTTGTGCACCTGACGGTATTCCTGAGAAGGGTGGCTGTCGGTTACCCCGTGACACCTGTGCCTGGAGGCTGAGGGCGGGTCCCAGGCCGAGCTGTGTTTCCTGCTGCAATGGCTCGGGAGGCGCCGTGCCTGGGTCTCCCCCAGAGATGCCCACACCAGCAGGGCTCCTGCAGCCCTGATGCTGACAGTCCCAAGGAAAGGAGGCATTACATTGTCCTGATGAGGGGAATTGTTTAAATTCCTTGCCATCGTGCTGTCTCCAGGTAGTCTGCAGCACCTGTGACAATTAGAAATGAAAGGAGGGGCAAGGCCTCTCAGAGCTGTGGCAGGGGCTGTGCCCCCAGCCCTGCTCTGGTTTCCAGCTTCAGCACCTTTCTGGCATGCCTTTTTGGCTTCCTACACCTCCATTTTTCCACTGTGTGTCATGTCAAAGTGTTGATTCCAGTGAAGATTCATGGACTTTTCATGAAATTCTGGCTCTGGAGTTGCAGTACCAAATGAAGCAAAGGAAGAAGATCAAGAGGGAGCCTGAAGACACAAAGTCTGCAGAAATGATGCTGTTCCTTAAAAGTACATGTGACCTTTTTCCTCTAAGACAGACTTGAATGTTGGAAGCAATTTTTTTTAAGAATGTCTAGCAGAAATCTTGGTTTAATTAAGCCCTATGCTTGAATCAGAAAAGATACTAAAAAGCACTTTGAGTTGGAGGTAGGATACTTGAATGATTTCAGAAAACTGTTATTTTTACTGGCCTTGGTTTAAGTATTCTAATATTAATTATTGTGATCATTATTGCTAAATAGAGCATATGCTTAAATATGATGTAACATTTGTGTTAATGTAGCACTATAAAAATCGCCATGATGGAGGGACTGAGTTATTTTCTAAATTATTATTTTTTTTCAACCCAAAGGTTGAAAAAGGCGCTGAGAAACTGTTGGATTGTTTTCGTAAGCTGGTAGTATATGCCATGTGGTTTGTAAGATCTTGTGAACATCTATTGTGGATTTTTCTGGTGCTAAACGAATTCAAAAGTGCAAAGCAAGGTTGCGCAATCAATGTGTTATCTACCAGCGATGATTTTACACTAAGTTTTCATAACTCCCCGACACTGCTGCCTACACTACTAATCACCAAAATCTCTGTTAACCTGCCTGGAGCTTTACAGTGATGATAGTTGCAAAGTGACTCAACGTAGTTGGAAGCCATACGTATTTAAGGATGATATTCGTGGTAATTGTACTCCTTGAATGAACTACAGTAGTGCTACGTGCCTCAATTTAGTATTGGGAGTTTGCTGCCAAGTTTACTGGATGATTAACAAAGTTAAGATGAAAGCATGCTAATGAAGTACTTGAGTAATTAAGTTTCTAATGCTTGAGATCTTGATTTCCCATCTTTTTTGAATACTCTGCCACGTTCCAGATTGGCTGTCTATTTTCTGCTGTGTTTCTTGTTTCAAATATTATGTTTCCTTTAGTGTGGGTTTTGCTTTCTCTTTGGCTGTTGAATCTTTTGGTTTTTCCTTTAATTAAGGGAAAAAATAGAGAGGAGATTCACATTTGAATTACTCTACAGCACAAGCTGCCTGGATTCCAGAAATACATGCCATATGCTTCACGTATTTTTGCAATAAAACAAATATAAGGAGAACACTGGATATTTAAGGTATTTCCAAGGCTGGGACTCTCAGCTGAGAAACGGCTTGAAAATCTGATTTACCAAAGAACTAGGTCGGTCTGGTAGAGGGAACTAGAGTGTTCACAGGTACTTTGATACTTACTTACTTACAGTATTGCTCTACTTCAACCTCAGTAGTGATAGCAAAAGTTACAGGTTTCCAAGCATAAATATTTATGCATACATACAAAGGTGTATATGATATCTACAACTCAGGAAATGTCGACTTTTTTTTTTAAATGTAAGCATAAAAAATCAGGAATTCAGTGTCCATGTGCATTGGGTATCAGACAGTAGCATAGAAACTTGGGTACCTGTTCATTCAGCCAATTATAAGCACCAAAAAGAGTCTTGTTCCTTTTCAAGCATTTTTGACCTGGCAGAAATTAATTTTCAGCATTGCTAAACCAGAAAATCACTGTGGTTGTTCAGCATGTACGATGTGTAGCCTTTTACCAGATGCAGGGATAGCAACCTGTCAAACGAGTCAGAATTGTTTGTGGTCAGCGCTGTCTGTGAATAAAACTCGTAGCTCGTGTCCCGCTTGTGTATTTCTCGTGATAAGTAAGTTGAAACCAAACCTGTCTAGACTGAAACGCTAAGAGTTCAAGGATGGATATTCTTGGATTCTTTACAGACTTTATGATTAATTGGAATTGCTCAACATGCATCTGGTCGTAGCTTGTTTCAGGTCTTTGTAAGATGCTGACTTCCTATATCAGTCACTCGGGGTTTTTCAGCACTTAGCTAACAGAAATTAATTGACGGGTAACTGGAGTTCATTTGGCAAGCACATTAGTGCATGCTGATGTGAAGACATAAACTGTATTATTCCAGGATGTAAACAAACGCCCAACAAGTGCGTTAGGTGTCCTAATTGCCTACGGTAGAATTTTCAGTATGACTTTAGTTGTGAAGTTATATTTGTGTTGATCTAGTGCTATGGATCTGAACTGGACTGACTTATTCTCTGATTCTACAAGTGTATATATGCTCAATTTACTGTTCTTCTGTAACCCTTTTGAAACCAGAGGCTTATTTGAGCAACCGAGAGCAGAATTTAACTCCAGTTGGTATTTTAATTATTTCCTGTGTACCTAATATTGTGACCTTTTGACCTTAAAAGCAGCAATTGCATTTAAAAGAAAATCCTAACTAATTCTACAGGGTTTTTGAAGTCCAGTTTATTCTAAATTGTGTGGTTGGTTTAAGAAAGATATTGTAAAACATTGACATGTATTTAAAAAAAAAAATACTGTTCTCTAAGCAGTAACCCCTTTAAAAAGTTTTTTTTTAATTGCTTACAAAGTCCATCGGTCACTAAATGGGCTTTGGGGCCCCACCCATGCTGGTGAGTATTTTCAACATGCAAAATTGAGCAGATGACAGAATGATCTCTGGGATGTGGAGGTGGCGCTTCGCCCCTGAGGAGCGTGCTCGCCTGTGAGGACAGCAGGGGCCCTTCGGCTGCCCCAGCCTGGGGCTGGCTCCTGGGGCTGGAGTGAGGAGGCAGCGGGAGGAGGCCAGGATGGTTGCGGGGGATGCGCCTCTGCTGCCTTCTGCCTGCCCCCAGCCTGCTAAGAGACTGCATTTCTGGTTTTGGCTTGCTGTTCCTGGATGTCTCCTTCAAAGACAGCTGCTTTACTGCCTCTCTTTACTCTTCGGAAGGCAGAAGGAAGTGAAAGCCTCGTGCGGGGTGCCATGAGCTCATGGTGCTCAATGCTAGCGAGGCAACACTGGCAGATCTCAGGCTGCTCTGCGGTCTGGCAACTACCTGGTACATAAGGAAGAAGGCTTAATGAAATGCCTTTGCCTGTGCCTTTATTTATTTTTCCAAATGTCTAAAATGTAGGGTGTTTTTCTTTCTTTTCTCCTCTTAGTGGGTATTTCTGATCTTGAAGTCATGCTGGGTTAGTATAAATAGTTAATGCCATCTTGAAATGGCAATAGGTGGATATAAAATTTTTACTTTGTACAGTTCTTTCTTCCCCTTTCCATTGGGATTTATAGTATGTTGTATTCTAGTATCAGTAAGGTTTGTTCATACTCCTTATGCACACCCATTAGGCAACCTTTTATCCTTGCAGCATTAACTAATGCGACCTAACGTGCAGGAGAGCATGGGCCCTGCACACTGCTGACCAGGAGGCTGGGACACTTACAGGGTAAGATCTCTCCTAGACCCTGGTGGTTCATTGCACAACCTCAAGACACCAGTTCTAAACGGTACCAACTACCAAATCCATCATCTTTTTAGTATGTGTTTAACAGCATTTTCTTGTGAAAATGAAGGAAGAACGCTTTACTGTATGCTGCTCAAAGGATTTTGAGACAGGCTTCATGGGCACAAAGGTTTGTTTCAGAGTCCATAGCTGATAGCCTATGGTAGCTATAGCAGTAAAAGTTTCTTTTGCTGAAAATGTAATTAAGAGGGAAAAAAAAAAATTAAGTGTTTTAAGCAGCTACGGTGAGCACCTGCTGCTCACTGCCAGGCCGGGGCCGTGCGCTAAGCCCTGCAGCTGCTCTCTGCCCTATCCAAAGAGCAGTGTCAGAGGAAGACATTGCTTTTTTTTTTTTTCTCCTTTAATGGCTGATGCCAGGAGCTACATAAGTCACTGAAGTATGTCAGAATTGGAGGGAGAACAAAGGGGCCCCAAACTTGCCTTTTCCTCCTACCCTTCTGCCTCTTCTGCATTCAGAAACAGATGAACTCTGTGAGTCTGGGGGTCACTGCAGAGGCACGTTGTCTACATATATGAAAACACACATATTCTAAAATAAAAAATGTTGCAGCTCTGTACTTCTGGAGGCAAGACTTCTGTGTTGCTTTGGCGTAAATACTATATCATGCTGCAGGAACTGTGAAAAGAGAAGCATTAGTTCCTTCGGATTGCCCCACTCGTGAAAAAAGCTGGAACTATTTTCCTGAAATCCAAAGGTTTGATGTAAAATATACCATTTGAGTGTGCTCAGGAATTAATCTATTTGCAACTGTTACTCTTTTAGTTCACTTCAGATTGGGTCTATTGGGTCTATATCTTTTGAAAGACTGACCACATTTCTAAAGGACTTTTGTGATGGCTCCTCACACTGCTCAAGAAATTAACTGGAAGTTGATCCAGTAGCATGTTGAAAAACTTGTAACAGGTAAGAAGGTAAATACTCAGTAGAGGCTACAACTTCTTTCAAGGGTAGGTGTTAATTTTTAAGTCCAATAATTATCCTTAAGGAAAAGGAAAAAAATGTTTAAAACACCCAAGAAAATTTCAATCTGAAAAATAGTGGTTGCAGGACTTGGGGAGGAGTATGGTAATTTATTTCAATTACCAATGCAAAATAGGCTATATGTATCTCTGTGCTTCACCGTCTTGTGAAAAAATTAACATAAAAAGTTGCATTCAAAATGTGGTGTTACCATATTTTGATTTGTGTGAGCTCTCCCTGGAACGCAGCGTGCCCGTCCCGTGTTCTGCTGCCCATGAAGCCATGGCAGTCAGCGGTGCTGCCCTTCCCTGACGATGGGTTTCTAGCAAAGCTGAAATAAACCCTGACTGACCATGTGGGTGGCTGGGGAAGAATGGCTGATTGCTGGCATGGTGTGGAAATACAGCAGGAGTTTTTTTTCTTAAGTGGTGCAGGTAGGTAAACATTTCAGCAGTCTGTGTGTGTGCAGGGAGGACTCTCCATCACTTGAAGCCTTCAGGGCAGAGTGCTTTCTCAGAGATGTACCAGGGCTGAAGCTGTGTCAGTGGTGCTGTGCTTGCTCCCCTGCTCCTGAAGGTAGTGGCAGGTGGTCGTGTCTGCACCCTTCGGAGCTGTGGAACTCAAAAACCTCAGCACACCACAGTTGTGCCCTCAGCTTGCTCTCCTTCACCTCCCTTCCACACCCACCTACTTCTGCTTCCTCCCCAATTTAAAGAAGAGTGGTTGAGCTTGTTTCTGGGTGCCTAAGAAGGAAGTAAATGTTCTTGTGTCCACACCTGAGGAAGCTGTGGGCAGGAAGCGGGGTTGGTGCAGGATGGATGGCTGCGCTGCTGGGCCCCGCGGGTGCCCAAGGGAACATCTCTGCATGGCAGCACCAAGAGACGAGCTCGGGAGGGCTGCACAGAGGTTACAAACCCATCACTTAAGTTTCCAGTCATGTATTGTTCCAGCTGATGGTGATTTCACTGGGCATAGAGCAGGTGCCACATGACAAACACGGCTGTGATTTAAAAAAGTAATCTAGCCAATTAACTGAAGTTCAGTCATTCTGAGCATGGCACGTTATGTGTGTTCTTCAAGCTCTGTGCAACAGCAATAGTACCTCCAGCCTCTAATTTTAAGCAATAAACTCTGATTAATGTTTGAAGTTGAAGCATTCTAAAAATAAAACAGCTCATTCTGCTGAAAAGCAGTCAGTACGCCATGGCCTTCTTTCTGTCTGGTGAAAGGTTGGTATTTATTGACCCTGGAACGTAATGCTAAAGAAAACGTTTACAATTATTGTTTACAGGCTACTGATTCTCACTACTTACTGCTCAGGCATCTTGAGTAGCTGCACGTTCTGATTTTTATGTATTATTAATAATATTATTTATCTTAATGCACGTTTGTGCCATTTTTTGGTGTTGGTAACACATCCCCTGGTGAGCACAGCGAGGCTTTTAATGGTGACTGATGCGTGGTGTTTCCCAAGAGCTCCAGCCTTCCGTAGGTTGTGTACTGGGATGGATGTTGAGCAGGAACAGTGCTATGGCTCCATATTTGTTTCTTTGTAGGAACAGATTTCCAGACAGGGATATCTTGTGTGTGTCAATAATTCTCTGCTAAAGCCTTAGAGGAGAGCACATCCAAGCTCCCAGGCAGACCTGGCAAGCTTGTGATGTGGGGAGCACCTACAGAGCCAGAATCTCTCATTCCTCTAACCTGTGCACTTGGATCACACAGTGCTCAAGAAGACAAAGCCTGTGGATGGGAATGGGCATCGTGTAGCCTGAGATGACTAAATGGTATCTGGAGACACCTCAGAAAGCGGGGTCAAGCTTTGGGCTCCTGGCCTGAGCCGCAGCCACGTGTCCTGGTGGAGCACCTGTGCCAGCTCGCGCAGGCTGTGCAGAGCAGGAGTGCACGTGGAGCAGCTGCTTTCCGAAGGTTTGCAGCTGCTTAATTCACGCTTGGAAACCAGGGCAATTTGCTTCGTAAAAGAAAATCATCGTGGTTATTATACCCTTTTTCTCAGCCATACTAATTTCCTAATATGTTTTAGGAGTTGGCATTTATGTTTCTTCATAACAGGATAAAACAAAAAATGGCTGGTGTTTCAGAGCCTGTTAGTGGAAAACTGAGAATAAGCATACACTTTTAAAAACTTCTTAAATTTAAACACTGTCTCGTATGAGTTGCATTTGAATTGACAAATTCTAGATTGGATTCCTAGCAGGCACTACACTGGGTGTGTGAACTCCTCCTGGTAGCAAACCCCTTCCAAAAAAGCTTTGGCTGTGGGCAGATGATAGTCCTGGGTGCAGGGAAGATGTTCCAGAAGAATGTAGGTGATGCTTTCGCAGTTGAGAAGTGCTGGCCAGTGATTTATTCTGTATTGGTTAACAAGGGCTGTCTTGTTGCCAGTGCTCGTTTTTATTATCCACACTTTCCTTTTGGGAATATCCTAAATAGCTGGAGTCAGTTAGCACTTCTGCTTAAAGGATGTTGCAGTCAGGATTCGTGATGTTTTCAGCATCATAAAAACCTGTGAGGGACTAACATTTTTATAAAGACGAGGCTTTGTACCATCGTTTATGAGGATGGTGAACATGCAGTAAAATGCCTTCTGCATAGCTTATACAATCAGCTGGTTACAAAGTACATTAATTTCATTCATTCTTACCATTTGTTGTTTGCCCTATTATTATGAGCGTAGCTGATATCTGAGATCAACTATTACATGCTTAATACTTCAGTAGTATTTTATTTTAAGGAAAAAATCTAGCTTTATTTTCTTTAAGTAGGACTTCATAATAACAGCTGCCTACATGGGTGTTCATTGATAGATGTATGTATGAAGTTGTTTTTCTGACTTGTTTGTTTGTGGGGGTTGTTATAGAAATGCCAATTCATTCCTTCCCTGTCTGCTCTCGACAGACGTGGCCTTCTAGCTCAGCTGGTGCAGCCTGGCCTGTCCGCAGTGCTCACGGGGGTAACGCAGTGCCCTGCCTCGGGGCAAGTCAGGGCATCGAGTATGGGAAGGGTAGGCGGGGGAAGGTTAGAAATGGAAATGGACGTTACATCAAAAACAGTGTGGTATGAAATCTCAATTATTATTTTTTTCTTTACACTTAGTTTTCACATAACGAAGAGGAGAATACTTTGTGCCCAGGAATTTTCTGGAATTTCACTGTGAAATTTCAGATACAGTATTTTTATATTTCATGCCATCTAAGCAGAAATAGTGTGTGTATTGCTCCACTGGTGTGTCAACAAATTAGTAAATATATGTATCTATATATATTAATCTGAAATCATTACTTACTACATTGAATATGCTTATTTCAAAGTGTTTGCTTTCCATGTCTGATCAAAATCCAGATGTTCCCCACAGAGCAGCAGCATTACCTGCCAGCTTGCCTGTCCTCCTCTGTGTCCTGCTGGATCTTGGGGCTGCAGCATCCGCCTGCTGTAGGGCTGCCCTGCTCGTTCTGCTGGTGACAGGAAAATTGACCTCGTTCAGGGGAAATTTTGTTTTCTGAACTGAAACAAGCTTTTTCAACAGGAAAATGATGCATGGAGTCTCTCTCCATCTGCTCGTAAAACCATTTTTCAAGGTTTTTGGGTAGATCATGAAAACTTTCTGTGCAGTATTTGGATGCTGACTTGGAGTGCTACAAACAAGATGCTCGTCCCTAGATCGTAATTTGGTTTTGGATGGAACTGGAGTTCATCAGTTGATTGACTGATGGGGAACCAGTGGAGGGACTCCCCACATAGATGATTCAAACCTTGAAGGAAGTTCCTATTTATGGTATATTCTTGTGTTTACTTTAATCATGTGTATTTGACCATAATTTACTTTTGTCAAACATACTTGTTCTGGGAGTAACGCCAGGACAAAAATTAAAGGAAATTAAGAAACCAGCATAAACCAGCCCTTTCTGCTCCACTCCAACTGTTCTCTTTATTTTTAGGGTATTTGTCTAATTAAAGAAATTGGCAGAATCTTAGCCCCATATATTTCATGAAGTTAAAGAAAGCACAAGCTTCAGTACAGGAATGTCACTGTGTCTCTAGGCCACGTTTCACTGGCTTCAGATCTCTAAATATCCTTTTCTGTCCCATGTTTCCTTTTCTTAATGATGATAATAATCTCACAGAAGCATCATTTTTAAGTCCTTTAAAAGTTTCCACATCAAATCTCATAGTATGAATCCTTGTATGCCTTTTACTTACTACTCTGAGTTCCTGCCAGCTGTACCTTTCCCACATTTCCACACCAATGTCTGCTCGCCCAGGTGGTGCTGGGCTTTGCGCCGTGAGGCTCCACGCTCTGACAGCCTCCTTCAGGGGCCGTTTTCTCTCCACACGGCGTTTGCAGTTTCTGGAAATGATGGTTCCTTTCACACGTGGCTGGGCAGGCAATTTATGTGCTGATCACCATAGAAACCTGCAGATACATCACTTGGTCAAACCGTTTCCATATTGTATCAGCCAGGCGGCATCGGAAAATGCAAATAAGGGATGAGAGAAGGTTGGTGAAAACGGAGTCTCTGTTCTTCATGGCACCAGTGCCGATAGCACTCCAAGCCACCCATGCCCCTTTTTGGCCTCAGCCCCGGCCTCTCCCCTCAGTGCTCTCTCCCCCGGTCATGCTGTGATCTCCGTGCTGTGGCGTCGAGGCTGCTGCTCTGTCCAGCCCAGCTTGTAAGCACTGTCCTATTCCTCTGCTGGCTGCTTAGGGCTGCGGATGATTTCATTACTGGGCAGGAGGGATTTTTTCCTGCCACCCTGCATTATTTACAGTTAGTGAGATGAAAGATTCTAGGGAATATTGAAAAAGGGTTTGCTTTCCTTAAAAAATGAAAAGGCAAGGGAAAGGCTGATTTATCCTTGCATAGTGTAGATAAATAGTCAAAATATTAGTGATTACAGCTAGCTGATAAATTAATAGAGGGAATTTTTTAACTGCAGTTCACCCTGGATGCTCTGTGCTTGGGCAGGGGGAAGCTGGCAGGAATAAAGTGCTGCTTCTGGAGGAGAACAACAGGAAAGTGCAGGAGGGAGGGAAAGAAGTTTGGTCTAGAGCACAGAGATGACAAAAAGGAGACAGTCCTCATTACTGAGGAGTCTGTCTGGCAGTTCTCATCACCAAAATAAAATAAAATGAAGAAATCCTTGTCTCCTTGCAGAGCAGAGGAAATTGCAGAGGTGCTGGGAGGGCAGCAGAGCCCATGCACTGCTTTTACACAGCTCAGGCCTCCTCTCCCTGGATGGGATAAGTGCGGTTTGGGTGCCTGAAGGCTCTGGTTACCTCTGAACACCCTGGTGTTCACGGCAGCCACGCAAAGTGGCTGAAGCCGCTGACCTCTCCCAGGGGAGGCAGCACGCTGCTCACGTCCGACTGATCCTCAGCCTCTTCCTTGGGGCGCCTGTTGGTTGTGATCCAGGGGCTGCATTTTGAGGATTTCCCCCTAGTTAGAAAGGTGATAAACTGCTTAGAGCTAACTGTAATAGAGTGAAAAAAAGGGTGTAGGAAGGAAATGAATTCACCAGAGAATGGTGATTGCTTGTGTAAATGTAAGTGTGGGGTGGGGGCCGTGTGCTAGGTGAGAGGGGATGTGTGCGGGTGAGGGCATCCAATTATGACATATTATGGGTGTTTCAGAGAGCTTAACAATTTACTTTTCTGTCAGTAATATTGTCACTGACACTTCGGCCAACTGTAAATGCTGTAATACCTTTTCATACAGCATTTCGAATGGTGGTGGTGAATTCAGCCCCTCTCATGGCTGGCACAGAGTGCTGGGGAGGGAGATCCCTGATTCACCTGCTGGGGTTCATGTTCCATTAAACACCAAAAACCTGCGCAGCTGACAGGCAGCGTGTGTGTGGCAATAGCTGGGATGTACTTTGCAAATCTGGCTCTAAAGGACCAGGTTTCGCAGTAACCATCGAAGCTGTGGTACAAGGGAGGTTCTTCTTTTAACTTCTCTTTTGAATACAGCAGTGAAAAGGGACTGAAGCTGTTCCTCAACCTGAGCTGAATATACCCAGTTTTTTTGCATGGGGTTGGGAGGGTGCTGGGTAAGTGATCAAAAGTGTGCTTCGTTTTGTATTTTCAAAACCAAGTTTCATCTAGGAAGTGCTAAAAATATTTTGCTTTAAGACATCATATTTTCAATTTCAAAACTGATCTAAATTTCAATCTGAAACTGCTACAACAAAAATCAAAATATTTCTCTAATTTTTTTGTCCAATGAACCTTTTTTTTTTTTATTATTATTTTTTTTTTTTTCCTGAGCAAGCTTAGGTTGGAACTCCTTTTACTTCCATGTAGTTTGATTTTTTTTTATTTTATTTTATTTTATTTCTTGGTTTCTCTGTCAGTAGAGAAGCAGAAAGTTTCTTTCAACACAACGTTGTGATTATTTTAGGAAATCTGAGTCCTTTGCCATGAATTCAGTATTAGCAAAGGTTTTAATGGCTTTTGTGGTTTCCATAACGTGTTGTTTTTTCCTTCTTTTTCACTAAACGACAATCCAAAATTCTAGCTTGATGTCACCTGTCAGATGCCATCATTCAGAACTGGTTGTGTGAATATTTGGGTCTTATCTCCACAAGAAGATTTATTTCCACAAGAATAGTTTTCCTTTTTATGTATTTGATTTTTAGAAATATATCTCAATGGTGTCTGAATGTTTGACGTTATAATCACTTTTTCCTCTGTCAAACAAATTAAAATAAAAAATTAAAATCATGCTTATTGCATCTTATCAAACTCATTCTTTTCCTGGTTTTGAGATGAACTGTTAAAATCCACTTACAATATTGTATTTTTTAATCAGCCATGACTTGACTTTGGAAGTAACTCAATAACTGGTAGGATAAAACCAGCCTACTCTGGTGCCATTTCAGTCACATCGTGGTTTCCTCTGCATGAGGCAGCAATATGATTTATTATTTCTGCTGCTGACAGTCTTCCTTTGATAGAAAACAGGAAGGAGTTTGATTTTTTTAGAAGACATACTGCATGGACGAATAAGGTTTGCATAATGTGAATGTTTATAAATTCTTTGTTCAGATTGAACCCATATAATATATACTATATTTCTGGTGACTTGGCAGTCATCTAGGAGCTCTGCATAATAAACCAGAAATTGCTGCTTCATATGCATAACTATATATATACACATTCTCTCTATTTAGAGCGCTATGCAGCAGAAATTTAATTCATATGCTCCTATTGCACAATGCTAGGTGATCCAGAATATGGTAACTAATCCATTAATAAAAAAAAAAAAAAGGCATTTTTTGGTCTCACCAGGTTTTTCATTTGGATGTTTAGGAGAAGTGCTGTATTTCTAAAAGTTTTCTTTGCTGTTTGTTTCATCGTGTTTGTTTTTGGTTGCTGAACTTATTGTAGGCAGAACCACCTCAAACTGCAGGTTGTATGCTGAGCTGAACTGAGCCATTTTGTACATAGGCAAATGTTGGCTTGCAGCTGGGCTCTGACTCTTAAGGCAGAGACTGGTTTCTGGTCTGTTGAAGCTGGCTTAATACTTTGCTCGTTAAATTTGCTCTGTAGAGCTGCACCTCTATCACATTACTTGAAAAGTCTGCATACAGGAGAGATGAGGCAAAGACAGTTCCTGGGAATGTTACTCCCTGCCTACAAAGAGATGCATTACCACTTCAGTTTGTTCCCAAACACTCACATTAATTTGTTTCACGTCTTCCAAATCTCAAGTGATCAAAATATTACAAGGTAAATATTTTTGTCATCAAGAGCCTTCTCCTCCACATTTTTTAATTTTTTTTTTTTAAGTCTAAACTAAAGTCTAGAATCAGATGGGCAAGGTCAGCTCTTCTAAATACAGTCCCTACAACTGAAATACCTGCTGTACCTTCTACATGCAATGACCATGTGGGTGGTGCTGTGATGCCTTTCTGCTGGGGCAGGTGTAGCATAGACGGGGAGTTGGAGGATGTAACAAGGAGACCTGTGCTGCTTGCATCTGTGCAGATACAGCTATGACTGACACCTGCTGTGAGGCTCAAAAGACATGGGAAACTCTAGGATGTGGAATTGAAGTAGTGTATTTTTATTCCTCCTAATAGGAAAGAAGACGTGAGTAGACTTTGGTTGCGACAGAACTAAAAATAATTCCTGCAGTCCTTTGAGCAGTTCATCTGGCAATGGAAGACATCTGCCTTGGGTAGGGACAGAGAAATCATCTGCCGTCCTCGAGTTTCCTGTTGCTGGAAGGCCTTCTGCTTTCTAGCAGAGTAGTTTCCGTAGATGTTTCCCATGGTTTTATCTTCGTGGCTGTAGGAATACCTTCCCATTAAAATGGCATGTGAGGTGTAGCAGCATGCTCCTTGTGCTCTTCCTCTGCCGGGCTGCCAGTGCTGGTGCAGGGGAGGGAGGCTTGCTTCTATCAGCAGCTGACATTCTGTGATTCTGTGATTCCTCCTTAGTCCCAGGAGGACATCGTGGCATCAGTGGGATGCTGCAGGGCCAGGGAGAGCTGGCAGCACGGCCTTGCTGCTTGCACTTCACTGACTCGCGGTGTGCTTTGAACCATCCCAGCTGCTGGTTGGGCTGGACCAGGGTAAGTGGAGACAAAAAGCTGGCTTCCCTTCCCTTCCTGTCACCAACCACCCCAGATCCTGAGGTGGCGTTGCTGGTGCTCTGTCTGTGCCTGCCTGAGTGCCTGGCAGGTGGGTGAACACGGAGCACGTCTGTATGTGGCAGCTCGCAGGGGTTTGCTTTCTGGACTGGATAGTGACTCAGTCTGGAAAAAGCTGTTAGAGGAAGATGGTACAGCTTCCCAGCCTGCCTGTAAATACTAATAGCAGTGGAGAAAGCTGCCAAGAAACATATACCCTCACAGCCTGCCTTCTCTTGCCTGCAATACTCCCGCTGAGCTACAGAACGCCGAATCAGTCTTTATAGACCTGCATCAGGCTCATCAGGGATTTGAATAAAAATAGATCTTAAATGATACCATTGTACAGCAGCAAGAAGTTTTAAAGAGTTGGGATGAAAACCCTGGCAGTCTGCAGCGTGTGCAGAGCCTCTTGTTTCCTTTTCTGCCAACAGCCCCGCTGGGTTAAAGAGCACCAAGCTGTATTTAATGATCCAGCTCAGCCTGGTGGCCGAGCTGCGTGCTCGGCTGTACAGCACGACTGGGGGGGCTTCGGTTACTGGCAGAAAGAACAAATGCTTCCTGGCCACTTTGTGCAAATCCTGCTCTGCTTAGCGGGGCTGAGCAGAAGTAGCTGCAAGCACAGGCCAGTGAGAATAAGTCCTGTCTGAGCGGGGCTTCGAGGGAAACGCACAAAGGGTGCTCAGCCAGGGCGTGGGGAAACTGCTTCTGGCTTGGTGTTCTGGGGGAGTTGGTTCGGTGGCTTGTTTTGGGCTTTGGTTGTGTTTGTTGTTGTTGTTTTATTTTGTTTTGCTTTAAAAAAAAGCAATAATAATTCTGAAGAAAAAAAATCGTGGTTGCAGTCAACTGTGTTGAAGGAGGGTTTTTTTTTTTTACTTGTTAGAGATAGTGCTGTGCAGGGGCTTTGTGCTGCCTCATTGCCCATCTTTGTAATGGAATAACTAGTTAAAAGTTTATGAAGTTGAAAGTGTGGATCAGGGTTCTTTTCAGGGAAACCTCCCCCTGTTTCACAGGGACCAGATGTTGTCCTAACATCCAGCATTTGCCATGTCAGCTTTACTATTTCCAGCTTTCGGTATGCTGCAACATTCAGACAGCAGTTTTGTGGTTTCAGGGGTTGGTTGTTCTCTGCAAATAAATAAAATAAATAATGGACTTCATGGGCCCAAGCAAGGTTTGTATAAATTAAGGCCTTTTTAATTTCCTTAAGGTGATTGTAAAGTTCAGAATTACAAAATGTGATTAAAAAAAAAAAAATTTCTTTTTCTTCCTACAATGTGTTCTCTCATGCTTTGACATACAGCGAAGGTAGCTTTTCAGGGATTTTGTGAAATACTGGTGTTATTCGACAGATGCTGCACGCAGCTGCAGGACTCCCATTTCGGCTGGCCGGGCGCTGCCCCTGCCTGGGGTTGGGACCTGGCCAGGAAGGAAGGGTGGATCTGCTCGAGACTTCCTCTCCTGCCGCCCGCGCTGCTGCTCTTGCACTTCTCTTGCTGCTACAGTGGTGTCAGAAACGTGGCCCTTAAGCTGAGGCTGGAAGGGTGGCTTCATGTCGTGTTCAAGCACATCAGCCTCAGGGAAGAGCGAGGCTCCCGTATTCCAGGAGACACATTGCTTTCACAGAACAGGAATGGTGAAAGGCGACTCCTGAAAGTTTGCTTTGGCTTCTTTAATTCAATTTATTGCTAAAAGTGCAAGGAACGAACAGGCTGTCGCTGGACTTTGTCAGATGCCCCCCCTCTGCTGCTGTGTGCTGTCTGTGTGCCGGTCATTTTGTCTGGGGGATGCCTTGCATCTGGCATGGCCCGGTGTGTGGGTTGAGGCCCACACACATGTTTTGGATCTTACGCACGTGTGATGGGCACTGTACAGGATGAAGCACAAAGGCACATAGCACCAAGAAGGTGCTGGGGAGGTGGGCAGCAGCACGGCAGGCAGCAGCTGAGGGTGGGCACCCATTGCACCAGCGTCTGTGCCAGTCACGCTGTGCTAGGGACCTTGCTGGTGGCTGCGCTCAGGAGTTCAGCTTCCCGCAGTGCTCTGAGCTGTGCAGTTGCTGAGTGCACGCACAGCAGCTGGGAAAATGCCATCTGCATTCGCACCTTGACTTCCTCCTCCTCGAGAAACCAGCTGAGATACTGGCTCCTTGAAAGCCATTGCCTTGCTGCTGCAACATCTGTGTCTCCTGTCAGCAGCCACATTCACAACCCTTGTGAGCCTTTTAATCCTTTTTTTATAATATGCATGGCCGCAGGAAGGATTCCTGTGGGGTACCTGCCTGAGTTGCGTGGTGTCTGTTAGGTCACCAAGGTGTTTGCTGAACAGGTCGCTGTGGCTCGAAAATGTGGCTGGATCTAGAGATCTTGTGTAAAATAAATAATGCAGGAAATACACAAATATATAGAAGTGCGCTGAATGTATAGCATATGCTGTCAAAGTAAGTGTGTTGTTTGTGTGAAGTGGGTCATTCTGGTAACAAACAGGATTGCTGATGTTAAACCATATTGTTCTCGGGGAGTTGTGTCTTGGAGAGGAAGGGAGCAAGGCTGGTTTGGAAATATTTCCATTTCTGTTTGTCTAAGTTAGATTGCGTTTGCGCAGACAAAAGGGAATTTTGTTAACGTTGTGTGCCTTTTTTAGTTTGCCTGATACAATCTGGCTGTTGTCAGACGTGGTCACATAGCGCTGCTCTTGTGAGCCTCATAAAACTGGTCCTCTGTCGTCTGAAAGCTTACCTCGGGCTGAAATCAAGTTCTGGGGAAGGACATATGCTCATACAAGTCAGACAGTGGGCCATCCACAAGCAAAACTTAATGTTAAGGCTGTGCTTAGTGTTGTGCAACTGGTACTTGAGCAATGAATGAACAGTGTAAGATCATCTGATTGCTACTGTCAGCAGCTGAAGAAGCAGCCTCGTCATGTGTTCTCTTTTTCTTTTCTTGTAGGAATGATGTGGAAAAATGCAGTCATTATTCAAACAATTATATATTATGTTTCTGTAAATGTACAGTTCAGTATGAACTCTTTAGTATGGAATACAAAATCCCCTAAAATCACTCAAAAAATAACTTTTTTTTTTTTTTTTTTTTTCCCCTCTAGGTAAGTCCTTGGATGCCTTTACAACTTTTTGTCTACTAGTAAGAGATCTTTTGATTTAAATATGTGGAAGCATAGTTTCATTTGGGTGGGGGGGGAGGGTCTGAAAGAAGGTCTGGGATCCAAAGGCTTGTCCAGATGTCCCCCCAGCTCCAACTTTTCTGGCCTTATTTTGTCACGGACAGGACAATCCCACAGTCCATGCAGTCCCTCTTTTTTTTTTTTTTTTTCTTTTTTTGAAATACTACTTTTTTTTCTTTTCTTGCAGCTGGTTAGTGGAGGATGGGACAGCAATTCTGCTGCCAGCCTCTGTTGAAAAGTATTTGGTAGGGTAGAGCTGAGGAACCTAAGCAGCCTGTTTGTTGCTGCCTGTACCGCTGGAGGGTAACTTGGCTTCTTCATGCAGCTTCTTGCACTGTGGGGGAAACTGTATATTCCACGCAGAACAGACCTGGATGGATCCAAGTAATTATCTCAGATCTTTGCTAATTGTTTCTATTCTCTCTCTTTTGGGCTTGATCCTAAGGAGTGGGGAGCACCAGTTATTCTCAGCCCCAGTTAATTGCTTCTGGCGATCCTGTTTGATAGCTCTAGGTTTATTGGCTTTCCTCCAAGTTTGCTTAACTAACAGTGCTGATCAGAACAGTATGTGAAACTATGGATGTGTACTCAAGCATTTTCAGATCTCATTTAATTTCTGAGGCTTAACAGGATTTGTCAGGCCAAGTCATTTTCACCAAGATGAGTGACAATCACTAAGGAAATAGAGAAAGGCTCATTAGAGCAGCAAATTCCGGATTATGCATAAAGAAGCAATAACTGGTCCCACTAAATTCCCTCAGCTCTTTGACACCAAATGGCTCTCTTAATTGAATGTCGGGAGGGAGCATTTTTTTGCTCGTCTTTCCAAGCAGAAAATGATCAAATATCAGCGAACCAGGACCGGGCAATTATTTTCCAGGTCCCGCTGCCATCTCATGCAAAAGTACTCTCCAAATATAACAACAGAGTGCAAATTTCTCCAGCAGGCTTCTCTCCATATTTGGGCTGGAGATGACGTATTTGTATTATTTATTTATTTTTTTTTTCATCCTGAGTGAAGAGTTTGAAAGGCTGTTATTGAAAATGAGACAAAGGATTTATGGTTATGTTCCTGGCTCTTAGAAGTATACATCATCATGCAAACAATGCCAAAACTTTATATACACATTCTTACAAAGCTTGAAGTACTTGTCCACTGCTCAGTGGGCTGTTGGGCTGGGATGCATCCTCATCTGCAGTCCCAGGTGAGCAGGCTGTGTCTGTCTTAGGGCCCGTCTTACACTTGGCTTTCAAATATTTCTGTGCTAGTGAAGCTTTGCTCCTCCTGACGTTATTGCTTAACTTTCCATTAGCCTGCCGGGGGTGGAAGGAAACCAGCACTACAGCTGAGCATTTTGATGATCCAGGAACACACCAGACAGCACCTCAGTAAGTACTGCTGTGAACAACTTCTTTTTTCCTAGGCTTGGTAACTTTTAAATGGATGGTACTGGCCTGAAAACTTCCGGGAAACCTGTGGGGTGTGACACCATGGAACCCCACAGAATTCCTTGGATAAGGAACTTATGCAACTTTAAGCAACATTTAATACTTTGTCTTTTTCACATTAGTGGCTTCTTGCTTAAGAAAAGAATCGTTTATGATATTTCCATGCAAGTGAAAGGCTGCGTTGCTTCCAGTTCCATCTCAGAACAGCTGTCTTAAAGCTGAAATCTTTATATCACTATTGGTAACAGCATTTTAAATATATTCTCTTAAAATGAACTAATAAAGAAAATCTTAAATATCTGTGTCTTACACAGTGATTTGTATATTTTATGCAAAGATATCTCACAAATCCCTGAAATGAAACAAATAGAAAACACATGTTGTATTGCCCAAACCACTCTCTTGCCTCATTCTCACTGTAACATGACCTACAGTTCTCTTCATGGTGAGTGAAAAATCTTTTTATCCAAAAGAGTGTCCACGTTGTCTCTAGCTGGATGGACAGTCCCAGCCCTGGGAATTCTGTGAATGTGTTCTTTGGGTCACTAGATTGTCTGCAGAAAGGGGAAGAACCTGCCTATGTTGATACAGATAGGAGTTTTTCTGACTTCCATCATTTCTGTTTTTCACTGGGCATGAACAGAAGAAAGAATTTTTATATTTAAATACATCCAGAAACTGTCTCTCCCTGTTCTCCTATAGCCCCTCCCCTTTGCGGCCATTGTACATTCCAGTTACAATGATGTGAGTGAGAAGCCCAACACAAAGATTGATCTATACTGATCAACTTCTTCACAATGTAAGCTGTGAAGCTGTTCAACCACAGAATCCCAATTAGAAGTTGGTCAGACTGTCATGGGGTTTAATTTCTCTTTACATAGTTGTTTTCAGTCTTAAACCTATTGATTTTAACTAACTTCCAATTAGAGCTGTTATTTTTACCAGATGAGTAATATTTGAACTTTAGATGTGTGTGCAACTTTATTTCATGGGTGTAATGATTCGTGATGGAGAACTGTTAACACAAACTCAATACCCTCCAGTTAAAAATATTAGATCATTCTTTCTAGCACCATAAGTTCCAGCCTAATTGCACAAGAAATGGATCTTGTCTATTTGTTTTCATTTCTTTTCTTTTGGGGCTTTGGTTAAATACTATGAAATATTCATGTAGATGTGACAGAATTCATCTCAAAAGCTGAAATTATTTTTTTAATAAAGTTCCTGTGCAAAAACCTGTTGTACATGTAATGATAGCAGGTAACTGCTGCTATGTTCATTAATCTACATCCCTGTTCTCTGGTGAGTGTGAGTTCAGAGAGAACCGCAGTTAGTGGATGGGTGCCAGAATTCTTCATGATTTTCAAATTGTTTGTTGCTCACGTATATTACAACAAATGTATAGTTAAAAAAAAAAAAAAAATGCAACAAAGACTCTTTTCTTTCTCTTCTCTGAAGGAAATCTTTTTCTTCTGATGAAACAGAATCAACGAAAAAAGATAATTGGAAAGACTTCTTAAAATTTATTTCTTGGAGTAGTTTTCAAAGAATACTGATCATGATTGATCATCTCCTTTATTCAAAAATAAGAACAGGCATTGTGTGTTAAATACAGAATGCAGAATACATAATGTTTTGTCTCTCTTTAAAAATTATTCTATAAACTGCTTTAATACAGCTGGTGAGGAGGCAAATAAACAAAATGGCCAATTCAGTTTTATGTGTATTGCCTGACGACGAGTAACGGCTGGCAGTCCACCAAGCTGGCGGCAGGGATGGAAGGGTTAATAGATGCTGGAGCTATAGGCCCCAATACAGGCAGCAGCAGACCGCTGCTGATGAATTCTGGTAATGATACACGACCTGTAATTATCGAGCAATGCAAGTAACGAGCACAGAAAGGCAATAATGAACAGGGTAGTTTGGAGACGTAATTTAGGTTACAGCTCTGAAAATATGCGAGTCCCGTGCCGCCAGCTGCTCAGCTCCAGCCTCCACAGTGCTGTGCCTTGGAAGAAGATGGTTTTGGAATGGACTCCTCCTCATTTAGAGCCCAGACCTGTTCTTTTGACCCATTCTGTATAGCTAGAGGTCTGTTAATCAAACAAGGAGGTAGTTTTCAGTCCCAAAAGAAACTTAAATTGCTGTATTGTTTTTCTGCAGATGAACTGCTCAAAGCTGCTGCATGAGCTCTGCGTCTCCATGAGTGGCCTAGCATGAGCAATTTGCAGCCTGGATATATCTGTGAAGAGTTCACCCAAGGTAGAAATTTCAGTGTACAAATAGTGTTTTCTGCCAGCACTGGTGAACGGGCACTTTCCCTGCAGGCAGGTGCCCGGCTTGCCACCCAGCCCGCTCTGGCACAAGCACTATTGGCTGCAGGATGTGCATGTGGGATGCTCTGCTTCAGCTGGAGCATGTCCTTTAGAAGAAAATAATAGCATTGCTTAAACTGTTTTCAGTGTACAGAAACCATCAAGGTCCTCTGTTTTTCAGTGGCCAAACTCTTCTGTTTCTTCAATACTCATCATCTTGTTGACTACCTACATGCCCTGGGTGGTGGCTTGGTACAAGCGCCTGTGGGCAGAGCGCCCCGCTTCGTGCAGCTGCTGCTTTCACGGGACAGCGCTGGGAAGAATGAGAGCTCCCATACTGCTAACTCATCACGGAGACGGGCTGGTGCTTATAGAAATAATTTTGTAGAGGAAGATTGATGGGAGAAGAAAAAGTGTATCTTCTGACACTGAGAGGCTCGTAAAATTTACAATTATTTCTCAAAGCTGATTTAGGGAGAAGAAACAGTCTGCAGCTTTTAAAAAAGAACAAATGCATTTTGACACATCTAATTTAAAAGTTTTCTTTTTTTTTTTTTTAAATCTGGTTTGCTTGGCTCATGGCACCTCTTTTATTTTTTCATAATTTCCAACAAATTAGAAGTAAAGTTAGAATAGGAAGCATACCATCTGTCACCTCGTATTCCTTAACATTGGACTCGTGCTTCATTTTGGTTGCAGAACTCCCCCCTGAGCTTCATTTGTCAGCCTCTTTCACAAGCTAAAGACATGCCTATGAAAGGTATGCTTATACATAAGACTGTTCATGGGATCTTTCGTATCAGTTTGACTACAGTTTGTTGATTCAGAATTAATAAATAGATCAGAATTATTCAACATGACATCATTAGCTGAACCAAGAAGGGTGGGAACTGTAAGTTAAAAGGCTGAAACAAAGAAATGCTTACAGAAATAGCACAACCAACAATAATACACATTTTTGTTATAGCACTGGTCCTTTGTCTAACTACTTATTTATTTTTATTTTATTAAAAGCTTCGTCTTTAAGAATACATAAAATGTTTGCTAGGAGATGGGTGAGTTAGATCATTTCTCAGTATATTTGAGAAAGTGAGAGATTCCTCTTTGTAACTTCCAAACCTGCTCTAAAAATTTTAATTCCTTATGTTGGTCCTCTCAACACCTTCTTTTTTTAAGCGAATCTTTTGTTCTCACAGTGCTGTTACATTCAGTCTTCCTGGAAGTTCACAAATAACATGGACTGTCTGAAATGCTGCTGCTTTTTCATTTGGGGAGAAAGCTGCTAATTAATCTGAATGTACTTGTCCCAGCTATAAATACGTGCTTTCCGATACACACTGTCAATGGCAAGTCATTTAGGTGACATAAATTGGTTTCATGTCATTTCACATCATGCAATATGGCACCTGAAGTGCTAGGATGCCAGCTGCTCTCTGGAGATAGAAAGGACATGTGGGTTCCTCTATTTTTCTTCTTCTCTCGCTCTCTCTTTTTTTTTTTTTTTTTTTTTTTAATTGCAGAAAAACAGGTAAAATAGCTTTACAATTCAATACAATTTTCCTCTTTGTACTAGTATTGCAGGGCAGCATTGCTGGGTTTTCTTTTTTGTTTTTGTTCGAGGGAGTATAGGAAGCCAATGACTGCTTGCTAATTAGAGACCCCATTTGGCTGCATGCTTTGTTTTATTAGACTGTTTGGAGAATGTAATTAGCTATCAAGCCAGAATAAGGCTGTATATCTCCAACCACACTTAATCAAAAAATGTGTCTTGGTTGATATTCAGTTTTTGGTTTTAATATGAGGTTGTCCACATATTGCAATTTCAACATCTGCAGGGATTCCCCTCCCTCCGCCCCCCTTTTAAAAACCTCTGTTTGTTCTTCTCAGTTACACTGCCAACGTTCTGTAGGAAATACAGTGACCAAAGCACCTCTGGCGTACTCTCAGGAAGCACAGGTGTGCTTTTACGCTGGGTGTAGGATGTTCAGAATTCTCCTCATCAAAGTTAACAGAAACAGAATTGGGGAAAGCTCTGTCCTCTGTCCTTTGAAAAAAAAAAATATATATATATATATTTTTTTTTCCTCAGTCATGTGAATCAGGAATCTCATAAACTAGACAATGCTGAAGAAGTCCTGGAAGAACTAACAACATGTGGTAATTATATTTATGGATTTTATCACACCAAGGCAGATAATTCTGTTTTTGCAGTGCAATTCTAGAAAGACAAGTAAAACAACAGAATATTTCTGTTGCATTTCATTGCTCTGATTCTCCTTTAGGTATAGCTGTACTGGAGACCAACAAATGAGGGATGGGGGGGAGAAATGTTGATTTCTTCCTTTTCGCTTGCATCATGCAGAGAGGCATGAGTTTTTTGTTTTGTTGTCTTGGTTTGGATATAATGGCTGCTGTTCATTTTTGCCTTTTCTAATCAGTATGCTTTCTGGCAGCTTTATTTTTAATGTTATATAAAACAGACATGTCTGCCAGTAGAAATAAAATGATTGCACCCAAAGTATTCTAATGTGATACTAAGATCCAAATGGAAAATTTGTCACTGACTGCAGCAGGATTGGGCCCCAGCTCCATGATAATGCATTTTGTAGAAGAAAATGTACTTGAAAGATTGATATTTTCCAGGTTCATGTAAAGACTATTTCATTGTAAGCTTTCATTCCAGCATTTAAATAAAATATAGGATGAACATGTAAAATAAGCAGCCAGATCTTCACTGTTTTTACAGTAAAAATGTATTTTGCCTATTAGTTGTGCATTGTGTATGTGTACAAAGATGGTGATCTTATGCAAGCTACTGAAAACAATGGCAGCTTGATGTTTCAGGGTGGTAGGATACACATTAGTATAATGTGCATTGTAATACGTATTGTGCAAGCTGTATTAGACAGCTTGTTTTTAAACTAGACAGAAAAATAACTTTTCTAGACAGAATATAACTTTTCTGAAAAGTCTTAGTCTATCCTAGTGTCTCCCAGCATCTCTGAGAAAACAGATTTGTCCGTGTGTTACCACGTGGATGGCCCATTGGAAAATTCCCAGGCAGTGCGTATAAAAACACATCACAGCTACAGCTCGTCAGCACTGGTGCTGGACTAGGACTGTTAAGAAAATGGACAGAGCCTGGTGACTGACATCTACCTAGAGAACACCCGTGCCTCTGGAACCACAATCACAGCTCTTTCTGCAGAGCTCTAGCCTTTCTACTATGTACCCATCTCTGTGCTGGTTAGCCAGGCTCTGGAGCTCTCTTTGGCAGCTTTCTCCTCACTTTTGGGGAAGAAAATTTAGAAATATTTTTTTGACACTTAGACTAGAATATAATAAATGTGGCATTTCTTTCACATGCGGCTTCCTTACCTGCTGAGTTCACTCACTCACTCCCTTTCAATTCTTAAAAAAATGACCTAATGAAGTATGTAATTACAGACATTTGCTTATTATAAGTTTGCTTATTTGTTTTATCTTAACTTTTGATTTTAATACGTAATCTGTTCACGGTCAGTATTAGTCCTACTTTTTCCTTGTGGCTATGTTTTTGTAGATGACCTCTCCTCCTAAGACAGACCTGCAGTTCCTGAGGTTTTTGTGCAGCATCTTCATCCCCTCCTCTGTCCTATCTTAACTCTTCTGTCATTTATTTTCTAGACACATTTTAATCATCTGATATGTCCTTTGTGAGATCTGTCTGAGCTCATTTCACACATAAATAACTTCTACTAGGTATCCTTTCATGGCTAATGTATGTCCCACAGCTTCTACATTCATCTGGTGATGTTTTCTCCTCCATTGACAGAGCTGTATTCCATGACCACCTCAGTAAATAATCATGGTTTCTCCCCATTGTCTCCCATTTTTATACTGAAAAGAAAAAAGGGAAAAGGTCCAACCAACACTTCTGTTTACCGCTAATTCTTTCTCCAACTTCTCCAATTCCTGGACTTGTGCCTAGCTCAGCCCTCCCTCGCCCGTTCCCCCACCCTTTTGGCTCCACAGCCCATCAGCTGTGTTCGAAGGCAGGAAGCCTCCCCCACACCCTCTGTCTTACTCACAGCCTAGCCCCAAGCACGCTCTGCAAGCTCTGAGCTCCAGCAGACCACAGATGCTATAAATTGCCACTGAGCAACCCACCAAGCAAGGCAGTCGCAATCAAATCCACTCACTGGCCTCCCTCTGTCATGGTCAAGAACTTCTCCATGAGAGCAGGTTCTTGCCAGTTCCTCTGGCGTTGCTGCAGAAGTCCCGTGGGGTGGTGCAGGAGCACGCTGCTCCAGCAGGCAAGGGCTGGACCCCGGTGTGTGGGGGTCTGCCTCACCCCAGCAGCACTTGCCTGAGATAATTTTCCCTTACACAAATGGTGATGTTTCCACTATACTTCAGACACAAACAGGAATGCTTTCCTTCCGGCTGTGGTAAATACATTACCTCACCTTGTGATAGCATTCCTTACAATGCTGTTTTATCGTTCTGGGGTGCTGGACACAACCCCAGGAGGCTGAGGACTTCCATCCAAGGTCTGTGAGCCCAGGGAGGAATATCCACAGCGTGCCTGTACCACACAACGGGGATCTGGCAAAGGAACTTAGAGG
Source organism: Netta rufina (assembly GCF_964035555.1). Classification (NCBI taxonomy): domain Eukaryota; kingdom Metazoa; phylum Chordata; class Aves; order Anseriformes; family Anatidae; genus Netta; species Netta rufina. The sequence goes on along the minus strand of NC_140132.1, from coordinate 26,077,026 downwards.
CTGTAAGTGTGATGCGTCAGGCTTCACAGAGAAAAGCTGATCCTTTTTAAAGGAATGACAGTAGAGGATTAATGTTTTCCACCATATGGATCTGTGGAATACACCTCATTACGTTACTTTGACAATGTCTAGGTTTTGGCAGTCTTAATACCTTAATTTTCTTCTTACAGACTTCCCCTAAGGAGATTTCTAGGTGGCTGGTAGTCACGTAAATGAAAAATACTCTCTTAAATATACAAAGTTTAATTTCTTATCATTAGGCAGTGTATCAACTCAGGACCTAATCTGACAAGATGTTAAAAAATATCAAATGCTTAATGCTATGTAGGGTAGTCAGTCCTTAGGGTCTGTTTATCAGACCTGGGATGCTGATTCCCATGCCTTGATCAAAAACAACCTTTTTCTTAAGCTGCTCCTGAATTCAACACTGGATTATCAGCCACTTGTTCTGCACGTAACTTTTTGATCCATAGTTTGAAAAGCCAAGACTGAACCACGTATTTTGAGATACTCAGTTTCTGTACCCGAAACAAAGAAATCCCTTAAATAAACATTCTAGTCCACTGCCATATTAGAGTATGCTTTGCAAATATGTTTCCAGTCCCTGCTGGACCACAAGGAATCTCAGTCTCTGACTTCCTATTTTAAATCACTTTTAGGGTAGTGAGGCAGCACCGCAGTAATGTCCTGCTGAGCCTGGTTACAAAGAAACCCCATTTAGATCTCAACAAGCTTCTGTCTCAACAACAAGTAGGAATGTTCAGTGGTGCTTAATGCTTCATGTAGGTTGTATCAAATGCCTGCAATTTTATGTGTCAGTAGGTAAATCCAAAGCCTCTTATTATGAGAAGGGATAATGGCATACAATATGTTAGGAAACAGGAGGCGTGCTGTTAGGATCCCGAAGGCACTGAGAATGCCACGTCCCGTGAAGGCCCCCTTAGTCACGGGTGAAGGGATCTGCCCGCGCTCTAGCACACGACCAGGAAATGAGAAAGCAGCGAGGGCAGCTCAGGGTCTGGTTCTCATCTTCTCCCTGCGAGATTCATAAAGAAATAACCTCATGAATTTCTGGCAATATATTCTTGAGCTACGACTTGACAAGAAGAGGTGTTTCCAGAGTGCTTAGGTTGGAGTAATTTTTAAAACTGCATGCAGTGTAAGTTAAATAAGGTAAGCTAAATAACAAGTATGTGCTCACAAAGCATCTTTTTTTTTTTTCTTTTTTATTTTTTCCATTAAAAATTGTTTAATTGAAAATGCATTTACATCCTATGTAACCCATTTTCTCAAGTCTACAGAATGTAGGCTAGCATTTACAGCTTGCTTTCCATGCAAGCTTAAAACAAACCACCTTTGTAACAACTTGCCATGCATCTCTTTAACCTGACCCTAGTGGGATCTGTGGGTACCAGCTGTCCCCAGCAGCGCTCACACCGAGTTGAGATGCGTGGACGCTCTGCTGAGGGGCTGGGCTCTGCTGCTGCCACCCTCCCGTGAGCTCTGCCATGGAGTTCTGTGGGAGGAGGAAAAACCACAAAGGTTTTCATCAGAAGTAGCCCAAACAGGTGAATGGGAATTTTGGGGGGGAAAAACTGTTAGCTTTCAGTGGTGTCACAGGAGCGGCACTGTCCCAGCTGAGCTGCTGGGATCTACCAGGAGGGAAGGGCAGCAGGGTGGGGTTTTTGGCTTTTTTGCTTTCCTGATTTTGGTAGCAGAGGCCTATGTGTTAGGCTGTTTACTATAAAATCCTATGAAATCAGTAGTAGCAAAATTGTTCCTGCTGATTTCTGTAGAGCCAGGACTTAACTTTTTTATGTTTAGTTTGAGAGAAGGAAGGAACAACCTTTGATCCAGGCTACATGAATATTTTTAAAAGTTAAGTATTTCTTTATATTTAACATGAAGTCATCTTTCAGGACCAAATTACAGTTACTTATTATTTCATAACAATAAGCCTTTTCATTATTAGTATTTTACAGAGTCTTACTGTTGGGTATGCATCTAATTTAAAAGAAAGCTTTTAGATTTTCTTTTGTAGCGTATTACCATATGTAGACATGGCTGAAGTGCTCAGGAGGACACGGGTACACACTTGTACATGCACTCCTGTAGGAGTGTTTTCATGACCCCATTTCAGTGACGTGAGTGGACCATACTGTGCTGCTACAGATCAACTGCTTCTAGTTTCCTGTAAAATAGCCTTAAACAATTGGGAAAGCAAAAGGGGAACAAATGAGATAGAAAGCAGCAATCAGCAAGCATAGGCTCTCTCATTTTTGGTTTTGGTTTTAATTATTGCTTAAAGCAAAACTCATGGTCTTGAAAATTGAGACATCAGCAGTCTTGCAGCTGAATGTAGCAAGAAATATTTTATTTTAAGAAAGACATGTTTGATTGTTTCTACAGTGTTTTAAAGGTTATAAAAGTCTCTAGACAATAATACTATTTCAAAATGCACCATGAATGCCAAAAAAAAAAAAAGCTCAGAGATGTTGGTTTATTATCCTTACAGCTTTATGGAAAAATCTTTCACTTTAAAATTAGTAAAAACTAATCGTATCGTAAAATAAACAAATGAAGTTCCTGCAGAAACAAAGTATACATGGCAGCAGGCTGTACTAGCTTGCTTATCTCCTGGCAAAATGTATAATGAAGCACATTTTCCTTTATTAAGATTCCTGCTTCAGCATGGTGGGGATCCAATGGAGAATAATGCATGCATAGATGGATATTTTTTGTCAAAGATAGCAGTTTGTGAAAACTACATTTTTTATGATATTAAAACTGAAAATATTTTTAGCACTTCCCATTTTTCAAATTAAAATATATTTTTGTTGAAGAATATCTAAATAGACATTTTGTGTGTTTGGGATTAAAAAATACTAAACCCCAGTGTTTCTAATGGACTATATCTAACCAAATCTTTTTTTTTTTTTTTTTTTTTTTTTTTTTTTTCTTCACTGAAACTGTTTTTTAAGCAGCTTGAGATTGATGTGAAAATATCTTACACTTCCTGTAAAGTCTCACAACCATAGTTGCACATTTTTTTTATTCATAGGTTACTAAAACACATTCCAAAGAGAAAGTTTGTATTACTGATTCCCATAAAGCTAGAATGTCTCTTTTGTCAGAAGAATTTCAAAGTATAATTCGAATAAAACTGTGATGAACTTTTTTTTTAGTGTCTTTTAATTTAAATGGTGTTCACTTAAAATCCTACTGAGAAAGATTCTAATTTGTTATGGCTCTTTAACTTGGTAATATAAATAATCCTTAAATATATGTGCAAGAGAGAGGTTTTATATAAGTTGTGGTTGTTGCTGGAGTGACTGTTCATTCACATGTAAGGAAAATTCTATTAAGCTTACCATGAATATTATTGTAAATAATTATAATATTACTGAGAATAATCCGTGTTGAACTAAACTCTGTTTTATGACTGTGCTTTCTTCTTCAGACAAAAAGAGGGACATTGTGGCTTAAATTATTTGTGTAATGACATGTATTGTTGATTTGTGTGCAATTCACCATGAAATTCTGGCTCATGGTCAAATTCAAAACTATTTAGGACTAAGATTAGTTTAAGAAATACAGAAATTTCTTGAAACTCAGGAACATAGTAGTCACAGATAAAGCAATATACAAAGCACAAAGCACTGGGAATCAAAGGTAAATCATTTCTTTCATGACAAAAAAAAAAAATAAAAAAATCATTCTTAGTAGCTCAAGATCATTGGCTTAGAAGAATATCAAATTTGTGCTTTCTCTGAAGCTGGACTTTTGCTGAACTCAGTTCAGGTGCAGATCTACAAGACAGAAAGTTGAGCCAGATGACATGAAGAGGTTCCTTTCAACCTCAGCTTGTCTATGACTCTAAGTTAGGATGGCTAAAAGCAGGAATTGCATCTCCCAGGATTTTTTATGATGATGATGGCCTGGAACCAAAACTTGTATGCATTGAAATGCTGCATGAACAGTTAGAAGTTGTGAGTGACTGGTCATAAAACAAACTAGCAAGCAAACAAAAAACTCCACATCATGCAACCCGTCGGTTGTTTGTCCTTGTCAAACTCTGCTGTGGTTTTGTCACAGGACACTGTCATAGCCCCAGCTCTTGTTTTGGATGGCTGACCAGAGGTTTAAAGAACAGGAAAATAAAAAGGATGTGTTGGAGTCAGACCTCTTTGCTTAGCATGTGCTTCATCGAGACTCTGGGCTGGCAGAGGTGAACCTCCAGCAGCAGGCAGCCCCTGCTTTCCTTCTCTTAGGTGATACCCAGGCTAAGGGAGGTGTGTTTGTGTTTAGTTACATTACTGAATACTCCTTTCCAAAATGTATGTGACTTGTAATGGCTGATGCTTTCAAGCTTTCATACCTATTATACATGTACATCAATCTTTGGGATCAAAATATTTTATTTTTCCCTTTGAGACTCATGTAATTAAGAAGTGAAAGCATATATAATTCCGGTGTTCAATTCTAGTGTTCTGAAATATGATTTACTTGTAGCTGGGAGTATAAGTTAAAAACAAAATGCTAGACAATCCAATTTTAACAGCTTCAGGGTAGAGATGTAAGAAAATATTGTTGGGAACCTTTTGTGTTTCTGAAGATAATAGTGAGAGCTGCACAGATATAGTGAGATATAGTGACAGCTGCTGAAGATAATAGTGAGAGCTGCACAGACCTTTATAGAGGGACAACTTAACATAAGTCTTCTCTGGTCTGCAGAAATGTGTCAGAATTGTAAAAAGGAAATAGCATCCAGTCAATAGCAAACACCTCAGTGACATTAAATTGTTAGAAAAAAATTGCTGTCCTTGAAGAACTGCCTGAAAAGCACAAAACACTATTCATGCATCTAGTTTGGGCAAACATAAAGACGGCTGACCAGGAAGAATGTGTAGCAGACTAAAATTCTGTTTAAGTCAAATACAGAAAAAGGAAAGGCATTTGTTTTACGCATAAGGTTTATTTAGATGTTATATTAAACTGAGGCAGACTGGCATGCTTCTCTAAACAGCTCAGAAAGGGATGAAGATAAAACTTGAGGACTGATACAGAATATTTGGAAGGCTAAATATGGTTGACATGAAGGAAAAAATACTAAAAATTATTCCATTGTATGAAAGCCTACTCCAGACAGCTTTGTTCTACTAAAATTACTGATGGAAACAGTCAAGTGATAGTCAGAGATTTTACCTGTGGGCTACTGAGTCAGCCTGCTAGTCCGTGCCTTTTACCTCTGAAGAATATCAAACAGTTGCTCCAGCTAATTCTTCCTTTTCCATTCTTTGTCATCTTTCATAGCTTCCAGTGTGGTTGAGCAACAGCAGCAGAGGCAGTGTGGTAAGAGGTGGCGTCAGCTGGTGCTGCAGCACGCCAGTCCCCTTTCCTGCAGAGCTAGCAGTCTGCCCTCCAGCTGGCTTTGTGCTTCACCAGCACCTAAAGATGCCCTCGAGCACAGGTTATGCAATAACTGAATGCCTTCTCTGACCAATAAATAAACACAGGAAGGCAGCTGATCTAATAATATATGTTAAACAGCATGAAAAGTGGAAGAGGAACTGTGAATTAGTTTAAAATCAACAATTCCTTGGGGAAATACCACAACAGGATCTGCTATACTTGTTCTCCTTGATCAAATATTTAATAGTTAGTATAGCTGTTCCTAACAGCTCAGCAGTAAAGAGACCCAAACATTATATTTCTTTTTCCTTCAGTTGATTTTCCATTTCAGATGAAATTTAAATACCTTAAGATGAGAATGTATAATATTATCATCTGTGTCTGTCTCCCATCCCTTTTAATGTGAATGTACTAAAGGCAAAAATCATATGAAACTTTCTTGTAGGGCCTGTCTCTGGACAGTGTTTTTTTTTATTATTATTATTATTTTTCTATTTTTTATGTGAACAGTTTGCTCAATGAAAAAGGTTGAGTTTGGGTTAAGCTGAATTAACTATATTGTTTGGCTGGGAAATATTTTTTTAAAACTAACATTTAATTTCAATGTTATTCAGTTACATATTTTGATATTTTCTTTCAGAAAATGAGATGAATTGAATAATGAAAAAAAAAAAAAAAGATTAAAAGATTTAAGTAATCCATTTATTTTATAGAAAAAGAAGTGATTTGTTTGTTTGTTTTTTCCTGTTTTCCTGATAAAACTGAGAGAACTCACTGTGACATTTTCTTTGCCTCTAAATTTTTTCCATACATTCCCCACACACACCTGTGTTGGAACACACAGAACAGGACCATAGGTATCACATGAGGGTGGTTGTCATTCCTGCCTGTGAGCACATTTGGGAAGAGTAGGGATTTTGAAAGTGTGTGTGAATGTGTGCATTATTTAAATCCCTTTTTTATTACTTTATTTTGCAGGTTGTTGCAAGTCAGGAAATAGGAGGTAAGGCACAAGGAGCAAACAGAAACTTGACAGTTTTTTGGAGGAAGTAGAGAAGCCACAACAGGGAAAGGCACAAAACAAGGGCAAAACATTTTTGCAGCTGCCTTTGGACGCTCTGAAATAAGAGAAAAGGTATGGACAAGAATCACATAGGAGAAGAGTTGCATGGAATAAGGAAAAAAAAAAAAAAAAGGCAGTGTGGATGATTTGCCAATAAAGTTTAGGAGGAAAAATTGTTGAGAGATGATGTTAAAGAGTAAGGGTGTGAGTTATCTAATGTCTGGTTGTGAAAAGAAATGGGAAAGGAGACTCATAGCTGATTCCGAGGTGACAAGCTCAGGTCAGTGAAAGGACAGTGGGTGTGAACTGACGGTCAGCAAGGATGAGCAAAGGCAAAAGCAGCGGGCTGAGGGTCAGACTGAGGAGCAATGGGATTTGGGGCTGCAGCTGAATCAGGAATGAATAATTTGAAGGCAGAAGTAGAAAAGGAGATCACAGAAGATATAAATCTGGATCCTTTAGGGATCTGAGCAGGGAGAAGTAAAACAAAGAGAAGTTGATTCAAGGAAGTACAGAAACGTGGGAGGCACAGAACCACAGCCTTTGAAGAACTCGGCCATGAGCAGGAGGGGTCTGTAGCTGTGCTACACATTCTTCAGGTAGGTAGGGAAGAAGAACAACACAAAAAAAATTACCCACCAAAAGCATAAGCTTAGCACTGAATACTTTCCAACAGAGTTTCAATTAAAGTAATAGGCGTCTAAAAGGAAAGTACAAACTAAATCACTACATTTATTTCATCGAACATTTGTTGTACATTTTGAAAAAGGTAGGAAAATGTAGACAGAAAGAGGAAGTAGCTACTAGAAATTTCCAGTGGTTAGTATAAAATAAGTGTTTGTATGGAGGGCTTAAGTACAAATGTCTACGAATTCATCTGGGATAACTCTAAACTGCTGGTGTTTTTTAAATCCATAAAGCACATTAGGTCACTAGACTGCCAACAGTTTTTGCAGAAAACTAGGCTAGAAGCAAACAACTATTCTATGTTCTGGAAAAATTAGATTCCCTAATGTGTTGGTTAATCATTTAAAAAAATATATATAGAATAAATCAGGCATTAATTAGCATAGTGCATGTTTTGAAGTTTCTTTTCAATATCAAGGTTGTAGTCCCTGCATATATCATCAACTGTCTGTCCTTCCACTTGCTTTCTGGTGAGCCTAGGCAGAATTCTTTCAGAGTTAATGGAGTTTGGTGTTTGTTTGTTTGTTTGTTTTTAATCAGCATAAAATGAAGAACAACTAAAAACTCTTTCTGATACTTAGATTTTAAGTTTATATTTGCTGTTATCACAGAATCACAGAATCACAGAATTTCTAGGTTGGAAGAGACCTCAAGGTCATCGAGTCCAACCTCCAACCTAACGCTAACAGCCCTCCACTAAACCATATCCCTAAGCTCTACATCTAAACGTCTTTTGAAGACTTCCAGGGATGGTGACTCCACCACTTCCCTGGGCAGCCTGTTCCAATGTCTAACAACCCTTTCAGTGAAGAAATTCTTCCTAACATCTAACCTAAAACTCCCCTGGCTCAACTTAAGCCCATTCCCCCTCGTCCTGTCACCAGGCACGTGGGAGAACAGGCCAACCCCCACCTCGCTACAGCCTCCCTTGAGGTACCTATAGAGAGCGATAAGGTCACCCCTGAGCCTCCTCTTCTCCAGGCTGAACAAGCCCAGCTCCCTCAGCCGCTCCTCGTAGGACTTGTTCTCCAGAACAGTTGTTTGCTGAACCTGCAGCAGAGAAAATAGTCTAAATGCTGCTTGATCTATCCTGTTAAAATGATTGTGCCTGAAGTGAGCTTAAATCATATTACTAAACTGCAGTGGGAGCAGGAGCACGGTGACGAACCTCAGTGAGCAGCTGAAGTGCTGTAGCTGTTCGCTAGATAATGGGCCTTTAGTTACGAGACACTGCTGGAGAAAGAAGTGGCTTTGATAGACTCCTGCTTCCGTACCCAGCGCGTGTTTTGGGTCTGCTTGCTGTGTTTGTCGGCCAGCCCCAGGATGCTTGTCATTCACAAAGATTCTCCAGCTGCTGCAATTTTAGCTGTGTTCCTTTTGCAGAAGTGTTTAACAAACATCTGCAGAGGTGGTCACGTAAAAGGATCAAGCTTTCTGGCTCGTGGTTCCAAGTGGTTCCAAAATGGTTCTTCCTTCTGGAGAATGGCAACTCCAGGAAAGAGTTGTCTCTTCCTGGGCACAGTGAGAGATGTGGACATTGTGGTTCAGGGGCAGGTGCCTGCATGGCTCTGACTCTGCTCCTGGTGGTTGTGGCTGCAGGGAGCCAGCAGGTGTGTGCCCCTGGTAGCACAGTGCTGACACCCAGCTCTGGCACTTTGGTGCACCTGCTCCTGCTTTGCTGCTTTGTTGTCCCTTGACATTAGTCTGCTGGGACGTGCTACAATGCAATACGTGGAATCAGGAATCAGGCTATTGCAGTAAGCGGTAAAGAAAATGTTGGGAGTGTCTCTGGGAGATTTTTTATTTTTTTATTTTTTAATATCAGAACTCTTACTGGAAACAAGAGTTGTTCTTACTTGGCTGGGAGACCCCCAAAAAGTGCTGTGTGATCCCTGCGTCAAAACAATTCTGAGTATCTTGAAAGAGAGATAATTGCCTGGGAGCAACATTAATCCTAATCAAAATAACTACTCTGAGTTATTTGCTGTGGTACTTCAAAATAAATGGAGTGAGGAGGCTGTGTCCATTTAAATCCTTTACTCTGAATTGTTTGCTTCCATCTACAACAAAACGTTTTTGAAGAACTGCGTGCTACTTCCACAGTGTGAATATAAGCATTTTGCAAAAGAGGCTAATCGCCAGCAATTAACGCTGTGTTGTGTATCTTTGTGCATTTTGCTCACAGCTTTAACAAGCAGATAAAGAGACAGAGGAGACATTGTAAAAATGTGCATTCCGTTTCCTAGCTAAAAGTCCTCAGAGCTCTATTATTGCTCTCCTGTTACTATGCAGAGTCCTTGCTTTATTTTCTCAGGCTTGCTGTACCAAAAAAACAAGAGTACTGTAATAACACAAACAGCCTTACAGAACGTGAAAGCTGACTAAAGAATTCTAATTCAGTTGGAAATCATACCATGTTTACAATATCATACCATGTATTTACTGCTTCTCCTTTAGAGTACTATACTTTACTTGATTATTTTTTTTTAATTCTTTATTTAAATTTGCACAAGTGAAAACTGGGGACACAGAAGACTTGCGCACTGCTCACCTCTAACAAGTTCCAAACTAACTGCACTTTCAACCCCATTGCAATTTATGTGTTCCCCTTCCACAATATAATTTACTCAGTGTTTTTTTTTCACACACAAAAAAATAACTACTCATTTATTCAGTAAGTAATAAGTAACTTCTTCAGATACTGAACGAGTATCTGAAAAAAGGAAAACAACAAATACGATAAATTAAGTTGGGGATTAAAAATTGAGATGTGAAGTTGAAGGGGAAGGAAGATAAATTCTTGTTCTGGAGTGGGTTTGTTGGTTGGTTGGTTGGTTTTATTTGGTTACGCATCACCACAGTACTGTAATGTTCGAATAGTTTCTAGAAACACTTACAGCCCAAACCTAAATGTGAAAGTTCTTAATAGATGCTCAGAAGCATGAAAAACCACTACTAATATAACGACATTCAATGAATGTAACACCTGTGTTTTTCATCAACAACCTTAAGCAGCACTTAATTTTTCATGTTTGCAGTAGACTTTCCACAACAAAAGCTGTGCTGAACTATGATCTATTATATTTATATAACTATTGTACTGAATATCACTTATTTACTAAAATAAAATTACCCTCTTCCCAAATTCTTATCTGTCTTATGCACAAAGGAATAAAATTACAAGATGGTTAAGCATCAAGAGCACATAGCAAAGATTTTATTTCTGAAGCATTAATGTCTGAATACAATCTGAATATTTTTCTGGTGAAGGCTTTAATTGCATGTTGGTAACAGCGAGTCTTTTGTGGCAACATTCGTTCACTGGATCATGCTCAGCAAACAAAGGAACAGAATTAGGAAGGAGAGACCAACTCTTCCTGTTTGTGTTCCCTCCTGCTTCAAGCGCAATTATGATGCATTTCTGCATTCCAGAATGTAGGAAAAAAGAAGATGGGGGAGGGAATTCAAGCACTTGGGTAGTCTTGACTCACAAGAAATGTGTTCTTATTCAAAGAGAGATCTGTCTCCATCAGTGCTCAGAAACCAGTGATCGTGCTCAGCAGTGCTGGAGTGAATGAGCTGCATGCTGGGCCCGGCCAGCACAGCACCAAGTCTGTGCAGGGGGACGTGGGGTTTGTGCGCAGAACACCAGTGCTTCAAACAAGCTCTCAGCAGTTAATAAACAGAAATTACAGAGGGGTAGCTTATTCCTGTTCAACTCTGATATATATATATATATATATATACATATATATATATATATATATGTGTGTGTGTGTGTGTGTATAAAAAAGCACAGTTATTTAGGCAAGGGGAAACGTTAACTTGACTCTTCTGGTCTGTGCTGGTAGAAAAGTTTTCCAGGTTTTTGTAGATTGTTTCTTTTTGGTTTGTTTGTTTGTTTGATTTCCTAGAGCCTGTTTTAACCATCCTTGAACTCATCTTTTTTTATCCAGGTTCAAAATTTCTATTAAGTGGTGTTCCATGACTGAGCATAAGCCAGGAAGAGTGGGCGATGGACCTTTCGATTAAAACTGTGGAATCCCTGTAGTAGGCTCTAGCCTTGGTCAATAAGTAATTGGGCATTTTGCTGCTTTATGACAGAGCCCTGGGGCTGGCAGACACTGAACACCCTTTCATCCTTCCGACTTCAAAGTACTGCTCAGAACTTTGCAGAAACAGTCTTTTAATTAGATCTGTAATTGAAACATCTATCGGACTAGCCTACATCATCTTTTCAAAGTATCTTGTATGTAATGTTGCAGCAAATGAATGTGATTTGCAAATGGAGCACAGTCTCATGTATAATTATCACATCCCTTTAGCTTCCTGTAAGTGCACCTTTCAGGAATTCCATTTCAGAGGTGATTAAACCCTAGTTTATCTCACAAGTTGTACATATTTAAGAAAATATTCAAGGCTTTTGGAGAACTGGAAATTAATTATTTTCTTATAAAGCTGACCTTAGCATTTTTTAAGTGACCCACAGACTTGCTCCTTTTCATTTAGAGGGGCTAAGGAAGTTGTGATCAAAGAGCTAAAACTCATCCTGGCTTAGGGGATATGGTAGGCATTAATATATAAATGCTTTCGTGAACATCCTAAAAATTCTCTGCCTCTTTCATACCCAACCTTGTTGCTTTGTGTTGCATTGTATCTGCTGATATTCTGGCAGTGCAGCTGCCAAGTGGACGAAGGATTTTCAGAGTTAAAAACTTGATTAACTGTAGTTTGAGTTTAAAATTTTATCACTAAAACTCTTCCTATGAAATTTTTACTCTGAAAACAAGTGTTTCCCTTACATTAAAAAAATGTTTCCTTTACATTAAAAACAGTTGCTTCTCAAAACATGTATACATGTGTTTTAGGGATTGCAATGTTCTCTTTAGCAAAGCATAAAGCTATTTTATTTTACTTTTTTACTGGAGGTGACATTTTTCTCTTGGAGGCTTTGCAAATCTCCATGTGACTTACCTCTAAAAGATGTTTTGCAGGAGTTGCTAAGGTGATTTTGTGGGCTGGAAATGCACTGGTAATTTGTTGTTGTTTGCAGAAGAGTATGAATGAAATTTCACCACGCACAGCAAGGCAAACATCCATGTCTGGTGGTATTTCTTAAGGGGCTCAGTAGAGAAGATAACAGCTGTACAAAAGCACCATTCTCAGCCCCTTCGAGGATGATCACACGCAATCTGGATGTCCATAGGGTAGAGGACATAAGCATTTTGATCATGTTTCATCTTTTCATCATTTTAATCAGAATGTGAAGCATTTTAGATTTTTGTCTTTTTGTTTTTCTTTTCTTTTTGCAAGCGAATTATTTGACAACTGCTTATTGACAATATCTAAGGTTCAAAAGTTGGTATTTGCCCTGAGTCCTAGCAAGCACTCCGAAGCTGTGAGCAAACCCATTGCTCCCATGCAGCTTTCTTATGGAGCAGGCACGCGGAAGGTGAGGGTGCACACCAAGGCTGGCAGCCTGCAGCCTGCTCATGGTAACGGGGCTCTCGGTTCAACAGGACTTCGTCCAGCTCCTCACGAGTGTTCATCATCACACAGACTGTTTTTGTGACTTGGTGATGATTCTGTTTTGTATTGGCCAGGAAGACCTGACTCCTGAGTAAAAATACTCAAAATAAACAACATGAAATATTCACTGCTTTCTGCATAACAACAGACTGAGCTATTTGAGAGCCTGTCAGACCTCAGGCTGCCTGGCTCTTTTTATTTCGATTCTACCCTGAATGCACTGTCAATTTCACTTGTAAATATGGTCTCTGTAATTAAAATAAATTTCTAAATCTTGTGAATTATTCTCTTCCATTTCCTTTTATATATTCTTGGTTTGTCTTTCTATATTGCTATTATTCTTTATGCACCTCTGAAAGATGGAAGCATTCTCAAGTTTAAGCCTTCACTTTTCAGACCTCAGATTCATAACTTAATATATTTTCCTCTTCCTTTTAATGAAATTCTGAGCACAGTGATAATTAGAGATTTTAAAAAGAGATGAAGAAAGGGAAATATTAACTTTGTGCTTTTTTGATAAGAAATGCAGATTCTTGCAGGTAAGATGCTGGTTAGCCATTCTGCTGGGTACTTGCCTGAGATACAACAGTAATATTCATCTATTAGCTTCTCTTTGTGCAAGTCTGTGCCAGGAGAGTATGTGAAGAGGGCAGGTAGAATTTTACAAGCTCTTCAGTTTCTTTATGACTACCAAGATTTCATTTGTTTTCCCCCAAACAGAAGAAGCTTTTACCTATTTTTTTCTTTTGCCAATATAAATACAAAAAGTACCAAATCTTGCACAAAATAACTAGAAAAAATAGTCATTAATTCAGTCTCTTTCTTCCAGGAGGGGCAACATGAATGAGATTTCAAAGGTGCCAAAAAGGGGTTGGTAGATGTTCAGTGCTTTTACCTGATTCCAAGAGACTGCTGCCCCAGTCCTTTCAAATATATCACTAGAAATATTTTAGTGTGTTTTGTTGCTTTGTTTTATTTTGTAAAAAACAATACAAGCTCCTTATTGCATGCATTGCTTCCAAGGATTTGTCTGCCATTTTCTGGAACTGCAGCGGAACTTGAATTATAAAAAGCAGCACAAAAATGAAGCTAAGGAAAGGAAGTTCCTTAAAATACAATTTCATATATACTGTATTTTTTTTTCTTAAGTCTTTAAACCATAATCAATCTACTTTCTACTTTAAAATAGGTAGAGTTTTGATACATTGTGAAGCATGTAACAGAAGTGGAGTCTTGTGAGAATGCTTTTGCCATTGAATGCCATATAGTGAAGAAGCGAAATGACTGTTGGGAAGGAGCTGGGTTTAAAATGCTGGCTTTAGGACAATCACTTTGCTGTTTGAAGAGAACAGAAGGCAGCACAGAGGTCAGTTACTTCAGAAGCAGCACTCGTTTAATTTTCTCCTTGTGCAATTACTGAATGTCGTAATGACACTATAATGAAATCGCACTGCTTTGTTTCAATGGAACAGCACCCCAGTTTTGTTCATTCAGTAATATCTTGGTACAATAACTTTCAGGGGTTATTGTTTATGACATTGGTTTTCAGTCAGAGGCACGCAGTTCTTTGTGGGCTGATATGCTATTAAAAGAAATCATGCAGATTATCTAAGAATAGCAAGTCAAGTATCGTGAGGCTTATACTTCCATTGGAATTTCAGATTTCTGTTTCTTTTTGCAGAGCCAAAAAATAGAGAAATATGATATTTTTTTTTTTCTTTAAAGGAGCCTCTGATTAAATCAAGATTAAAAAGTTATTAATCCTGCCAGATTTCCTGAGAAATGCTTTACAGCATAGTTTTAATAACAACAACAACAACAATAATAATAGTAATAATAATGATCTGTTGGTATAGTCAAACACTTTCCATTCTATTTTTCTACATGATAGTTTATTTCCCACTCAAATGTTAGTAAATGGTACTGTACAGTGCATTCAAAATATTTGCAGTCCTGTGAGGCTTATATCCATGTTGCAGAACAATAAATACTGTTGGCAAAGAATAGAGTAATCCAGAAATTACAGCTGCATACTTTGGAGGGATTTGGTTTAGAGAGTAGGTATAGAGGGAGCTTTTCTGCCTTGAAATGCACTTTCCTGGCTGAAGTAGGACCCGATTAATGGAGCAAATATTCCAGTGCTCTCAGTTCTGTTCATGTTTTACACAGAATGTAAAATCCAAAAGCGTGTAGATGCGTACTAGCGTTTCTGAGAGATGGGTGTTTCCATGGCTACGCTCAAGCACCCGACGAGCTTGTGTCACTGCGAAGCACTCGCTTTCCTCCTCGCTGCAGGAGGGTTTGTTCTGATAAGGAGCTCATGCTGCCTGCTTTCCACCTGGTGTGCTGGAGAAACAGCACAGTTCTGGGACGCTGTGTGTTATGCCAAGGGACAATTACTCCCATATTTGTGGGCATCCACTGTCCAGGGTTAACGTTTCTGTGCAGCTCAGGGAGTTGACCTAAATTTTATTTCAAATGAGTGACTGAATAATGTAATTGATTCATTTTGTGTGCTGCAAATTCTTGCATTGTGACCAAGTACCCTCTTCTCAAACTCCAGCTGTATGTGACCATGCCTGTCTTTGCTGAGTAGCTGGGTGGTCACTGTGGAAGGAAGGAAAAAAAAAAAATCATTTTTGTACAGCAAGAAGTAGGGACAGAGATAAAGTGGTTTGTAGAAGTCTTCATTTTTAAGAGTTCTGTCAGGATTCAGAAGTTCTCTCCATTCTCAGGGACCTAAACATACGTGGAGGCTTGGGTCCTGAGAATAAACAGACCCTTGCAGATGAGTTCAGACCTCTCTGAGAAATGTACTTTGGGAAGCTGTAAGATTGCTTGTACATTATGTGAAACAAAGTAGGGCTTCCTTTTTATGGAGACTCTTTGAGTGCTAAATTATTCCCATTTAGCAGTTCCTTCTGGTTATTCTGCAGTCAGTATTATGACAGGTAATGTTCTCAGCATGCCTGTCACTCTTAGAAAGGTAATGTCAGCCCATGGCAGCAGATTCTGGAGGTGGCATATTATATTGCAAGACATTCACGTCTGGTATTAAAAACATGGAGAATATGGCCTTTCCTATTTTCTCTCAATCAATAGCCATTTTGGCTTGCAGCGAGGTGTCCAGAAAAGCTTTGTATCATTGAGAAAATGTCAAAGGCCATATCATTTATAATTTTCATAAAACTGGCTTATCCTCATTAACATTAGATGATTATTTGGTGTGCAGGTCAGTAGAGAAGAGTCTATTATTTAATCATTGTGTGTATAGCTTTGGCTTTCAACTCTGTGTGTTGATTTAATCCAGGTGAGTAATGAGAGTCAAAATCTTTCCATTGCAAGGACCTGTGCCAAGCAGGCGTGTCTATTAAAGCAGCTCAGTGGTGTTGGTATCTGCAATGTCTTGACAAGCCAGTGGGATTCTTTATTCTCCAACTTCTATCCAAATGTGCTGGCTGTCACGTAGATGTGCTTTTTTCCATGCTGAGGGAACTTCTTCATGGTCTGAACAAGTCTTCATGGTTTGAACCAAATCTGAGACCAAAACGCCTGCTAGCCTTGAAATCCATGCCCTTAGCTTATTTTACAGTCGTTTGGCTCTGTAGACAAGCCTTCCTTGTTGAGGAGAATTGCAGGACTGGCAGGAACACATGGCTGGGCAAGGTTGCTGAGACAAAGCCACCGAGATGTATCGGTCTTGAAGAAAGCTGGAGCAGAACTCAGCCTTCATACATATTGTGTCCTCCACAATTTGCTGGGACTTAATTGGCGGTGCTGCTGGTGTCGTAATGCTTTAATGCTTATGTTACTGAAGGGAACAACATATATCCAGCGTGGTTCTGTCTTGCATCTTACCCTCTTTTGCCCTTTTGGCCTGAAAAATATAAAGCAAAAGAAAACCAGCAAACACGTGAAAGTTGGACCATCTAACGTACTGATATTAGACTTTCTGAGCCATCAGACCCAACTGCAAATATTTTGACTTTTCGTGCTCAGAAAGGCTAAAATGAAAACCTCAAAGCTATTCTCTCTTAGTTTTGCCATTGTGGTGAGCTGGTTTCCTTCTGCTTGGTTTTCTGCAGTCATGCTAAAACTGCTTCACTTCACCACTGCCAATAAAGGTAAAAGACAGAAAATGAGTGAGAGAAAGGCTGGCATATGTGGGGAGTGGGGAAGGCCAATACCCCTGATATTTGTTACCACTGAATTTCTTTCTAGGAAGAGATTTTATTAGATGCCAAGTTTTTAATTTAAAACAAAATTAGTGCCATGTTGTTCTGTGGGTGAGATACACCAAAATGTAGTTAATCAATATTCAGAATCATAACACAAATTAATACATTTTGTAGACGTTCCCTTCTCATATTGTTATGTTTTTACAATGAGGAACTGGACCTTAGGCAGGACTGTTACACAGTGTGATACTGAGCCTCCCGGCCGAGTTGCAGAGAAACCCAATTTTAAAGAATCCTAAGTGTATTTCACAGGTCTGAATTTCTTTCTAAGGAGAAAGAGCAGTTGTTGTTGCAGAGCAAAAAGGGAATAGGTTGTTAAATATTTGCATTAGGTGTAAACCAAATACTACTCTGCTCCAAAATAGCTCTTAGTTTCTTTCTTGCTTACTATGTAGACCAGTCCATGTGCCTCAGGGAGGAGGTGGTAGCAATTCTGAGATTTGATGAATCACCATCCAAAGAATTAGAAAGTGTTATGATCCAATTATGATTGTAACAAGCCACTGAGTATCTGCAAACAAAAGAATAAACCACAGATGTATTAGCCTGGAATGTTTTCCAGATGAAAGATACTATAGTTTGCTTGAATGCCAGTTATTACACATTCTGAAGCAATAATAGAGAAATTGTTTTTCTTTCTTTCTTTTTTCTTTTTCTTTTTTTTTTTTTTTTTTTTTATATATATCTTTTTGTTTTCCCACATCAATTAAAATTTGTTTTACTCTATGGCTCAATGTCTAATTAATTACATTTATTCTTGGGATAAGAAAATACTCAGTAAAGAAGAATGTGGAAAGAAACATCACAGAGTTGAATCCGTTCATGTTCTGAGATCCTGCCCTGAAGCCCAGGGAAGAGATGGAGATCCTTTTCCCACACTCATGCTTTACAAAAGGGCCTGAGTCAAATTCAGCAACATTAAAGTAAAAAAAAAAAAATTATCTCAATTTTAGGAGGGCAGGAGCCATGTTCTTCCTGAAACCTGAACTCTCCTCGTAGCTCTTAATTCCCCAACTGTGGGGAATATGTGCAGACTCTCGCAGTTTTAACTGAGTCTTCTAAACTACACAACAAGAAAACCAGCAATTGAATGGTTTTCTCTCCTTGGCTTATTTTTTCTCTTTCCCCCTTATGTGCAGGAGGCAGTGCCACCAGCCCCGCCAGGATGGCACCCGTCTGCGGGCTGCGTGCGTGCGGCTGCTGAATGACAGCAGTGAATTTGTATTCAGCCACTGCTCTGAAACGGGTGAAGAACAGGCAGAATGGTGTGTTAGAAAAGGTCGGTACGTTCTATGGACTTGTGGCTTGCACAAAAGAAGTGCACTGCACAAATGGAGATTTAATATTTTCTTTGTTTATTGTGATTTATGCAGTCTGAGCGCTCACATTCCTGAACAAAATACGTTAAATATTTGTCGTGCCAATATACCAACTCTTTCCAGGTTCTAATTCTGAAAAAGGAACATACCTTATCTCATAAAGCTTGAGGAAGTTCTGCTTTTTTTTTTTTTTTTTTTTTTTTTTCCTTTTTCCCGATTTTTGACCATGATAATTTTAACTTTTGACAGAAACACACAAACAGTGCTGGAGTGAAAATACTGGGAAGTGTACTCATTCTACCAGTGGAGTTTTTATGGCTCTCCTTGTCTCCCTGTCTCCCACACGTTCAGGACTGTGAGAGAGATTAGCTCATGAGTCGAGGCAATGTATGCCATGGCAGATTCCGTGATCATATTAAGTGACAAAATCATTATAGACATACTTGAAAAGACTGACTTCCTCGTCATCTCAGACAGCGATTACTAATCGCTCTTGTATTGTTCTGTGCTGCTCTGCCTGGGCTATTTCTAGGTGTCTCCTGACTGTTGATGCATGTCGGTGACTTTAACTGAAACAGTACTGTACGTGGCTTATAAGGCTCTGCTGCAGATTTTGTTGAAGCGGATGGAAGACCACAGTGTTCAAGGCCACTGATGTTTGAAAATTGGAGAGAGGCACATAGATCTGTGACATTTTTCCAATGATAAAATGAAGTGGAAAGTTTGAGTGTAGCCTCTATAAAAAGGGTGAGGACCTTAACGCCTCACAGGGGAACACAGAATTTCCATCCTTGGTGTATTTATGTGGGCAATATATATTTGGGTCTGCATCAGACTCGGGCCTAAGGCACAGACGCTTCCCTACAGCAAGTGGGGCAGAGCTTGTGCTTGCTCTCCAGGGCCCCCCAGCAGTGCTTCACCTGCCTGCAGTGCAGCCCCCTGATTTTGGACAGGTTTCTGCAGTGCTATAGACCTGTGTAACCCCCCCTGTCAGAAACACAGCTTACATCCAGTGTGGTGACAAACCTCTTTGTTTTCTGATGAAAACAAATTTTTACAGGTAGGGACTTAAGATGTAGTTTGTCCTAGTGAACTTGAGCTGTGCACGTCAAAGCACATTTGACAAAGAAGAAAAACAGTGATGTTTGGTGTCAACAAGACAGATTACTCAGTTGGCACTGCTAAATCAATTCCTTCTTCTCTGTGAGGCAGAATTCCCTGCTGCTGAGGTACATCCCCTGAGGGAGGGAGGGGGCATCCAGGGCTGCAAGGAATTTTTTCCAAGTGCAGTGGAAGCAGAATTTCAAAGACTTGCCTTAAGAGCCAATCTGAAGTGGGACAAAAAAGAGAATTGCTTTACTCTTGTTTTTGAAGAAGTTTGGATAGCTCCTTTTCCGTTTTGTCTTCAGAAAGTAAAATCATTTGTTTGGTAAACTGGTACTATCATGTATAATTTTGTTCTGATGAGTGACTTGTTATATAATTGCTTCGATTTTACAGGAGAAATTCCAATTTTATCTCATCTTAAGACTCGTAAGTGATAGCGATTAATGCTGTAAAACATAGTTTGTGTGAGTCTGTTGCTAACAATTGATTAAATTTCTGGACTTCATGTACTTAACATCATGGCTATGTGAAGAAACAATTAAAAAAAAAAACAAACAATATTGATGGTGTGTTGTATTAAAATTGGAAAAGTCAAAGGAACATGATAGTTATGCAGTAGGAAATGATTGAGGAATATACAAGAGTGTTGGAGAGAACCGAAACCACTGAGTTGGTCATGTTATTTTTAGCAGCATGTGGATGAACAGTAAAAGAAAATGCAGGACACTTCCTTTGCTAGCACAGTGTTTTGGAAAGCCCTAAGCATCCTGAGGAAATGAAGAGGAAATCCTTAAAATTGAGGTGGAACTGGCTGGTGGAAAGGTCAATTACAATTTAGTCTGGTCTCTGAGAAAGCAGTTGGTAAGGTCAGAGAGAAGTTTTCCAATAAATTTATGAATGAAAATGAGTGTGAATGGCAGGAACGTAAAACATGGCTCTCCAGTTACGAAACGTGAATGGCACAAACGGTGTTAACTAAGGCAGAATCGGTTACAAAGGATAGCACTGGGGTAACACTTCTTTTGTATCCAACCACGTGCTCTCCTCAAAGCCATTCAGAATTCAGTGTTGTCAGAACATTGCACTGGTCAGGGAGAGGCAGAACCTTTCATTCCTCTGGGAGGAAACCTTAGCATGATCTTGAATTTTAAAGTAATCCAAAATTAGGTAGAGTAACAGATACCACTGTCAAAAAATAAAAATAAAAATAAAAACGGGCTTAATGCAAAGTTCAAACAGAACTGCTATGATGTTGATGTTAACTATGAGAAGTATGTAAAGAACGTTCCCATATTGGCTGGCTGTCTTAAAGGCCATCCTGCTGCTGTGGCAGGAACATGTGAGAATCCTTGGCTTCAGAAATAGTAGAAAAGTGTTTCAAACTCTCTATAGAAAGAGCAGTGTAAAAAAAATAACCCTACCCAAGATGTTATTTTCAGTGCTTTCAGGGGAAAAATGTCTGTGTGAATGTGATGTGGGTAGGCTTACATTTTAGTCTAAATACCAGTTTATTCTTCAACTCTTTGATGTGCCATGCCATCACCCAAAGAATGCAGTAGTTATTTAAAAATCATATGATGCTGAATCAGACGATCAGACCATGCAATTTCTTTTTTTTCTTTTTATTTTTTGCTTACTGTGATTTTTTGCATGCTTTCCTTTGACAATACTTTAAAGATAAAATTTAACATTTAGAAAAAGTGGTTTCTGCTGTTAAGAGAAAAAAGTGGTTTCCTTCTGATTCTTGCATGGACTTGAATGTCAGGTTAGTGCCAGGCAAGCTGACATGCTCTATCTTACAGTGTTGATCTGAGGACTGGATAATAAAGTATTTCACAAGAGCCTTCACATATGTCTAATACTAGCATTATACTCAGCCATCAATAAGCTGCAGACTAGAAAAGAAATTCATTCTGTTGCCCACATTAAAAGAACCATTACAATAGTTCTATTGAGGCATTTTCATGCTTTGGAGCAGGAACTTTCCATTAGTTTGAGAAATTCCTGTAGTCAAGGATGTGCTGTGCTGTGTCTTTGTAGAAAAACACCCAGATTTGATTAAGATACAAGACCCCATGAAGCCTCAGTTTGCCTGTGCTGCACAGCGCCGTGTGGTGGTTGCTGACATAGCCCTGCGTGGAGCAGGATGAGTCCCAGAAGAGTGCGGCCATCACTGGCCTGCTACTGCACACACACTGCCCAAAAGAGCAAGTCTGAGTTTCTGGGGCACTGCTGCTCTCCTGGATGTTACGGGAGGTAGGCGGGCTGACACATGCTGGTGTTGAGGCTGCCTGCAGGTTCTCTCCAAGCCAAGCAGCAAGCGGAAATCAAGATGGGGTTTCCTGGTATGTGGTTGCTGTGGGCCTGTGCTAGGTAAGAGCAAAACCAAATGGGTTGAGTTTAGCATAGGAAGAAAAGGGTCTGCATACCAGTAACACATACTCTTCTCCAAAGTGCCTGTTCTGCAGTAGAAGCCAAAATTTCAGTGCCTTCAGGAAAAAAAAATAAAAAAATAAAAATCTGTGTGAATGTGATTGGCTCAACTATATCCTGTTGTCAAGAAAATGTCATTTACTTGTACTGGCAAAGGGGGTTTCTCAGGGTCTCTTTTACCAGCCAGCGCACAGAGTGATAATCAATAAAAGCTATAACATCCCCGTTACCTGTGTTGTTAACTGAGATTTATGCTGTGGCCCTGGAAAACATAACCCTCTTTACCATGCACATGTCAGTAAGATGCCATGAGCTGGATTTTCTTTTCTTCGTATTCCTTCCAAGTGTAAGAAAATGCACATGGGCAATGCTATTGAAAGCATTGGAGCTCGACGTGAGCTTTCAGCAGATGGAACAGGCATCAACAGCAGGAGTTGTCCCACTCAGGTTCTTGCTGTTAACATCAGGCAGTGGCTCCATGGCTTTGCCCAGTCGAGGCTGTGAGCAGGGGCATCACCCATCAGGGAGAGCCGCCGCAGGTGCCTGAGCTCTTGGCCTCCTGTATGGCAAGAGGAGATGTGGCGAGAAGCCCCAGAGCTGGGGTAGGCAGCTCTCAGTGGTTCACTGTCAGCTCCGGTGGCAAACACTCCTCACCTTTCTGTGCGTGCAGGGGAATTTTGCACCTCACCGTGCAAAATGTCATCCTGGTTTTAGATGTTAACAACAGGCACAAGGACAGGGATATGTCCCAGTGTTCAGTGCTGGTAATTTTCTCCTATTACTTTCCTAAGCTGTTGTTTGCCAGCTCCTTGAGGGTGGGCTTTTACTTTGATGTTTTATTGTCTTTCAAATCAGTAGCTTTACCACTAGTAATTTTTGAAGGGCTTTGGAGGGAGAGGGTAGGGAGAAATAAGAGATGTAGTAATTATGAATGTACTTGGTTAGATTATAAAGTCTCAAAGCTTATTAAAAATGAAAAACCATGGCAACCTCAATAATACATCCCACACATAGTATACCTAACTAACAATGTGTAAAGTACATTTAGAAAAGAGAAATTAAGTAGAAAGAAAAGGGGAGAGAAAGCATTCCCATTTTATGTTGCTATTTTTAATTCTTCGATCATGAGTATTGACATACTTGTGCTGGCAGCACCTCTAACTTTTACATAAATGTGGGATCTCTTCTCAGTATTGTCCTTTATTCTCCTGAGACTTCCAGTAGGACTTTTAGTAAAGGACAGATTTTAGCCAGGGAATGAAAAGTGAACATAGCAGTTTCCCTGAAGCTGCTTCTTCCAAGAAACATTTGGAGTTTGGAGCAGTTCTGCCTCTCCTTGACTCTTTGGATCACAAGAAAATGTGCAGAAATGTATTTCCCTTTCTGTGCTAACACATGCCTGATATATAGTATAAATACAACGTCAGTATCTGTTATCTAATACATGATCAGTGAGGCTGCAGATACCAGAGAAGGGGACGGTGTTTCCTTGGTAAGGCGTGCTGCTCCTGAGCCGGGGACGTGACTGTCTGGTGTCCGTACTGCTCCTCAAGGTAGTGGAAGCTGAGGAGATGCTCCACAGAAGTCAGATAAGCAGTGCAGTGTTATTTACCTTAAGAGCATTGGTTTCAGTCAGTCACAACCAGGGTTTCATTCTGAGGCATTCAGGATCTCTGAAACCGGTGGACTAAATTATTCAGATGGGAACAGAAGGAGCTTGGGGAATCCCCCCAAAATGGCTCCGAAACCCAAGCCCAGCATTCTGTTGATGACTAGGAAACTTTGGACAAACGGCTTTTGCAAATGTCTTCATAGCAACAACAGTCATTTTATGGATTTTGGTGCTAAAATTGTAAAGTGAGTCTGTCCTCCTGGAAATTCATGGAACTAGCTTATTAAAGTATTTGTGTGATTTTTCTAGTGGAGCCTGTGTTACGGCTTCCTTGCCCTCCAGGCCTGTAATGGTTGGTATCCCCCATGCCCCTCCAGCAGCAGGCTGCACCAACAGCCTGCTTACAGCAATGCCTTAGTGGGAGAGAAGCTGGGGGCTCGTGTCCCTGCTCAGGACTTCCTTGCATCAACGCAGACTTGGATACACTAAAATTTCAGCAAGTATAGCAAATTGTTGGGCAAAAAAAGGTGTTTGATGAAGGCTGGTTTTGGCATTTAAATGAATATTTTGTTGTTTGGCCTCTTTCCCATCTTCTCCCTTACTGCACATCGGAGTAGCTCTCTCCTCAGGTGGCACTGCATCGTGTTCCTCCCCCGTGCTACTCCCACTCCAAGATGTGCAAGTGGATTTAGTGATAGCAAGGAAGTCTTGGAAGAGTAATCTATTTCTGTTTTGACTCAAGAAATAGCGTACATGTAAAGGAAGGTTATATATTATAATGTATGCTAAAGTCAAATAGCAACGTGCCTCGCAGCAGATCACAATTCTAATAGCACACATATGTACTGTGCTTGCTGTCCTTTTAAATGCTTAATACGAAGAACAGCACAGTACATCTAATCAGAATACCTTACCCAGAAGAAACATACCCTAGTACAGACATGGCAGATCTTAGAAGCAGGATTATGCCTCACACAC
Source organism: Netta rufina (assembly GCF_964035555.1). NCBI lineage: Eukaryota > Metazoa > Chordata > Aves > Anseriformes > Anatidae > Netta > Netta rufina. The sequence goes on along the minus strand of NC_140132.1, from coordinate 26,052,648 downwards.
TTAAGTACTATCAGGTGGAACCAGAGCCAGGTGAAATGCAGTCTATAAGATTGGTACATCCCACCTGAGTGCTCATAAGGTCTCTGCTGAATCAGGCAGATCTTGCAGGAGGGGAGAAGGGGGACTGCGGGGCAGCCAGGGACCTGCTGCTGCAAGACAACTGCATCCCCCCTGAGGAAGATGCAGAACTTTGGGATAGTCCTGTATTAGCTGCTGCAAACCCAAATGGAATCATCACTGCTGTGTTGTGGGATTAGGCACGACCAGCCCTGGGGTTATGGTGGTGCTGTAGGGATAACGAAGCTGAGGGTGTGGGAGGTGGTAAGGCCGGGAGTGAGGACTGGGCTCGGTGCAATAGCGCATAGGGCAGCTGAAGAGCTTCCTGTGCCCAGCCATGCCCACAGCATGCTCCCAGCTCCCAAAGGGATGGTTGCAGCTTGCTGGAAGGCTCTGACTTACTTCTTTTCCTCAGTCATCAATAATCCTTGCCAGGACAGGATGGCTTAGAGGTGCGGGGGCTCCACACAGTAAATGCTGCAGAAGGAAAGGCAGCAGGTCTCACCTGTGGGCATTGGAGAGCATTCTGTCAGCCTTGCACAGGAGGGATGGAAATTCCCTGCAATGCAGGTGGGATTTTACTGCTTCCAGACAGGCTGTGTAGATTGGCATTTGTTTTTCTGGGTAAGTACAGGAATGTGTACAGCAGGAGCAAAGCCTATGTTCAGCCAGTAATGGTGAGATGACTCCCAGAATTTCGTAGCAAGAAAGGAAAGAGTTCCTGGTGACTAGAAAAATCTTTTAGGCATCAATGTATTAGACAGAAATGTGTGTGGGAGTACTGAGCTTGTCATTCGTACAGTACATGCAGTACAATACTGAAATAGCTCATTTATCACCCTAGAGACTGCCTGTGGACACTGATAGTTTCTGTGCTTTCTTTGCAGTAAAAAATGTGTGTGTGTGTATATATATATATATATATTTAATGTTGAAGGGGTATAGCAATCTTGGGCAAAAGCAACCTTCAGCTTTAGCCTAGCTAAGTGCCCTGAAAGATTTAAAATGGTTTAGAGAGAGCTTATGAGTAACAGTTTTGCCAGATGCTATGCATAGTTAGGAATCCCAAGGCCAAGGTTAATTAATTTTATTTATCTAATGTACCTTCTGCATGCTGAGATCATGGCAACAGTTAGTACTGCCTGAAATTTAGGGATACTTCTAAGAGGCTGTTTAGCTACAGGCAGCTAAATGTTAATGACCTTTTTTCTTTGCCTCCCATTTCAGTCCCTTGTCGTACCAGGGTTCTGAATGGCAAGGCACTGCGTAAAGCAGCGCGAAGGGTGTTGTAATGGAGACAAACCAAAGGGGTTTTCTCTCTGTGTGAATTCATAAAATCCAATGATTATGACTTTCTTAATGGCTTCTTTTTCGCAAAAGTCACTATCACACTGTGTTTTCAAGGAAGGATGAATTCTGCTTGTTTTACTGCCAGCAGTTAATACAACTTTTTTTATGAAATGGCACATTCTGTTTGTTTTTGTTTTTTTTTTTTCTTCTTCTGAGTGAATAATGCGCTAATTACAGAGGTGAACTGTATAGGAATGAGTAAAGGGGGATTGGGTGTTTCCTGTCTTGCTGGCCATCCTGTTACTTAGTACATTTTGCTTGCTTTTATGATAATGGTTTTGACTTCCCATAGCCTCACCAAGCTGCCTCTTTCCTGAGGAGTAAGCTCGTGCAGCCTCCTAGATGCAAACCCTGCTGTTGAAGCCCGGCAGTAGGCTTGAAAGGCTTTGCCTTGGAATTTCTGAGGTGCCTTGGAGTATTGGCTCAAATATATAAACTTAGAAAATGTTAATGCTCTATCCTGGTAACTGGACAGGGTGCTTTTCAGCACTGCTTCGGGGATAAGTCAGAGCAGAATGGCAGGAAAGGCGGCCTATGGATTCCCTGCAGGTGCATGCTGCTGCCTGCTAGCTGGCTGGTTAGCAGCAGACAAACAGTTAAACAGTTGGATAATTGTGTGGATAATTACAGGACTCCATGTTTTAGTAGTAACCTGCATTCAAGATCTTCTTCTGTGCATAATTAACAACAAAACACCCGGCTATCTTAGTTTTCTGTTTACTACGCTTTATGATATCTGGCCCAATATAATGGTTAGCAGCCTCTTCACATTTTCCAACATGCAATTAATATATAAAAACTGTAGCATGTTTTAGTCTTTTGTTCACTAAATATGCTGCAGTAGGTCAGTATGCTATAGCTGTTAAGATAAATAATTAAGCAGGATGGTTGTCAAAATTACTTAATGTTCTATTTTGATGTGTTATTCTTACTGCTTTAAGTTTTGCTTCATCATTTGATGATTAATTCATGAATTTCAGCCTTTCTGAATTATGTCATGAGTATGAATTGTTGCTGTAAAAAAAAAAAAACTTATACATTGAAATGGGAAGTTTTCCTTCCTTTCCAGTAGAAGAGGTGAGACTGCTTGTTCACACAACACTTGGTTGATGGGCCGTCTAAATATTGCATAAGGCTCGATATTACATGCTTGAAGGCATCAGAAATGAGAATAACCTAAACTTCACATGTAGATGACTTCCATGGAAGTGTATTAAAACTGCTGTAATGTTGAAATAAGCCAGATTCTTCCTCTGAAGATCTTGTCCTGTAAAGAAGGCGTACGGGGTGCTTGGGGTAGTGGATGTTCTTCATGCCGGTGGCATGGGCACCAGCACTGGGAAGGGCAAGGCAGCACCCTTCTTGGCCACATGGGCTGCTAAAGGGTGCTGTGCTGCACTGGGCTCATCCTCCCAGAGTTTCCTTTCATTGGCTTTTGATTAGTTTGAGCGTTCAGGGGGGAGGGAAGTAGATTGGAACATTTTTGCAAGCATCGTTAGTGTCAGATGAATAAATATTGTCATCGAAGGTGAACTGTTGTTATTTATTTAAAGAAGTATTCGCTTATTTATGGTCAAGAGGGGCTTTTGTAGTTCGTGATGCTGACGTTTTTGATGTGACTTCTATGTTTTTATTATTAGCTTATGCAGATTAGTGGGCTTTACTGAGAGTTGCACATGTGTAATCACGTCTAAGTTGAAACAGAGTTCCTTTGAATTACAGCAGATCTAATTTATCATTATTTGAGTTGACAAATTAAATGTATTGTTTTTGGATGAATCCTGTTTGGCTGCATTAATTGAGCACAACTGAATCTATTTACATAAATAATTTTAGAACAATGTTATTTTTTGATAAGTAAAAATTTGCCTGCCTTCTGTATTACCTCAGTGCTTGCTTTTATTAGAGTATGAGAAATAATTGTAGTTCTCTAAATGAATACGTTTGAATATGAGATGTAAGTGTTGTTACTAATTTATCATATATAGGAAATATACGGATTTGATTTTTGTTTTGTGATAAACTGATCCTAGAGCAGGCCAGGAGGATGAAAAGGCTGAAACTCCACTCACAGGGCACTTTCAGCTGGGGAAAGGCCTCTGGCTTTCAGCAGGGATGCATTGCTTGTGCCCTTCTTCTGAAGGGCCACAGTTTCCTGTTAACCACTGTAGAATCATATTGTCTGATTTAAAAGTGCTAACAAAAGTAGTTCCTTGAATAAAATGACACGTCCAGTTGGCATATGTTCTTTGACTCTGGAGGGGTGACCAGAGCAGCACAGGGCAGTGTGGGGTTTGGGGAAGGGCTGCTTTCTCATCAGCTCTGTCAGTCCTCTGTAAGAAAAATCCTTCTGTGTGCAATGGGAGCAGGCATCCCAGGAACTGCTATCGGTAAGGATCTTGAGAAAAGGTCTGGAGGTGACTTGCTCTGGAGATCCTGCACAGTGTCCCTTGGGGAGCTGTGCCCACTCCCCCAGGTGTGACCTGTGCTGCGCTGCCCCTGGGGTGGGCACCAGTCCCCTGCTGGCACCGGGGGGTGACACGGGTCCTGCTCCCATGGACACACCAAGGCTTAAAGGTAGGTAACAGTGCAGACATGCTGCTTAAATCTGATGAGACATTTAGGTACTATTTCTATTTAATTGGTCTCTCTCGAGAGTAAGAAAGAAGTTAGTCCTTTTTTTGGCCCCCAATCCTGTCTGTTGGGGAACCCAAATGCAGTGCTATTTGTTCTGCTACCCGCTGAGAAATAGACAGAAATTCAGCAGCTGCGAGCAGCCCCACAGCTCAGTCTGTCACTGTCCCCTGTCTGTGCTGCTCTGGGACCACCTGGGAATTGTGTCAGTGGGAATGTGGTTTTAATTTTGTCCCTGAGGCAAGATCCTCTTCCTCCCTCCCCCCCCCATCATCATTCTCCTTAGGTTTCAGTACTGGTTAGAGCCTCTAAAATCATCCCCTTAGGCCTGGAGGCAAACTGTTTAAGGCATGCTTTTTTATTTCTTCTAGATATATGGAACTTTTCTGACACAGGATTATTATTATGACACATAATTATGATTGGATGTCTTCATTATATAATTGCATGATATATAATGAGTAGCAAAAGCTTATTTCCTTTGCTCTTTGAATACTGAACTTCTGAGATTAATTAAGCTGATACTGAAAATGCTTTTAATTATATATGCTGCATAAACATCACTATTAAGATCAGATGAGAATATTATTGCCTGAACAGTTTTTTTTTTTTTAAATATCCACTGTGCATTTTATATTACTGTCTAAAGAAATGGCTTTTTTTGTGGGTGTATGTATGTGGGGAATCTTCTCGGATGGTGGATGAAATAATAGGGTAGTACCTGAATATTTGCTAGACCAGCTACTTTGGTCTAATTGCAGTATATAAAAGCAAGCCACTGTAAAATTAAGAACACTTTATTTCAGTAAATAAATGCTTCCACATGTTTAATTGACAATCTAATGACCCTCCATAGGTAGGAAACTGATGAGGTACATTCCCATCCTTCCTTCTGAAGCTCCTCACCCTAAAATCCTGCTAAAATTAACAGCAGAAATGATGCAATCAATGAAGAGAATTACAGCTGGTTTTCAGTGACTGAGTTTGCATGAACAGTCAGTTCAGAGGAAGACGAACATCTCTGCTGAAATCAGTCAGATGGAAGAAGGAATCTGGATTTGGATAACACTGGATGAAGCGATGGGCTAACATAATGGGATAGAGATCTTCCCATGTTTGGATTTTAAAAGATAGGTTGTTAGGTTTATTTAAGATTCAACAGTTTGCAGGACTAATGTAAATGAGGCCAAAAAAAGAAGTTAGATTTGTGGATTTGACAAGTTATTCGGTGTTTGTGGAGTCACTTTGCACACCAAGAGTTAGGATTTCTACCTGTTACATGGCATGCAGTTTAATACTTGTGCAACCCTGTTACTATTACCTGTGATTGCATGAGTAGTTTACTCATCCAGTGTATGTGTATGCAGTCCTGGTTCAGGGAAATAAACTGGAGAAGGGGATATATGAATTGAATGGTTCTGGTTTGATGTGAGTTAGTAGCAGTGACCTTCTGATACTCGTGGCAATCTGCTTTCTAGCCCTTCTCCACCATGGCCGTGTGCTCTCAGTTTGCCCATTCCCCTTTTGATGGGCTTTCTCAGGAGTCGGTCTTGCTTTTGCTTCTGTGGTTTCGGAGATTTTGTTTGAATTCCACTGTTCCATTTAATCTCATGGCAAAGTGGCACTGTGTGTCTACAAGTTATAAAGGACAAACTTCTGAGTCATATCTATGGTCTTCCTCACAGCAGCTTGCACCTACTACTGGTCTTGAAACAGGACAAAAATAAGTTGTAGTCTAAACCAGTTGTCTTGCTCTGTTCTATGTTCGCATTTCTGCTTGGTGGGAGAACTTTACTGTCAGTCAAACGTTAGTGATTTACAGGATTATCAGCATGCAGAAGGTAATATGTGAATGAAAGGGAGGTGGAAAATCAGGATGTACTAAAATTGTACATTAACATTTTTTGTAGGTTATGTCAAAAGTGTGATTTAGCTACCCTTTTCTAGTGAAAATTGCCCTGAAGAAAAACTGCTTCTGTTTTTACACAACAGCCATAATCCTCTCTGAGGATTATTATGGACATGTTGTGTTGAGCACAATAGGAAGTTTTTTTGTTTGGGCCTGGCTTGACCACAGTCTTGTCAGCTGAATCTACGAGCAGTTTCTTCCCTCCCTTTTCTTTCCAACTCCAGTCCACAAGAGATGTCTTGTTCTAGGCATGGGTAGCCAGAAAGAACAGATGAAATAAGAATTGATAAATAACAGATGGTCTTGTGAACTTTCCATTTCACTGAAGGCTTTTGGGAACATATGCTTAAGTTAGCAAAAGACAATAGGCAAGGTAATTGTTACCATATGTAATGAATGTATGAATGTATCAGCAAAACCTGGGGTTCCCTGTATTGTAATGCATGCAAAGGTTTTCATCTTCTGAAGAGAACTTCCTGGAAAGTGAGCAGAAAGTTTTGCCACCATCTCCCCTTCTGTCCAAAGGAAAACACTGGTTTTTAGCGACAGTGTTCACATCCTTCCTTACTCAAGCTTGCTTTCTTAAGTCAAGGCAATCTGTTCAGCGATTTTTATGCTTGTTGTCACACCTGGATTTACTGTGCTATCTTCTAACACCAGGTAGGGGTCCTACCAAGGGATTGGTTTTACCAGCAATCCCTTCTCCATCTGTTGTCAGTTTTTAAAGATCTAGTTATGTCTTTGATACCCTTTCCAATGAAGTGTTATTAGCGTGCCTGCAGAATGTAGACAGAATAAACTTTGTTTTTTTTTTTTTTGGAGTACCATTTTTTTCTTTTAAGTCTTCTGAGACACAAAAGGTTGACCAAGAATTACAGTTCTGTTGACTACGTTGCTTTGTGCTGCTGTCTTTATGCATTTGTATAGTTTCCCTGTCTCCCATACAATAGGCATTTTGCGTATCTGTCAAGTGCTCAGGAAAATTGACTCATTTATGTTTCCTCTTTCCCTCTCACTAGTCATTTACAACCATCTAAATGGATGTGTGTTTGCAGCAAAGAAGAACTCAAATTCACTAATTGATGCACAAATACACTCATTTACATGCAAATTTGTTTTTTTAGAAATGCATCTATTTGCATAAATAAAACCTCTTTTCCAAATATTACTGCGAACAAAAGCAATTTTCATGGATGCCAAAAAAAAAAAAGTGGCTGAAAAGAAAAAGGCAATTCAGAATTTGCATGATAGTTACTAATTGTTTTCCTTGCTATTAGCCTGTCTCTGCTTAATAGACAACACTGGTTACTATTTCATTTCTGGACACAAACCAATGTGAGGGTTTTGGCCTGCAGTAGAGGATCTTAACTGAGCGTACTGAGGTGTGCAGGTCCCAGGCACAGGCGTGTGGCTGAGCAGCAGCTGTGACAGAGCCAAGCTCTTGGCCCCATGTCTCGGGGTGCTACCATGCGCTGCTTCCCATTGTGCTTCCTTCTCATGGGACATTGTGGAGCTGGGAGAGAATTTTGGCTTTCTTGGAAGGAAGGAGGAAGTATCTTTGAAGCTGGTTTTGCCAGCTTTGGTTCAGCGGGTCAGTCTTTCAAAATGCTGGTATTCCTTGTAATTAAATGCTGTTCCTACAGTGCCAGTTTTGGTTACAGTAGCCCAAAGCTGAGCCTAGGTAAGAGTTTTGTAGGTCCTGGGTCCGGATCAGCCTTGCTGGTTGCTGGAGGAGAGCAGGCTTGCTGGGGCATGTAGCTCCATTTGCTTGGAGTGTGGACCCAAACTGGAGGCAAAGGACTGGCACATGGCAGAAAGAACCCTGCTGGCCCTTTGTAGTTCTGGGATATAGAGACTTCATTAATGACACCTGCAGCATCACATACAGCAGCATCCACAGTTCCAGCCAGTATGGGGAGGGGGGAGGGAAGGGGGAAAACAGAGTTTTCTTTTCTCATCTGTAACTTTCTTCCTCTCCCTTGCCCATACTTCCTGCTTTTCACAGCAGTTCTGGAAGAATTTCAGGAAGCGGATCTATTATCAGCCTTTACAGATGTTTCTGCAGCTTGCCCCTGCTGCAGCAGACCCATTTCCTTTGGGGCTCAGTGCCCCTTTCCGCTGCCCGCGCCTGGTTCCAGGGGCGTCCTGGTACCACGGTGGCCAAGCATGCCTCGCTGTGTTCCTGTCTTTTCAGGAAAAGTTTGACATTGTGGTTTCCTTCATGAGAAATGTCTCACTTGAAAAGGAAATGTATTTTCCTTCTAAAAAGGCACGCCACAAAGAAAGCCCCAGGAGGCAGAAAGCCACCTCCGGAGGTGCCACCTGGGGGCAAGGCTTGCTCGGGCCCAGCCCAGTTTGAAGCCCCAGTTACCGGCACAATGCACTCAGCTGTGTCTTCATGCTGCTTTTCCCAGGGGGTTTCAGAACATTTAACAAAAGAGAAGGGGAGAGCGGTGTCAGTCCCAGAGTGCCAAGGAAGAAATGAAGCAAGAGTTAGATTTCTAGGAAAGAAATAGCAGAGAGCAGTGTAAGATTCGCATCTCCTGAGACTGCTTCTCTGCCCCTCCGTTACATTCCCTTGCCTCTTTGTGGCCCTTCTCCCTTGGAAATACATGTTGAATCAAAGCGGCATCCGTGGTGATGAATTTGTTGGCTGGGTAGTGACATGCATCCCATTTTGCAGCTTGCAAAAGGGGTGCCAAAATGTCTGGTGTGATCTCTTTTTCTGGAAGACATTTCTAACCTGTTTATCATTTTAAAAACATCAGAGATGAGTAACTCAGTTGGGATTGTTTTATTTTTGTGTTCTGTTTTCACTGAGCAAAGATAAGCGTAAAGGCGTCGCTCCACACTTTAATTTAGTGTCTGATTATCTTCTTGTTATCTCGGCAGTACATTAATTGAATTACACTTGGTGCTGTGCTGCCTGGCAGAGGTCACCATCCCTATTAACCTTTGGGACCACTGCGTCGTTCAGGTTGTTTGCTTGGGAGGTGTATGCCATGAAGTGCAAACAGGAGGTACCTATCAGCATGGCATTCTTCAGGTACCCAGATTCTCTAGATAGTGAAACAAATCATGTTTCTCATCATTCTTCTGCTGACTCTCCTCAGTCAGCAGTCACACTTTAAAGCATGAAAGCGATAAAATACGAAAATCGAAGTTTACAAAACAATACGCCTATGTATGAAATATAGCATACTGACAAATACATCGTGTGACTAATCCATAGTGATTTTGTATGAGATTTGCTTTAGAATTTTTTATATATGTATTTTCCACAAAAGCACTATTAATTTAGGGCTTAAAGACTTTTTTTTTTAATGTTGTGAAACAGCAAACTTTTCTGCCTAAACACTAAGGAAAAATATAAGTTAGTTAATCATGTCATCTACTTATTTTAATGTTTTAACTTTACTTTTCCAATTTTGTGTAAAATGAAGTCACCAACTTTCTTTCATGTGAACTAGTCTTGTACAGCTGAAACCAGCAAGCCTGCTGACTTTTCTGAGAGCAAAACTAGATAAAGAGGGGGACAAACAAGCAAGCACGTAGAACTCAATCCTGTCTTTTTAATGAGAATTTTGAGGGAGGAAAAAGTCAGCATAAGGGCATGTAAAGATGCCCAAGAGATACCAGGATCAAAGCTTCTGCAAATCTAGCTGCTACGAATTTAATGTGCAAAAGCAATTTAGAGCCTGAGCCTCATTGAACTAGGCTTTGAACATTGAACTTTGAAAAGAAAAAAGCAAAAGTCAAATTTTAGAGGGGAAAAGCTGGTTTTAGAATAGTGTGACTAAACTATCTGACTCTGAAAAACACTGCAATTAATTACATATCTGAAATACTTCCTTTTAAAAACTTTACAGCTCAAACATTTTCATATGTGTTTTCTCTATATCTATTCATCTGCGTGTAAAGATTAGAAGAACGAAAACGGTTCATGTGGTATCTTGGGGGGGGGGGGGAAGGGAAGAGTGTTTGTTTGAACAAATACAACATAAACCTGTAGCATAAAGTAGCAGAAATAACAGGACAAGTGAAGAAATCAATTCAGATTAAAGACTCTTGATATCTTTCTCTTTTGTCTGTATTTCATTTGTATAAATTATCATTTTCATAACTAAACAAAGTCACTGTGAATTTTATATTATATTCTCTTAATGGCACTGGAGAAACAATATGCATGAATTCAAACTTTATAATAGCTGTAAAACCACTGCTACTTTTATTGTAGCTTTTACAGTTTGCAGTAAAAGTCTTTGGTGATTGTGCAGTTCATGGTAAATTAATTTCTTGCCTTTTTAGTTCATTGTATATTTTGAGGCTATAAAACAAATATTTACAGCTATGTTTTTCTAATTCCTGCAGCCATTTTTGTACCTAAGTTGAGCTAATTATCACATCTTCACCTTGTTTTGCTTGTCCTTGAAAGTCATAGACTTCATCTTGCATGTTCAAGGTCATTTGTAAAGTTCCTGCTGAGCTCAGAGGAAGGGTATAAACACATTCCGAAATCCTCATTTGTTACAGATTTTTACTTCTGCTGCTGCAACAACAAATACAAAAGTCAGAAAAACTGTACTGTTCCTCTTATGTGACTGCTCTCTTAACTGTATGTAGTATGGGGCAGAGCTGTGTCTGCACACAGCTGTGGTACTGAAAGAATCAAGAGATTGCTCCAGATGGATGTGTGTTGGTGCTATCCTCCTGAGGGGCCTCACTACCTACCCGATCATGTGCTCAAATATTTTCAAGACGTGAAAGAGGTAAGAGTATTTTATATATTTATATACTGTATGTTCTGTGAGTTTTAAATTTTGAAACTATACAGAGCAATGAATAGTTTAGTCCTAAATTTTAAAAAACATTATATACAGAGTTTAAATGAGTTTAGTGTTGTAAATGGTGGCAAGAACCTTGGGACATCTTTTCATTATGCTGGTGGCATATTTGTTTAATGAAACATTCATTCCTCTAGTAACATCAGAAGAAATGCATGAAAAGCAATCCAAAAAGATCCCGGGGGGAGTGAGAAAGGCAAGGACCCAATTACAGACACCGGACATGGGGTGAGCAGCCCTGAGTTTTTTCAGGAAACTGGTGTCTGGCGACCTATGGGAGGCAGCTCTGAAGCACAAAAAGCTCAGGAAAGCTGGAAGACCTTCCAGAACAGCATCCTTCAAGTGCAAGAGTAACCCATCCCAATATGCAGGAAGACATTTAGATGTATCAAGAGATTGGCTTGGCTAACAATGCAATGTATGATGAAGCTCTGATGCAAAAACACAGTGTACATGAGGTGGAAAAGAGGACAAGCTGCAAAGGAAGAATTTTGAAATGTTGGCCAGGAACATGGGTTAATGTTAGGTGAACCAAAACAGAACTGGAGTTGAGACTTGCAAGGGACATCAAGGGCAACAAGATGAGCTTCTACCGCTAAATTAGCAGTAAAGTCTGAGCAAGGAAAACGTGGGCTCATTGCTGAATCCAGTGGGTGATTTTGTGACAGTGCACGGAGCTGAGGAAGTCTGACTTCTTTGCCTCAGTTTTCAGTAACTGCTGTTGTTGCAGTAAAGGTTGTTGTTAATGTGTTCAGAGGTTTATCATCCACACTACAGTTGGATGGAGCCTTTAAAATAGAGCCATATGTGGGTGGTATCTGTAGTGGCCTTTTAGTACAGTGGGGAAGTGGATTCCTAACAGTTTATGGTGCACTGTGTGGAAGGCAGACATCACTCTGTCAGAACACAACCACCAGACACCGGGAGGAAGCTTCAGAAGCAGCACCTGCTGTACTTACAGCACGTGCACTGTGCGTGTTCTGCCCAAACATCTGTCTGCTCTGGTATTGCTCTCAGGAAAACAAGGATGTGCTGCACAGTTCCCCAGTAACTGTACTGGGCCCTAGTCCTGCCATACCCTGAGCAAAATTCTGGTCACTCGTTGTGCCTCTTCCAAGTTGCCAGCACCCTGCTGAATCTGAATGTGAGGCTGTGAGAGATGGGATTCACTGGGGTGGCAGGAAGGGAAAGGAACTCATTGATCCAGTGCTTTTCTTTCACTAAGTAAATGCACGGCCTGTCTGGAGCAACCGTGCTTGTGTGCATGAGGAAATCTCACCATTATAAGATGCTCGTGTGGTAAAAATGAATTTAGGAGTTCTTGGAGGTAAAAGGAGAGGATTTATTTCATGTGAGAGACAAAATGAAGCTAGTAGTCAACAATAAAACATGAATGACACGAATAAACTTATATAAGCTGGTTTCATCGGCGTGGCAGGATCCATAAAGTGTGCTAATATTTCTTCTTACGCTGTTTGGATGCTTAATGTGTAGAACATTTAGTTCTGAACAAAGTAATCTTTCTCTCATAAAGACCTCTCATAAAGTGTCTAACATAAATAGGCTGTTTTCCATACCAAACTTTTTTGTATTTTCTATTTTCTAGCTTGGATGAACACAACTCTTTGATTTTAAATGGCCTGTTTAGCAATCCTGCCACCCATTCCAACCCCATTGCTACTATGGCATGTGCGTGTAAATATATGCATTGCCTGCTCTGACTAGCATCTGCCTCCTTCCTGCCATTGTCTGCAGAATTAAAGCAGAAATACTCATCTAGCAGCAGAATTTCAGGCGTAGAGCTAAACGGGCATAAATTTTCATGTTACATTTCTTGTAAAGATACTTTAATTTTCACAGTTAATGGTAGTTGCTAGGCAAAGCAAAGGTTGTCTTAAGATCAGAACCAGATGTTTGATTAATTTTTATGAGTCTCTTGCCATATTAGAAGTGATAAATTTATGCCTTTTGAAGCATACCTTAATGATGAATTGAGATTAACATGCAAAGTACCTACAGAAACATGGTCCTCAAAACCTAACTATTTGTGTTCAGCAGCTCTCTTCATTGCCTTTTTGTTCTTTCTGTTAACAGATGCCACAGCCATGGTCAGTAATAGCAGTGCAGATACAGAGGAAATTGAGAGAGACTGTTGTTCCGTGGTGGTTAGAGCTGCAGTGGGGTTTACAGTATGACACCATTCACTTGGATCCTTTAAACTACTGGGTTGGAGAGCCCTTGTTTTGTGGCAAGGAGTCAAAAATAGTGATGTGAAATGAGATTTTAAGAGTTACCACCCTTGAGTATTTATAGAGGGACTTCCAGTGGCAAAGGGACTCTTGTCTTCTAGGAGAATCATGGTGAGTGTGGGGCAGAAAAGCTTCTGGAAATCTCATTTAACCTCTATCCACGCTGTCCATCACCAAAGTGTTTTTATAAATCTGGCATTGGATGTTTTTGGTGCAGGTGCTATTTAATGCTATGTGCAAGTCGATGCAGTGCAGTTTGTTCCTTAAACCCAGGTGAAATAATGCTTCTCACTCAAGATTTTTGGAATATATTTTCCAAAACAAACATCTGAAGGTAAGAGGAAAACAAAATCCTGGTTTCTATGACAGCCGCGATTGAAGAAGATTTTAAACTGAATATGGTATTAATCATTTTACAGAAAAAGTTGTGTTTATTAGAAATAATGCTTGCAATAAATGCTATTACTCTCTTTAACAGTAAGATTAGTTCAGGATTCCCTCAGTCAGCCTTTAGTTGTGATTTGTCACTTTTGGAAAAGGACCTTCCTATTTATTAATCTGTGCTTCTGACCAGTGATTTTCTTACCAGCAGTAAGGTCAGTCCCCAAGTTGGGGGCAGGGAGGAGGTCGGTGCCTGTGGGCAGTGGGTGGCCATGGGCTGCCCCTGCCTCCTGCTCATGGCAGGCTGCTGCAGCCGGGCTGCTGGAGCTGTAGCTCCGTGTGACTTCAACTTAATGCCAGAATGAATTCTGGAGATAATGGTTTGCACCTTTTTCATAGGTAAGACATATTTCTTGTTATTTTAAAATAAAAGCAGCGGTTTTATGAGTCATACTGATTTTATTATTAGCAATACCAAACAAAGTACCAAAGGCAAATTGGAAGGGGGGGGGGGGGCGGAAGGAATTTTGAGCCAGGGCTTGAATCTGTTTTATTTTTAGCACTTTTTCAAGTTACTATTCATAACTGCCAGAAACTGACAAGCAGGAGAAACACAGTGTGAATCAAGATGTTCGGTAGTCATCTGTTCACGTTTTTAATTTGCAAATTTGACATGCAAATAATTCTTTTGCTGCTGGTGTTGATGCTGCTGAACGGTGTCCACACACCTACTGGTGTGTTAATGGTCAGCTATATGGGGACTTTGGTTGAAACTTAACTGGTGGCTTTCTGCACGTGGTAGCCATTAAGTGGCATAATTTAAAAAATAACATAAGGTAAAAATCCAAGATTTTACCTCCATAAGCTTTGTAATGTACTGTTGCTGCTCCACAATAAGAGTCAAAAAATGAGAAGTATGTGAACTGTTAAGCTGAGCTTCGTGTCCTGGACTTAGTAACCATTACTGCTTGCTCTCCAAGGATGTGGATGTTTCAGTGAAGAGCTGCCCACAACAGCAGGAGCATATTCTTCTCTAGCAGCTTTTGACCATCTCACCATTTGCCAGCGAGCTGTACTTCTGAAGAGATCACTTTCTATTTCTCTTCACTAGAAATCATCCATACTAGTAAAGAGATTGAGAGTCCAGTTTATGGGCCATGAGGATTGCTCTTCAGTGTAAATTGTAGCATGGGAGTGGGAATGACAGACAGATATCAAGCAGGCACTCCAGGCTGACCTGGAATGGAAATGCAGACAGGTGCCGTGTTGACCATGCTCTACCACCCAGGAGGCAACAAAGCTTGGGAAGAGACCTGTCCCCTTTATTTCTTAATGCCTTTCTCTCTTACAGGACTTAAACAAGCACCATTATGTTAATAATATCTATTTGACCTAATTATTTAATGAACTGTTTAATAAAGGAGTAGACTGGCCCAGACTCTGATACAGTGAGCTGCACAAAATCAGTCAGTATTCAGGAAGGAACACAAGGAGTGAGGGCACCAGTGGTAACATAATGCATTATTTATAAAATTAGTCCCTTTAGAACATACTGCTTTTATCTGCATATATATCTTGCTGAGCTGCCAACTGGGGAGGAAGGGTAAAAGAAAGGAGAAGAACAGGCGTTTTCACTGGAGATGATCTATTTGGTGACTTTGGCACCCAGGTGGTGCAGTGAGCAGGTTCTCATCACGGGGCACTGAAGTCTCAGCCTGCAGCAGGTGCTGGGGAATGAAGTGCTGACAGCACCAATGGGCAGCCTGAGGGCACGTATTGGACCTCAGAGGTAATTTTGGCCCCAGGACAGTACTGCAGGGCTGAGCCCTGGTCTGTGAAGCGCTGGCTGTCCAACTGTGCTGGGCATGTGGGGAGGCCAGCTAGGCTGAGCAGGGTGGGTTTCCAGGGGCTCGTGCTCGCAGTGCTTTGCCTGGGGAGCTGCAGAATGTGCAGCAGTGAAGGCAGGGCAGGGAACATGCTGTGCGTGTCTTCAGATGGGATCCCTGTTGGTGAGTCCAGCGGATGCGAAGAAGGGAGTGAGATTCCTGAGCGACCTGCAGTAAGGATTTACTCTAACTACAAGCACACTGCTATTAGTCCAATTCTACTTGAAAAAATCGAATTCAGGTTGATTGCCTGGGTGTAGTGCTAGCTTGGAGTAAGTGCCCTGTGGCAGTCATGCTGCAGAGCAGAGGTTCAGCCAGTGCCTCTGGAGCTAACTGGTTTGGCCCTCTTGGGAAGAAAAAGCAGCATGGAAAAACTTGTCTGTGGCCTGAAACTAGCAAGGTTCTTTTTGTTTGTTTTAGGCTTTTTATCTGAAAGAGAAACAGCTTCCACTTTTTGTCACAGATGAACTGGAGCAGTGGGGAAATGGTTCCATTGCCTCATCGTCTTCCTAAAGGGATGTTATTCCAAAAGCCTAGCAGCTGAATTGGGGAAAGAAACAGGAAAACATTTTGTTTCTCCTTTCATAGCTATGCTCAAATTTTACTGGAGTTTTTAAAACTCTAATATTTTCCTCTGTGAATCAAGTTATCATTAAAAGTCTTTGACAAACAGCTATTGATTTAGTTACAAGTAACAGATTTTAAAGCATGAGACATTTCCTTTACCAAATCAATTGATCTTCATCATACAAAGTACCTAAAATGATAATAAGGGTTGATGCTGATTCACAGAGCTGATGAATCGGATTGTAAAGTGTGTGTAGGCTACACTTTATGCCCCTTAATTTACAAAACAACTCAAATGTGGAAACTGGATGCAGGCACAGTGTTCCTCTGTTGCTATTCACTTGCTGGATGGTGTGTTAGGGAGTGATTTCTGAAAAGACTTTCAGGATTAGACATGTACAGGGATGGCCTGTACTGTTTAATATATTTATTTTCAGACAGTTAAAAAGAAAAATCCATTTCTTTTGGGAAGGAATATTGATATTTTGGTCTCAAGATGCATTTTTTTTTCTTCCAAAATATCTGATGGTCATGATCTTGTGAAGGCCTAATTACTCTCGTATCTCAATAATGTTTGGAGGCTTCAGCTGAGATCAAGATCCTGGTATACTGTGCCCTGCATAAACCTGGAAATCAAGGCTGTCAGCCCATCTGTGTGTGCCAGCTGAGAGACAGCTTAATTAAAAAAAAAAGAAACTATTTTAATTGTGTTTCAGGTGATCGATAAAATCAGACCAAAATTGATCCATGGCAGCCCTGCTCGATGTCCTTCCACTTGGAGTTGTTTTCCTAATTGGCGGACACAGGCCATTTGATCTCGGTTATGTAGTTCCCCCGGAGCAGAGCAGATGTTTTCCAGAAGTCAGATGGTCAGATTGCTTACTAGCAAGCCAGCAAAGCAGAGCAGGGCCTTTAGGTATCAGCCTGCAGGTTACACCCTGAGCAGGGGTTGACCTGCTGTTCTGGAAGTGCCCCTTTCCCTGCAGTTCCTACCAAACATTGCACTGCGGTGGGTGTGCTGTCCAAGTGCCATCTGCCTGTCCAGCACCATCCTCCTGCAGGCCTTCTGCTCCTTCTGACCCCAAACATTCTTGGAAAGTGCCGGTTTTGCGGTGGCTCTGGGATGTAGTCACCAAGTTCATTTTGCTTAGCATTTCAGGTACAGAAGTGTTCGTCTTGGGTGCAATGCTACGGAGCACCTGCTTCTCGTACCCTCCCAATTTGAGTGGAGATTTCAAACAGTCATGTGTTGTATGATGTTTTCAGGTAGCTAAGCAGCTAAATAGCTGAAAAATGCTGGGTTTAAACTGCTTTTTCTTCTTCTTGGAGTTAAATTGAATGACTGCTTCAACTCCTTTATATGTAAGCCAGAGATATGACTGTGCTGTCACAGTAGACGGAGGATTAATGAGTCATGCTGATAGCATGGTTGGAATATGCTGTTTGGAAGACAGTAAATACCCAAGATGAACTTGAAATGATCTGAAGTTAATGCTCTGAGCAGGCATTCTTCAGGCTGTACTGGTCACATAGTGATGTTATGCCTACTTGCAGCAGACGTGTCAGGTTTGGCAGAGGGCTCGGCTCCCTGCACTGCCAGGGCAGGACTGAGCTCACTGCGGTTTGAAAGCTGGCTGAGTCCCGGCTGTGCCAGCTGCAGCGTGCCACTGGAGCGAAGGCTTTTCATCATGTCTGTTCACCAGTGTGGGGGTTTTGTTTAAGATCCGGAGGTGTGAACACAAAGGGATAGAGGTGATACACTCATCAATGCCATTTTGTTGTCAGAAATGGGGACCTGTAAAAAGGAGCAACAACAACAAAATTAGATGTTCCTAAAACAGGGAGTAATTTCTGTCATCCGGATTTTTTTTCAATAATACAATGTCAAAAACACGGTGTTAATGACATTCTGATTTTTTTAACCCTTCAGCTGCAAAGATCCTATCTTATATTGATAAGGAAATGGGGGATTTGCAGTGACAACTCAAAAGTTTGTTTTTTACTCTATTTTGTTTTTATATAATCTTTGCTTACCTGTTTGTAAGTAGATACAGTAATGGGTATTTTGAAGAGGAAGTGTAAGATGAGTACTTACAAAGTATTTCCAGATCTTTGAATTAAAGGCATAGGTACTGCATCAGTGATCATACAGCAAGTCTGGTGGCTTCAGCAACTTTTAATTTTCTATTAATTTCAATGCATATTAATATAGCGTATTTACGCCTCCTGTAAATTGCTTTGAAATACCTCTGCTGTTGTCTCCTGTTCCTCTTTCATTTACTCTTTGAGGTCAACATGAAGGCCAGCGCTAAACTGCATTGAAGCAAACATACTGTTACTGCCTTTTGCTTGGACAACAGGTGGAGAATAAAGGAGGGAATGAAGTCCTGCGGAGCTGGAATACATTTATGCATGCAGACTGGCTGGTCAGTAATCAGCTGAGTCTGGAAGTGTTTCCTTTAACCTTTGGTAAACTGTTCTCTGTGGCCACCAGTACGTGCCCTGCACAGCGCTATCACCAAAGGCTTCTCTGAGAGCTGTCTGTACATACCGTCCCCTCTTTTTTTTCTCAGAGACAAAGTAACATAGTGATGATTAAAAATCTCTACTAATGGACGAATTTCAGCAAACAATCAGCTCAGTCACATAATTGCTTTCTGACGGAGAGTCTCATGGACGTGTGGTGCTCCTCTGAGACCTCGGGACTGGCCATCCTTGTCTGCAGCACGAAGTGCTTTTGTTAGTTCTACTTCATTTCCCCTTGCCTGGCATGATTGCTTGTTATTTAACATGTCCTCGGGCAAGCTGGCTGCAGAAATCTCCCTGACCCACCTGCTTGCTGGGCAGTCCCACATGAGGAGCTTCATGGCCTGCCTGCCCTGCTGGGCTGGGGACCCCCAGCCGCCTGCGGCAGCAGCTTCTGCCTGGCGATGCGTGCTGCCTCCCGCCGCAGCGCCTGAGCTGCCAGCCTGGGACGAGTGCCAAGCTTTCTGGAAGGCTCCCTTCCAGACATCTGCCATCCCCACCCACCCTGACTTAGGTTTCTAACCCTGCAGGCTTTCTTCTTTTCAGGTTTCCACTGAATAAAGTGTAAAGATGTGACATCCTGGTATTTTTTTGTGGTACTCTCTAACTTAACAGGACAAAATGTGGGTCTGAGACCGACTTTTCTCATTTTGTGCTGGCATCTTTATTGCTTTGGCACCACTTTCCACCAGCGTATTAGATTTCTCAGTTCTCTCTTAGCTGTTGTCTGCTAGCTGTTGTAGATGTGACTGACTGCTCACTTCATTCATTATCTCAATTGCAATTATAATCAACCAATAAAATGTAGTCTGGATTTCCACACAGTGCTCTGCACAGCCATGTTCTGGCACACCAGTGTCCAGTGCAAGTAACGTTAGGTGTCACTCAGGTAGCACGTTGCTGTTCTGCCACGGGGTGTATCTCTCAGTTAAGTAAGTAGCTGTAAAGGATGGGGAAATTTTCTTCACAATGCTCATAGTTGCTCTACTTGCCCCTTGAAATTACTATTTACACATCAGGTTCTGATTCTCAAGTGATTCCAAAGCTTTTCTGCTTCAGTAGGAAAGATGTCTTTTAGACATGACAAGTAAGGACATGAGGCAACCCTAAAATGCTGCAAGGTAAGGGCTGCAAAAGCCATGCCAAGCTGAGCAGAAGCCTAGGACAGTGGGGTGCAGACCTCAGGCCCTGCTCAGAGGATCACTTAACGCCTTTGCAAAATGAGTTTCTAATATGAGTGCTGTTGTTTTATTTTATTTTTTAAAAGATAAGGAGGTCATCCTGGTTTTGTTAACAGTGGATTTGAAATCCCAATATGAAACAGCATAAGGCTCTTGATAAATAGTGTTTCCATATTAATACAGCTGTGTGGAAGAATACATTCTATTTTGAATGAATGTGCTCAAAGTTGAGCCACCTGAATTCATGGCGGTCCAAATATTAGGAAAGTTGAGCTCTTCAGGTGAGGGATTTGCATGCTATTTGAATAATCTGGTGTAAGTGTTCAGTGGTGGTTAAGCAGCTCGATATAGTGTGTGCATTAAGCCGAAGAGACAGCTTTTTGTATTAGTAACCAGCACACACAGCTGGTGCCTCGCTATCGCAGGAAGCGGCAGAGCGTTATGGCAGTGGATCAGTGTACAGGTCCCGCATTAAAGTTTTCTCCCAAGTCCATTGTTTTTTCCTGTTGTGACCCTCTGCCTGACACAAGTGCTGCTGTGACACACCAAGGTCTGACTTACCGCCTGCTGTCAGAGGAGCCTGCGCGCTTGTGCTCCCGGCTGAATCCATGACTGCATTTCCTGACAGACCGTGCTGCTGCGGGTGCCTGATAAGGTGTGGGAGCCTGATAAGCTCTGAGGCCTTGTTTCAAGGCTCCTGGCGTGCTGCAGAAATGAACTGTCTGGGGCTGATTGTTCCTGTATAAGTGAACATTACTCCAAACTCGACCCATTTCTCATTCTTGAATCGCATTTCTGGCATACCAGTGCTGTTCCATCACTGACGTGTAGGTGATGGAAAGCAATCATAAAAGCCAGCTGATGTGTGAGATGACTTTAGTAATGGACAGGGTAACAGACATATGTCTTGTTGCAATTTCAACTTTATCAGCTTTCTGTGTTTCAGGGCACATCAATCCTGGTCCTTAGACACGCATCTTAAGCATTTGCTAATTAGTTTTCTTCAGATGCAGCATCTCGCAGTTCCACAGGACAATCCAGCATTTACAGAGTACATTTCCTTCCTGTCGCAACATCCTGGAGCTGCTTCTTCCGAGACAGATTGTTGGAGTTTGTGCAAATGAAAGAACGTTCAGTGCTGCCGAAGCCACCGAGACGCCATCCAGCAGCGCTGCCGGCTGCACGCGCCGTGCTCTGATCGCTGCTCCCACCTCCCAAAACCTGCTTGGAAAGCACCCCAGGAGTGCTTTAAAAATGTTAACACGTTGTCAGTCAGAACGTTGTCAGAGCTGTTCATTTGCCCTTTCTTGCTTACTTGGAGCTTAGAAATGATTAAAAAATGGAGCCGTTCCAGGAGTTTTTAAATACTGACAGTTTTTTCACTGCTCCCTTGTTCCCAGTGGGTTTGGCTGAACTTAAGAGCAGTGATCAGATGCATAGGTACTTGGAGTGCACAGCAGACCTTTCTGTCTGTTTTCGTATCTGTTTTGTGCTGGAACAGATCCTGCACATTGGTTGGAGTGCAGTTCTCTGCTAAGTGCAGCGTTTTTGTGGAGAAAATGAAAGCTTGCTCCAAGCTGTCAGATGCTAATGGGGATGCCATGCCCATGGCCATTTGCTGCCTGGCTTTCCTTGCCACCCCCAGCATTCTCCCCCCACTTACCCTCCTCTGCCACCACTGATGGCCCTCATGCGGCCCAGCGCGTGCATTCCTTGGGTTCATTCTGTCATCTTTGTGTGCACAGAGATTTGCTTACCTTTGTAAAACACGTGAGAACATGGCTGAGAAATATGAAATGGCCACAAAATATTGTTATTGAATATCCTTATAAGGACATTTTCCTGCATAATTATGTGCTGTGAAATCAGCATATGTACCAGCTGAACTAAAAGGGATTTGTTCTTTAGGAAGCTTCAGGATAATTGTTGAGATAGCAGTGGTCACTGTAAAAGAAAAAAAAATAAGCAAATAGACTTTCTTTAAACAATGCTTTTACAGTCAGAGCTCATGTCTTTTCCAGGAGAATCCACACAGTGTTTTTGTCACAGCTGTGGAAGAAGCTCTGAAAAATCTAATAAATTGCTCTCTCACATTAAAGCATATTCACCCTGCTCTGATGCTTCTTAAGCTCAACACTTGAAGGAACATCGCCGAGTGATTGTTCGGGAACAAACGTGATCTTCAGCAGGGTACCAAGGAGACTCCACCACACGCTCTGTAAGGATGAATTTGTATTCAGTGTACATCAGCTCCACTTTCCAACCCCTAACTGTGAGAGTGGGGCTGGGCTCCTACGTTGGGTGTGTGGTAAGGAACAGCGCGTGCTGTGTTTGTTGTTTATGTCACCGATAACTGCCCAAGGAAAATAACTGGTTCAGATGGCCCTGAGCAAGGGGTTGTGCTAGATGACCTCCAGACGTCCCTTCTGACCTAAATTATTCTACTTCTGTGTGCAGCCATGAGCTGGTTCCAGAGGCCGGAAAGCAGGATGATGGCCCAGAGATACGGCCCAACCTTTCTCCTCTGCTAAATGCAGATGTGCAGGTAGGGCAGGAGATCTCCACACTACACAGTCTGAATGTTCTGGAACTGTTAAAACGGTTTCCTGTGCCAAAATAATTTGAAACTACATATTTGAGCATTATAGCTAGTAGCTCTTACCCTGTTTGTCTTTCTCCCTTCCCTTCCAAGGGAAAACTTGAAAATGTGTCTTGTTTCCTTAGAGAAAATTAGAGGACTTATTTTCTTTTTGCTGAATTTTAAACTTAGCACTCAATTTACTCAACCAAAGCATCAGAAGATACCCAAGTTAATGTGAAAGGACAGTCCAAACTATCTCACCCTCTTTCCTAGGCCTGCTTTCATATAATAACTTGCACTAAAACCTCTCCGTATGTTCCAGCTTCAGTTGTCAGAGCTCCTTGCTGTCTGTGCTCTGGAGACATTGGAACAGATGGTAATGGAGCTGTGCCACATGCAAGGTTTGCACATGCGAGTTTCTAAACAGACGAATCACATGAAAATGGAAGTATATGCTAACTGTGACTGCTGGGTGGCACTGACTAGGAGCCTCTCTCAGGTGTTTGCAGAAAATACTGCTCCCACTGTCAGTGAGAGTTCAGAAAAAAAATCAGGACAGCTGCAATTCCAGTAAAAAAATAAAGACGATGATCAGCAGTTCGATACAGGACAGACGCATGCCTTGTTCCTAAACCCTTTTGCCATTGCAAGTTGGTATTATCCATCATATGGCTATTAAGGTTTCAAAATTGTGAAAGCTAGTAGGAACAACTTCTTTGAAAGAAAATCATTCTGTGTTTGTTTTCACCCTTAGAGAACAGCTTTCTCTTAAGTGAAAAGCAAGAGTTACAATTTTTTACGTTTCATCTTGCGTGACAGACTAGGCTCCTTGAGAATCTTTGCTGAGGGATCTCAAGAAAAGCATTTTGAAAAAGCTCAAACACTTTATTGTCTGTGCTACATCCTTACTGATGAAAAAATTCAACCATATGTGAAACATGATTTTCTTCTAAAAAGCTTTGTTGAGCCATCTCTGATACCTGTTTTATCCATCTATCTGTTAATGCTCTCTGTCCACTGCTGAACCCCAGTATCTAACATGAGGAACTTTAGCACAGATGGTTAGCATTTGGTAAAGTTACATTCAACTGAAAATACAGGCGTATTACAAGAGATTTATGGTTAGAGTTTCAGCAGTGGTGTCCATATAATTTTTGCCCTTAATGAACCAGGTATTTTTCTTCCTGTCACCTGTTCATCCCATGCATGTTCAGCGTGGCCATGCAGCTGTGGGTTGGCCGGCCAGGAGGCCCCGCTGCTCTCTGCTCTCCAGAAGGCCAAGTTTAACAGGAAAGGTTTCACACATCTCTGGCTTAGGAATTCAATAATACATGATTAAACTTCAGTTTTCTGACACCGGACCTTTCTCTGTTAATGCCAATGTGCTTATATTTAATTGGAAAGGGAATTAGGAAGAAGAAAATAAAATTTGACAGAGATGTATATTTGCATTAGGTGAATTTTCTGTCCATTACAAATTAAAATCAATATATGATTATGGTAGCGATTGCTATTAGGTTCAGAATGAAGGCTGCATTTTGAATGAAGGAGCTGGTTGCCTTTCCTAGGGTTTATAGGAGCACAAATACAGCATAGGATTAAAATGTACTCATCCATTCAAAGGGAAAAAAATTTGGCAAATGGGTGGCTCTGGTTCTGGGCAACCCTGGTTGTACGTTCTGAATTTTTAGAGGAAGACATGATAATAAGTAGGAGAATTACATTCTCTTTCTGATAACTGGAGTCTGGACTGTGAAGCCTGCCTACAGTTAGGGTCTGAAAGGGCGAATGGCAGGACCTTAACCTGAACAAACTGCGATCAAACTGCGATCTCAGAGAGGATGCTCGTTTGAGTTTCAGAGCAGATAAAGGTCTTCCTTCAAGGGGCTTAAATACTAAAAAAGTTAGAGGTTTTTTATGTTTTGCTGCATGCTATAATAACAGTCTGAACCATAAATCAATATTGAATTTTAAAAGCTGAAGCTTGTTTTCCATGGTAATAGCCCCATTCATGAGCAGCACTGTGGGTATCAGAATATCCCCCTTGGGAACTGCATGTTCTTACTAACGCTATTTTGTTTAAGCAATAACTTCCAGGCGTATTGGAAATATGAGGTAGCAACTGTGTATTGCATGCTGCGTATATACAGAGGACATGCACCAAGATGTTTATTCAGAGCACTGCAGGACCCTTTTCCTGCTGAGGTTTTCATTGTGCCTGGAAGCAGTGTTATATTCAGAGCTGATTCTTTCCTGAAAACAAAGGCTTTTGAAAGAGTTTATGATAATAAACTCTCATATGGCAATGCTGCAGAATTTCCACAGTGGGGAGCTTTAAGAAAAATGCAAGATTGTGTGTATATTAGAAACGAAATAATGCTTTTAGTTAATTAATCCCCTGTCTTGGCTGCATTACTATTTAATGGTTATAGGTTTGCATATTTTGTGAATAAACCTGTTGTCCAGATGGTGTTTAAATGGTCCTTTGAAACTGATTTTCTCGAGAACAGCTAAAGCATTCACCAAAGGAGAATCTATTCTAAAGTCATATAATGTGCTGCAAGGCAGTGACACGTCCTCCTAGCCTGGGGTCTGGATCGGTATCTGAAAGTGAACTGGGAAGAAGGGAGAATGATTCACAGCCTAACCCCGGGGCTGGAGACTGCGGACTGCTTGCAAACATGGCATTTATTTCTAAGGCTTGCCCTTACTCCCAACATAACAAAGTGTAAGTCATATCTCTTCTTGAACTACTTAGTGCTGTGCACACACTGACTGTTATCAGCAATCAAAGTGACACATCATTTACATACATGTTAATTTGGATACCTTTGGGGAACGTTTTGACATTTTCTTAATGTGCAGATAGAGTAGTCTTTCTTTATGTCACTTTTAAAGATAAAGGAAAGCAGTTTTCATTTCTGAATTGAATGCAACATGTATCTTTTGTTCTTTAAAAATGACCTTAAACCTGAGATCTAGCAACCTAGATCCAAGTACGAGTGATGCCCGTAGCCTTGTTCATAGCATGATTATGCTATGAGTAACCCAACTGTAACTAATGGCAGAAAGTCCCCAGGGCGTAAATTCCCATCCAACATGGAGGGATTGTGGTCTAACCCTCAGTGATGAAATGATCTTGTCAGAGTTCACAACCTTTCAAACAATATGGAGCCTAGCAGCAAATCTGTTCCATACAGGTATCGTGTCTGCAATTTTATTTTTTCAGCATGCATACTTTGAATGGAAACAACACCATGCTCAAATAGCCCGTGTTTAGTAAGGTGTCACTGATCCACTCAGCATTAAATAAAATTAGTGAATATGATTATAAAAGTTATTCATCCATGGTATACAAGGTAAGAAATTCAGGAAACTAAAATCACTAAAACTTGGTTCCTTTCCTAAGATGTCTGAAAAATTTAGATGAAAGGGGCTACTTTAAGGTTGAGAGTTTTTTTCTACAGCTGAGTCTCTTAATATTAATTCTTTGAAAGTGCGTAAGTACATGTGGGCAACATACCAAGAGTTTAGTCTGGGTGGAGGTAAAAATGACAATCCACAGATTTCTGCAGTTTCTCTTGCCAGCATAAAAGTCTGCCTCATCAGTGCTTTGTTTCCCTTCTTTTTGTCTTTAGCTGATAGCTGTCTCCTGTGTGCTTTGTCTATTAACTCAATGCAAGCAATGTTTACTGAAATGTCACGCCTAATTGTGAGTGATAATGCTGTAAGCATGAGAAATGAAGAGTACAAAGGAGTTTTCTTTAACCTAGTTCAGCTGCTCAGAACAGTTTAAGATGCAACCTACATTTTGTGGGTTTGTACTAAGATTAAAGGGCATTTTTTCCTGTAGATAAATGCATTTTTATTCTGTTTTACTCTGCAGAGTAATCACAGTCTGTGACATATTTGCTCATGTCTGAAAGCATTTTAGAAGATACTTATATTAGTCTGGGAACAAGCTTTTTGATATTGAAATGCAAAGAGTATTTTTCACAAGAAGGAATGCATGAGAAGGTGGGAATCTGGAGCCTGTGTTTAGAAATACTGTGCATGTCATTTCTGTTAAAATTGCTTTTTTTAAGCAACTAGGTGAAGTTCTGGTTCGAAGCTCAGTGGGAACGTTTTGAAAAGAAAACAAACAAACAAACAAACAAACCAACAAACAAAACACAACAGGTCCAAACCAAGAATTTCACCATAGTCTGTTGTTCAAAGAAAAGGCTCACCTTGGAAATGACTTTTCAGCTATAGATCATAACAACCTTGATCCAATCTCTCCCAACTTTGTCTGACAAAATAGGCCCCAAAAGGCTGGAATAATCCCGAATGCCTGCCCAGCCAAAACAGCTGAGTATTCACTGTTCTCTGTCCCAGTCACTAGAATTCGCTGCTGGTTGTATTGCTGGAAGTATGACTTTCCCTTGGAGTGGCAGCAGAGATTGAAGTCTGAGGTGTCAGTGACTCAGAGCCTTAAGCAGGTGTTCAGGGACCGATGTAGCAGAGGCTGGATGGACGGAGCCCTGCTCTCCGGGGCACCACTGCGCCTGCATGCACTGCAGCAGCACTGGTTAGAGCTAGAAAGGCCCCAGTGGGCCCTTCAGGCATTTTCCAAGAGATGCTGAGCCTACAAAAAGCATGTTGAACACACATTTCTCCCCATCCAAGGCAGGTACTTTGTGCCTGCCGCAGGAAGGAGAGGGTCCTCCTACAAGGCATCATGGAGAGACACAGAGCCTGTAACTGGGAGAAATGCCTTAACGAAAGGGAATGTTAAACACGAGTTAATTCCAGAACACAGCTGGGCTGGGTTTGATTGCTGGGCGCCAGCACTGGAGAGGGAAGTTCCTCTGAAGCTGGATGCAGAGCGAGGAGCACTGTGAGCTGGCAGCTGGAGCCCCAGGCACAATGACAGCATGTTTTGGAAAGTTCTGGATGAAGTCTATTGTTTCTTTATTATTCTGTGGTCATGTGTATGCCGATGTTGGAAATGCAGTTTTGCTTCATCTACCACACTCTTCTGTTTACAGATATTTTTTAAATCAGAATTACAGAGTAGCTTTGCCAGTACTTATTAGACAGAAAAACAGTTGGGACAAAGGCCTGTGAAAGTAAAGACATTTTCAGACCCTTAATTAGGATATTGAGGGTATTTTATTTAGGGGGTTTGTTCAATGCTTAGGAAGAAAAATACAGCATTGGAAGCATAAAGGTTCTTCAAACACAAGTAAAGACTTTTTGGGGCATTCCAGGTTTTGCTTCCCTCTCCTGCTGGGCAGGAGCAGCATGTGCCTTGCTGAGTGTGGATGACAAACCCCTCAGCACAACCCTGCCTTAGCTGGCACTCCCCTTCCCTAGCTAAGGGAGGTTAAACTGCTGCAGCTGGCTGGGTCGCTTTCATTGGCTTGAGAACTGGTCGATTGTTTTTATTAGGCCCCGATAATTTCTGTAAAAGCAGCTTAATGTGGTTAGTGCTTGTTTTGCTAATAGATCAGCTGAAAGGCTTGTTGTGTTCTCATTGATTGCTAGCGTTTTTAATTTGTTCAGAGGCTTAATTTGTAACCTCTTGGTTATGTTAATCTGTGCTTATATTACAGCCAAAACACTGCCAACCAATTTCTGCTGAAGCCTCGTTACTACCCGGAGATGTGTTTGTTCTCACTGCTTTACATCCAGATACCCTGGGCTGAGCTCTGTGCTGCATCTGGAGAGGAGTCTTTGTGAGTCACTTCCTGGTATGTTTTGGTCTTGGCCTTTCTAGTGCCCTTCTCTCCTGAAGCATGGCTTATCGAGCAGCTGCAGGAGGGGCTGTGCCTCTGCTGGGCACAGTGGGTGGGCGCGTTCCCTGCCCCTCCAGCACCCATGGGTGCAGCCGCCCCTGTGCCCAGCAGCTCTGGCTCCAGGGTTGATGCTGAGCTCGTGGGACAGCCTCTGCTTTGCCAAGGGGTTCCTGCGGGGATCCCTGCTGAGAGCCCCGTAAATACGGGTTCAATGGAGATATGCTCCAGAGGTAAAGGGGAAGCTGCCGGGAATAGGAGAGTACAGGTGTAAGGAGGTGAAACTGCAGTGTTGGTGGCCCTTGCCTTCACTGGGTTACAATTCGCATCCAGCAGGCCTTCATGAGAGCACTTGAGCCTCCTGCCTGTTTAGCTTTGCACCTGCCTCGTGTGTTGTATGTCTTAATGAGCTAACAGCATTATGAAAAATGCAGTTAAATGTATATGTACAGCACAGCCTGCCAGTCCCAGAGCCTACTGCTGTTCTTGTGAGGAATTTTCTGTGTGTGTATTCCTGAGGTCATATTTGAAGGGTCTTATAACCGCCCATGGTAAAAGTGTGCCCTTGACTGTGTGAACACTGCAGTAGGTAAAAAACTGCAAGAAGGAATTCCTGCAGGAACATTTCTTGGTATCTCATTGACAGTAAAAATGGGTGAAATGTGTTAGCTTAAAGCAAAGTTCAAAGCCAGTAAAATTGAAATGCGTGTCTTTGGTAGGTACTAGACCTAGAAGCTTTAAGCCAAGCTGTTACAATTCACAGGAAGCTTTAAAAGATTTAGAAGAGAAAGATCACCTGGTCTTGCTACAGATTCACTTCTGTGGTGATTACAGGTCTGCTTTTAAACTAATTGCTTCAGTTTGGTCCAAGGTCTGGGCAGCTCCCTCTTGCTGTCTGAAGTAGTGCACTCAGATGGGTGTTACACCTGTTTCCAGCACTGACTGCAAAGCACTGCTGGAACTGTTTGTACGTCCAGCTGTCGCCTCTACCTTTCGTTTGGCTGCAGAGCCCAGCTAGCAGGCAGGCCACCTGCTGAAATGCCAGCTGGCAGCTTCGGACTGCTACAGGCTTCAAGCCCTGTCATATTTCTGGTCTGCTTGGATTTCTTGCAGCCAGAGTGCCAAGATATGATTTACAGGGATGAAATCCTGGCCACATTGAAGTCTGTGGAAGTTTTACCTCCAGTGTCTTTTCTACCTTGATAGCAGAAGTCTCACTGACTTAACAGGTATAAAAAAGTATTTCTGAATCTCTGCATATGTTTTTCCAAGTGAATGTAGTTTAGTGGGGTCTTTAGAATTTCCTCTCTAATTGTTACAAAATTAACAAAATTTTCATGGTTGGATTTTTATGTGTAATATTACTGTTAGTGAAATGTTTAGGAGATGTGCCTTCGATTTGTAAGAGTAAATGCAGCTGGGATGCTGATGAGTCTGCTCGCTACAGCTGCTCCTCATGTGAAATCTCGCCCACCTGATGAATCATGTCCCATATTGCTGCTAGTTAGAAAACTGGAACAGCTCTTCGTGTGGATGTGATCTTTTCTGAGTTGAATAGACAGCAGAGAATGGCAAGCTGATAAGTTATAATGAGACTGGAAATAGGAATGGGTGTTTTGACCTGATTTTTTTTTTTTTTTTTTCCCGGACAGGTAATTCAGCAGAACTGGAACATACAGCTTGAATTTCCTAGCAGACAATGGGGAAGTTTGCGGGGCTCACCAGCCCTGCCTCCCCCCAGCACAGGCTGGGGACCCACCAGGGGGCAGCTTCCAGGAGTGCTCACCTCCCTGCCCGGCACAGCACGAAACCAGAGCAAATATCCCCGAAATTACAGCCCTGACCGTGCTGAATGCTTGAAGCATTCCCTCACAGGGAGGGTTTGAAAGACAGTCCATGTATTTACCTTGTCTTGTGCTGCAGAGCGTTTGGTGGTGGTGAACATATAGGAGAAAGGCGCAGAAGTGCGTGCGAGCTGTTAGAAATGTCTGCGGACTGAAAACCATTACTTATCTCCTCACAGCATCTCCCTCCTCCTCGTTTTCTGTGCCTTGCAGAGTTTATTTTTGTCATCTTTGTGGAAAGCAGAGATCAGTAGCAATGTCTCTGTAAAACCTAAGTATGAAAGCAGTTCGGAAAACATTTATTACTTAAGTTACAACATATTCCTACAAGTATTTTTTTTTTAATTGTTCAGAGCGTCAGGGAACAGCAGCCCCTCGGTCGGCTGGCTGCTGCCCCTTTCCTTCCTTCTGCCACATGCGTTGCCTACAGACCCACGCAGCCAGTGTTTGTTGGGACATCCCTCTGTGTGAGAAGCTCTTTCCAGTGGTCTTTGTAGCACAAAGCTAACAAGTGAATGCAGTGTGCTGCCTGACAGAGGTAGGTGTGACCTGAAAGAAGCAACTGGCCTGCAGGGTGTTTTTCCTTTCTTTACTTTTCACTGATAAGTCGCTACAACAAAACCAGCCTACCCTGGGACAACAAGGTAGGAGTTTGCTGCTTCATTCAGCTGTGTCCAACCTGGGCAGAAGTCTTGTCTGACTGGAACACAGGAAGAAGGAAGACATGTGTCTGTCTGCTGCTATGCCCCAGAACGCGGTTAAGCTCTTTGATCAGCACCTGGCTGAAGCCTGAGCTTCTTCTCTTTTTCTGTTGTTCTACTTTTTTCTTCTATTTTTAATCAGCAGGCTCTCCAGGCTTCCTTCTTCAGGAAGCACAAGAACCATCGCTTCCCTTTTTGCAGTCTGCCATACTATTTCTTAACACAAGAGAAATGAAGGTTCTTAGGGTCTGCCAGAAGGAGCTCTCTGGTTTTATGACACTGGGTGAGTGGGGCTGTGCCTTACGACTCTGTCAAGGCACGGCAAATCCCTGCTTTGGTTGGTCTGTGAGACGTGTCCTTAAGCTCTGTCCATCTCAGTGTTGAGTTGAGACCCCTCAGGGGAGTTAACACCCTTGGTGCCTTCTGAATGCTTCAGTGCTGCCCCAGACGAGCAATTACGCCACTAATTCTAAGCTTATTTAAAACAGAACGCTGTAATTTTATCTTCTGTGGCAAGAATAAGTCTCAACTAGGGTGAGTCCTACAAACTTTATAGAATGCTGAGATCAGCATGTTTGCCACAAAGCAGGTCTAAGAGCGGGGCCTGCAGCCACCCCATAAGCAGCCTGAGAGCCCCAGCGCCCTTCCAGCCCCGTGAGGCAGTGCGTGCCCTGCAGCCTCCTGCTGCCCCCCAGAGCCACACAGCAGCTTTCTGCCCCGTCTGATATGAGCAGTGTCCTTTGTTTTTTTTCTGCAATAAATTAATGGAAGCATACTGAAACACGTCATACATGGCTTTTCTGTGACGATGAGCATTACATACTGGTTATGGCAACATGTTTGTTATTAGTGTATA
The DNA here is from genome assembly GCF_964035555.1 of Netta rufina. Lineage (NCBI taxonomy): Eukaryota > Metazoa > Chordata > Aves > Anseriformes > Anatidae > Netta > Netta rufina. The sequence continues at coordinate 26,021,305 of NC_140132.1, read as the reverse complement.
AACTTACAGGCTTGCAGGAAAAGCCTTCCTTTTCTTAAAGCCATAGAATCTATGTATCTTTCTAATGGCTTTAATTGCTATTTGATTTTATTATTTTTTTTTCAGTTTCTTGTGGTAAACCAAAATTTCTTTAATTATAATATCTGCAAAGCAGATGCCAACCTTCCTGTATCCAAATTCTGTCCGTGGAGAGGTTCTGCAGTGTTTCAGCATTTTACAAGAGCTCCGATATGTTATTTTAGAGTAGTACTCATACATGGCTGATTGAATCTTGTCTCATTGCATTGGATGTGTTTGAAGCCAAACAAAGGCAGCAGGGTACCTGTGCTGCCCGCCAGCTGCACTGCGCCGTGTGGCAGGGGTCAGGATGGGGGCTGGCCACCCGGGCACAGCTGCTGGCTGCCACCCCACGTGCAAGAGCAAGAAGCACTCAGGAGGCAGTCCCAAGACAACAATATGTCTTCTCATCTCATTTGTGACCCCCTGGTCATAAAGTTTTGTGTTAGTGGTGGACCGAGAGCGCAGCCACATGGAACCAAGGAGTTCATACAACTTTTTGTTGCAGACTGGTGACCATAGCTCCATTGACCAAGAGGAGCCAACTGTCTATAGTTTGGGAATTGCTGTTGTAAAAAATTATTTAATCTGTGCAACTGTAGGTTACTATTTCCTAAGCATAACTTATGGTTAAGAAGGATAACAAGATACCAGAAACGTTTTTGTTGTAAGACACATCCTTCAGGACCATGCATTCTTAGCTTAAATGACGACTTCTGTCAGTGAGTTTCTGAATTACATGCTGATGTAAAAGCATTACCTGTAAGAAATTCTGGGTAGGCTACATTTTTATTTTCTGAAGAACTGCCTCCGTGATTTCAAGTCTGCTTCACTTCACAGCATTTTTTTAAGGCAGTTCATTCTATGAGCTGCATTACATATTGCTGTCTTTCATGCCTCTCTCTTCTGTGCTTATGAACATCAAATCCAGTTAACACTCTTAGTATTTTCCCATGTATTTTCCAATTTTCCAATACATACAGCAGGATAGGTCTTATTTTAAGGAATAAATATATTGAATGTAGACTGCAAATTTTCTTGCTAAAATAAATGTTGCTCTTGTTAAAGTAAACTTATATTGCCATGCACAGAAATAATTCTTTTGAACGGTTACCGTATTTGATCAATTATCACCCAGATGCTTTGCATTTAGAGTGATGATTTGCCTCATTCAAGGAACTCTAAAGGTAATTGAAGTGAATTTTTCAAATGGTGGATCAAGGACAGAAGCTGGTGATATGCTGCCTACTTTTTGGAGAGTAGCCAAGCATAATATTTAAAACATCTTTTTCTCCAGAGGACCATCCAATTACTACATCAGTTACTACATGAGTAAGATCAAGTAGCATTTTTCCAAATTAGCAGTAGATACCGTGAACTAAATAAAATCAACAATGAATTTAAACTAAATGCAAGGTGAGACAACAAAAATGGAGAATGAGCAAAGACGCGAGCACTCCATCTGGCCGTTCGCAATCCAGAAGGGAATGCAGCTCTGTCAGAAGAGGGTCAGCGTAAAACAGCTTGACTCTCAGCAATCAAACCAAGCGCAGCGCAGTGCAATTGTTGTTGATCAAATACACATTTTCTAGTGAAACCATCTGCAATGTGATTTGTGTCTTTCCTGACCAGAATATATTTATGAGAATGCACTAGTGTGATGCAGTAAATGAGTTTCTGTGCTATTGTTGACAACTTAAGTGATTCTTTTCATAAAATCAGAAAATAATCATAGTGCTGGCCATGTGGAAAATGGGAATATTCAGAAAAAGTTGAGATGTCTGGTTAAAAGGGATGGGAGCTATGCGACAGGATTACAAAAGCTGTGGCGTGGCAGTTGTGAAGGTCGGGTGAGGAAAGTGGCTGCGTTCAGAGCAGGGCTGGGCCAGCCCTTCCAGACAACATCTTGCAGACCTGTGAGAAGTGCTGGCTGCTCCAGTGCTGCCTTCTGTGCTCGCAGATTCAAGCGAACGTCGGAGGACATCTTTGTAGTTCTGAATTGAACAGCTGCAGGGTTATTAGAAGATTCATAAAACCTACAAAAGACCTCATGAATTTCTAAAGACTCAGAAATGTTGAGTGTGCAGAATAACATCTGCTCATGTTTCCTAAGGTCTATTGTTGCATCTGCCCTGACAAAGAATCCCAAAGAATGCACGTTGTTTGTATGTTTTCTAAACACTTCATGAGACATCGTTTCTAACAGCTCATTTGAATATCCAGGAATATCCTTTCACACAAATTCCCTCTGCAATCAAACAGGAATTAAGAGAAAAATATGTTCTTGTTTTAATATTTGAAAAAGAAATCTGGTGAAAATCAGGCAATTACAGTTGCCGGAGGCATTGATGAGAGTGATTGGAAGCCAAAAGATTACTCCCTGTCGGTGATTTTCCTTTGCTTTTTCTACATTTGCTCCCAGTGGTGACTGGCAGAGAGAGCACACACTGTAAAAGCCTTACAGGGCTTCAACAGTACTAAAATATTTGACTTATGCTAATGGGAACATTTGTTATGAGACTGCAGGAAAATGCATCACCTTCTTCAAAGTACCCCAGACAGTCACAGAGACAATAATGGTAAATTATTTGATATTGATATTGATTTAGCTTCTGAACAAGCTTCAGTTTGTTATCCCTCTCCAGTTGTTATCAGGGTTGGGGGAGTCATTGTATAAGATGGAAGATTTTCTTTGGAGGAAATTGAAAATGGCAGTACTGTAAGAGAATCTTTAGAAAATCACTGAGCTATATGGGAACTCTGTAGTTAACATGTAAGTACCATCACAGAGAAAAAAAAAAAAAATCATGGCATAGCACATCTGTTTAAAAAGAGTGCTGAATGGAAACTTCCCTCTTGAACAGCTTCACGACCTGGAGGATGTTCTCAGCTGCCTGCAGCTCGTCAGGCGGGTAAGTGCTCTGCCAGCAGCTCCCCTCTGCCCACCTGCCTTTCATTCTCCTGCTGATGTACATGAAAGTGTGGTGCTGTCACAGGGCATTGCTGTGTTTTCTCTATCTTGCTCTGCTCCCGTCTCGTGTGTGTTGCTGTCGAATTGCTGCAGGGAAGCAGTAGCAGCACCTGCAGTGAGACTCGGGACCTCAGCAGGCTTTTCTTGCAATTGGTTTTCCGTCTCCATGCCATCACCAAGGCTAATGAGCAAACAAAGGCTTCATTTAAGATTATACTCACATGACAATAAGATGTTCAAAAGAGACAATGTTAAGAAAAAGAAAATGCTTGAAGTTTTCTCACTTTGTAATTCTGGTTTCCCTTACCATTCCCTAGAGTAGCTGAGGTGTGCTTGCCAAGAGATTAGGAGTTCCCTCTTTTCTAATAGTTTTGTGGCCTTTTCTCCTATGTGTCCTTCTCTTCTTCAGACTCAGGACAGTGCTTTTTAGAATAAATTAAACTAAGTCATGTTCCTTACTAAGGCAGCAGTGCTGGAAATGGGTGCTTGTATTGGCTGCACTGTTTCAAAGACATTCCTGCAAAAAAAAAATGGCTTCATAGATGAGAGCAGTGGGTGCTCCCCTGCATCTGCACCTCAAACCTACCGGAGGGCTATATGACAAATATGATGTGCTGCCTGTTCCCTTACACTGTTTGCCACAGAAGGGAAATAGGGATGTATGTCTTCATGTTAAGCCAGGGTCTCGTTCTCCTCGGAACTCTAGTGTTGGATGTTGGGGTGTGAGAAGGGCAGCTCGTGCTTAGCAGCTGCTTTAGTCAGAGTGCACTGCTCTGGTGCGTAGTAATGCTGCTTCTCAGCTGGAGCTCTCTGACTTCCCAGTGCTGCCAGGATGTTGTGAAAGCCACCAGGAATTTCCTTCAGGGCTGATGCTGCAGTGGGGCAGCCGCGGGGCTGCAAGGCAGGGTGCGGCTGTCCCTGCAGCGCTGCGCCTGCAGCAAGTAGGGTACAGCTCCAAACCTTGTGAAAATAGAGTGATAAGGACCATATAATCCAGATTAATAATATTATTTTAATATTTTTTTTGAATGTGCATAAATGTTATTTCAGTATCGTCTGTAAGTTGTGCAACAGGCTTTTTTGTCACTTTGAATAATTGGTAATTGAAAAATCTTCCCCATCTGTTTATAATAAAACGCATCTGTTCAACATCTGCTGGGGAAAAAAAAGTCTTTGGTGGAGGAGAATCTGTGGATTAGGGAAAACGGTCACTGTTCAGAAGCCAGCAATCATCTGGTGAACCTGCATAATGTGCTTTTCCAGGTTCTAGAAGAGCACACTTCCAGACAGAGGTGGTTAGCTGGGGGAGCAGGAAGGAGCTGAGCTACTCACCTCAGCCTTGGTGCAAAAAATCCTCCTTTCCAGCCATGGTCTAACTCCTAAATTTAATTTATTATTATAGAAACATTAATAAGAATCACATATTCATTCTAGAGTCACACCACTTAAAATATTGGCCTGTACTTTCAAAAACAACTATTTGCTATTATGTGTTAGGTCAAACCCTCTTAACATCCATGCTTTGGGCCTTAGCTGAAGCCTTTAAAAACGGCAGTCCCTTTGCAAAGGAGGCATCTACACCCTTATTCTTTTTTTTTTTTTTTCTCTTTCTGCTCAGAGGCTTCACGTACCTCAGAATTTTGTTATTGTAAATAGCACCTCACTGTAATCTACCATCCACTGCGTTCTCTTTGACTCTTTCACTGCTTTTAGAAGTAATAAGAGAATTATTCAAGTTCCTTGATTCTAAATGAAAGCTTTTTTACCACTGAGGTAATTCCAGCCTGTAAGAGTGAGTCAGAGAGAGTGCATCTCTGTTAAAATGTCGGTGTTTTTACCATGTTTCAGCTGTGACATTCTGCAGTAAATAGCTATGACGTATACATGAAACACATTTTCCAAGAAAGACGAGAGATCTGGACTAAATTCCTGGTATTTGTAAAGAAAAGTGGAGGAAAAAAAAAATCTTGCTATTTTTAGTTTTTTGTTTCATTTGTTTTTGTCTTTTTTTTTTTTTTTTCCCCAGACTCTTTTAACAAGAAGTATAAATCACAATTTGGTCTGTTCTTTGATAGTCACCTGTATATACCTGTCAAATAACCTGCATGTGCTGTCTGCCAAGGAAGCACTGAAAAGCAGAAGGCTGAACTCTCCCACAGTACTTGCGTTCCTGCAGATCAGCTCTAAGACAAAGAGATAATCTCCTCTTTATTTCCTGATGTCATTACACACAAATTAACACATGAGCTTTTCTGAGCAGAGCAGGCTTTGTTAACAGGTAGCAGGAACACAATGGTAAACAGCCTGGAGTAAGCGACTCCAATGCAATAATCTTTTGTTTTGGTTTCAGAGCAGTAGCTCTCTGAAATGCTTCCTTTCAATGACATTAAAGCATGGAAACTCAACTTCTGTTGCTTGCAAATCTGATGCTATTCTTAAACGGGTGCTGCATAAAGCAATGGGAGCTCTTATGAGGCAGCAGAGCTTGGCAATGTTTAAACACAGGCTTACAAACATCTTAGGAAATGATAGGGAATTTGAATACAGTTAAATTCCAACACCTTTTTTAATCTAGCTGTAAGCATGCTATAAAGTCAATTTGCATTTGTTTTAGTGCTGTATGGAATCTTCTGTTCCGTTTTTCTTTGGTTCACATACATGGAGGACTTGAGGGGCTAACTAAGTCATTATATATTCTGTGGCATGATATTCCTCTGATAACTTTTCAAAGACAAATTGGGAAGCTTGCATATTAAACACCAGCAGTCCGTGATAATGATAGGTCAGCTTCAAGGATTAAAACAGATGTGTATTTGGAAGTTAGGATCTTATGTTTGTATAAAAACTCAGTTTGATCTAGAAAGATCTCTTCTAAATAAATTGATCTGATAAAGTCATTTTTCCAGGTGAAAAATATCCAAAAAAAAAAAAAAAAAAAAAAAAAGAAGAAGGCTTAGACACTTCTAGTATTCTTGAGCAGTGTAGCAGTGTGCTGGTAGGATAAGTCATAATGAGATTCGAAGAGGAATTTGGACCACATTCAGTGTGAAAAGGGTTTTTCAGGATTTGTCAAGAATTGTTTTACAAGCCCCAGCTATTCCTGGCCAGTGCACATATCTGCACAAAACCCCCATGAACTCAAATCTTGTTCTGAACTTGAAATACAGACAATTTTTCAAACACAAGTCAATGCTGGTCTAATGCTGGATGATAAATTCACATGTGTCTTGTGATGTTTTTCTTTTTAAATGCAAAACTAAGTGAGGCAATACTGACCATTTTCAGCAGCAGCACTTAAGCACCCATCCAAGCACGAAGCTCAGCAGAGCCTGGCAGGGGGGCACAGAGCTGTGGGGGCGCAGGGTGTGTAGGTGCTGAGTGAGGCAGCCACTGGGGGCATAAGCCTGATCAATTATTCTGTAGTAATAGATGTGTTGTAATTAGATGTTGTCTTATATCATAGTCCTGCATGTTGTTTCCATGAAAACAGAATTTTGTCTATAAAGGAACATCTTCACACCAGCGAACACAAAGATCACTGCTGCGTTCTGTGTGGCTCAGCCTGTGAGGAAAAGCTTGTACACTTCAGCATCACAGATATCACCCTGATGATGGTACTGACCGAGTGTCACGTGGGGGGGACAGTAGTGGAAGTAAAAAGCTGTTACAGAATCACACAGAATCACAGAATTTCAAGGTCTCACCAGCTCTCCTTTCCTCTGAGGTAACGTGAAAGGTGTGCTGCTCTGTGCCCTCAGAGGTTACTAAATCCTGTGTCCATTCATGTTTCTCTTCCTCCCTCTGATATATTCACAAATGCTTTTGTCGAAACTAAAACCAAAACATCAAGATGACACGTGTCTGCAGGGAACCTCTTCTCCTTGCTCACCTTCCCTTTTCAGCCAGTCTGTAGAAAACACGTTCAGCTCTAAGAGTCAGGCGTCTTCTGCTCGCTGAGCTGACTGGCAGGGTGGCGTCTAATCTCTTGATCAGCGTCACAACCAAAGGAACAGAAGGGTTAGAGAGGGAGAGATTTGGCAGCATGGAATATGTCTGAATGTGTCCCTGGGGATCCGAGGAGGCCTGGCAGGTGATGCTGTTGCCTGCGGCCGGGGCATAAGGGGGGCCCATCGGGCAGGAACCAGCTCCGCATCTGGCTCATTTGTGCAGGCAGGCAACAGCAGCAGCAACTCGTGGACTGCAGGAATGCACTTTGACTAGGGCTTGGGGATGCTGTTCCAGGTTTTCATCTGTTTGTATGTATACTGAACTGCCCAAGTAATCCTGAAAAATAATTCCCAAGCAATTAGAAAGAACCTCCTAATTTGCCCTTTCAAAAGTTGGTTGTATGTTTGTATGTTTTGTGTCAATTTATCCTGTCACTCAGTGAAATCATAATTAGGTTTCACTGCAACATAAATGTTAGTGAAATGTGCTGTCCAAGTCAATCAGTGTTACAAAGAAATTAATCAGATCCAGTTCCTCCTTCTAATGAACTTCCTCATTAGCTGCTGGCTCTTCTCTGCAGCCTGTGCTCGTTGTGTGCGGCGTAGCTTCAGCAAGTTTCGTTACCTCTTTCTCTGATGGCTTTGTCATCGCATCCCAATGGGAACAAAGCAAGGAGCATGCCATTTCGTGGAGAGACGTGTCAGTGAGCATGGACCAGAGCATGGGCTTTGAAATGTGGTAGATCTGCTTTCACACCTTTAGAGTACAAATTGCACAAAATGAGACTGAGAACAGTAGTGCAGGGATTTACCTCTCCCAACCCTATCCCCTACTTGACAATGCCGTGACAAAATGTTTAGCTGCATGGCAATTGAAGAGCAGCAGAGAGGTTACAGCGTCAACATTTGTGTGTAAGTATCACCGAATAATGTTGGTTACAGGTGTTTTCTGTACTGCTTCCTTTTAAGATTGCCCTGATTTGCTGCCCCAGTCATCTGAATACCAGTGACTTGGACTGGTGGAGACAGAGGTGCAAACAGAGCTGTATTGTCAAGATGCAACGGTTGCAAAACTGCAAACCTCTGGCCTTTGTGATTGATTCAGACGCAGAGGCTGTATGATATAGTGTATGACAGTGCACACGACTTTTATGCAAGGCTGTAGGAGAAATTAGGTTTATATTTGTAGATCAAATTATTGCTTGATCAAATAAGCTTTAAGATGCAAGAAGAAGTTAAGTACTCAGACGTAGTTTCATTTTTCTGATCATTCACCAGCTTTTCAATCTTCCCATTGTAGTACCTCCAATACCGTACATAATACCTCTGGTTCTGGTATTGATTATACACTTCTCTCTCCAACAAACCAGGTGAGTGCAAAGACTTCTTTTGCTTAGAAGATGCTTATTTATGTGCTGACTGCGTGTTGCAGTGAAGCATGAGTCCTTAGTGCAGCTTCCTCTATGAGTCAGCATTGCTTTTTTCTTCAGCATATGGTTAGTATTAAGTTTCATTCCAAGCACTTTGCTTGTGGATGGTCCTTTTTAGAGGTCTTGTTTCCAAGATGCAAAGATTTTCTGACTAAGTCTTGCCCTCTCATCAGTTATGCCACGATGATGTGAGGGGAAAAAGATAGTTTATTGCCACTTTGATGTCAAAATTCCCATACATGAGGTGGCAACTGGTTGAGATCCTGACCCAATCTAAAGCCTGCTGAAATTAATGAGCATCTTCTGTTGGCTTTTGTTGTCTTTGGATCAGGCCATCAGAGCATGATCCTGTCCACTGAAGGCAGTGGGAATTGTTTTTGATTTCACTGGACCCAGGTGGAGCACAGTGCATTAACCTGTAGTTGGCTGTTTCTCCATTAAAATTATTGACTTGCAGAACCTGTGTTGGTTAGGTATGTAATGTTAGAGGCGGAGAAATGAAAAGTCAGATATCAGTTCTGCCAATTCAGTGTGCTTCTCTTACCACTCTTTTCAGCTTTTCTTTATGGCCAACATGACAGCAATCACTATTCAAGATAGTTTTACAATAGAGCCTTATGTGTCATTCAGCAAACAAAAAACCTGAAGTTCTGTCCAAATGCACTGTAATAAAAAGTCCAGGAGTAGGGCTGTTGGTGCTGCATTTCATCATGATGTTCAGCTTAAATATCCTCCCAGCAGCCCTCTCATATTAAATGATCCATCGCAGCCCTGTATGGGCCCGTTTGTTTATTCATTTTAAACCAGTTCCATCATCTGCAGTCACTGATATTTCACTTAGACTGCTGCACAGCTGTGAGGAGACTTTCTGTTACTATGCCCTGGGCCAGACGCTGACCGTGTTTCTCTGCAGTCTGCAAACCCCATCGCTTATTCCCCAGTGCCATTCATGCCCACTGAGGAGTCATTGCAAAATGTTTTACTGGCAGTTTGGGCCTTGGGATTAGTGTTAATTTGATGACAAATATTTTTATTTTTTCTTTTCTCCCTTCCCTTTCCCAGTTTGAAGTAATTGTCTCCTCGCCCTTTTTCTGTGTCTGTGGTCATATGGCTATTGCACCTTTTCTGCCACAGGGTCCCATTGTACTTCCATGTTCTCACTCATCTTGTTCTTGTCAAATCGCCACCTCCAGCACAGCAGTTGGAGAGGGAGCTCTGTCACTGATTTATCGCACTTCTGGAAATTAGAGAACAATGCCCCATGAAGTTACAAAGATCCGAGTGGCAGCCTGTGTCTGCATGCTCCACTTTCTCATTGTTCTGCGTTTCTGCGAGGCACAAAGAGCTACATCTGCTTTTCAGCTTTGTTTGTGTGGTCTCAGGATCATTAGTCCCCCGGGAGGGAGCGCGCCGCAGCGTGAGTTCACGTGGTCTTTGCTGGCAGAGGGAGCACACGAGGAACACTTCTGCTGGCCTCATGCTCCCAGGTTTCTCTCGGAAAAACAAAGCCACGCGATCCAAACTTCCCATTACTTGGCCCATATTCACTATGGCAAAGACAGACTGTGCATTTTCATAGCAAGAGAAGCACATTTGCTTTTCTGCATTTAGTCACGTAGTCTAAAGCTAATGTTTTACATTATCTGTTGCCATACCTGTTTAATTATGGGTTTTCAAAGAAATGGTATTAGACACCACGTAACCTAATGACTGCTGTCATGAGCCATTCTGTTGTTAACAATATTTAAGGGCAGATTAATTCAGGGTAAGTTATCATAGAATCATACAATCATTAAGGTTGGAAAAGTTGTTCTGTTCTATCCTTTTCCATAAAGACAGATTACCCTTCCCCTGTTTGCATGCTTGCCTGTATCTTGTGACAGTGAGCTCACAAATTTCGGAGCTCGAGCACTGTGTGGGACATGCGGGCAGAAGAGCGCTGTGCGGCTGGGAGCAGCGGGGCTGTGCTGCCGGCCTCCCAGAGCCAGAGGGGTGCAGGCGCCTCAGGGATCCCATCCCAGGGGCAGGACCTGCACTGCCCAGCCCTGCAGGACATCTGTGGGCTGCGAGGGCAGGAGCCCCCTCAGCAGGCCCTGATAGCTCTTCCTCTCCTTTCCATAGGGAGCATGAACACTTGCTCGATACAAAGTCCGTGATGCCCATGTACGCTATGGTGTATTTGTTTTAATTAGTTAAGCACGGAATTAAATTTCAGTCTTTGCTGAGTGCCCATCCCTCTCAGAGGAGCATTGGGAAAGCTGACGGACCCAGCCCGGAGCAGTGCCTGGTGTGTCTTCCACCAGGGCCGAATGCTGTGGAAGCATCGCAGGTGCTTGGGGCACTGCCGTGTGCCAGCCCACTGTCGGCTGGCCCCTGTGGTCCTGCTCGGCCTGGCCACAGCACACCCTGAGGTTTGCACCTCACCTTGTGGGTCCCTGAGCCGTTCAGCAGCACATCTGCCTTTCCTTAATGGTGCCATTTGTTCCACCGTGAGGTTGCCGTGAGGGGAATTCCCCAGCCTGCCTCAGGATGCCCGGTGCCCGGCTTCACCCAGACCTTCAGGACGATGTGTCATCCTGTCTCCTTTATGCTGACGCTGGATTCTTTGGAGCACATCACTTATTACCATGGAGTCATCAGTCAGAGTTCGTAAAACAATAGCTTTGATGGGGCATTTAAAAATATGTGGCTGTTTATAATGAGATCTGATGCCCTGGAGTTATAAAGGGAACTATGGGGGTACATCAATGGTGCTGCAATATTGCTTTGGCCTCAGAGGATTTATTTCGCAATTTAATCTTAAAATAAGCAAATGGTGTTATATGTTCTTGAATTATTTAATGAAGAGCATGACAAAGTGGTAATTGTAAAAGCTGCTCCTTCCCCTGGAGCTCATCGCTTTGCAGCAAGCTGACCCCAGCTATCCTGCTGGAGGTAAAATTATCTGTGCTGCAGCTTTTTCCCTCTGTTTCTCTCTATCCACGCACTTTCATTATAGTCCACTTGGAGTTGTTTTTTTGAATTATATGTGAGCATGTTTGGTTTGAAATTTATGATGTTTTTCAGGTTTCCTGTTTTCAGATCTTTTCCATACTTTTCTGTTAGGATGTCTCACCTTACTTAGTGATAATAGCTCTTTGGTTTGGCACATTATGAATCACTGTTGACTGCACTGATGAAAGGACATCAGCACTGATTGATAAAAAGGGTTTTGCATTTTGTTGTGTGTTATTGTTCTCATAAATGCCTTGGCTAATTGCATTGCAGAGGTTTTATCTTTGTAGGCCTAAATCAGTTCATTAATATTTATTATTTAGACAAATGATCTAGAAAACCACTGGCATTCCTTTTTTTTGTGTAAGGAATAAAAATTGATTCTGCCTCTACTTGTAGCTGGAAAGGTTAACATCATGCCTGGAGTGAGTGCCAAACTTCCATGAGGAAAACACTGAAGGAGGAGATACCAGAGGTGACACGTACAGTCAGGACCTGCAGTGAGGCGCGGCGCTCTTTTTGCAGATGGAAGCAAACGGGTTTTAGTTTGTCCTGGGAGGAATTGTTTTTAAACTCTTCACTTTCCTATCGGAGCATATTTGTCTAGCCCCATAATTAATATACTGTAAGTTTCCTTCTGCCTTGACAGATGAAAAATTTTACATCTTCCCTATTTTATAAGAGTGTATAGGTAAAACCTGCTGAACAAAACCAAAAATAAAGCACCTTTTTTTTTTTTTTTTCATTAACTATAGAAGATGGCAAGTAAAAAACACTTTATTTCCACCCTGTACTTTTTATCCCAGAGGGATTGTCTCAGGAGCCTTTATGGTTTCGGGAAATTTTGTTTTAAATGCTCATGGAAAGTTTACAACTTTTGAAAATAATGCCAATAAGTAATAGAACTGCTTGGTTTAAATTTTCCTTTTTTTTTTTTTTTTTTTTTTTTTTTTTTTTTTTTCAGGTTAATATTTATGTACTTAGGTCCCTGTGCCTCTGGTCCCTATGGATTTATTGGTCTAGTCCCCATTATGTATGCACCGGGTCCTGGTCATGGCAGCAGGGCGGCGGTGCCCGGTGAGCGCGGTGACACGGGACATCCATCACGGCACGGGGCTGCTGCGAGGTGCTGAGCAGGCGCCTGGCCCAGACCTCATGGTGGAAGAAGGGCTGTGAGCCGGCGCGATGAGGGACAGGATCCCAAGGCGCTGGCTGCTCCTCTCCATGCTGCTGTACATCGAGAGCTTGGTGGGTACCAGAAATGTGAAAATGAGCTTAATGGACTGGAGGACTGTGGGGTCCATTCTGTTTCCTCTTCAGTGTGTGGGGAGCCTCTGGCAAGTGTGGGACATTAATTTTCTGTGTATATATTATTCTTAATTGTACATTGCATTGTTGCCATATGGTCTGTATCTGGCACTTAGCTCTAGCAGCCAGCCTATCTCTCATTGTAAGCAGCAGGATGTAGATAGCACAACCTAAACCAGCTGGTCCCGAAGGTGTTAACTCCCTCCGTACTCAACTCATGGTGCTTTCCTTATGAAAGGGTGTAATTAGTTTAAGGCTGTGGGTTCAAACCTTGAGCCTTGTTTCTGTACTTAAAGTTAATATGTTTCAGTAAGATATGATTGCAGTCACACGGACATATGATTTCAGGAATGTTCCCTTGTTCAGGTTCATTGCAGGCTAAGTGTAACGCTTCGTGTTATCTGGAGCGACAGTTGGATGAGGGATCTGTCATCAGCTGAAATTAACCTGCACATGGCTCAGATGAAGATGAAGAGCATTTAAATAAGCCAGCTGGAAAGCATTTGCTGTTTCCTTTTATTCCCCCTCAAACACTGAAAATCCCATAATGTACATCTGTGTAGGTCTCACGGCGTTCCAAGTAGCGGGAGGCTGTGTGGCATTAGGGCATACTAAGCCTTTTAGACAACCTTGATGTGTCAATAATCCACGCCATGAATTAAGGCTGAGAAGCGTCTCCTGCTCAGCCTCTCGGGCACTCTTGCCGACTCAGTGTGATTTGCTTGGGGTTAGCAGTGGCTTTATGAAAGAGAATTATAGGAAGTGAAATGCTTTTGTGAATAGAGCCTCCTGACCAAAGCTGGTGGAGGACTGTTGGGGATTAATCCAACCCTCCGGTCCCAGCCAGCATCTCTGGAACAGAAGTCATTCATGATTAGAAGCACACACAAAGATAGAACTAATGAATCCAGTTTATCTTGTGTGTTGGGCCAGAGCAGCTTTTCTCGTTTTGCATGCCCAAAGCCTTCCTTTGTACAGGGTGGGAACTTAGCTGAGGATGAATTTATTCAGATGTCACTGGAGTTTCAATGTTGTTGAGTATTAAATGAAGCCAGTCTATTCTGCACCACCCTATGCCAAAACAGTTTAAATCAGAAAGCTAAAACAAAAATAGGTGGATATACGCTCTGCAGGCCCTAATCATTGAATCATAGCTGTCCTGGCTTTCTGATTCTGCAGGAATGCACCCCTATATTTCAGGGTAGTTTTGCTGACAGAACAAAGCTGGCCCCTCACAGCTCAGCTCCAGATGTCAGCCCGGTTCCTGGCACGCCTGCTGCACGAGACAGCCTTTAGTTACCACTTCATCTCTGAAGACCCCCTTCATGTGGAAGACATCTGCTTAGTCAGCGGCAAAGTTTTGGCCTTGTTTTGACATGAGAAAACTCTTTGTTTTCTTTAGAAGGATCTGCAATTGCAGACAGCCTCCAACTGCTGATGACAAAAATATGACAAAAAAAACTTTTCCACTTCTCCATGGATGTAAATCATAACCTGTCTCTCCAAATGAGGGAGCAGGCACAGGCACAGCAGGCGCTGAACAGCTGCAATGCAAGGAGTGAATCTGCACTTTCATTAACTGAATGAGCAGTAAATGAATTTAAGTATCCAGAGCACTATTCACATTAGTCTTTGGAGGTTTGGAAATCCATCTTGCTTTGTAATGATATGGGGAAAATAACTATACCAAAAGGATGCTTTTTTACAGAAATGTACAATAAGCTGTAGCTAAAAATACATTTAACCTCAGCTAAAAATCAGTGTAGCATATCCCAGTGTCTGCTTAATCACGGAGAAAGGAAGGATAAGGCGTCCAAAGAAAGCCTTGTACAGTTGGGTACAAGGGCACATTTTGGGAAATGTGTTCAGCAGTGACAAGGAAAGGGCACACACTGCTCTGGCTGATGGAGAGCAGGCCTAGATGGTTCCGATTAACATTCTAGTGCCACCAAAGAGGCTCAGCATGTCTGAGTAATTTACTGCAAATTGGCAGATGGCTGCAGTAAAAGGATTACCATGAATCAAGTTAGATGGCAAGTGTAACAAAGCAATAGCAAGTAAAAATAACATTACTGTTCTCATTCCTAGTTAAAACTAAATGAACCCCAGTAGACTTAAAGCATGTTGAATGACAGCAGCTTCCGATGCCACTTGAGAGCCCACCCAGAGCTCCTCTGCATTTTGCACCCTGTCTTCCTCGTGCTGCTGTCCCCACTACTGGCCCAGGACTTTCCTCTTGCTGCGCTGCTCTGGCACCATCTCAGCTGCTGCCTGGTGACTGCTCTGGGCAGCACGACCCTTTGGGCACTCCAGGAGAATCATCCCGGCATCCTTTGTACTTTGTATCATCACCGAAAAGGCCCCTGAATCGAATACGTTCAAGCCTTCAGCCATTCCAGAGTCTCAAGCTCAAGGTATGTAGCATTTGGACTTAGCAACTGTTCATCTTTAATATAGGTGTTTGCTCTGGGACCTCTTCCCTCATTTCAGTGTTAGGGCACGTTGCACTTCCATTACCCAGCCACGGAAGAGCCCACTCCGGCTGGACATGGGACAGCCTACCCAGCCCTGCGGCGGGTCAGCCTGCGGGCTAGCTGGGGGTGGAGAGGGCACACGGGTGCTCTTCCCTTCTCCCCCAGCACCAGGGTGACCACCTGCAGTTGCTGAACCCTAAGGTTTCTGTCAGGTTTCCAATCATGCTTGCGGATGTTCCCGAGGACTTCCTTGTTGGGGAAGATAAGTTTAGTACTTATAAATGAAAAGTGACTGGAAGATGATGAGTGCTTTGCTGGGGCTGCTGATTCAGGGTAATTAATCCTGTATGGCACCCCGTCTGACAGGGAGGTGCAGCTGACAGCCCGTGATGGACGAGCTGCGTGGCCGCCTTCGCGCTCGCCGCAGTTCAGCACGGAGACACCCTCTGGAGTCTCACACCACTGCGCGCTCCCGTGTCGCGCTGTGTTAATAACACGTCCCGTGTCCCGGGGGGACTGCATTGTTAATGGCTGTCTGATCTTCCTAATTAGCTTGACAGATTGAGAGGTCAGAGCCCTATTAGAAATCTTGTGCCAGGTTTGTTGCATGATGTTATTTTATTGCTTTATTTATCACATGCTGGTAATTCGTGGTGAATGGAGCCAAGTCCAGTTGGAGGCCAGTCACTAGTGGCGTCCCCCAGGGCTCGGTGCTGGGGCCGGTCCTCTTTAATATCTTCATCGATGATCTGGACGAGGGCATCGAGTGCACCCTCAGTAAGTTCGCAGATGACACCAAGTTAGGTGCGTGTGTCGATCTGCTCGAGGGTAGGAAAGCTCTGCAGGAGGATCTGGATAGGCTGCACCGATGGGCTGAGGTCAACTGCATGAAGTTCAACAAGGCCAAGTGCCGGGTCCTGCACCTGGGGCGCAATAACCCCAAGCAGAGCTACAGACTGGGAGAGGAATGGTTGGAGAGCTGCCAGGCAGAGAAGGACCTGGGAGTGATGGTGGATAGTCAGCTGAATATGAGCCAGCAGTGTGCTCAGGTGGCCAAGAAGGCCAACGGCATCCTGGCTTGTATCAGGAACAGCGTGACCAGCAGGGCGAGGGAGGTGATCATCCCCCTGTACTCAGCTCTGGTGAGGCCGCACCTCGAGTACTGTGTTCAGTTTTGGGCCCCTCGCTACAAGAAGGACATCGAGGTGCTTGAGCGGGTGCAGAGAAGGGCGACGAAGCTGGTGAGGGGCCTGGAGAACAAGTCCTACGAGGAGCGGCTGAGGGAGCTGGGCTTGTTCAGCCTGGAGAAGAGGAGGCTCAGGGGTGACCTTATTGCTCTTTTTAGGTACCTCAAGGGAGGCTGTAGCGAGGTGGGGGTTGGCCTGTTCTCCCACGTGCCCGGTGACAGGACGAGGGGGAATGGGCTTAAGTTGAGCCAGGGGAGTTTTAGGTTAGATGTTAGGAAGAACTTCTTCACTGAAAGGGTTGTGAGGCACTGGAACAGGCTGCCCAGGGAAGTGGTGGAGTCACCATCCCTGGAAGTCTTCAAAAGACGTTTAGATGTAGAGCTTAGGGATATGGTTTAGTGGAGGGCTGTTAGCGTTAGGTTGGAGGTTGGACTCGATGACCTTGAGGTCTCTTCCAACCTAGAAATTCTGTGATTCTGTGAATTCCTAACTGAAGTGTCAGATGTGTTCTGACTCAAAAACCTGGAAAGTAAATTTGGGATTCATTGATTGTTAGAGGTAACAAAATCACTTTATTTTTAGTCTGATTTTCCACGATTTTCATTATGTGTATTATAATTAAAGAAAATTTGAAATATCTTTTCCAGCTGAATAATATTTAATCTGGGATAATGTGTTTATAAAGACTGTTTACATTAAAAAGAAGTAAAAAGTACCAATAATTTAGTATAGATAGTGACGTGTGAGGAATCTGCTATCATGTCATACTGCTAGTTTTACACTTTGTGGGAACTACAGCTTGTTGCCAGAAAAAAATAGGTCTTATGTATAATCAAATGCCTTTCACATTTTAGCTGGGGACATTCATATGTAGCTGCAAGATAAAAATCTGCTGCAGGAAGCCAGTTAGTCACATCTAAAAGGAAAAGCTGGCATGAAGCCATTTGGGTTTACACTGATTTCCATTGATTTAATGTTTCGAAAGCGGTTGTGTGCTTTCTAAACAAGAAAAGCAGCTCGGTGAGGCACTAATCTCTCACGCTTTTCCAGCAGGAAGGAGAAGGGCAGCGTGGAAGGATGCAGGTTTATAAGAGCAGAAGGTTTGCTTGGCTCCCCCAGAGTGATCTGTGAATTTCACATGAAAAAACAGACTTGGAACAAGGCCTGCCAGAGGACAGGCGCTTCAGTTACTTGACTTTTCTGTGGTGATTGTTACTCAGTTCAAATAATCAGCTAAGCACGGACAAAATTATTATTTCTCCTATAGGGATGAGATACACTGCTCTGGTTAATCAGCACGTGATCCACAAATAAAATAGTCTGATCAAAAGATCCATTGCCTACCTGAGACCTCTCGGCTCCTGTTTCAATTCAGGAGGGCACTGTATTACAATTTATGAACAGTATCAGTAATTTCATGGGCATATTTCTTCCAGCAGAGATTTTGAATAAATACCTGCCTCCTTGGATTTTACTGACTATTATTATTTCATATGACGGTTTTCACATTAATTCTATGTTAACAACGGTTTCAGATGATCTTCATATTGCCTCTAGCCCTTTTCTTCATCCTTCCTCATACCTGCTTTTTTTTTTTTTTTCAAATTGTTCTACATTTTCTGATTCATCTGAAAATATTTTCTATTTAAATACATATAGTTTATGTATTTATTTTAATAGTGAGCATTTTTCCTATTTAGAGGTAAACTTCAATTTCTGTTAAAGTATTTTATATCAGTTTGTCATAACACTATCATCATAATATACCTCTAACCATGGGTCTTAATCAAATGAAATTAGAAAATGACTGGTTGAGGATAAATTGCCACCAGTCATGGCGTAACAGCAACTATTAAAGCAGTCAGCTCCAGAATGAGCGAGTGTGAGCAGCAGTTAGTTGACTGAGCAACAAAAGCAATTAGGTTTTATTTCTGGGTTGTCCTGCGTGGCAAGGGCCAGCTTGCCCTGTCTTTACTCATACACAGCAAAAATGAATTCTTACTACAATAAGCTGATTAGTACCATAAAACTGATACCAGCTAATATAACTGTTTACACAGGTACTTTATCTGAAAAAGATGGCTCTCTTATCTATTTACAAATCAGTAATGAACCAGCTTTGAATTCTAGGACTGTCCACAACTGTGCACGCTGGGTAGTTTGTGTGCATTGGCTTTAGCCAGCGCGTTTGCTGCTTGCCATGTTTGATGGACAGCAAAGTCAGCCGAAGTGCGGCGTATGAAGTGCCTTAAAGACACCGGGCACAAAAAGAGCACAGTGAGAGTTCAGGTTTGTTTGCAGAAATTGCTGCTTGTGTGGCTAATAGCATTTTTTTGCACACTCCTCATGGACAAAACTGGCCCTTGCAGGCAGGTTGGCACGGCGCAGTTAGCTCACAGCTAACTGGGAGCAGCGAGCTGTAAGCAGGCGTGCACGGGGAGCCTGAATGAACAGTCAGGAGCACTGCTTTTGTGGTATTCAATAGGCTCCAAACTAATAATTTTGTTTTAATTGTTATGAGTCAGTTAGCTATTTTAGGCCTTGCCTGCAGTAGAAGAAATCGTACTGGAATAGGTGGGAAAAAGAAGGCAAGCATCCTCAGCAGAGGAAAGTGCACTCCTCGGAGAAGGCTTCTCTGCTCTTACTTTTCTCCCGGAGTTTTGTTTCAACCGTTCAGTAACTAGTTACTCTGATGGTTTGTATGTTAGTATGATGGGCTGATGTTTTGCTAAAGCAAACATAGCATTTTACTTTTTATTATTCCAGATTAGCCAAGTGTTGGAAAACGGACTGAGCAGAAAGTATTGCAACAAAATGTTTTCAGCACGTAAATGTTTTTGAGGCAGTAAACTCCCATCTAATGCATGCTTAACGAAGTGAGCCCTCTGTGGGGGTTATTATGGCATGAGCAGAGGGGAATTAGTGGTGACTCAGTGCAGTGGGGAGGGGGGGGAGAGGAAAAAAAAAAAGCTGGCTGTCACAAGTTCTTCATTATCCTCTGACTGAAATGAATGCCAGTTACTGTAGTGCCACTTTGTGGTGAAACTGGGAACAAGATGAACATAAAACTGCAGATAAAGTTTCCAGAATGAGGAGCTGAGGTCCTGCCTTGTGGCCCATCCCAGCCCAGCTTGGTGCCACTGGGCCGCTTGGCTGAGCCCATGGGCCACCAGCCCTGCAGCAGGGAGGGACGCAGCCTCTCGCTGGAAGCAGGCCACCTCCTTGGCCAAAGGGGTGCTCTCCTGCACTGCTGACCCACAGCTGGTTCCACCCTTAAAGCTTCCGAGAGCAGGGAAATGTCCAGCCTCTTGAGCTCGAGTGTTTATCATAGAATGATCCAGGTTGGAACTGACCTTCAGGATCATCAAGTGCAACCACCACCTAACACTACAAGTCCACCAAAAAGATGGGGCATATTTCATTCTCTCTCTTTTTTTTTTTTTTTTTTAATTGATTTTCTTTACTACTCTTATTAAGTTATTCTTTTCATTCTCCCTGCAGAGAAGTCCTGCCTTTCCCTTCTCACACCCTTTCCAGGGAACGGCATGAGCTGTGCTGTGTTCAAGGCCTTCCATGTGATTAGTGGCAGAAGATTGCCCATTATACTGCCTTCTCCCTTCCAGGTTTTAAGCCAGAAAACGTGTCTCCTACATTTCCTAAGAGGATCCCCTCATTTCTTTTTGCCCTATTGATGGGCCAGGCTCTCATGCACTGCAGCAGGGTGGGATGTAGTGAGGCCACAGAGCCATTTCAGAAGTCTTCTAAAACAATAAAAGGAAGAATTGCTTGCCAAGTCAAATTTTACAGTCTCTTTTCAACCTGCACAGGCTGACAGCAGAAGCAGCAACAGCTAGGGCTGGTGAGGGTGCACATGATTAGGAAAATCAAAGAATGTTAAAGAACAGCAATCGTTACTTGAATTATTTAGCTATTCAGGAGTAATTCTCCATCCATGGCCAACCCCAGTGGAGCGTAAGCGCGGAAAACACAAACTAAATGAAGTGGAATCAATTTTCTCTATTTTTATAAATGAAAACTGTTTATGGTAGCAATTCCAGGTGCCCTGGTCTGTTGCTGTAAATGCAAATTAAAGGTGATTCACCACACTTCCCTTGCCACAAATTTCCCAGTTGCCTTATTTAACTCCTTACCCAAGAGCAATTAAATTAACACATGTAAGCTATTGCTCCCAAATGTGATGCATTTGAGGAGTCACTTTCCCTAGGAAATGCAGGCTTACAGGGGCACGCTGGCAAGAGCATCCTGTGAGCTTGGCAGGGGGTGATGCGCTGCAGTGAGCCCAGCTGGCTGTGACTGTCACCTGGGCAGAGACCCATGGGGACATGGGCACCCAGGGCAGCACCCAAGCTGTGGTTTGCTCACAAAATCACGACACTTCAGTAGGAACAATGCAGGGAAGTGTCCATTGGCTGAGTGTGGCTGATGCAACTGCTATTGCTTTTATTTTTAGTCTGAAGTTGTGTCCAGTTTATTGTTTAAAAGCTCTCCTGTGGGGCCATGTTGTTTAAAAATACTTTCTAGCTATAGGATGTGAAAAAGGAAAGGAAAAGCTGGGATAAGGCTTATGTTAGCTTCTCATGTTCAAGTGGTTATAAGGAGCTGGTAAAAACAAGTCACTTGTTTTACTGAATTGTCCTTTGTACTCTACAAAAGGATGAGAAGCACAGTCAAGCTTTGGATTTCTTCTTTTGTCTGCCTGCTGGCATGAGCAGCTGAGCACATTCACCACAAATGCTGCAGAGCACAAGATCCCCACCTTCACCCCTTCAACAGCCAGTACAAGGCTGCTTGGGTCAAGTCATCCGCTCAGAGAGGTGGGAGGAAGGCACACGAACAGCTTAGGAGCTGTGTTTTGCAGAAGTATCACCTCAAAGACATCATTACTTTGTTCTGAGGGAAGCAAGTAGTGCTGAAACGCTTGTTCCTCAATCAGACTGCCACAGGGAACTGGTAAGCCTTATTTCCCAGAAAACTGCAAAACAGAAACCACATCTAAAATGTATTTTAAGGCCTTTTCTTCCCTTCCTTCAAGAACTTCCTTCACATTCTAGTCATGAACCAATTTCTTTATCCACACCTTCCTGGTGGAGGGAGGTGGATTAGGATAACAGGCAACAGCACCACATGCTCCCCCACTGCCTGGGGCACTGACCATGGCTCTTAAAGCTTCTCCATCCAATACAAGCTGACAGTCCCTTCAGGACTTAAAATTCAGGGTTAAGTTCAGTGAAAACACCTGGAAGTGTGTCACTGATTACCTCTGTGACTGTTTTCAGGTGAGTGGAGGAAAATTTTGGGGAGGGGCTGTACTCTCGGGGTGGCTGAGCTGTGAGTTGAGGTGTAGGGCTATTGCTAGGGAAGCTGGGAGCATCTCACAGTGGATCAAACCTCCTAATAAAAATCATTTTGTTATATACCTCATGAAAGTCTAAAGCTTGGCTGACACAACTGTTAAATTGCGGTCTTCTCAGTTAATCTGAAGTAACTTCATTCCACACTTATTAGCCATTTACCAAATGCCCAGACGTTTTTTTTCTTAATTCCTTTCTTATGGCATTATTCTGCCTTCAGAGGTTTGTTTCGCACACAAGCAAAATCTGCGTTTCAGAGTAGATACCGTGTGGGTGGTTCTTTATTACATTCTCTTCTTCCAAAAGCATTCAAATGTTGTTTTGGGTAGATTCAAGATGTCAGTAAGAAACGTTCAACACATTGCCCTGTTTGCATGCTTATCTATTGTGAGAAAACTAGATCTTTTCTGAGCCTTTTTTTCTTCTCTCCTGCTAAATGACAGATGACAGAAAGTCAACAGGTAGATACTTTGCAGTGTGATTGCCAAAGAGAAGTGGCCTAAATCAAGCCTTGATTGCTGGTAAATCTGGAACAAAGTGCCCAAGATTAATTGTCAAAAGACGACAACTCCCAGCCATAACTGTTGAGGCTGTTCAAAGTGAGCTTTGCATTTTATTGCTTGCCAGAGGCTGTGGAAAAAATCTAGAGATACTGCTTACCCAGAGTGGTCTTCTAGGCATATCAGATATTGGTCTGGTCTCGATGACTGCAATATCCAGTCATCAGCTTGGTGTCCTGGCAGGTGGGCAGGCACAAAAATGCCTGGGAGGAGCAAAGAATGCAGAGAGCAATGGCCTGCACCAGAGGAGCAGCAGGAGGCTGTCAGTTGGATGCAGTTGTGACTGAATTTTGTGGTGTCACAATTAGGGTTTTATCTTTAAAATACAAGGATTACCCAGCTGTTATATGGTGCAGGAGTGACTGGTTGGGTCTTGGTCTTATAAGTAAGCAGAAAGAAGAGCACAGAATTTGAGGAGAGCCCACATTTGTACCCCACACAGAAGTGTGCTCAGTCTTTAACTCTGGCAAACCTGGCAAACACATAAAGAACTGAAAAATTCCCTGTCTTTGGGTGTTTCTGAATCCTGTATCCCAAGGGTCATTTGTGCAATTAATTGTTCCAGACAGACGTCAATAGGAGATTTAGTTTTTTGTTTACCAGTGTTCTTTGCTACATAATACCCTAAGCAAACCCTGATCCAGTGTGAATTGCAGAGTTTCCCTGAAGACAATGGTACAATAGGTATTTATATTACAAATGAGATTTTGTTGCTATGATTGCCACTTCTTCAAATACCCATATAATCTTAGTGGGGGAAAAAAACAAAAACAAAAACAAAAAAAAAACAACAACAACCAACCAACCAAACCAAACAAAACAACAAAAAAAAACCCAGCCCAGTAGAATGTGTAATTTTCTAAGACAGATTGTACTCAGATGTCACCATAGTACTTAGAATTAAGAGTTATGTATTTTTGTTTCATTTTGCTGGTGATTTAATCTCCTCCTGTGCTTTTATAGTGCATCCTTGTAACTGGTTTAGTGGAGGGCTGTTAGCGTTAGGTTGGAGGTTGGAGGTTGGACTCGATGACCTTGAGGTCTCTTCCAACCTAGAAAATTCTGTGATTCTGTGATTCTGTGAAAGCCAGGGATAAGAAGCTTGTGTTCTTGCAGAAGTCCCACGGCAGAACTGTGTTTCAGGACACCAAGATCTGGGAATACAAGGTAAGAGTAAAGGCTTGACACCATTCTGTGTAGCTATCTCAGAGGAGAATGAGCTAGAATAAAGTGAAACATTTCTTTCCTAGATAGAATACAAGGGAATGTTAGTTTATATCTTGTGCTTTGATCAGATTTTGAAAAACACATCAGGAGCTTAATTCCAAATAAAGAATGAGAGATGTTCCAGACAAAGTTAATTTTTACTTCCGAGTTATTGTTTTGAGTGATGATAATAAACAACCTTCTGTTTTGACATTCTTTTGGCAATGTCACAGAATCAGAAGATCTCTAATCTGCATTTTCCTTGAAGTTTATGAACATCTGATACCTTGGGTATATATGGAATAAATCAACTCATTGCACTCATGTTTCAAGATCTAACTTTCATTCCAAGTTCATATTTCTATGTATATATTTCAAAAGATTATATGTGAAAATGGCTTTGGCACTAGGATTAGCAGTTTTTTAATATGTTTTCACAAGTCTCCATACAAATGTGGCAGCAGGAATAAAAACTCGGGATGGAATACAAAATGAATGGAAGCAACCCCTAGGACAGGATGAAGCTGAACTCCAGCCTGCTCTCCCCTCACTGACACATTCCTGTCCCCACAAGATCAGAGTTCTTCACGGTCGGTAGGGTATTCATCTGCACAGACAGCTGAGATATTCAGTTACTCATTTACAGAACTGAAGTCTAGGGGCAGGCGGGAAACAGAACTGAGCAGAGGCCCGAGGTTCTGTATGGACAAGTGGCAAGTTCCAGAGATAAACTGCACGAAGCACAATAATTCACGGGCATGCCCCATGCTCCTGTATTTATCTATGTTGTCAGTTTTGCCTTCTAGGTCCATCCTCCTGTTTGTATCTTTCTTGCAGTGTTTCCCTTACGCAGCTGCAGAAGCGTATTTCTGCATTACACATCTGCCAGAGCTGACCAGTCCTTTGCCAATGTCCAAAGGTCATCAGTGAAGCTGACAAAAGGATCGTTACTTCCTTGTTTGTGCCCAGCAGCTGGATATGAGCATTCAGCTTACAGACGGCCGTGAACCCTCCTTGCTGTCAGCTAAAAATTCTGCAAGAGTTGAGGAGTGACCCACAAGCCAGGTAACAGGTGCAGGAAATGCCACTGAGCTCAGAAGCTTCACAGAAATGATTAGTGCTGGGAATAGCAGATAATGAATTAGCCTCCGTTTACATGCTGGTGGCTGGGCTGTGCCTGCGCACTTTGCCCGGGGCAGAAGGTGCAGTTCGGCTCTTCTGTCCCGAGTGGGAGTGGGCAGGATCCTGGCACCTGGCTGCTGCCCGCTGCCCCGCTCCTCCTGCTCCCCGGGGCCTGTGAGCGTGGGCATGGTGCAGCTTGGCCTCGGGCCTCAGGTGTGCCTCCGGGAGGAAGAACGGGCTGCAGGGCAATGCCAAACTCCGTGTATGCGGCACCTGCTTTGTGCAGGGCGGGCGAGGAGCCCTGAGCCAGGCTGTTAGCTTGGCACGGCCACGCTTTGAGCAAGGGGTGTGTGTACGCTGGGTGCTGCTGGAGCTCGGCCGCCCGGGCCTGCTCCCGCAGCGCGGGGCTGGCTGCTTGCACTGCCAGCCTTGGGCCACGCGTGTGGAAGTGAGATGCAGCTGAGTCAGGAAGAGCCAAAGGCTTTATGAATGTGTTCTGAAGCAACAAATGCATTAACTGCAGTGCAGCATGTAGGCATTTCAAGTCCTGTTGTAGCCTTCACAGGACCTTAGAGAGAGTCCCTAGCCTAGCAGCCGGTGCCTGCCCAAACACTTACTGTGCCTGACACTAAAATGGAACCGTATAACCCATGTCCCATACCAGCAGGGAAGTGAATTAAAACTTTGGATAGCACACCCACCTCTCTTATTCTCTACATGGACTCTACATGAGTGCTGGCTGTGGCTCACAGCTGTTTGAGTTGCAATCACAACATGAAATCAGTGCTGTAGCTACAGCTGCAGAAATTCCAGAAGTTCCTGCTCCTGGTTGCCTGCAATGTAAATCAGGGCGTGAGCCCTCGGAAAATGCTGGTCTCTGTCTGCTTCATCTCAAAATGAGTGCTTACTTCTATTTAAAGACAATGTGTTTTACCCTGAGTTTATCACAAAAGGCTGGATAATTGGATGATACAAACTGGCATAGCTCCACGGATGCCAAATGGCATTTAACCCCATTTCTGTATTACTTGATGGCTGGAACCGCTGCTTTGGAGGGGCATCAGAGCACAGGGATAGCAAGGCATATGCAATGAGACATGTCATTACCTAGTGGTCAAACTACATTACAGTATTTTAAGAAGTTTGCATTGTCCTAGCTCTTGAGTCCGGTGTACTGGCACTAACGTGACGACTTACTGACTGTGTGTCACCTACCTGGAACTGAAACCTTTCTGTTTCCCAGAGGTACAATTGGTGGCACCTTTCCAAAAATTTCCTGGCAAAATGTGTTTGTCAGTAAGCTGCACAATCAGTGCCTTGTCACAGTCTGCGTAGATCTCCAGATGTGTTGCTTATTTTCACATCCCACAGACACACACTGTAGTTTAACGGAGGAAGAACTGGATATATTTTTTTTTAATCTGTCATCTCTTTATCACTAGCTCTTGGTAAATGACTAGAGAATTTATGCATTGCAGATGCAGCCCCTCGGCTCCAGCGAGAAGCTTATAAATAGCATAATGCAAAAACTGCAGCCTGGCGCCAGCGCCGTGAGCTGCAGAGCCATGTGCCCTTTTCATGGAGTCTGTAGCACAAACTCCTCTTGGCCTTCTAGCACATCGCTGGGCTCATAAATATTTCTGAGGTTAAAAATAAGATAAACAGCCCTGTCTAGTGGCAATTTCAATAACTACATCAGAAGGACATTACTTCTAAGAGAATTCAGCCCATATGTGTTGAATCAAGTGAGTTTAAAAATAGATGATTGGCTTGCTTTTCTACATGGTAAATGCTCCAAGTACTTCTCCAGAGACCCTGGATAAACATGTGAGGCCGTACTCTGCCATTAGCTTTCTCCTAAGAGATTAGCTGCCTTTATTTAATTTTCACCCAAACCAATACAACTCCCTGATGGCTTGCCACTTCTCAAGCTGTGGCTGTATCTAACGCCTCCCCTTGGACATCCTCAGTGCCGGAGGTCCAAAACCTGCCTCGGGCTCCCAACTGGAAGCTCTCTTTGTGCTGGAAGCCGTGTGGGAGCACACTTTGCATCGCTCTGGGTTCTTGCGGGTCCCATGGTGCTCCTGGAGGTAGGTTTTACCTGCAGAAAGGGGCAGGTTCTGCTGGGATCGCCGCCTGCGCAGCTCAGGTCCTGCAGCAGCCCTACTTCAGGGCTCTCTGTGGGCTGCTGCGTGCACTGCTCTGCTGGGCCCAGCAGCACCCGGTTCTCAAGGTGAGCCTGGTGGGGACAGGGGCAATAGTGCAGACGGCCCAGCGAGGATGGGAAACCCAAGGGACTTTTTCATAATTTTAAAACACCATCACCCCATAAGGCAGGCTGGCCCAGAGCTGGTGGTTTGCAGGGTGGGTGCAGCAGCGAGCAGGGACCCAGCTGCCTCCCAACACTGGGGAAGGTGTTATCTCTGGTCTCTAGAGTTTAGCAGCTTGACACCCACCTACTTGGTCTTGCTTTTCTTGTTCTGTCACACTCAGGTGTGTGCTCATTGAGATAAGAGATTTCTGAAACCCTGAGCCAGCCCACCCTCCTGCTGCACACCTACCCACTCATCATTATCTGCTCTGTTTGATCTTGGAGAATGTTTCAAAGAATTCAAGAATTTTTGTTTGTTTCTTTGTTTTTTAATTCTATTGATTGTTTTTAATAAAAAAAAAAAACCTTTATCAAAAGGGAAAATAGGTGTGAAGGGAGCAGAGTTAGTGAAATTATTGGTATTATAATTGATTTGTATGTGTTTGTTGTGTATGTGCATATGCATCCGTGCATTGTACAGCCTAGATCTGAGAGTCAGACTGCCTACATTAGTTGTGGTAAATCAAAATAAGTAAGCAGAAATAATAAAGAAATTGCGTGAGGCAAAGACTCGGCACGCTATCCTTGTCTAATGATGTCAGATTGCAGAGGATCAAAGGTCGGAGCCTGAAGGAGTGAAGGTGACCTCACTAGGAGCTGCTCAGATGTCAGGTGAAGTGCACGCCCCACAAACACCGATAGCATGTTGGTGCTGCAGCCAGAGGTAAGAGCTGAAGATGCTTGTAGACTGCAAAACAAATGGCACCATTTTTTTATTTGTAAAACTCTCTTGAAACAAGAACTCTGCTTTTTCTAAGCAGGCAGTTTTTATTTATTAATCTCAGGGCAAGCAGGTAGAGACAGAAATAAAGCTGTGGCTAGCTGGAAGAGTCATGTGCAGCAGAGCTTAAATGTGAAGTCTAAACTTGCATGTTTGTCTGAAGTCTCCAGTGAAGCCAACAGAATTTTATAAAAGGAATGCATTCTTGTTAAATCTGTCTCCTCCCTTGCAACACCTCCAGTCAGAGCCTGCAGCCTTGACTCGCTTTTTGCATAAGCAAAGGCTGAAGATAAGGAGAGAGAAGCAATAATAGAAACCTGCAGTTTGCAAAGTGCCCTGCCCAGAAAGAATTCAGGACTTTGATTCAACTGCTGTCTCTGGACTATTGCTTTATCTGAGTTCTGTGTAAGCGCTTTTCTTTGTGCCCCATCTCTTTGTTGCCTTTCTCTGCCATATCCCAGACTGAATCTGGTGAATTAGGTTTTTCAGTTATTTTTGTCCGATGTTTTTTAAGCTGCAAGTCCTGGATCATGTCTCCTATTTCTCATTTTCCCCTTGAGCTGGGTTTTCTTTCTTACATCTCCTTTTATAAGTTCTGACTCAATTCACTCTCTTTGTGTGGTGTTGGCATCTCCCATCACGACTGCCTGCCAATTCCTTGCAAGCCCCGTGTCATCTCCTCCACGCACTGTGGTTCTTGGCTGCCTGCCGAGTCTCAGACTTCACACTTCAGGATTTCTAGGATCTGCCCTCTTGAGAATTTTTCCTTTTTTTTTTTATTTTTTATTTTTATTTCCTCTCCCTTTTAATATTTAAAATGATTTCTCCTCTGGCCCTGAGTTGAACTCTCTCCAGGCACAAGGCAAATCAGACTGCTCTGCAGCCTGAGGTGGAGCACGCTGAGCTCAGTAGGGCAGCACAGAGGGCAGGTGCCGTGTGCTCCTGGGGCCATATTCAACGCATGAGGGTCTCTCAACAGCAAGATCTGTGGGTAACCCAGCATGCAAAGTTTTAATATGCTCCAAAGATTGATAGATGCTAAAAATTCCATTTGGTGACAAACTGAGGGAAGGCAACAGTTGACAGGAAGCATTATCCTGTCAGTTTTAACTTGTTCTTCCTATTTGCTGTAAAGGGTGTTTCCTACATACAATTGTGCAAAATTGAATAAGAAAAGCAAGCTAATTTGGAGAGGAGAACAAATTCTTAAATGTGGTTGTATATAAACCAGCTTCTCTTACAAATTTATTTCTAAGGCTTCCTGGAAGTTGCTTGCTCTTTTGAAATTGTGTTGCTGGTTTTGTGGCTCCATTTAGTACCAAATGGCTACTTTGCCTGCTTTTTTTTATGAAACAAACTGTGTATGTCAATCACATATAAAACAAACTTGCACATGTTAATGTTAAATGGTCACAATTGCTTTCTCATACTCTGTCTTGATCTCTGTGGGAAGCAGGCACACAAAGAGATGAAGACTGTGGATCTAGAGATACACACACACTTGCAGAAGAACTTGCTGGCCTGCACATGCATTGCTCCAGTCCTCATGAGAAGTCTTTATCTGACCTAGTAGCTGAACAAAAATGTGCTTGGTTCTTAACCTGTAGTATTAAGACGGTAATTCCATAGCTCATGTTGCTCGTTATAACTAATGTAATAATCACATAACGAAATATACAAATAGAGAATAAAACTCTCTTTTTATCCTTAGACTAGAATATTGTGTTCTTTATAAGCCATTTATACATTTGTATAAACATGCCATACAGATATTCATTAATGAATGTTCTTTGCAAATATAACCCCTTCTTTCTGCATGTAATAAGTCAGCCTTGACTTCTGGATAGTGTTTGCATAATTGGAATAACCTTATGTGCCAGACTCAGAAATTGCTTAAGTCAATGAGAAGCTGTAAGTCTTTCCACTAAGCTGAACAAGTTTATGATCATAATTTATATTCATATTTAAATTCAGATCTTTCTGCCTTTGTTTTGCATAGCAATTTTATCATATTGATCACTTGTGACTGATCACATAACTCATACACTGTTATTTCTTTCACTTGATTTGATACCTATAAACTCTTTTGTAGTAATGCTACCCTCGTCAAATTTCCTGGGTGAGGATGCCTATATTCATATTTGTATACATGCATATAATATACATGTGTGGGGTGTATGTATATATTTAACAGCACAAACTCCATTCTACACACATGGTTTCTGTGTGGGCAGAAAGATTTAATTCACAGACATTGGTGCCGGAGCAGGAGTAGCCTGGTGATTAGCAGTCCCACACTGGCTCCCTTCCTAGCCAACACACGCTGCCTTTCACACAGCTGTGCGCTCATCCTCGCGGGAACAGAGATGCCTGTAGTGACCAACTGTGCAGATTTCTCTGTTACTGATTCTCAAATGCTCTCTTTATAACTCAGTGTTCTTATAAATAACTGTTTATGCTTACTTTCATGAGCTGCAGTTGACAGCAGTGGGACTCCTATTTAATTACATTATGGTTTTTATTAATACCAGATGTGTTCATCACAGCTTGAAGGATTGCAGTGACTACCAAAGGAATTACGCCTTAAGTGGAGTTTGACATGTAAATCTCAGAGTGCTGTTCTCCAGAGATCCATGTAAACCGACCATCATTTGTTTGCTCCTTCAATTCTCGAATTAAAGGCACCCTAAGCTGTAAGTGTAACTGTCGTTTAACTGGGTTTGTGTCTAAGGCACTCTGCTAAGGCTGGCTGCTCTTTGCAGCAGTCACAGTGAACAGAGCAAGCTGAAATGTCCCAGAACCTCAGACTGAATGTTGCTGAAGGATAAATCTGAAGGAGCAGCTGATTTTGCATCAGGGCCTACCTGGGTGCGTTCTTTAAGAAGAGTCAGAAATGGGGCACCAGAACAAGCAGTGAATGGTTGATTATACTGTGGTATGCAAAGTGATCAGAAAAAAAGGCTGTTCCTGCATGTGTTCTCAGTGGTAGGAATTAAGACGGAATATCAGGGAGGAATGCAAGACAGAAGGCTCTAGCAGATAAGGACGGTGTACAGTAGCAGCTTCTCAGGAGTCAAAGGCAATATGAGAAAGAGCAGCGTCTGGATCTCAGGGTCAGTTGATATGTTTGCAGATAATACACGTTGCTCGTTGACTCTGTTTAAACAAGTTTCTCTCTTACAAACTGATTTTTGCCAGTGATTTAATTGCTGGTTTAATGATTGCTTGCAACTGCGTATAAATCACTGTCTAAAGCATTGTTTTCTTTTGTCTCCCTCAAATATCCAGCATTAATTCTGGAGTAATAGGATTGGCAAACTACAATGTATATTACTCTCATCTGTAAATGAAAATAACTATTAGTTAATGTCCAACAGAGATTATCAGCTAGATGTCTTAGCAGCAGCTCTATTTTATGCAGGCAGAATTTAAATAGGATTGGGGTCAGCAGTAATTTAGTCTGATTAAGGATGTGGTTTTTGGTTATTGCTGAGCTGTGTACAGATTTGAAAAGAACACAGGCAGAGAACTTGCGTAGAAGTAAATGAGAATAAAACAATCCTTTTCTATTTTCTTTAAGCATCTGTTTCTTCTTTTATGTGCAAGGGAAGGGGGCAGGTAAGGAAATATGTGTGTGATTGAGTGATCTGTGAATTATTTGCATTGACAAATTAATAACCTCACCATACAGAGCAAAAGGGATGGAAACATGTACTGTGCAAGTTGGCGTGTGGCAAATTTCATAATACTGTCCATTAGTGATTTCTAGGAGAGGATTTTCTCAAAAACTCATATTGCTGGCTTAACTTGATTCCCAGCAAGGATACAAATCTTGCCTCTCACCTGATGAGAACAAAATTGGGATAATGGTGGCTGTGTTTCCTATTGCATGCTTTGCGTAACATAAAGGACACAAGTTGTCTTCCTGTTGTCCAGTGGTGTAGGTAATTTTGCATAAAGCAAAGCACCGGATTCTGGTGCTTTGCCTGTGTTGCCAGATGTTATCGGGTGCAGGTTTGCCTGGGTGCTCTCTTGATATCTTTTCTTTATTTACTGCGAAAAACAGCCAGGCATGGCATTCTGCTGCACCAGTGTGGAAGTGTCACACACACGCCTGCCCGTGCGAGTAAACCTGTCTGTGGGAAGGTGTCACCTGAGGGTGATGTGCCTCGGTGAGGCTCCTTTGCTGTTAGGTTTGCATTCAACAGCACCTGGGAGCTGAGTACGGCAGGTAGGGATTGTGCTTCTCCACCAAACCGGCAAAGAAAAGCTGTAGATTTCTCTCAAGTTCTCCTGTCCCTTTATATTTTAACTTTATCATCTATCTCCAAGTGGGGTGAGTCAGTTGTGCAAAACCTCTGTGAAATGAACTGAGGCAGGTTGTGGAAGTAGGTGAAAAATGCTGCTAGGAATGAGCTTTAAGTGTCAAGGGAGGCTCGGGGAGAAAAGCTCATCCGTTTGTAATCCAAGGATTACATCTCCTCCAGGGCTGGGAAAGCTAGCTTTTTCTTCTTCATTTGCTTCTCATTTTTCTACAGCTGCTACACTCCTTTCTGGGCTAAAATAAGGTGAACAAAGACAGACGTAGTAAAGTAAGCAGCCTATGCATTTGTGGCAACAGTGGCAGCATGAGCAGCATTCACGGCAGTCAGGGTACCCACTGCTGCATGGTCAGCATGAAGCACCACCAGTGAGGTTTCTTTCCCCAATGGAGCTGTGGATGCACATCGTTCAGTCCCCTCTCGCTGCTTTTGTGCCCCTGTGCATCATTCAGCCCCCCCTCTGCTGCATGCAGCACCTCCAACTCTCCTTCAGCTGGTGTGCTCTCAGCCCCCATCATGTTTGGTAAAGCCAACAACATCAGCAGTGCTGTTGGAAACACGTACAAAATTTAAGTCTTTCAACCTCTATGTGAAAGAAATATTAGGGAAGAGATATTTTACACTGCAAAAGAAATTGCAGTTCAGATGCTTGTCTGTAGTTCAGCTACACTTTGTGAACCTCTTGGTTCTCCCAAGCCACTTTGCAAATTCCATATAGCTACACATTTTCTGGTGGTTTCCTACTGCTGTGCTGGTAGTCCCAGATAGAAACCTGAAAAAACATTTTCCTACATAATTTCAAAACCTAAAGAATGTTGGATTTGAGTTGAATTGTTAAAAATACATGGGGAGAATCTTAGATTTCTAAACCAGCTACAGATGTCATTTTCAGGCTGACACTTGCTGTGTTCTTGTGCCTCTGCAGTAGTCGAGGATGTTTGTTTCCAGCCTTCAGCTGAAGAGTTAAGAATTAGCAGAGGCAACTCCTGCTGAGATGCACATGGTACAGTTTTACACGATGCTAATCATCTCTGCATTGAAAAAATGATGTGAAATATTCCAGGTTCTTATCTCAGAACTTTGGATGTTGCAGAAATGAGTTAAAGCCCCCTTCCCACACATGGACTTATTCAAGCAAAAAGTGCAAATAAACGACTTGCACACAGACGTGTGAGTGTGTGTGTGACACAAATGTGTCCTCCTGTGCCTAGGTGAAGTAGTAGCTAAGGTCAGACACTTCCACACTTTTCTACCTTCCAAGTTTTAGTCATACTACATTTTCAGATGGAGGCTTGTAAATGTTAGCTGGAAATGAGCTTATCAGTCCAGGAATGTAAGTCACAAACTTCTTCAGTTCTTAATCTAGCCTGGGAATTTGAATGCAGAAGAAACAAAGGATTAATGGGGCTCTGATTTTTATGTCACACATGCGTTAGTCTGATGCCTGTTGCCGTAGATACAGCACAACCGATCCGTGAGCAGCCAGCTGACTATAATCCACAGTTTCTTTGTACATAAAAATGGTGCTGTGGTTGTATGTGGCTAAGCATACTTCTTCCACGAGATGAAGGAGTTGCATGAACAGCATCTCTTGTTAGCTGGGGACAACCCTTGGTGTCCCCGTGCCAGCATGAGGTCCACAGCTTGGGCACAGAGAGGGCCGAGAGGAGCTCTGGGGGTAGGGGACAGTCTGGAGAGTGTTCCTAGTGCCCCTGCCACAGCTAGGAGTGGTAGAAGGCAACTAAAGCCAGACAAACTTCCTCTCAAACCATGGAAATCCAAACAGAGGCCTTATTTATTAAAATGATTAAGTCATGTATTCATTTTCATTGAGTATGTTTTTGGTCTGTGAATGCAGGATTTGGAACTGCCCGTTCTGCGCTCTTTTTTCCATGTCTAAGCCATTCTCACTCCGGTCATGTTTTGGTCCAGCTACATCCTTTTCCCCATAAGAGCACACTGCCTGCTGAGCAACTGCAGTGTGAAGGAATTTGGTGTTGGAGATGGGACACTTGTGCTTCTTGTCTCACCTTTATAGCCTTGATATGCATGAAATATTTCCCAAGTCTTACAGTCACTGCGACCGGCCCTACTTTACATGTTATTTTTGTTATTTAAAAGGACTTCTTTACTAACATTGGTCTTTTTGGTCTTTATTAAGTGAACACTCTTCATAGCAAATGTGCACTTAAATCTATTGTTCCATGCTGTTTTTTCCAAATACAGTCTTTTCACTTCTCTTTCTCCAAAGAGCATGAGAATGGACAAAATGTGAAGCATGTGTAAGTGAAATGATGGTGTACAGCCCAGAGGAGAAAGGAGATCAATTAAAAGAAAATAATAATAATTAAAAAAAAGTATTGAAATCTCTCTTATAATGGATTCAGAAGTTGCCTGCTTGCTTGCTTGTTAATGTGTGTCTATTAGGACTGCTAGCTCCGCTGCCTCTGTTTAGTTCTTTGTGAAGAGCTTTTCATACTGTATTTTTCAAATACAGAACTAAAACCATGCTGAGCTTTTCTTTTGCCCTGACAAGAGCTTTTATGTATGTGCAGTGGCTGCCTTCCACTTGCTATCTTGTTCTCCAGTCCTGGGCAAAGCTCTCTATGTGTTAGAAGCAGGCAGCCCTACCATCCTGGCGTTACCTCTGGTTACTAGGAGCAGGATTTCCATGCTCCTGGAAGGAGCGACCCATTTTTTGATTCATTATTTGCCTGTCATTCTTGTGCTTAAATGAGAGAAACCTCTGTTTCCTTTGGGAGGGACAGGGACAATGGAAAATAGTGCCCTTTCTGATAAAGAGGCTTCGGACTCTTTGTCAGTGACAAGTCAGCTGTGAATATGTATTTCCCCAAACAAACACGCGCTGTACATATATGCTAGCGGTCTGTTACATATCCTTGACCTCAGCTGCTCTATCCAGAGGACTGGAAGTATGCGAGGCATGCCGAGTACTCTTCTTGCAGGTACTAGCAATGATGGGTTGAGAACAAAGAGAGAAGAAATAATCACAGAGTGGTTTCTAAGCCAGCCATTTTTTTACAGGAATGTATACATGAATATATGAATACAGATAGGTGCATAACTACTGAAAAAGAAAGGAACTAGCTTTAACATCAGCTTGCAGAGCAGCGTGCTTGGCATTGTTTTGTACCTCTTTGTACAGTCTCAGTAAAGAAACCAGGAGCCGAACGGGCAAAAAGCCAGCGCTCCCCGCTCAGCCCCACATTCACCAGGACTTCCCACAGGCTTGCAGAACGCTGCCAGGGGCCTCTTGGGGCCGCTCTGTATGGCACGCTTACAGCCTCTGCAGCGGTCCCATCCTCAGCAAATGGGACGTGGTGATCAGGGTAGGTGCTTTCAGCTCAGGAGGCATGCAGGACGGTGTCGGGAAGGGTGCAGTGACACCCGTCCTGTGCCCTGTTCCTGGCTGCGTACCTGCCTCTGACCCTGATCTCTGCCAGTTTGGGTGCCTGGGAAAGCCGGCACTTTGGTGGCTGTGGGCAGAGGGAAGTCTGGATCTAGACTAGGGAAAAAAATATGTGCATTGATGCCTATAAACATATATAACTGTCTTAATAATGTGCCTAAAGTGCCCAAATATTTAATTCATGGAAGTATGTAACATACAAGTGGTGTTTAAATGTTCATCTCAAAATAACGCATCCCTCTTTCCCGTTTCTGCAGTGAGTACCAGCAAAAGGGCAAAGCAAGGCATTTAATTATATTGTAATTTAAATACAACTTTTATCCAAAGTAGGACTCTGTGAGAAAGGCTATTTTTAGACTGAAATTTTGGAGCAGACCTCTTCTGTTGTAGTATGACGTACTTCTAATAAATCTCCCATGTTTTGGAGATCAACTTTCAAAATGTTTGTGTCATAGAAGCTTGCAGTTTCTGTGTTTTCTCCTGTATTTGAACCATTTCAGTTTTTGTAGCTTTAGTTTTTATTGGCTGGTTTGGGTAAGCAGTTTAGTCCAAGAACACTGGTGTGGTTTTTATCATTGTGACTGGACTCTTCTGTTAATGGTTTACTTAAAACAAAGATAGGTATTTGCTGTGGCGTTCGCTGGCCAGTCATAACTATCTGGAGTATTTCAAGTATTCCTAGGTTTTCACTCACAAGGATAAGAACATCTGTAGCCAGCTGTCCCTTTTCATGTTGCCTGCTTCTGCCTTAAATATTCCTCTTGGGATTCCCAGGATATCTGGTAAAGGCTTTTGAGACTTTGAATCACGATGAATTGTAGCCTGCCTGGGGCCACTGGCTCTAGCCGTGCCTGTGGGACAGACGGTGGACACAGCTGAGGTTGCAGAGGTGCTGGCAGCATGACGTGGGGCTGCAGCGCCCGTGGCACAGCGCTGGGTAAGGCTGAGCACCTGCAACTCTGCCTGCCGGTCTGGGGAAACTCGGTCCCCCTGCTCCATGTCTGCAGGGGGACCGAGTGTCTCCATTCTTCTGACGCGCTGGGGACATATAGCAGTGCCGTACGGGGCTGCTTCAGGCTCTGTGTCCTCATGCTGGGGCACTACAGTGAATGTTATCATTAACTGGAATGAAGTTAAACATCAACAGCAAAGAAAAGAGAACCAGGGCACGAGAGGATCCCGTGTCTGTCCATTACGGCATGTGCACATCTTTGTTCTGCAGAAAATGTTCATCCATTTATTTAGTCTTTGAAGTTATTATAACAACTGTTAATTCTTCTGAGGAGTTATTTTTATTCCACTGGAAAACTGAAGTTGTCATACTCTTTATAATGGATCCTAGCTGGTTCGCACTTTGTTGCCTCTCTAGATGGCTTAAATTCAGTGCTGAAGCTACTGCAGAACTCCCCTCTGTGGCATCCCAATTGTACGTGGTGAACTGTCATTTTTGTTGTATCCCCACTGCACACACTTAAATCTGTTTAAAGCTGGCATGTATTGGTGGAGCTCAAAAATTAATTCTAAATCAGTAAACTCGTTTATGAGTATTTACAAAGGAGTTTGGACAGGCTGCGCTGAGCGGATCATAAAGAATTGTTCGTTATACAGCTGGAGAGGTGTGGATTGTGCCATGGCTCCGGCTGCAATGTAAGGCCAAATTCCTTTCCTGTGAGCTTGACTATATGATTGCTGCCAAGTCACAGGAGTCCGTAAAGGCACTCACAAACTGATACACACTGCAATCCATAGAGAGCATCTGGAAGGAGAAGTGTTCTGCCTGACAAAAAGGAACATTCTCTGCCACTCAGCACATGAGAGTTCACCGCTTGCAAGCCTTTGTATCTGGTATTCAACGTCCTTTAGCTAGGTTTTGAAAATAATGGCTCTTTTCAATAAGCCTATATAACCCAAAGTGAGATGATTAAGATAATTTATTTTGGCTATTTTGCTGTTTGAAATAAATGGTTAATTATCATACAGAGCAAGCAGACACCAAGCTAGGTAAACTGGCTTGTAGCACTTCTTCTTTGGTTTTCTCTTAGAGAGAAAAATGTGTTCTCTGCATTTCATTCTAGCTTCTGTCTTTTATCACTGACAACACAAGAACACAGCCTGCCTCGAAGCACTGCCCTGGAATGTCAGCCCGTGCCTCAGCAAGCTCCATGCCCCAGCGAGCCGGCACAGCAGCGGGCTGCTCCTGAGCACCAGCCCCATGCGCCCAGCTCGGTTCTGCAGGGACACACGGGGTGCCAGCATCCCTTTTCCTCCTTGTCCAGGTTCTCAAAGGAGGAGGAACATGCAGAAACAAGAACAGGACGCACTTTGCAGAATCACAGACAAATTGCCACTTGCGATCCTCTTTTTAGGTTTTCCAAGTAATGACAGAAATGTTAATTTTTTCTTCTCTTGCTTTCAGACCGCATTTTTCAACATTTTCAGCCTCTTTATTTGTCTTTCATCTCCTGAGAAAATTTGAATAAA
This sequence comes from Netta rufina, assembly GCF_964035555.1. Lineage (NCBI taxonomy): Eukaryota > Metazoa > Chordata > Aves > Anseriformes > Anatidae > Netta > Netta rufina. The sequence continues at coordinate 25,983,352 of NC_140132.1, read as the reverse complement.
TATGTAAATGAAACATGAGCGATTGACACCACACATGGATCCAGAAATGTGTGTTTAACAACGCAGGGGTCTCTAGGAAGGAGCCAGACAAAAATTTCTGAGAGCTGCGAAGAAACTTCCTTGCTGTATGTGTGTGTACCTTAGCCCACTCTTACCAGTTTTAATGCCACGCCCCAGAGGAGCATACTTCAGCATAAAATGAGAAGATACAACATTGAAAATGTCATTTCAGCCTGTAGAAATGAAAAGCCAAAGCATCGTAGATATGACCAGTATAACTATGAGCAGCATTGTACCAGGAACCACAGTCCACAGAGCTCCCCGTCACTCGAGGACCACCAGCACTGCCACCTGGCTCAAACCTTAGACAAGTCTCGGGCCGTGCCCCAGCTCCCACCTGCCGGAGCAATTCCCCACTAGGTAAGGTACGCGAGCTTGCTGTTATGCTGCACGCTGTCCTGCCGACCTGTGGGAGTAAGGCAGGCCCCACGGCTCCCACAGTAGGTTTTTTTTTCGGAGTGACTTGAAAAGTGTTTAAGCTCTTCATTCACATCCATAAAACAACTCATTCACCGCAGCTGTGCTGGGCAAGGACTCTGCTTACTTTGGGTCCAGCATTGCCTCCCTGGAAGAATGCCTTTTTCAAGGTCTTGGTCACCTTCAGTTTGATTTCAGGCATAAAATTAATCTAGCATAAATTCTGAAGCCAAGTGAAAAGCAATAAAAATATTTTGTCTAAGGGAACTTGTTTCAGAGATAAAATTAATAATCTCAGAAAGCCAAGTTTACTGCTTAGGCAGAGCACACTAGCTGTTCTCCTTCAGACAGAGGCCTCTGGCAAAACATTACTTTGTCTGTCCACATCTTTTTTTTCCCTCCCTTTGAATCCAGACTTCTCTTTTGGGAATCTGTTCTTGGCTCAGAAAACGCCTCTCTGTCCCCAACTCTTTTCTCTCTTTAGTCTCGTTGAAAGCATTGTATGAATTCTCACACTTCTCGCTCTGCTTCTAACTTGCTCTTGTTTCAGCTGAAGGTCTTTCTTTTCCTTCCCGCAATATTCCCTTACACATACCCCCTCTCCTTTTTTTTTCTTCCTCACAACTGCATCTATGGGTCCCAGAATCCCAATGCCAGAGCTGCCATTCGCAGGTCAGGCAATAAACGTGCTTTGTAGTGGTGCTCTGTAGCGCTTTGCAGTACTGGGAGCTGTGCGAGCACAGAACTGTCTCAGCCTGTTGAGACCTTCACCCACGCCTCACTGCTGCAGGAGGAATCCCTGTCTGCTGTCTGACACAAGGGCAGACGCAGTGCTAGTTCAGTGGTCTTTGAAAACCAACCCAGGTTCTCTGCCATTGCTTTTACTAGCTTGCACTGAGCACAGACCCCCAGGAAGGAGGTGTCTGCACAGACAGCTGGGGATCTCCTTTGTACAAGAGAGAGATGAAGCTGAAGGCAGTTTGGTGGTGCCAGATCTGTATTTCCTGTCGCAGCAGTCATGTAGAGGGTGTAGCAGAAGCGGGGCTGAAATGCATGGTTCTCTGACCAATCCTTAATAGAACAACATCTGGACCCCTTCAAAAATCACACAAATTAGACAGGCTATAAAAAAGAAATAAAAAATGCAAGATGAAAAGTATAATAATACAATACTACCAAAGAGCCACAAAGCTTGGCTTGGTGTGCCTTTTCTTATACTGACTTCCTCTTCATTTTGCAGAAGTTACTCCTAACTTGCATTTTCTTTCTCTCCAATGGCAGAACCAGCAGAAAGGGGCAGAACTGAAATCTGAAGGATGTACATTTAATTCTCTGCTCTGTCAAGGTTTCCTAGCTGGTCATGGACATGTCATTTACGTCTTTGCAACTTGACAAAAAAATGGGTCCTTTCCAGCTCAGAGGGCAATGATAGAGCTGCAGCTGACCAGGTAATAAGACGCATACTTCTAAGTGATGCTTCAGCTGTGGTTTTAATCCTTAGCTTTTAATGGGAATTGTTGCATGTAAGTGCTGAGATGTGCTTTGGGGTTTTGTGTACTTGTTTTATATATGCATATGTATATACACATAAAAGCTATATGCATTTGTATAATTTATCAGAATTATTTTGGTAGGGCTGTGTGGGTTCTTGTGCGTTGCTTATCTAATTGCATTCACTGTTAATAGCCTCCTTTCTTAATTAACATAAGGTTCTTTTAGAGAAGCGAATGATGGGAATGATGTCAAAAGGGCTCACTGAAGAAGAAAGCCAATCAGTTCTAAAATGGTGGTGTAGTGGGTGAGAAAATGGAAGAATGCAACAAAAGTTCAGCCTGGGATATGTCTCTTCAGTCCTAAGGATCTTTAGAGAAGCAGAGATGAAAATGAACTTTGAAGTTCTGTACAGTAGGTTAGGAAATAATTCACAGTCAAGGTGAAGGAGATAAAAAGGGCTTAGAAAATAGAAAATATGATAGAAGTTATTTCCAAATGAGAGGAACACTGAAGTGATTGCTAGAAAATAAGAGCAGAAATCTGACCGCGAGGGTGATAACTACAAAATTTTGCTTGAGTTTAATGAAACCATAGTGGAAAATTTCAGCACACACTAACAGACTAAATCCTGACAACTAAAATGTATTTGAGTTAACTAGCAGGTTCAGAGCTGAATTGGGAACACTTCTAATAGCTTGAAAAAGAAAAAATAATAAAAGAAGTGCCAATTTTTCCGAATGTTTAGGAAAGGAGCAATCTTTCATATACTGATCTTGACCAAAAAACCAAGCACCACAAAAACCTCCTTACACGTTGTTTGGAGAAGTCCCAGCACACGGTTTGGGAGTTACAATGTAGAAGGAACAGTGAAACGAGGGAATGGCTTCCCCCTTCGCAGATGCAGGAATTCTGTCAAACTCATTGGCATGGAGGTGCAATTAGTCACGTTACAGCCAAAATCAGGGTCTTTCTGAAGTCAGTAATAAAACTCCTGCAGCCTTTCGTGGAACCCAGATCCCACCCGTTACGTATGTGTTGGTGCATAGTTTCCACTGAAGGGACCTCAGCCAAGAAGCTAAGTGAAGCGTGGAATCTGAATGTGGAGAGGACAAATGGCAAACTCCATTTTAAGGAGGAAAGGCACACCGTGGAGTTTCAACTCATTAGAGAAAAACATTTATAAGCTTATGTGCCTCACACTCCAGATTTCCTCATTTTCTGATTCTGTTGCTATGACAGCCATAAAATTCCAGGATTTTAATGCAGCAAAGGGAAAGTCAGGTGAGTAACTCTGGGTTAATCAGTTGTGTCATTGCCTGACAGTGAACCATGCTTTCCTGAAAATCAGCCCAGTTAAGGTACGCCATCAAATAGGGCTCAGGTGTCTAACCAGAGAGATGCAGGTTTGAAAGTCTCAGCCTACATTCCCAGTGCCTGCCCTGTCTGTAGAGCTGCAGCACCGCATTGGGGTTTCTTGGGGGTCCCAGGGCGCAGGATCAGCGCGAGATGGACAGGCACAGCCCTAAAGGGGCTACAGAAATGGGTGTTTTTTCTGCCCCAGCTGTAAGGAATGACACCAGCAGTGAATCAAACCCATAAGCTATTATCTATCATTATGGAAGTTGACCACAAACACAGTGGTTCTTCAGGTGCCTTTTATTTTTTTTATTTTTTATTTTTTAACTAGGGCTAAGAACTAGCTCTTTGGAAACATCCGCCCAGTTCCCTCATCCCCCTGCCATTAATTCAGGCATTTTCTCTGCAACATGCAGGCAAAGAAGGAATAAAGAAAGAGCAGACAGAAAATAGCATCCTTCAGCTGCAAAGATGTGGTTGTGCAGGCTCCCAAGCTTTCTTTAGTTTCTAATAGCAACCACAAAATGTCTTCAGCTATGGCAAGCAATGCTTCAATCCTTTTGTTGGGAAATGTTTGAAGTACCTTATCTTCCTGCTAGGCTGTTGAAATAGCAACATCTTATGAACTATTGTAATCAGTTAAAGGAGTTCATATCTACATTTTTCAGAGCCTTTTCCTTGACTGTTCCCCTACAGAAAGGGCATTCTTTGGATTAATGAGTTGAAATTCACTTTCAGAATTGCAGACATGTAAATGCAATCCTAAAACTGGAAAAACACTGTATAGAAATCAATTGGAGATGAAGGGACTCAGTCTTCTGTTTCTTGATTCTCCTTTAAAATTCAGATTCATTGCACATTCACTGAACAAAACTTACAAGTAGGTGTGACTTTTGGAAAGTTTGATAACATTTTATAGAAATTACCTACTTTAACAATAGGCTAACCCCAGTGGAACTAATTATCTCCATTGAAGTCCATGCAAGTTTTACTAGTGAAACTATTGTAGATATAAAACTTGTTGGAAAATGAAAAGCAACAGGAAAAGAGGACAAATAATTCCAGCAAGGCAGGAACTGGTTCTCACGATGGAATTAAATCCCACATACACACAATTTGGTCGAGATGCTGAAGTCTGCACAGCTCCTGCTGGGAAGCTCCCAGGCACCGGACAATGACAGCTGGGGTTGCTACGTAGCTGCCCTCACGCTGCAGGAGATGCCCTGAGGAGCCACCCTCGATGCAGGCAGTGAACAAACATTATTAGGGAAGGTTGCTGTTAACAGACCTGGTTAACCAGTAGCATCAGCTTGAGTGTTAGTAAACATAGGGTTGTTTTTATAATGGTGCAGATGGGAAGTTCATAACTTGCATGACAAGAACCAAGGAGGCAGCAGACCTCAAGCACCAGGCATGTCTCAGTGGGTGCTCATTCTTTCCTACTCCCTTTCTGCTGTCCTGTTCCAAGCTACGTCCCAGTTTAGCAGTAAGTATTGAGACTTGCTTCAAAGTTGTTAGTCCTTGATGGAAACATCAAATCCTGCTGTATATTTCCCATTAACTTAAGCTGAGATCACATCTGAAGTACCTCAGAGGCACACTGATGCACCTGAAGTGACTCAGTCTATGGGTTTTACACGGTGCCCACAGCTGGACCTTACTGGGACCATCCGTGGTGAGAAAGGAGGGGTGGTTTGGGGCAAGGGATAGGGAGAGAATAAGCTGGCAGTGAAACATTTGTTTCCATATGCATTGGCTGAAAGGAAGGCAATTAGAATGCAGGCATCAACAGGTTCTATACTACCGCAGTGCAATCTGTTGGGGTTTTTTGTCCCTGAAAGCTTTTAGCTAATGCTGCAAAGCTTTCTGCCTGTGCTGATTATTTTAGCAACAGCAAAAACGATTTAGAGAAAAACTGAAAGAATTAAGGAACCCACCTTTGGCTGTCTGATTGATTTATATTTACAATTTAGCTGAGTGTTACCCAGAGCAAAATCTCTCACAGTCTGTAGCAGGACGGGACAGAGCGGGCAGGGTGGGGAGAGGAGCGAGGCCGTGTCCCTGCTGGGTGCCGGGGCTGTCGGTGCACTGCCACTGCCTGTGGCGGTGGGGAACGAGTGTCCTCCTCAGCACAGATCTCCTGCTCGCACTGGCACCGCTCCCTTGAAGTTCGTGGCCCTGCCAGAGCGCAGGAAGCAGTAGCAGAAGCATTCTGCCAGTGGCCTGGCTGCAGCACACTTGCATCTGGTCTGCGCTTCAGTTTGGGGTGACCTCTGTCGCTCCTGTTGTCGTGGCAGGGCTTTGGGAGACAGTGAGAGTCTTATTCATTCATGCATGCTAATTACGAGATGGAGACTGGCACTAATCTTCTGAGAACAGTTGGCTCTTTTCCAAGTAACTGTAAACAGACTGCCTGAAGTCATGAAAAGAGCTTAAAGAGAATATTTATATTGATATCTCATAGCTGCCAGTGCAGCGCATGGGACCTGGCTTTGAAAAAGGATAATTTTGAAGCCATGTAACTCACAGCAAATGTATAGGGTTTATTTCTGCTGCAGTTTCCATGGGCACTGTTTCTTGTTTCATATCTCCCTATGTCCTCAAAACAACTGGGAGAGAGAGGGGACTGATAAAAGTATGGATTAAGAAGCATTGATGCAGCAAACAATGTAAGTCCCTTTATTTAAAGACACTTCTAGAGAATTTTCCTGAATATCTCCAGGTTGTCTGCAAAGCTGAAGAACTAGAGCCCCCCCCAACACACGAGCTCAGCAATGTATATGAAAGCTTTTTGAAACTTAACATAAATAATGCCCAATTATTTTTCTTTCTCTTCTGTCACATTGCACATTGTAACTTTCTGGAAGAGTTAATGCTTAGGAGATTCAGTTCATATAAATCAGTGTAATTCATTTGGATTTTAAACCTTTTAGTTCATCTTGTGTACGTGTTAGAGAAATAAATAACAGGTGAGATAAATGCAGTGATTGCTCTTCCACAGCTCTAAAATTCCCTTGGGATAACATGAAAAAGCTGTTAATACGTAAGAAGCTAATCATCTGCACGTGGTACCAGAAGAAGATAAGGAGTAAGAATAATATGACAGCAGTTCTGTGCATTTGCTTTGTGGTTTGGTAGCACAAGGCTGGCCTTGTAAAAGCGCTAAGCATGGTAAAACTTTTGAATATATTTGTAACTTCCAGCACAGAAGTACACGTGTAGTGCTGAGCGTGAAAAGAGACCTGGAGTCTCTCCGGTCTGATCTCCCATATGCACGAGCCGTCCCAGTTTACTCAGTTACCGGCACTGAGGTTTGTGGAAGAGGTTATCAGGCTGAGAAAAGTATGCTCTTGATTTGAATGTGGGGAAAGATGAATAATCCCTCATTTTCCTTGGTGGATTTTCAGGGAATAACCACATTCACCACTGAACAGATCTGTGCATGCCTTTTAATTGTCTGCCTGGTAGTAGCTATGATAAACAGTCTTCTGGGTAGCAAGGGCAATACTGGCATGTTTAGTGGCAGGCAGGTACAGAAATGCTTTCTGGTTTGGTGCAGATTCATTACGTCAGCTTTTAGGTCATTTGCACTAGCTAGGAAACAGAGGATTGACTTATTTTTCACTAGTGAATGTTCAAGGTCACTGACTGGGGTAACCTGATTGCTGTGAAGACAGGGATGAAAGCTGTACTAGCAGATTTCTTCCCTGTGTGCAATGTTTGGGGTTTTACACTTGGCAAACAGCTGAGCCTCGTCTGTAACCAGCCCTACAGACAGGCACACTCTCCCTGCCTCTATTTAGTTCATTTCAGATTTTTCTCAGCTAAAAAAGCACCTTACTGATTTTACACTGAGACTTTACTTTGTATGAGGTGTTAATAACTACATTTCAATTTCCTTCTTCTCTTAAATTATATAGTTGGTTCTACTTCTATTACAACTTTAATTTTATTGTGAGTCTTATTTCTTTTATCCAGGGTATGAAATCGAACGCTGAGGTGGCCATTCAGAAGTAAAAATTGTTCTTGTAAGTGCATCATAGTTAATAAGTATGTGTGACAAAATAATCTTGTAAAAGCTGATTACCTCAATTATTAATAATTAGGATTTATGAGTTAAGTAATATGCTGCAACTGTATCCAATTTCTTGGCAATTTCATGTGGAAAGTTAAGAGATAATTTTAGAAAGAATTCTCTGTGTGAGTTTTCTTTATAATTACCGCATAAGGCTGTGAAATCCTAAGTGACAACTGAACTAGCATTTTAGGTTATGCCCGTGGCTTTTCCGTGGGTGCTTTGGTTGTTTGAAGTTGGTGTGGCAATTTGAAGGTTTGTCTCATTAGTGAGACAAAACATTTGTCAGTTTCAATTTTAATGTGCCTTGCTTCATTTTATTCTTACAAATTATTTTGTTTTTCATGGATTTTTTTCTGGCAGAAGAATTTATTTATCTAAAGTTCATGCATGTGTACATGTGGTTGGATGAGTAATTAAGCAATTTTACTCTACTCTATTTTTTTTTCCAATTCATTGATACACGAACTCTTGAAGTCTGGAGAAAAGAGCAATTGAAATTCTAACAATTTATTTTTTTCTTTTGGCTTTTCTCCCTTGAAGTACAGCCAGGAACTCAAGCAGGTGCCCATCTTTAAATAAGCAAGTGGTTTTGCTGACTGGCGTTGGAAAATTTGTGCTCTCAAAGTTAAGCACGCACTGATGCACTGGAGGGTGTAACAGCCTATGCGCAGCCATGTCTGGCACCTTCTCCTCCAGCCCCTAACCCATGCGTGTCCAGTGCACAGTTGGTCAGCAAGCCTCTGCAATAGTTTGCCTTCAAGTCTGGTGATGGTCTTGTCACTACAGTTCTCTCCTTGTTTGCAACTAAATTCCTGTCGTGTAACAAACACAGCTATCACCTCAGCTTTCAAACTTCCCAAGAACTGGTCTAACATTTGGCATCTGCCAAACAGAAACCTGGTGGCATTTTTTGGTAAAACATACTCTCACAGAGATGAAACAGCCCCCCTTGTCCCTGCCAACTGTAGTGACTCAATCATTTTTTTAAATCTGGGAGTATTTCCCACCCCATGGACAAAGCTGTCAGCACCCGTACAAGGACTGTCTGTGCCACAGCTGCGTAGCACACCCGTCCCTGCGTCCCTCTCCCCACGGCCCCAGAACTCCCTGATACAAACCCCTGAGCCTTGGGCCCTAAAGAAAGCCCCAGGGTGGTTGCTGGGTGGCAGAGCTCCGCCAGCAAAGTGTTCACCATGTGGTGTTGCTGCTGTGTGCTGTAAAACAGATCGGCCATAGGCCCAGGTCTCCACATTAAAGCTTTGTGTGCTACTCTTTTTAGGCTGAAGTCTGTGGAGAAATGAAGTTTGCATCTTGGAGGTGATGGCAGCCCTGGCAGCCAGGTGGGAGGAAAGGTGTTCAGCGCAACAAAGCATCCGCTGGCCTGAGCTACTTGGCTGTTTCCTGGAGCTCAGTGGGATGTAAATGGCCTGAGTGCTTCACAGCTGTGGGTGGCAGAAAGGCTGAGAGTGAAGGCCAAGATGAACAGCCATAGGTATGCACCACACGTTCTTCAGCGCCTGATTTTCCCACCTCCAACGCTCTGGGTTGGAGAGTATCCCAGGGCCAGGATCCAAGCATCCTCAGGTATTCGGGGTATTTCTGTTCTGCTGTTCCTGGCCAGATGCATTGCACAGGGATGGAAATCAGACCTGGATTCCAGCTTCCCTGCATCTGAGGGAAGCCCAACAAGTAATGCAGTTTTGAGGTTTAAGGCTAGGAAAGCAACAATCCTAATTTGTTTTTTTGACAAGTAATCGTGGAACTAAAACAACACTTGTGCTGAATGCTCTGCATACTGTGACGTGATAGCTTGTAAAACAGATTGCCAGCTGGGACCCTGCCTGCAGCAAGCCTCCTGCCCTGGTCAGAGTGGTGCTGGGGCAGTCAGCACCGTGTCCTGGGTGCTCCCCACAACCTGTGGGTGTCCTGACCCTCGGGGCCTCATCTGGGTCCTGCCTGCAGGTGAGGGGCCGAGCACACGCTGCCCCCACACGAAGCACGTGTTCAGCTTTTCTTCTTAAATCCCACTTGGTTCTTCTAAGTTACCTAATAGCACAGGGTTTGCTGTCATTTGCCAGAATTGCCAGTAAATTCACCATTCATTTCCCATTTTCGTACCAGAAAGCCACTCCGTGCTTTCCCCCAGCACCTGAGCACCCAGTGAAGCCGTGGCAGGAGTGGCCGGGCAAAAATCTGGTGTCCCCCGGGGGCCGAAGGGGTGGCAGGGCGGCACCAGGGCTGCCCACAGCACCTGGCAGCGCGTGAGAGGTGAGTCCTGGTGCATTCCTCGCAGGATTACCACAAGTAGTAAGCTTTGAGGAAAGGCCTGGAGCACCTGCGGGCTGCCCAGCTCTGCCATCTATCCCAACTGGTCTGGGTGCTGCCCTCTCCCCACTGAACTTAGGCGCTCTGCGGACCTGGCAGCCCAGGGGACACCCGTCTTTATGTTAACAGCGAGGTGAATTAATTCGTGTTTTGGTGAGGTGTGACGCCGTTTATTCACGGAGAGGCCCCTGTGCTCTCAGAGCCGGCGCTTCACCAGCCCCGGGGCCCTGCGGGGAGCTCCCGGTACCTGCTGGGCGCAGGCCCGAGGGCGGAGGGCAGGGGAGGAGCCGCGCGGCGGGGCCGAGCCGAGCCGAGCCGGGACAGCCCGCAAAGGGCTGCGGAAAGGCCGGGACCGAGCCGCAGGTGGGGCGGGAGGCGGCCGCCGTAACCCCCCCACAACACCTCCAAAGGCCGGGGGGGGCGCCGCGATGAGGTGAAGCCTCCGGGGGCCGGGGTGGGGGGGGGCCGGGGCGGCAGCGGGGCGCTCGCAGGTGGGAGCGGAGCCCGGCGGCGGGGAGCGCGGCCCCGGGGGTGCGGGCGAGCCGGGGCAGCTCCTGCCCGTGCCGGGCCGTCCCCTCCTCCGCTGGCCCTGCGCCTGCCGTGCGGGGTTTTGGCGGTGCGCTGAGCCGAGCCGAGCCGTGGGGCTGCTTCCTCCTGGAGGCGGCGGCGAGGAGCCGGCGATGGACGGGGGCAGCGAGGCCGAGCTGGGCGGCAGCAGCGCGGCGCCGCTGTGGAAGAGGAGGGCGACGCCGCGGCAGCACGGCCGGGGGAGCAAGCCGCGGCCGCAGTCGTACCAGAGCCCCAGCGGGGTGCTCGTCACCGACTTCCCGGTGGAGGACAGGTGCGCCTTCACCGTCACCCAGCCCGCTGAAACCATCAGCACCCGCCCGCCCGGTGCCTCGCCCCGGACGGCGCCCCCCTGCTTCGGCTCCGGCTCCGAGCCGGCACCGGCGCCCAACGGGACCCTGCGGCCCCCCGGCTGCCCCGAGCAGCCCCCTCGCCTCCCGTCGCCGGTCCCCGCCGGCCCCCTCGGGCTCGCGGAGAACGGCACGGCCGCCCCGCAGGGCCGGCAGCCGGCTCGGGGATCCCGGAGGGCTCCCAGCCCGCGGCACCGGAGCGCCGCAAGCCCCGGCCCGCAGCTCTCGGCCGCTGGAAATGAGCGCTCCCCGAGCGGCGAGCAGCCCGGGCAGCCTTATAAGAACCCCGAGCAAGTGCCAGCGGGGCCCGCCGCCGTCTCCCGGGCGATTTCCCCGGAGCAAGACTTAACTCCTCAGGGCCCGGCCCCCGAGGGGCAGCTCCCGGAGCAGCCAGCCGTCGTCCTGAGCACCAACAGCCCCGCTGCGCTCAAAGTGGGCAAGCAGCAGATCATCCCCAAGAGCTTGGCGTCCGAGATAAAGGTGACGAGCAAAAGCGGCGGCCACAATGCGGAGGCGAACAGGAGGGTGCTCAAGGTCCGCAGCATGGTGGAGAGCCTCAGCGTGCCCCTGGTAGCCGACGCCGAGGAGGAGGCCGAGGGGGACCTGGACAGCCCGGGGGCGCTGAGACGCGGCTTGCGCTCCACCTCGTACCGCAGAGCCGTCGTGAGCGGCATCGACTTCGACAGCTCGTCCAATTTCAAGAAAAAGAACAGGATGTCTCAGCCCATCCTTAAAGTGGTTGTTGAAGATAAAGAGAAATTCTCAAGCTTGGGGAGGACAAAGGTAAGTTGTGCTGAGCAGTGAGTGACAGATCGCTTTGAGTGTTGTAGACTGCATGCTAGAACAGGGTGCACTCTCTAGTTGTCCATAAGTGCTTGTTTTTATTCCTGTTTTTTTGCTAGCAACAGCCTTTTTGTAGTCATTGATGAGTCCCACAGATGACTTATACGAGTGGTGCTTCCAAAATGAAGTGGCAGAGACCTCAGGGACACAGTTCTGTTGAAATCTAGGCAGCTCAAAAATGTGGTAATAGCAGCCTCATGCTTGCATTTCCTGCTGGATTCCCCAGCACGTTTAGGTTTAGTTTCACAATCAAATTGATATTATAAAACCTGTTCCCCAGAACGTATAAACAGGAAAAAAAAAAAAAAAAAAAAAAGAGTCAAATCGAGTTTATTATGTCCTGGCTGTAAGAGAAAATGGACTGACAGAAAAATAAACTTACACCCTACGCTGGCTGAGACCTTACTGTAAAAGTACTTAAAAAAATCAGAGTTTGGTTTTTAAATTGACAGAGCCACTTTGATTATCTTTTTTTGTGGCTTAATTCCAAAACCTGCAAGTTACTTTTTTTTAAACATCCTGGTAAATTTCCGAAGAGTGTTTTGGAAATGTGTTATAAAGTACTCCAGGCAAAGGGCTAGTGCTGTACCTGTTAAAATAATTATCAGCTTTTTGACAGTTTTTAGCCAAACTAAAAATTACAGAAGTTTTTGTGAAAATGGGACAAGTGGTGAAATAGCAATAGATCAAATTGTGAACTACTGAGAAAGGAGCTTTTTTGGTACGGTTTTGGTAGTAGACATTTATCAGTAACAGTAAGAAGCTGTTTAAAGTAGGCTGCTGTGATATTGCCCTGTCTTTACACACAAAGCTCTTTCTGCCAGTAGCACTTTTGAAATTGACTATGTAGACCCAGATTGTTGCACCAAAACAACTGTTGTATTTCAAAGGTTTGTCTTGCTCATTTTGTAAACATTCATTTACAAAATGCCTAATGTGGTTGTTCTTTGCAGAGTGTATGGAATGCTTTAGACAGCTACTCAGATCCCCTCAGATCACCTTAGAGCCTTGCAGCAAAGCCCAGAGACAGTGAAATGAGTTACAAGTTCGCTGAGCTCTTGTAAAGTTAGTATGTATTGTGCTTTTGAAAGCATAAAAACAATAAAACATTCAGGACAAATATATAAACAACATATGCATAGAAAAATCGGTGGTAGCTTTTCAGTTTCTCTGATGAAACAGTTGTTTCCACAAATACTTCTCCAACATAACAAGTTTATAGATTAAGGCCTTTAATTTGGAATAAAGTGGAAGTTGTTGTTATTGTTGATTATTTTTCTTCTTTTAATGTGTATATCTCTTTCCTCTTAAATTTGTTAGAAGAAGACGCTGAAAGGACAAGGGACATTTGATGGGGAAGGTAAGCCCTTTTCTGTACAGACTTGATGGGATGCTCAATTACAAGAGAAGTGAACTTAAATACCATTTTGCACAATTCTTTAATACTTGGTCAAAGACTAAGTATGTTGTTTTTCAGTAAATTGATCATAATATGGAACCATAGTTTTGGCACTGGGTATATTTCAATGAATATTTTGATGAATATGGAATGGCAGGTTACAAACATGCTTTTGTTTGAAGGGTATCTTCTCAAATTAGACTCCTGTTCCTCTTAAAAGAATTGGTTGATGTGTCTATCTCAGCCCTTACAGCTCTATGGAATTACATAGGTGAGGCTTTCCCTCCGGTTGGGACTGTCTTCCTGCCTGTTTCCTGTGACTCCTGCCAGGTGTGAGACAGCTTTTGTGGATCAGCGTAGAGGTTGAGGGTCATCCCCTGCAGCAGATCCCTGAACTGTTTCTCTCAAAGTTCAAGGTCAATGCAGCTTTTTCCCCCTCTTTGTCATAATCAAAAATGCTGGGACCGCTGGAGTGAATTCCTTGACTCCTTAATCCTTTACTTTTCTTGCTACCTAGCCTTCAAGTTCAGGTGTCAGAGGATCACTGCCCATGTATCTGCCCTTTCATGCTATTCATTAATTCAGAGCTTTGTCAAGTTCGCTGCTTTTCCCAGTAATTCAGCACAAAAAAAAAACACTTGCCTGGCAGTAAGTCCATGGATGTGTGGTGGCAGTTTCACCCTCATGAGAAATGGGAAGGGAACGCTTCACATCTCTGTCTCTGCCATTGTTGTAACTGACTTAATGCTGGCAGTACTGGAACAGGTGAAAAGCACGTTTCATTTTCAGATTCATAGGCCCCATGCTTATTCAAGCAACCTTTGAAGTTTCTGTTTTGAATAGTTTTGACTTGAGATTTCTGAAGTTTGGGCTATTTAGTTCACTTAGTAAAGTGCGAAGAGAGGGTTTAAAGTTGGCAATAAAAGTAGACGTGTATTGGACTTACAATGGTCCTTCCGATTAAAATAGCCAGACCTCCGGATTAGTGACTGCTCCACTGACACGCTTGTTCCGTTCTTAAATTGCTGGCTAATTATGAAACATTGTACAGCAAACCAAGGAAGAAAAAATTGTTGTCTGTTTTTTCTTGACAAAGGACACATCTGTTCTTTAATTCAGTCAGTGTGGATCTTTTTTGGTAGTGGTACAGTGATCCATTGTTACTGTACTGCACCATTGTCCATCCTAAATAAGATACTATCTTTGTCTTTTGGAGTTTGTGAACAGCACATTGACGTTTTCGTTTCTTTCATTGTTTAAATGTTACTTAATTTTTTTTTTGAAAGCAACTAAGCTAACTTTCTAGCAATTAATGACATGCTGTTGTTGTTTTATAGAAAACAATGTGTTATATCAGAACTATAAAGAAAAAGCGCTGGACATAGATTCTGATGAAGAGTCTGAGCCCCGAGAGCAGAAATCAGATGAAAAGGTTGTTTTTCACTATAAGCCCCTGAGATCAACGTGGAGTCAGCTGTCAGTTGTGAGTATTAAGTCATTGCACAGCCAGCCAAACAGTGTCTGAGACTGTACTGAAACAAGTCTTTTTACTTGCTACTGGAATATTCAGCTGAAGTTTTTCTTCTTTTTTTCCCTTCTTGTATTTTTTGCAAAATACAAGGTGGTACGTTCTCTTACCAACACAAGGTATTCTGGATATTCTTTTAGCAACAGATTTGCAACTGCTCAAACGTTACCAATCAAAATCTTGGGCTCTCAGTTTAGCTTTTACTGAGGTTTTGTGTAAAGTAACTCCAGCAGCTTAAAAATGCATAAGTCATGTTTTCTCCATCAGTTTTAGTAGGTGTAGACTCATGTTCCTGCCAGAATAGTTTTCCCTGATTCCCTGACATCTCCCATTTTCATTTGCTGGCACAAGTGTTTGTAGGCTCATGTGGCCAGGCAGCAGACTGGTTAGAGGATCTGAGTTGAAATTAACAAGAAAAAATGTCAATGTAGTTTACAGTGAAATTAAATTGAACTTTGAAACCCAAATTCCTTTGCATTTCATAATCTTAGCCTTTAAGATACATTTTTTATTTTTTTTTATTTTTAAATATGTGCTGGATGGAATAATCAAGCACACCTCTTTTGTTTGCATGTTCAGTATAAGCCTTTCTACTTTCCACAGTCCCCAGAAATGGTGGCTTAGGCCATGCCTGATAGTGGTGGCAGCCATGCCAGTGCAGGTCCTAGAAAAGCTAGGACTTAGGCTAATGTGCATCACTGCATCGGGCTGTTCTGAATGAGGCACCACCAGAAAGCCTTAAAAGGTAGATTTAACTCCTAACAGCATGTAAACTTGAAGTGGAATATGTGCTTTATGGTTCCCTTCAATAAGTTGGGAGTAGTAGAGATCAAACCTTAAGTAGCAATCTTATAAGAACAATATGAAAGTCCTGATCAGTTATTGGTCTTTGTTTTACAAACAAGACTATAAAATTAACTTTCTCAATTGCATTGCTTGCTAAGACACAAATTTAGCAATTCTTTTTTTTTTAAAAAAAAAAAACACAAAAAACAAGTAAGAAAACACCATAATTCACTAAAAATGTGAATCCTGTTAAAGGCTTTAATTAGTTACAAACAAGTTTCTGCTGAAATGCTCGCAGTTGCTACAAGCCAACTCTAAATTAATTGACTGCATATATGTAATGGAAAGCATTTAAAAAAGCTATTCAGATGGTAGTATTCTGCTTTTGTTAGCAAAGCCTATTTAGCACATGCAGCGGGTTTTTCTTAGCATTGTTAAACAAAGTAGCATTGAGCTCTTTTAATCATTACTGTGATCTTGCTAGCATCCCTGCTGCTAAGCTGGAAAATCAATGATACTGAGTGATAATTCTGCAGGCTTTCCTGGTATGCATATTTTTGAGACCAAAGAGTACAAATTCTGTGTTTCTATGGTTAATTTTATCTTTTGATCATTTCTGTGGTTTCTGGGGATAGCCATAAATTTATTTTTTGTAACCTGTAGAATGTAGAACCTCTCATCTCTATATATGACATAGGAAAGGATTGTTATCATACCACATGGTCACCTAAAGTATTTGACAGCTGGGGCCATTAGCTGTGTATACCCTAATAAACGAGTAACTAAGGCTGAATGAGCTCTGCAGGCTAGACTGTTTAGCAGAGCTGTCTGAGAGATGTTGACAGTTCAAGGTATTGAAATATGAATACCTCATTGATTCAATAATTATAAAGAAGCCAAGACAAAGTGGTTTTAAAAATATTTGCTTTGAATTTTCTTTCAACAAATTGAGTATTTGAAATACAGTTAATTTTGCTTAATACTACAAAAAAGTTGGTTTCTTATGAAGTCAAATTAGTATTCTTCTGCCTTCTAGGCAAACTAGCAGTTAAATACTCAAGAGCCGGAAAGAATGATATTCAGTAATAATAATAATTGTGAAAACACTAATTTGTCTTGAGACCAAAGCAGCACACAGACTGGCTCAGTCAGAGAACCATTGGTGTGTCATGCTTACGGTTACACGAACCAGACTTGTTCTTTCCCATTTCGAATGTGGCAAACTTGTTTAGTGTCCTTACTTGATTTACAAGGCTCGAAGTGGGAAGTATATGGGAAAAGGTAGTGCACTGTGAAAATAGTGTGGGAACCTGCAGAGCTCCCGGCGTCTCTGTTTACAACTCTCTGGAAAAGTTATGTGTTGTCATCGCGTGTTAAACAGGAGTGCTGAATTGTGGCAGGAGGTTGCTGGGGAATGTCCAAGTACTGGGTTTCAGCGTGTGGTAGGGAAGAAGCATGGTGGGTTTATGGTACTTGTTAGCAGTGAATACGCTAGGAAATCGGGGGGGAAGGACAACAGAGCGACTACCCCATCTCTGTGGGTGGTTTCTTGGGCAGCCCAGGCCTGACAGCTGGTGCAGCTCCGACCAGGCTTGCTACTGGAGGGGGTGAGGGGTTGTGAAGCCTTCATGTATGGAGTTGTCGAAGCCTTTAGACTATATTAAAAAAGCTTTTCCTCACCTCTTGCAGCATGCAGACACCTGTGAAAGTAAAATTGAGCTGTTCAAAGAACATTTAAGGACTCTGAAGTAGGGTGGTGTTTACACCCAGTTCCTTTCAAATTGCTCTCTTGACCCCTCTTCCTCTTTGGGTTCCTGCGGCAGATAAGGCAGCAGGCAGGGGCTGAGCAGGTGACCAGTTTAAGGGCCAGCTTACCTGCTGTCTCTGTGCCTTCCAGCTTTCATCTGTTCCTTTAAAATTTTAATTTGGGAAGAATGAACAGTATTTCCAAAAATACATTCCAAAAGCTTCTTGCAGTATATTGTTGGAGTTCACTGCAGATCAAATGCACTGATACTACCTTGTGTGTCAGGTTAAATGTATTTAATTCCCAACAAATGCAGCAGTCCATTCGGGATAATAATGGTGTGTACTTCACAGGCAGAGAGCAACAGGCTCAGTTAGGCTGGAAGGGACATTGGCTTGGGATCAGCTGTCCCAGGCTGTGGCTGCTCAGGTTTTGTGTATGTCCACAAGCTGCTTTGGGGGCTTCCACCACATCTGCCTGGACTGGGAATGTAAATGCCTGTCCTGCCAGCTCCTTACCTCTGAGCCCAGAGAGTATGGTGCATGTTTGCTTTTCGTTTGGACTGCCCATGCTGCTCAGGTTCTCACAAATACTCATCAGATTTCATTTTCTGATCTTTTTTCTCTGGTGTGCAACAAGTATGATAGAGATTTTTCTCTGCCGCTCAAAAAGCTGCTGCAGGTTGCTCTTCTGAGCTGCTCTGTGACCTTTCCACGGCTGCTTCTCCTCTGTGGTATCAAACAAAACTACGTGTTTTTACTGTCAAGGATTTTCAGGGCTCCCTTGTCCTTCAGTGTCAAAAGGATTATGTTCATTTTGGTTTATGGTGTAGCCACTCCAGCATATTTCTAAAATATTTCTTGTAAGTTCTTTTTTCCCCTCTGTGTAGCTATTTATTTTAGAGGAAGTTCTTGTAAGTAACTGCAGAGTTAACCCCTCATTCTTTTCATCATTTCCTCCTCCTCCTTGCCATAGTTGAATCAGTCATGTCTGAGCCTCTGGAAGAAAGCTGTCCAGCCTGATGGGGAGACGGCAGTAGTAGCTGGAGTGTTTCCCTCTGAGTTTTTTTTTTTTTTTTTTTCTTGCTATCTTCTTAGCTTATATTAAGTCATTGTTGATGGCATAGCATCACAAATATGATTTTTTTTAGTCTTTCAGCTAATACACTTTGGACACTTGATTTGATTTGGAAACTTGAATTGATTTTTTTTTTTCTTAGAGTATTCCAGAAGCAATCTCTGTATTTGGGCCTCCTCCTTTTTGGAAGCTTTGCAGTTAATTCAGTGCGTAAACTAGAGCTGTTTGCTTCTACAACTAACTTATACGTCCACCTCAAATGCACGCACACATGTATGACTAGATGATAATCACAAACACAGCTTATGTTTTTGGAACATAAATTTAGCAGTTGCCACATTGTTCTCACTGGAAATTTACAATTGCTATATTAACAGGAAGCATTGTAATCTCTTGGATATCTTCATAGGTATTTCCTGTGTCAGCATATTTTTAGAAAAGTCCTCCATGGCATCCAAAAAAGACATTTTACTTCCTCATGAGTGCTTTAAAGCTTTCAGGCTGTTGACTGAAAGGTAGTTTAGTAGAAAGTCAGCTAACTAGTTCTGGCTTGGTATTCAGAAGTGTATGCTCGTGGTGAGCATGGGAACCTGTAACATATTCAAAAGAGCAATTGCTCAAATACATTGGGATATTTACATTTTCTTTGTAAGTATGTATTACCAAGCAACGTGCCTGCAAACTGGAGTGCAGCACCCTTAATGTTATGCCATCTTACTGCTGAGCCTGCTATCCAGGTTTGTGGTGGCTGGTATGCAAGAATAAAATTACAAATCATTTAAAATCCAAGGAGCGAGTGGAGGAAGAAGAAGCAGCTGTTGAGGATAGTACGTCAGGAGCTTTTGGAGAAATCCAAAAAGGAAATGGGAGAATGGAAGCGCATCTGTTAAGTCTGATGAGTGCCTGAGTACCCTGTCCTGTGCCACGCTGCTGCTCCACGCATAGTGCTGTGCCCTGGGCTCTTCCCCACCGCCTGGTTGGTGTCCTGTGCTGGTCAATCAGTCCTCTAGGAAACGCACAGAGCCAGTCCTCCCCTGTTGTTCGCCCTCCTGTGCTTTTTAATGTTCTGCTAAATGGCATGTTGCCCTCGATTCACCCTGGGAAGGGATGAATCACCCTGGGAAGGGATGAACTTAGCAGGTCTGTGGCGTGGTGTGCGGTAGCCGAGCACCTGGCCTCGAGCTGCAGGGTGTGCAGCTCAGGCTGGCGTTCGTGACGGTCCTGTGTGGGGAGTTGGGGCAAACATCTTGGCTGATTTGGCTGTAGGATGCAGAGGGAGGAGGAATATCATTGTAGGGCTGAGGATGGTAAAAACACAGAGGTATTTACTCAGGACTTTGCATATCTCTTTAGAGTAAAGATGGAGCTTCTCCAGAATAACTCTTGGTCAACAAACTACCTGCCTGAAAGACCTTTAGGTGTGTTTGTTTCACAAATGAAGATGCTAAGATGTTTCAGGCCAACCAGAAAATAAACCTTATGATAAATGTGTATCAATCAAGACATCTGTCTTAAAAGGAGAAAACAATTTTCATGCTTCAGTGTGTGTGTGAAATCCAGGAAGGCTGTGCAGGGTGGCAGTGATTCAGCTGGGAAAGCTGTTGCTGTAGTAATTCTCTGTGTGTCCTGTAGTAATTCTTAATGACTTTTTTGTTCTTTGGATAAATACTATAAACATCCAGCTGTTTAAAAATTTATTTCTCATGGTTCGTTGTCTTCAGAAGTGGATGGATTCTTTATCTGAATTTTTAGTTCAGTGCTGAAATTGTTGTTTCTTTGTGCAGTGTTTTAATAGTTCTCCATGTTTGGTTTTGTTTACTTTATATGTTTTCTACAAAATGTGTTAAAAACTATTATTTTTTTTAGGTGAAAAAGAATGGGTTATTGGAAACAATCAGCCAGGAAGAAAGAAAAAGACAAGAGGTACTTTTTTGAAGTAACACATTCTTTTTTTGTTGATAACTTTTTCTATTGTTAACTTTTTGTTTTGTCACACGCACGCCTGATTTAATACTCAGTATTTGTTCATAAGGAGGCAAGTTGAACACACTGCTTCCTGTCCTAGGGTGAAGCATGCTGTCTTCTCAAGGGAGAATAAAGAAATGAAACCTGTCTCTTGCTGATGTGCACAGATCCCTGCTGCATGTCTCCTGCCAACACCTGCAGGTCTTGCTGGAGTGGTTCCTGGGTACGCTCACTGCAGCAGGTGTAGCCTGGCTGATGGCTACTCAGTATTGGACAGAAGCAACCCTGTTCTGTGCTGGACTGGGAAGGTGTAAGATTAAACCTGCATTCACAGAGGGTAGGAGGTGGCAGATAAAACAACTTTTTGCAGTGCCCTTTAGTTGTAACTAATCCTGTCAACAATTCTGAACATCAGTAGTGTGCACCTGGTGTAACTAATGTATGTCTTTCACACTGAAATGAAGTAGGAGCATCCGTACAGCAGCAGTAACTGATACAGTTATCTTTTCTCTCTGTCCCTTTCTGTCTCTGTCCCTCTCTGTTTCTTTTTTGCACCTTTTGTCCTCTTTATCTGCTTTCCCCTCTTTCCTTACTTACAGGGGCTATGTCACAATGAATGAGAGGTGTTGAAAAGAATAGCCTGACCTAGCCCGCTATTAGATACCTGCATTTCTTGAGGTATGTCCTTTAATAGGGGGAAAAAAGGCGGTGTTTTTTTTTTTTTTCTTCTTAGTTTTTGTTTTGTTTGTTTTGTTTTTTTAATAGCAGCGCTGTAGAATTACCTGCTATGGTAATTTGCTCCAAAATTTCCTTCAGGACATACCTCAGTGAATGTAGCCAGATGAGATCCAGCTGGGGTTTTCCATGCATCATAAAATCACAGAAGGGTTTGGGTTGGAAGGGACCTGAAAGATCAACCAGTTCCACCCCCCTGCCACAGGCGGGGACACCTCCCGCCAGCCCAGGTTGCCCAAAGCCCCATTCACCCCAATACAGACATGTATTGCATATACATGATGAGACAGTAGGGGTTGGTTTGTTTGTAGTAATCCTACATTTTCTTGACTATTTTCTGCTTTTGGGGGCTGTCAGCTGTGCAGCAGTTCAGGCTATGTGTTCTGCTTTTCTGTCTCCTCCTGCTGAAAAGCTTTGAAACACAAGGCATTTATTTCAGTCGTAGCCTTTAGAAGCCTTTAGTCAACATTTCCTGGAGCCAGATTTACATCTCTTCAGAGAAAACAAGTTCTTTAGATGCCTTTTAAATATGAGGTCTGTAATGTTATCAGAAATGTTTCCAGCTTGGCTTTTTTTTTTTTAATTTGAATATTAGAGGCCCATCCTTTCAGAGAGAACCCAAAGAAATATTCTTAAGACTTGGTTGTGCTATCGTGTTTTTGCTTTATTTCTTTTAAATTGCCTTTTATTGATTATTTTATTATCTATTTAAATTGCTTTTTAGTCTTGCATTATTTTGGCTATCATAATATATTGTCACTACAGAAAAATGTATTTGTTTATACCTCGATTAAACGCCAATGTCCAGCATTCATAGGCATCCCATCTTTCACCAAACATTACTGACTTGGACCTCTGCATCTTTCATCTAAAGAAAATGCATCATATATGTATAGACTGATATGGACTGAAATAATTTTCAATAGACACTCCAGTTTTCTTGCAAGCTGGAAATTCTAACCTTATGCATGTCTACAAACTCCAGTGTGCTTCTGGTCTCTTAAGTTCTGTAGAGTGCCCATCAGAATTCAAGTATCTGCTCGTGCTGATAAAAACCAAGTTAACCACAACATAATTTCATGTGTCACTCAGACACTGTTAGCAAGCAGCTGGTAAATACCACCACAGCCTGTGATCGTGGTGCGGTTATATATGTCAAAGTTGATCATTTCTTAATCCTTTTTTATCCTCTGAAATGTTTGGGTCACGGGTAAGAGGATATCCTCTCCCATCTTAGGACATCGGAAGAAAATGTCCCATTTATTTCTGACTGTGCTAATGACTTTCTGTCACCAAACTGGACGAAGTCTATGAGGGCCCTCAGTAGAAGCATAAACAAAGCCCCTCCAAAAAACAATGGGAGTCTGTATGTTCTTCCTGTGTTGAAAGCTGCCTGGATGGAAAGCAGTTAGTCAAAGCACTGCACCGCTCTCGAGGCAAATCCTTTCTCTGTGGGCACAGCAGAGAGAAGCGTGAGAGGCAGACGGGATTATTCAGGAGGACTGCCTTCAGCATGCCTGTGGTCTCTTCTGGTTTTATACCTGACTGGGGGAGATCAGGGTTTCTCTAGAGCACATGCATCAGACGTCCAAGTGAACTCCTCTTGTAGGCTGTCACCTGCAGACACTCTGTCCCCCTCCGCAGAGCCATGGGCATTATCGCTAGGTACTCAGCTCTGCAGTAGTGCATCCAGAGTACTTCTCCTTTGGTTTAAGGATGCCTGGAGAAGTTAACTGCAAATAACCGATGAAATTATATGTGCAGGTAATAATGGGAGCAAAGTTGTATTGTCTCTGTGGATGGTATTTTGTGTTAGTAACGTGATGACAAAATGTGGCTTGCTGGAGCTTATGACAAAAGTGGTCTCAGAGTTTTATTTTTTTTCCACTCTGTATGTACAAGAACTCCAGCAGACTAACAGCAAATCAAGCCTAGAGAGGTAAAAGATGCTTAAAAGCTGGAGGGGTTTCTATGTCAGAGAATAAAATTTCCACTGGAACAAGTACGTGGATTTCAAAGTCCAGGAGTCTGCTAGAAGTTTGCTTTGTGTGCCAGCCAGCTGATGGAAGTTACAGTGCCTTTGGTCCTTAAGTGGTGGGATGACAAACTGGAGAGAAAGTCCTCAGGGGGAGGTGAGGGGAAGTACTGGAGGTCTGCCCCTCAGCCTTAGCTGCCTGCTGTCTGCTCACTAATCACTAAAGCAGATGGAGGCGGCCACCCCTCCTGGCTGCTCGGCCTCCAGGCTCCTATCCCAGCCGCAGATATCTCAGCTTCTCGTATGCCTGCTCCTAACTTCATGTGTTAAGTCTCCACGGCATCAGTGTTGATAGATGACTAAAGCTGGAATTTTGCTGTTCTGCAGATGCTTGGGGAAGCAAATACTTTTTAAGTAAATAACTTTTCAGCTTCTCTTTTAAGAGAGCAAAAGCTAATTCTGGCTGGTGAGCAGCAGTATTACAATGTGAAGCTTCCAGGCAGACCACAGAAATGGACATGTTTGTAAATTTAAGACAAAACAAACTCTCATGGGTATGAATAGGGAGTGATCACAGCTGGTGTTAAGTTGTTGTCCTCGAACACTGTTTGCAGTTGTAGTGAAAAGTCTTTTCAATACACACTTTTTTTTTCAAGCGTGAAATCATTAGTTTCCAAAGGTAAATGATAAAACTCTCATGGAAATGAAAGCTTGCATTACAATTTCTAGTTTACATCCAACAACTTCTCTCTGCATCCCTTCTCCACATTTTCCTTAAAACAAACTAAACAAAACCTACCCCCACCTAGTCAATAGTAAGTCTTTTCTTTCGCCCTTCCACTTTGCAGGCAATATTTGAAGTGATATCTTCTGAGCATTCTTACTTGCTGAGCCTGGAGATTCTGATCCGGATGTTTAAAAATTCCAGAGAACTGAGCCTCACCATGACCAAAACGGAGAGCCATCACCTGTTCTCCAATATTACGGATGTTTACGAAGCAAGTAAAAAGTAAGTGTAGAAACGCAAAAACATTTTATTAATTATATCTGACGATTACTAATAGTTGTCAGAATTTCTTTCAAGCTCGTAATAAGATGTTGTATACAAAATTGTGGTTTTTGTGTTATCACAAAATAGAGCAACAGCCACAAGGTTGAAACTTCAGTAAAAGGTGTATGCCTAACACTTTAAGAATGAGAAGTCAAATGTTACACTTGTTGAATATTCAGAATCTTTGGCTTTCTATGGTCTGTCATTGAATTAGAATGGAATTTGGCTCTCTCTCACTGTAATCTATGTGCTCCACATCTATGTGCTGAAAATTTCCTTAACATAATCCAAAAGCCAAGGTTTTGATTTTACTAACCATAGATTCTGGTTTTGTGATATGATTTAAGTCTCTCTTTATTTGGATTATATTTGGATTATACGTGTATTTTCCTGTTATACCTGAGGAGCTAACCAGCTCCTTGGACAGCAGAGCTGTGAGTACTATTTATGATGTATGGTAGTATTGCAGACTCAGGCCATGCCTCATCTACGCTTGTGTTCCGAGAGTCATATTGCTCTTATTTGGAAAAATTTAGCTTTTCGTGTTAGAATACTCTCTATTTTTAAAGTTGAACGTTTGTGTTTAATTTTGTTTTGTTTGTTTTCTGGCTGTGCTGGTTTAGTAAGGAGAGCTTACAAGTAGGATGAACTAGAGATGTCCACTTAACGTGATAATAGGTGAACATAAAAGTGAGTTTCTTATTTGAATCTCAGATGATTTTGAAGTGGTAACCATCTCTTCCAAAACTGTCATGCTCATTTGAAGAAGTAAAACACAAATAATGGTGAGCATGCACGTGAGTTTGACAGACTGACAGACACACCTTGCTCCTGTGTTTGAACTCTCATTTCATGAGATAAATTAATAGCACATCTATCTGAAAATTGGTAGGGATGGAAAGAACATGGTGTATTTCAGTAGGAGTAAGCATCCTTCACATCCGAAGAGTTCCAAAGCTAGATGCTGATACATGAAGCAGTTGTGCTTTGTCTCTACAGTCTGTGAAATTAAGCTTACTCTGCCCCTATTAAACTGTTAACAATTGAGCAAGAGTTGCATACTTGCCCTTAGGAACTGACTTGCCAGTGTTTAACTTAATCAGTTGAATCACTGTTTACTTTCTCCTGAGTACTCAATGTGCAGCATAGTGTGCGACTTTGGTATCTTTTATGTAAACAGCATAGGAGTTCTGCTGCTTGTGAACAGTGCTGCACATGCCATAGCACCTGGCAGCAGGGACTCGGGTTTCTTTTCGAAGGAAACATGTCTTATGCTCAGAGCTGCGCTGTGGTTTGTTTGGTTTTTTAATTTCTTCGGTGTGAAGTCAATAACAAGAGAAATTGATACAGTAGAAATGGGGCCTAATGAAAAGGAAACGTTGGCAGATCTTGCACAACACAAATGCAGAGAAGCCTCTTTTGTTATCATTAATAATTATTGCTGGGATTGTTTAAAATTTCTTGTGCAGATGTGTGTGCACTCACAGCGTACTTCAGGGTTATGAAAACCTTAAACTCTTCAAAAAGTTGTTTAATGAGGTTTAGTTTAGTTATCGTTTGCTTGGTGCCTTGGTGTGATCTACAGCAGTACTGGAAGGAGAACTCCTATGGCTGACATAACTAAAAAATAAAAATGTTCATGCTTGTTTTCTTGTACCTTATATCCAGTTTGAAGTAAAGCATGAGGCTTAAGGATGCACTTGGCCTCGTTAAGATATTGTTTGATCTTCTTGGCATCGTACAACTTGAAATGAGCCTTGCTTTGTCTCTATGGAACAAAAAGTACCAGCCTCTTTTCAGAAATGGGGCTAGGGGTTGGATAAGGAGTCTGTCAGGCTAGGAATATTTCTGGAGTCAGTCTTCTCCACCTTTTCATCTTTCTTTCATCCCATTTCTTTCCTTGTAGAAATCATGAACTTCTGAACTCCTTAGCATTAAACCTGCATTTAGGGAGTCTAATAAGTTGTGTGAAGCACAAACCTAAGGTAGGAGCCATATAATGGGTGTACATTTGGAGTTACTGGGTATCCCTACATTTCAGCATCCCTACATTCCTTTTGATTTCTCTCCTTTTCCCGTAGCTAAGGTCTTCAGACAGAGGCTGGGTATTTTCCCAGCTTGTAATTCCCACCCCAGGATGGAGAGTTACACGACGGTGGTGTTGTCAGGGAGTACAGGTTACCCAAGTCCATCTTTTCAAGGAATAATACTTTTTTTAAGCCTCTGTTTACCTGAAATGTGACTGGAAAAAGTAAACTATTTAGAGCCCATTTTTCGCTAGACAAATACTGGTGTTACATCCACATCATGTGTTAGGGGGTAATTGCCATCTTTTTAGATAGCTTAATAGACACTAAACGTTAATGAGCCTGGAGACTTTGCTGCGCCTTCGGGATGGTTCGAAGACACAGCTGAACATATTAATATAATTATGTGTGCAAATAGGTATTTGTTTTTTCCTGTGTTTTCAGTGAATGAGCCTTCAAACCCATTAAACCTACTTTTAAATTTCTCACTTAAAATATTTAAAGCTGAGGTGGAGGGGACAGCAGTATTTTTAGGGGAATTCTTTAAAACCCTTTTGATTAATAGTCTTCAAAGGCAGTGAGAGGGGAAAAAGGAAAGAATGGAAAATACCACACTAGCCTAACATTATAATCTTATTCTTTTTTGTCTGGGAAGCGTAGTGGCTTAAGAACTTGTTTTTCTATAACTTGGAGTAAAAACAGAATTCGTAACTCCTTTTTAAACTTAAATGAAAGCATATTTTGTTTCCTGAGTTATGCAATACTGTTAAGCTATAACAAAACTTAGTGCTCACTTTCTACAGCTTCATTTGTGTAAATAGTGCAAGTGGCTTTCAAACAAAAGCCTCTTTATCAATAAATACCTCCAAGCTAACTGCCACTTCTCATTTTCAAGCTCTTCTAAGGTAGCAAAACTCATCGTTTTGTTACAAAAGTGTCCTAAATTTGGACATTTATCACATGTGCTGTATTTTAAGCAGCCTTTAGCTTTCTTAAAAAGACAAAATAACTCCGAGGGTACGGGTGTAGTTATCAGTGGATTTGGTTGCTCGGACAAAGGTTTAGGGAGCTGAAGAGTATGAACTGATAAAAATGTCATCTTCAGTCACAACTGCTTAGAAGCTGTATCTAGGAACTTTGACTCAGAACATGTTTAATGGATGCTCTCCAGAAACACCAAGATAGGCTCGCAGTGCATGGCAAGGCCGTTTCTAATGGAACAAAGCTGCCTTTGTTAGGAGCTGAATACAGACAGTAAGGACGGTCTCTGCTTTCAGGAGGTCACTGGAATGTTTCTGACAGTGAGTCTGAAAAGCCCGTACAGCTTACATCGTGTTTGCGTATTAAAACATCCTGAAAGGTGGCTTCAGGAAGCCTTTAATTGTGTATTTGCCTGTACGTGTAGTGTGAGAGCTCATAACTGATAGAGCACAGAAATCACACGACTGGCATCCAGAGCCAGTGAGAGCTGTTAAATTGAGATGTGAACTGGTCGGTATGCCAGAGGTCAGCTTATTCAGAAATAAAAGCTTGTGTAGTCTGAGAATACTGCACGATCCATCTTACGAGTCAGAAAAACTCTGCAGTCTCAATACGTGGTGCAAAAGAGGTCAGTTTCCCAAGAGCGTGCCTTGGGAACGGGGAGTTGCAGGGAGATGAGAGAAATGTCTTGGAGAACAATTGGTCTGACAGGCCAAATCAGCAAATTTATAGGGGGACAGAGAGCTTTAGCTTTTTGTTTCTCTCTCTGCCATTAGGCTAGCAAAAGGCAAAAAGCTTAGGGAATATCAAAAGGTTAGCGCTAGCAGAAAAAAGCAAGAACAAAGCACATTTGGACAGGTTCAGACTGTTCAAACTCTGTGTGTTGATTCCAATAGAGATGCCTGTGTGGGTTTGTGAGGTCACTTATCACCTCATCTGAGCATCTTAACTCTGTGTGTGTGGGCATGTCAGGATCCAGGTAAGCTTTTTCATATCACTTTTCTGTAAATTACCTTAATGCTTCATCTGTTTCTGGTATCCTTATGTGTAATGTACCTTCGTCTTTCCCCATGGGATAGTATGGTCCTGGTCTGCGTTTAAGAAGTGTTTGCACTGAGCATTAGTGCATTGTATAGCATTAACCAGGCGTTAGAAGCTTTGCTTAAAGAGAATGCAGAATTTTGTTACTTAGCTTCTTTGTGAGACTGGGGGGGAAAAAATGTAAACACTAAGAGTAGACCCTGGGTGGAACAGGCAAACTGTGATGTGCCGAAGACGGGGCATTTCATTGACCCCCAGCAGGTGCTGGTGACCACTGAGACCATATGGCACACCTGACTTTTTTTCAACATGTAGAGCACTGCTAAGTTTACAAATTGTGATTTTTGCCTTTCTCCCAGCCTTGCGCTGCTGATGGGGCCATTTTTGATTGTCAGGAGACTCCAAGGAGTCCAGAGGACATACTGTAGAGCAGTGAGTCCAAAACACCATTTGTTTTTCTCTAAATTTCAGTTGCTGACAGAACACGTTTAGGCATTTGTGTCATATTGATGGCTTGGGACAGTTCGTTTGTTTTTGTATTTCCTCAGGTTGCCTCCCTCATGGTTCAGACATCAGCGCTAATTGCTGAACTCTTCAGCTTTAATATCCAGGGCTTATTTGTTTGGAGAGTTCTTTCTGCAGCTGAGAAAACTCACTGGGTTGACCTGTGCTATGGTTCTTTGCAAATGACTAGCAGTGCAGGAAAACAGTAACTTGAAAATAATATGCAGCTGGTGCTTGGATGCCTGACCCAGTGGTTTTTCTTTTACCTTCATTATTTGAGACAGGATTAGATTGAAGATTTCGATATTTGGGAACTGCCAGTCTGGACAGAATCATATTTCCCTCAGCTTGGATGAACAGAATTTGAGAGCAAATGCTCTTTTAAATGACTTTAGAAATTTTTATACTTGTATATAAAATAACAATTTAGTAAATATCTAGCAATTACCTATGCAAAAAGTGCCTTGAGAAAATACCCGGTTTTCCAGAAAATACGAAATGCCTGTAAGTTCAAATTGCTCACTTAAATATCTCTAAAGGAATACCCCAAGTTTACAGATGCCATCCATCACCTTCATAGTGTCTCTAAACCGCGGCCAGCTGTTGCCAGGTGTAGGAGAACAAAACGACAGCAAGGTAGTTGTGCAGTGGCTGTCATGATGGCTGGAGAGTGGTGACACTGCCCTCGTTGGTGTTTGAGTGTGCTCTTCCTCCTGCTTCCAAATTGCCCTTGGGAACCCTGACTGATCAAAGCTTTCCCCTCCAGTGGCTCTGACGTGGCACCTGCAGTAACGGTTGTGACCAACGTAAGGAGGCATTTTTTGGCTGGTACCTATGGAAAACGTTCTCAGCCCGAGATATTTACTGTTGATAGTGATCTCTGCAGGGGTTGCCAATGGGATGGGTTATTTCCACTCTTAAAATAGTGGACAGTAATAGTGTTTTATTATATATATTAAGTAACATTTTACTCTAATATTGATTTAGAGTGAAAAAGTGTTTTTCAGTATATTCCCTCGTGTCCTGTGTAAAATCCCTTTCAAGCTGCCCATTGCGCTCTCTGGTTCAGATATCTGTCTGAAAGAATGCAGCTAAAAGTAAAGAAAACTGGATGCATTAGAGGTTCCCTTCTGTCTGACTCGTGGTCCTCTGTGAAATTCAATATAGTTCTTGTGTTAGGTTGCAAGGTTTCTCTGCTGGCAGCCTGATCTGTGCCTTCACCCGTGCTGAGGTGCTGTGAAAGGTCATTTCCAAAGGGGCTTCCTGAGGGTCTGCAGGAACACCGTGTACGGTTCACAAGTGTTGGTGCTGTTGGTTCACTTTTAACAGAAACTGGCCTTGTGTATGGCATTTGCAGCCATTTATCTTACTGGTCAACTGAGCCTGTGTATGGAGTCAGTTGCAAAAACCAGATGGGGCTAGAAGCCAGAATAAACTTGTGTTTTCTCTCAGATGGATTGTGCGATATCTTCAAGAAACATCAACATGAAGCTTATACTGCCTTTGGTTGTGTACTTTTTGTTCTTTTTTTCCAGTGCTGCATAAGTGAAATTCAAATATTAGTTGCATAAAATTTGTATTCACTCAAAATCTGATATATCCCAGAGGTAATTTGTGATGTCATTTAAATGCTGACAATGTAATTGTTTTCCTGTTTCTTTCTAGCATCCTGTCTCCATGGTATTTTACCCAACAGATCTTGAAATGCTTATTAAGCTTTGCATAGACACAGCTTAATCCCTTTAAAATGGTAATAGTTTGTGCAATATTTTAAGGAGACCTTCAGATCATTTCAGTGATTGTGTTTACTCATTTTGGTAGTTAAAGTACAGACTGTGTAGAAGCTTTTTTTTTTTTTTTTTTTTTTAAAAAAAAGTGAAGAAAATGAAGGCAGCTGATTTGCCTGTTTTCCACGTGCTTGGAGCTACTACCTCCTGTTTTACTCAGAGTAGGCTCTTCAGGGGATTGTTTCTGAATGATTGCATGCTGAAGCAGTACATTGAGTATCTTGTTTGGGTTTTAGGGCTTTTTATTTGGCAGTGTAGATGTACCCTGTATTTATCATCTTTTCACCACATGATAAGAGACCACCACTTGCCAAGGTCAAGAGTAAGAGATGAAAGTCCCCTCACCATTTGCCAAGATCAGGGTAAGAGAAGAAAGTCCCCTCGTTAGAAACACCAGTACTGACTGAAGTATAGGGGGAACTCATTCTTGTAATGAGTTTTATTCATGAGTTTTCTGGAGTAAATCAGGGTGTTTTGTCAATGCATTCTTCCCCACACCCCTCCCTGCCCCCATCTTCCCTGAAATAACGTGATTCAATTTGCTTGAGCATTTACATGTCCAGGGAAGGCATTGAACAGCCCTGCTCAGCCCCCTTTGTAGCAGGGTTGGGTTCACCTGGAAAGGCGAAGACCCAGATTGCACCTGTAACCACTCGCCTGTTCCCTGGGTTACTTCGTGTTTTCTTTTAAGGTCTGTGCAGTCTCTCCCATGTGATAGTGTCTCTGGTTCTTTTTTTTTCCTCATCAGCAAAAGATGACTCTGCTTCAAAATGTCAGCTAAATTGCCAGATCATCTCAACTGCGTGATTGTATGTGTGCATGTTTATTGATTTGTTGTGGTGGTGGCTAAAGCTTGATGGTATTAGCAGTGTTGGTCAGATGAAAGGTAATTCTATTTCTTTTTTGACTTAACAAAAGCAGTCAGTATTCTTGAGTAGTGGCCATTAAAATCTTATTAACTCTTTAAAGAGAATTTTAGTAATTTTTTTAGCCTATCTGCACTTGCACTCAGAACTTCATCTGAGCTCTGTCCTCTCAGTATTCTTCATGTGTTTTGCTGTGAAAATTATTTTGACAAATTAATTTTCCTTGTGTCTTTTTCCGAAAAAATTGTCTTTGAAGAACCATACTGTCAATTTATATTCCCTGTGGAAATGCAGCACAGATGGTACGTAACTCAGTGTCCCAGAGTTTTATAAGGAGAGGTTCACTGTGAGGTCCCCTTGGAACTCTTCCTATTGTAATTAAGTTACTTGTCAGAACTCTTCTGACAGTCTGTTGTCTAGGACTTTGTGTCCAGTTTTTCTTGTTTCTATCATTAAGTACTTCTGGAGATACTTTTTTTCTTATTTCTCCCGCTGAGATTCTCAGCCTAAGAACTCATACTTCTCTACCTCATGCTCAGTTAATGACTTTTTAACAAACTCTATAGCTTCTTGTCATAAGAGGAAAAAAAAAAAAAACACAACAACACATAACCTACAACATACACAATCCAAATCTTCCCTCTACCAGTGACTTAAGATAGTTTGTGTTCTACAGCAACTGAAAGTTTTGGCATCTAATAAAAAAATACCTTATTTTGAGATGGCATTTGTGGTGATGTATCTGAAAGAGCATGGTAGGAACAAAAAAAAGTTAGGAAAGATCTGTGGCAGCTGGCATCACCAGATCTATGGCAGGAAGCTCCCATCGACCATGATATTTGTTTGTACCGAAACCCATCACCGTATTATGTGAACATATTCTCTGTTTAAAAAAAGATAGTGCCAGCAGCAGCATTCCTGGTTGAATTCTTGCAACCTCTGGCTCTTCTTTTGTGGCTTAAGTTCTGCAGGGAGAGCTATTTATGTGAATATTTGTGTTTAGAGACAGTTGTTGTGTAGAGCAGCAGTACTTAAAATTTTAAAGCCTTCCAGCTGTAACCAAACCCTATCTATCCAGTCCGTGGTTATGCAGCCTTTCCTGCAGAGCATTACAGCCCCACTCACGTGAACCTCGCTACCTGCACAGATCCTCTCTGCCTGTGTTGCTGGGTCCCGCAGGGCTTGTGCTGGTGGCAGCTTATGAATCTTGCTCCGATTTTCAGATTTGCCGTTGCTGCAGGAAGCACAGAAGAAGAAAACTATTTATCTGCATAATTTTGGTAGTGAAGTTTATGTTCAACAGGTATTTGAGCTTGCCCTCTGCTTTCCCTATGGAAAGACTGATAAGGGGTGAAGAAGCAGTCTGTTAGTTGGGGCTGGGAAAGAAGTAACTACTCCAGTGGTCAGCCTAGTTCCAGAGAACTGCCATCGCCCTTTTTGTGTAAGAAGAATGCGTAGCTTTGAAAAGGCACCAAGTTGTTAGTAAGCCTAGAAATAGCCGTGTTTAGCAAGCCTGTCAAAGCAGGAGGATGTATGCGTGTTCCCTTGGCTCCTCTCATGCCTCGTCGGGTCAGTGTGCTTTGTTTAGATGAGGCTTTAAAGCTCTGCAGTCTTTTACGGGACTAAATTGGCGAGATGAAAGCCTTTGGTGCAGATGGACGAGTCCCGTGGTGTTACTCCCCACAGATGTGGATGCCTGAGATTGGTCTGTGTGGTGGCTGTACCTGGGAAGCCTCGGCTGCCACAGCGTGGTACCACAGCTTCCACTGGGGCCTTATCAACGTGATAATGATGGATGCAGACATTTATCCTTACTTTTTATAGCTTTATGTGCAGGAGTATCAAAACCTGCAACTTTCTTCCTCCTGTTAAGCACTCATGATAGTTTGCAGCTGTGGGTAATATCACTTGCTGCTCTCTAGGAAAGCGGCTGGTGCTCTGAAGGCGTGAAGACAAGGCCATGGCGAGCCGGCAAGGCAGCCCCCATGAGCTAGGCCTCGCTGGCTGCGCCTGCGGCTGTTATGCCCTCAGCCTCTTCCGTGGCCAGCACCGCTGCTCCCGAGCAGTGCCTGTGTGGTGCTGAGAGCGGCACTGCCTGGCACCATGCACCTCAGACCCAGTCTCTGCCAGCTCTGAGTTAGCCCGTCACCAGCTCAGCATGGGCACCCTTGTGAGGAACGTAAACCTGGGAGCATTTGTGATCGCCCTCCAGTGCAGGCCAACGCCACGCTCTGGGCAGGAGGGTGGCTGGGCCGATGGGGAGGTGACAGTGACAGATCCCAGACCTTCCTCTGCAGAGTCTCCTGGGTACTCCCTACATCACCGTCACCTCCAGGCTGTGGTGGAGTTCCCTGGCTGAGGCACTTCCCTGCAGACTAAGCAGCGGTTAATTTATGTTTCTGTACAGTTCATGTTTTTATATTAACAAATGTTTCTTCCCGAATTTAAGGACTGGTTAGCTTGCTTGCTTATGGCAACAGAGGCAGTAGTTGTGAGTACTGGTGGTGGATGTTGTCCAGCTGGGGATCGCAGGTGACAACCCAGGTGCTTAGAGCCCGAGGATCGCCTGCCTGGTCCCTCTTCTCTGCTCTCCCAGGCCTTCGCTTGCTGTGTGTGTTAGCAGTGCCATTTTAGCAAGTGTTACATGGGAACAGCTTCATTCCTGTGGTTAGAAAGTTTCACAAAAAGACATATAAATTCTTTGTTTGTGACATCAAAGAAATCATTTTGTTCTGTGGTAAACGAGCGGCTGACTCTTCAGGCCCAGGGCCATGCAGATACACACTGCTGCTTCTGAGGACAGGGAGCCCGACTTTGTCCAGCATGGGAAAGGTTTTTAAAATGAGGACTCTTGTTGTGATGTCTTCGTAATTTATTAAAAAGATTTACATTTCTAGTGCCACAGCGTGTTCTTTGTGGGCTCATTTGTCAGTGGGTATTAATTGATTGAATAGTTTTTCTTAAAATGCGTACCATTGAATGAGATGCTATGAGCACTTCACTGCTATCTCAGGAATCTCCCTATAACAGAATATATTGACAGGGTTGCCATGGCGTTTTTATTGCTCTGGATTTCTGCCAGAATACTGTAAATAGTTGAAAAGGCAAGAGGATTACCATTAGTACAGTTACTCATGGGTAGGCCTGCTGCAAGTTGTTCGCTTGCTGCAGAATGAAAAATAGGTTGGCAGGATCTTTTCGTTGTTGTTTGGCCTTTTACATGCTTGGTGGATATTGCCTGATAAAAGGCATTTTTGTGGGCTGTTAGCTTTGCAGTCTTTGGGGTTTATAAATATGTCTCTATACATACTGTTTTCCATTATTTAGGTTGTGGCAATCCCACAAACTGATTCATTTCAAACACCTGTGGATGCAGTCCGTCACTTTAATTACTCTCCTTTTCAGCCATTTTGTTTCTAAAAGCTCTGATTGTGATTCATCATGAAAATGCTATGGAAATAAGGCTGTAATTTTTCCATTTTTTTGCTATTCAAAATTCTTCTCTCTGAATAATTAATCTGTGATGTGGATGCTAAGTATCTGTCACTGATGAGAAGATCCACATTTGCGGAGGCAAAAATTGGAAATTTTTATTACCATTACCTGAAATTCTTTGAAATTGATCGTTGTTTTTGAAATTGATCATTGCTCCTCTCTAAGTGGAAGAAGAGGAATTGCAGTTTGATTTCACTCCAGTGACTTTTTTTTCTGTTACTGGACAGTGATGTGTCAGGGAGACTACGTTTTTACCCGAGACTTCAGCAAGGTATGGAGGCTGTGCAGAGGGACATGGACAAGGTGAATTACAAAGGTGATTTTTGCGGAATAATAGGCAGTCTTGTGCTTACACTGCTGTGCTCACAGCTGAATTAACTAGGGTTTTTAAGGAAGTTGTGGATACCTGGCACTGCTTTAATCTCTGCCTAAGAGTAGGAAAAGCTAGCTTAAGAAAACTGCCTGAGCAAGTATTAGGATGTTGCTCCACGTGATGATCACCAGCTTCTTAACATCTGCTGGAAGACAGGGGCAGAGCCTTACCTCAAGCCTCCAGATCGCTGAGGGGGAAGCTCCTGTTGTAGGGACAGGACAAACTCCGGTACTGGTGTGTGCTTCAGTGTTTCTAGATCTTGAACTAGAAAGAGAAACAAACAGGAAATTAATTGCATCTGTATTTCTAAATTTGGCACATAGTCGTCAGGAGAGGAAGAGTTTGAGGGTATTTCAACTTGGACATTTCTTCTAAACAACGCAGGCAGGACAGAGGAAATCATTTTCTCTCTGATTCTGTTTGACTTTCACTTAATTGGATCTAACCAGAAAAGTTCTGTATTTAACAGAAACAAACGCTTGAAATAGATTTTTCTGGTCCTAAGCAAAAAATAAAAATCACAGAGTACAATTAATTTGTAGTTGGTTAAATTGACACTAAATTGTTCAGTACAAATCTTTATGAAAGAATCAGTCCTAACCTTTTAAGTAAAAGGTTTTATGTGTCTGTTTTTCCATGTTCGGATGCCCAAAAAGATAACCTTTGAATCAAACTTCTACGCATGATTTCCAGAGTTAATAGTTCTCATAATGTGTTCTGGGGGGATGGGACTTGGCTACGCTGCTTCCCTCTGGCCTGCTTTTTTTTCTTTTTTCTTGTTAGTATCTCCTAGTGTGCAAGACTTGTACTGTTCCCTAAAATGACTGTGACTGATGTCATTGATGAAGAGCCAGATAAATTTTAAAAGTGTAGGTTCTTGGTCCAGCGTGGTCAAACACTTTGTCAGTGTGCCATGCGTACAGGAGGGAGAAACGCAGTATTTCCTGAGCAAAGTAAAGCTGGCAGTATGCGACGAAATTCTTCCAGCTATAAACATGTCTGAGCAGAGTGGAAATGAATTCCAGTCGTCTGCAGCTCATGGTGGTCAGCTGTTGAGATCTGACTATTGTGGTTCATGGGAAATTGTAGGCTGGGTGGAAATTTGAAGCTGACTGTTAGCTTGCAGTCCCTGTCCATGGATTGCAGGAGAGATCTCACTGCAGCTGGTATCCTCTGCCAGTTAGGACTGCTCTCTTAGGCACTACAAAAGCACATACATAGCATATTGCAAGTTAGTGACAACTTGAAACAGCTCATGCTTTGAAATGAAATGGGTGGAGGGTAGGATTCTGCAGGACTATGCCTTCCAAAAGTGGCAGTGCTATTAAAAACACTGCTGTACCTCTTTAAGTGGAAAAGGGAGGAGAAAGCCATAAACCAGAGCAGACAGCGTCATATCTCTTTGCAGGCAATGTCCAGGTTGTCATTAAATGACAATACATAAGGATCAGTCCATAAATCTGCAGTGCGTGTGTCAGGAAAAATAAAACAAAACACCCACAAAACAAAAAGAAACAAGAAAAAAAGATACTCATTTCATTGTGTGACTGACCATTTGGGAATCTGGTAATCATTCAGTTCAGTCTTTTTCTAAGCCTGCTGGACAAAAATTTAGTGAACCTGTGTTGCTAAACAACCAGTGTTAGTAAAGAGAAAATGTGATAAAGGGTTAAAAAAAAAAATGTTTCAAAATATTTTAGCTTAATGCGAGATCGTGTGTTCCAAGTATCTCCTTTATTTTGCTGTGTTATGTGGCAGGTTTTTGTTAGCTGGTTTTCCCTAGTGAGTTTGGGATACTTCTAGTGAAGCATCTTGTAAAGGCTTCAGACAAGACTGATATCAGAGAGATTTTTCAGCAACTTTTTTTTTTTTTTTTTTTTTAGTGATTGCACTGATGTCAGACTGTTAGTGCAAGTAATTTTAATGACCTGCAACAGCTCTAATGCCAATTTGAGCTCTTACACCCCCAGAGAGTCAAAGTGTTTCTAATAAGCAGCATTGAAATAAAGGCATTTGTTTCCTGGTAAAATTAGAAGGGCAAGAATGAGTGAGAAGCTTTCAGAGGCCAAAGGGACTCGGTATGGAGCAGAAGACAAACAACGGAGAAGAGGATTTTAGTTTCTGTTTCTCTTTTCACTGTTCCCAGTCTGTGTTTGGTTTTATTGGTGGATCAAAGTTGATGGTACATGACTACCTTGTTTAAGCTCAGCCTGCTGTGTGTTTTTGTCTCTAGTTTAACAGTTCACACTTAACTTTGTTTGCTTGAACATTTCTGGTATTGCACTTCCCTTATTACAAGAGGAAGTGCTGTGTTAATGTTGTGCTTGGAGTTGTTCCATTTCTTTTCAACCCTGTTTCTGGAAATTCCAGTCCAACCAGACCAGTAAGGCTTTTTTCGGTTTTGGCAGCTAGAGTATGGGAAGTAATTTGCCAGCATTGCTTTTGCTGAGCTCTGCCAGGTGACACCACCACCCTTTGACATGTATAATATAAAGACTTCCCACACTCTTTTGCCAAAAGGAGGAATGATCTCACCCTCAAACAAACCATTCAAATTGTCATTAGGTAATAAAAGCCATGGGTTGTATCAGGTGAAGTATAAAATGTTGCAAGAAAAGTCTACTATTTTGGGGTAGAATGAGTAATTTCTTTGCTTTTTTTCACAGGTTCTTCAAAGAACTTGAAGCAAGACATCAGAACAACATCTTTATTGATGATATTAGTGATATAGTGGAAAAGCATAGTGCTTCAACGTTTGATCCATATGTAAAATACTGCACTAATGAAGTCTATCAGCAACGAACGCTTCAGAAATTGCTGTAAGAGCTAATTTTAAAATGACTGCAAAATCACCCCCCCCCCCTTTGTAGCTGGAGTCAAAGGCTATGGTATTTGGTGCAAAACCTATGGCTTACAGCAAAGCATGTACTTACATGCTTAGCTTTTCTTCATGCACAAGTTCCTTTGAAGTAATTGAGAGTGAAAATATGCCTGGCTGCATAGTCCAATCCTATTTGTTGCCCTGTGTTACGTTCCCTTTTCTTTGATAAATTTTCTCTTTATAGATTTGTCAAAGCCATGGTTTACTTGCATGTTACATATGAGTCTGTTTGCACTCATGTTCATCTGTGGGAGGAGATACCTAAATGTTGATGCTGGTCTTGCATATCTAAATAAATAAAGCTGAAGGCTTAAGTGATACGAATCTTTCAAGCTGTACTTTCCTTGCTATTAAAATGTTTTATTAATAGTCTAGCAATTTTCACAATTCTTTGGTAAAACATTCTGTTTAATTCCCTCCTTCTTTTTCCTACCAGAGCTACAAATCCAGCGTTTAAAGAGGTGTTATCACGGATTGAGTCCCATGAAGACTGCAGGAATTTACCAATGATCTCTTTCCTCATTCTTCCCATGCAGAGAGTAACTCGTCTTCCCTTATTAATGGATGTGAGAACAGTTATTTTTCTATTTTTTCCTTTATGCGTGTTTTTTGAATGTTAGCACTCTTGCATTCAATTCCCAGTTCATTCCAGAGAAGGCTGTAGATGCTGACTTGTCTGTTGACTATGAACAGTAGCATATGCTCACGTGTGCAGTCAGAAATTAAAAATTTACAAGTTCTAATCAAAAGGTTTGTAAAGGATAAAAATAATTGATTCAGAAGACAAGGAAGAACCTAGCACAGAAAATGCACAGTGTTAGGATTAAAATTAAACCTTACAGTTTAAAAAAAAACAAGACTTCCTAGCTAGCATATAGATTAGATAAGGATCCTTTTGCAATAAATGCTTACTTATTGTATTATCTATAATTCCTATAGATAGGAATTCATTTTTACCTCCAAGTCACGAGAATAAACTCAGTCTCTCACGTGTAAGTCATGGATCAGATTTACTCATCTTTACTTCCCAGTGTTTACATATGCTGCAGCAGCCTTCCTTTTTTTTTTTTTTTTTTTTTTTTTAATAATATGGTTATTTATCTTTTATCATGGTACACATAACAGTGTGTGTAGCCTTAAGAGCCTTTCTCATTTAATCCTTTGGAAATGATTACCTCCTACAAAGAGGTCAAACAGAGTAGTCTGGTACAGTTTTCTTATTGCTTGTACAGTTGCACACAAGTGGATATTTTGACTTCCAGAAAAAGCTTAAAGTATTTAAAATTGGAAGAACCTATTTGTGTACAGCTGCAATGGGTTTTCACTGTAGTTTGCATAAAGGTAGAGTAGAGACTGCAGAGCCTTTCTCTTTTCTGGAAGGATATGGCCTCCCTCTTCCACTATATTGCCACAGATGAAGACTGGCCAGAGATGGAAAACATCACACTCCTCCAAAAAGTTCTCAAGAGAGGCATTCCTTAGTGTCACCAAGGCCTCTGGAGAAGTGACCTAGTGTTCTCTCATTTATCCCAGTACACAGCTGGGACTTCACCTCTTTGATTTCCATTAATACGTTTGTAAAATTCTGTATTTGTTACAATTTGTGCTTCTCAGTCCTCTGAAGTAACTGATATTTTATTTCAGACTATTTGCCAGAAAACTCCTAAAGATTCACCAAAATACGAGAACTGCAAGCAAGCTCTGAAAGAAGTGAGCAAGGTATGTCCTGATGGTACAGAGGGAAAAAAAAGTCTGAAACTAAGAAAGCCATGCTTTCTGCTTTTATTGCTAGTTAATGATATCTGCTGCACTCAGTTGTTCAGTTGTTCTTGTCTTACTGTGTAATCATCAGAATCAATGACAGAAGAAGAGCAGAAGTCCATTTCCTTGCATAGATTGTAAAATACATCAGGACTTTCAGAATAAATTCCAGTTCCATTTTATGTGAAACTGAGCAGATTCTCCTTTTTAAATGGGGAAATTCTAGTTCATCAATTCATATTCACACACATATACAATATGTATATGTATATGCATATATATATATATATATATTCTGGAAATAGAAGACTGTAAAACAGAATGTTGTGGTTTGAAAAGAAAATTTAAGGATCTAAGAACTGTCTGGTTTATGCCTCCGAGATCTCAGAATTTCAGAAGCTGCAGCTCATCATAAACTGTCATTAAATGTGTTGTATTGGATACTCTTTATTTAAACAAAACAAAACCTTTCCCTACATGTCGGGGCTAGACAATGCCTTGGGCTTTGAACATTCCTTATGTAAGGGAAGAGCAGTGAAAGATAAAAACTAAGTTGTCTTATTTAAGAAAGACCACTAGGGATTGGTTTTATTGTGAAATTTTTGCCTGTTACTTAGGAAAATACCCTAAATTCAGGAACACTATACTGCTGCCAAAACAATCATTATTTTTTTTTCTGTAGAAGCTATATATGATTTGTGAAGTGTTTGATTATGAAAGGAGAAAAGGCTTATTAACGGTTGGGAAATGCTGCATGATGTTTGTGAGGTTAAGGGGAATGCATTTTCCTGCCTGTCTTTAGCCCTGTTGTTGTACACTCCTCTTCCTCCCATGCGCAGACTTCTGACAGACTGCAGGATGCTTTAAGATTGCGTTCTAAAGGTCAGCTGCAATGAAACTTTCTCAAAGATACTGTTTGCCTTAGTTTAACAAGGTGGTGCTGCAATGTTTGTGTTGGGACTTTCTTCTCTAAATGAGTTGCAGGTGTGTGGTGGACAGGGCAGCATGCAACATGGAGTTGTCAGCCCAGAATGTTGGTTTTTGTGGGGCTGATCATTAACTTGGATCAGAGAGTATAACCCTTTTCAGTCGGATTGTCTGGCTGTAACTTAGTACCACCTGGGCTTTGCTGAAGAATAAATAGTTATTATGGTGTTGGGTAATCCAGGTTGAAAGGGACCTCAGGATGTCATCCAGTCCAGCCTCTTTCTCAAAGCAGAACCAGCTGTTGGGTCTGAACAGGTCACTCAGAGATGCATTCAGTCTGGTCTTGAAAACACCATGGCTGCGGCTGAACAGGAAAATGTCAGGTGCTTTATAAATTTTACGCTTCCACAGACGTGTATTTTATAAAGGAGCAAGAGTTAGTGTTACAAGTCTTGAGTACGTTAAATGTGCTAAATACGTGTCTTGTTTCTAGTTGGTGCGTTTGTGCAATGAAGGTGCTCGGAAGATGGAAAGGACAGAAATGATGTACACAATTAACTCCCAGCTGGAATTTAAAATCAAGGTATGCTGCTATTTCTGATGGTAAACCATTCAGCATATGAATAGCTTTGACCACATGCTATGGCTTTGACTACATGTTAAATTTTGATAGCTTCATTGCCAGCATAAAGTACATTAGCATAGGCTGTAACGCTGGCATGACTTTCAGTCAAGGAAGTCAAGTTCATATTGTGGGGTAGCTGAAGCTTTGGAAACTCAGAGGGTAACTGAGGACTGTTGTGTCTTAACCAAGGTTGATTAAGCTTCAGGTTGAGGCTTTTCAGGGAAAGAGTATAGGAAACTTATTTATTTTTTAATAAGAATGAAAAGGACTATTTATCTTGCAGCTGAAATAAAACAATAAA
The DNA here is from genome assembly GCF_964035555.1 of Netta rufina. Classification (NCBI taxonomy): domain Eukaryota; kingdom Metazoa; phylum Chordata; class Aves; order Anseriformes; family Anatidae; genus Netta; species Netta rufina. Next base: position 25,942,030 of record NC_140132.1, on the reverse strand, counting down.
AATTGACCAAATCTTAGCACCCTAGCATTTTATTTTCTGAAAACATCATGAGTGAGATTCAGCACACTATTTCTGTCAAGCTGTGAGATGAATTAACTCCATGGAGTGAGTGTGAGCTGGTTTTGATGCGCTAGACAAATTGCTGTCAAGTTTTTACCATTAAAAGAGGGGCTGACCTACTACTTGACAATGAGATGATCCCAACAGTGTGTGACTGTCTGGATTACGGCAGCATGTTATCAAAAACAAGGTGTGGTTCCAGCCACCCCAAGATGTGTTTCTTTAAATTACGATGTATTTGTACAAGATTCTGGTAGTTCTGCTGTAAAAACATGTCACTTCCACGAGTTCCCCTTTAACTGGGAGGTGATAGAAATCAGGAAGACAGTGGTGTGTGCTGCATGCTGCTGAATTCAAGAAGGCAGGTGTGAAATAAATCAGCCCAGCTGGGTTTCCTGGTAGGTTTGTGTGCCTGCTCCTTGGTCACACCTGCGGGCAGGAGTTACCGAATTCAGCTACGGCAGCACTTCTGGCAGCGTAGGATATGCAAACAAAGAGTGAGGTGCCAGCCCGGAAGAGCAGGCTGTGCAACAGCAGACTTTGGCGTAGGTGAAATTACTTAAGATAAACTTTGCTAATGCAGTTTGTTTTTGTCATTTGTCAGCAAATTTTGTTTTGCTAGTGCAGAGTATGGTTGTACTTAAAGCTGCCTGTGTCTGTGCGACGGTGCAGGCAGGGCTTTGAAGTAGTAACAGCTAAGTGTCCTGTATTAAACCAGTGCAGGTAACTTCTTAGCTTACTTTTCAACCACAAGAATAGCAAGCATATTTGTATATGCAGATGAAATTGAATTCTATACTGTCTTAGTTTTCAAAATGAATGTTGTAGTCTTCCGCTGGAATGCTCCTGTTCAAACACAGAATATCTGAATGATGAATGAATTATCATCATTGTATTCGAAGTAAGTAGAGGTTTATGTTTTTGAAAAGACAGTTATTAAAGGATCTTCCTCAGTCTTGCTCTGAGGAAATCCTGTTTCCAACTTGTCCAAAGGATTTTTATGTACATGCTTTGACTAAAAACTGAGAATAATAATAGTTACTTAAAGCAACAGCAATAAAATAAACTCTCATTAACAAGTGACATCACTACATTTGCTACTGAGGCTGGATAATAGTCTCAGGTATTTGGGATATTCTGAAGTGGAGTTTTGGATAGCCTGAAAACTTTGGGTGACCTTCTCCCCTCATTCATTCATAATTTTCAAATCTACAGAAGTACCTGACAGTTTTAAAATGTATTGAGTTCCTTAAAAGACTTTTAGTCTGTTACTTTCCCTATTGGAAGAGGATGCAGAAGCCAGAGGCCCTGTATAATTCTTCCTGTGGACGTGCTGTGACTAGCAACTCTCACTAGTTTCATGGGAATAATAGCAACTTTATTTTCTTTTCTGTATTCTTTATGCAAGTTTTTTTTTTTTTTTCTTCCCTCCTCTGTGCATCTTAAATATAACCACTTAGTGGTTTTAGACCTTATCTGTGGTTTGAGAGCTTGCCAGCTGGAGTGCTTGCCAAACTGCTTTGGCCAAGTCTCAGTACATTTTATGTTCTAATGGCTTATTTTATATAAAAAGGTGGTGATATACGTGTTGTACTCTTTTGGTAATTGCAGGAAAATTAATATTAAAGAAAAAATAAGGTGCCTCTGGAATATAGTCAGTTAGGAAAATGAACTCGTTTGGAGTAGAGATTAAAGGGATTTTTAGTTCATGCTCATAGAAAATCGTGAAGAAGTTTTAGTCTGCAATACCATCATCATGGTGTTATAATGCTGCTTTATAACCATTATGAATTAGGTAAACTCATTCTGTTCTTTCCTCATCTGGTGTTTTGGGATGTTTTATTTTGTTAGGTGTGACTGTAGAGCAATTACATAGGAGTTACAAGAGAAGCCACTAAATGTAGGTCATTTTTGTAAACAGCTCATCTGTAGAATTTCTTTTAATTAAGATTCAAAAGGTTTTATTCTTAAAATTTTCAACTTTAGCACCAGAAAAGCTTTTTTTCTGCAAACAGGCATTTGAGTTCAAGAACCAAACTCTTCTGTATTTTCTATGTTCAAGGACCATCTAGCCCAATGTTTCAATTTGTAAAGTCACAAGAACTGTGATGGTGTAACCTTAGGGCTATGGCGCAATGTTTCACGTTCACGTACCATCACTTGGAACCATTACTGCAATTCAGAAAGTGTAAATATCTGGAGCTGTTTTGTTTCAAGAATTGATTTTCATACCAGTAGAGTTTAGATTCAGAGTAAGACCTTTTTTTTTTTTTTTTTTTTTTTTTAATAAAAAGGGGAGGAAAAAAAAAAAGCAGACTGTTTATATAAAACTTCAGAAATTACTTAGATTTCAATCATGGAATTTGGGAGTTCTGATTGCCACATATGGGTACCGAGCTGAATTGGCCTTTTGTAACCTGTGTGGTTTAATAATGTGTATTAATAAAATGACCATCCATAAGAAAAATGCTATGGTACAATCCCTGGAGAAAGTAATAATGTTGGATTGATGTTAGCCGCTGATACAAGATAAGTGACGGTGTCAGTTAATGAAGTTAAAGAGATTTGTAACCAGATTGTTCTACTCTAACTCATAACAGAGACTTGGATAAAAATCTATTTAGGAAATATGGATTTGAAACACAGTTCTGCATTTCTAGACTGGAGAATACAGTAGAAAATGCAGTTGGTAAACTAATGGCTAATACAAAACCAGAAACGTGCAAAAAAGTTGCATAAATCAAAACAGAATGTGTGATCTGAAGTTAATTGGGAAGAAGTATCTAAAGGGAATTTGACCAAAACTCAGTACAGGTATTTTGTCTGTAATTTTGCCATTTTGAGCAAGGTTCATCCGTCATTCATGTGCTGTCTCCTAACAGAAAGCACAAGGAACAGGCTTCCAGGAGCTTGGTCCTGCTTTTTGTGCTGAGTGTGGTACTGCATGGTGCTAAATAAATAAATAAATAAAATAAAATCTTTTGAATTATTTCTTTATCATGTACCATTTCAAAGTCACTACAAAATCATTCCTCAAAATTCACAACCAAGGGGATGGCCGCGCATAAAATTAGGGAGGTTAAAGTTTTGTTCCAACCGCACAATCACAGTCAAAGCACCGGTTTGGTTTTGGCATCGTGCTCCAGGGCGAGTATTGACAAGCTGAATTAGTTCACTAAAGGGCAGCTGAGTGATTAGATACAAAAAGACAGTCTAAGCAGAATGATGAAGACAGCTGACAAGCTGAATGAAGAAGTACTTATACAAGCACATGAAAGATATTTTAAATGGAAAAGAAGCAGTTGTCTTCGTTAGTCTAATCATTACAGACATAACGAATTTGAGCAACAGCAGAGAAAGTACATGTTTTTGATAAGCTGAAAGCCTGTTATGTGTAAAGTAGAAACAAAAATTTGATTATTTCCCATGGGGTGAAGAAAAATGTACATAAGTTAACTGTTAAGTGCCCTTTTACTGCAGTGGGTTTTAGGTACAAACAATAATAAACACGGTCAAAGTGGATGCCTCTTCTCCAGGGGCAGTGTGGACCTGCTGTTGGAGGGTCTGCAAGGTACAGGGCATGCAGCTTGGGCTTCGCCAGCAGAAGTCACCCCGTGAGTCTTCTGTTTTGGTGCCAGACATCTTCAGGTGCTCCATCCAGCACGCATGCTGTACCTGGAGGTGCATAGACACAACATTGTCAACATCTTCAGTTTTGAAATTAGGACTGAAATAGGTCATAACAGAGATGACTGGTGGGACTTAGGAAGGGGTACCTTTATCAACAGCCACTGTTCTAAGCATAGAAGAAACATTTCCTCTGTGTGACACTGAAACCTGTATGAACCCACATACTAGCTCTGGTCAGCTCAGTGCTAACAACTGTCAGTGAGATCACTGACGGAGGAATCTTGGCCCCTGGGAGACGTTGCAGTGCTGGCAGCGCTGCAAGGGACCTTTGTCTTCCAGGCATCACGTCAACGTACGGCTTCAGAGAGGATCTGTTCTCTATGACGGGACATGCAGGCTCACATCTCCATTCACGTTCATGACCCAGAGAAACAAAAGGTCCTTCTGTGGTATCTACTTCTCCAGCAGTTGGGAATAGTTTGGATTAATAAAGCCTGGCCTTTACATTAGACAGCTATTATCCTCTTTGGCTTGATTCACCTACTTGAGATGTTGGTCCTTACCCTAACCCAGAGAGAAATAGAGCTCCTGCTCCAGAGGACTTTTAGAGTTCAGTTACATCAGCTAGATAAAGAGGAGCTTATGATATCTTTGGTTATCCATCTCTGATAAAGCGGACTGGTAATTGTACAGTATTTCAGGAGCTGCTAATGAGAATAGGAAGCACTTGGAAAACTTCCTGCTATCAAAGGAAGAAACAGGTTATTCTGTACGGTGAGTGCCTTGGGAGGGTGATTCTCTTCTCATAAATTGAGGGCTGAAGGTTTGTGCAAGCCTGCCTGTTTCTACACACACAGTGAGCTATCAAGGCTGGCCTGAGAGGGTGCTGACGTGTACCTCATTACAGCAGCATGCCAGGAGCAGCCCGGCCTGCCTGCCCCTGCAGCTGCAGCAGCAAGTTACAAAGGGGTTGTGGTCACGTACAGGTACCCTTCCTGACGGAATGGGAGCAGAGAAAGGAAAAGATGAAATTCATCCTCAGGAAGGACACTTATTTCATATGGCCTTTCATAAGTGGATACCTTAAGGTCCTGTAGATTCAGACATTTTTCAAACCATTGGTAGATTTATGATGACACGAACAAACTATATTGTTTAGGCATGTTACAGCATCATTTTAACTGACTTTAGAAATGTGCTGAAAAGCCATGTAAGATGCTGTAGCCCATGTGTTTGAGATGAAGTGCTGAAGCTTTTCCTTCCAACTGTTTATGCGGAAAAGCTGTGAGAAAAAATCAAGTGTTCAAAGAATGATTGCTTTCTCTATGAAAGCTGAAATAATCCCCAGAGACAGTAATTTTAATCTCTTTTGGAGATCTCATGTAGTTTGGTCCATACTGAAGCATATGACCAGTCAAGTCTGTTCATTTTTGTCTTAGATGAGTAATTAGGTCATGAACATGAGCAATTTTCAAGTATTTGCAGGCTATTACTTGTGGGTTATATGAATGATAAAGACATCTTAAACCTTGGGATCCCTGTTTTGTGCTTGTACTCATAATCTCTGAGCTCTGAGTTTATCTGAGCAGTTTTTCCAAATATTTCAGACTGTTACTTGATTATTTTTTTTTTAAATTCTACTTATACAAGATTAAAATATTATTTTTTTCTTTGTAGCCATTTCCATTGGTTTCTTCTTCACGATGGCTTGTGAAAAGGGGTGAATTAACAGCATACGTAGAAGACACTGGACTTTTTTCTAAAAGGACTTCTAAACAGCAGGTGTACTTTTTCCTTTTTAACGATGTCCTCATTATCACCAAGAAGAAGAGGTAAGAGCTTCACCAATGTAAAATCGTCTTTCTGTTCAACTCCTTGCGTCACGAAGAGAGCATCTAAGTTATCTTTTAAATTTTCATGCCTTTTGTGCGTGTCTCACCACACGGGAAATGAGAGCCAAAACTTCCTGGCTTTGCAAAGCCGAACTTTATTGCATCCGCAGCATTTTTGCATGTTTGCTAGCCATCTGCTTTTTTGAAAGAATGAATGAGATTCAAAGAGATCTGGTACATTTGCAGCATAAAATGGAAGGAAATATGGATCAAACTTGTGTTAATTACAGTCAAAATTTGTGAAACGTCTTGTATGTTTCAGTACACTGTGTCTGAGAAAGTAAATGAATTATGAAGGTATTTGAGTTTCTAACGTTGCTCCATCAGACTGCATTTAGAAATTACAAGTAACTGCCTGTTAAATGGGATTTAGTTTTTGCAAACTCGATTGAAATTCTGACTTGTCAAACAAATTTAAAAGGTCATCGTTGGTGCCTTAAGAAAGGGAGATTTTTTGTGGGAGGGTAAAGTGATATTCTTTCCCCTCTGTGCTTTACCATGTTGGACTGTTCTTGAGAGAGATTGATGGGAAATCGCTTCTAGTAGTCTCCACTTCAATTTTATCTCTAGATTCGACGGGAGGCTTAAAATCATTTAACAGAATTGACATCCTCTGCTATTGCTGTTAAATAATACTTGATAGATAAACTTTCTTCCTGAGGCTGAAAACCATTTTGAAGAATAGTTTTGCATTTGCATTGATCAGTTGAACCAAATACCAGCTATTTTTAAAAGATAGCGTTCTGTGAAACTTCTTAATTTAAATCAGAAATTGAGGAATGAGATAGAATATTAAATCTGAGAAGAGAATGTGACTATTTAAGCAAATAGAAAGATAAAAATGAAGGAAAAATATATTTAAATCAAAGAATTTTTATGCAGATGAGCAGAAAGGCGAATAGAGTTTTCCCCAGCTATTGTAATGCTGGGAGCACATTTCTGAGATTCGGTGTTTATCAAAGTTCACGCTGCAATGTTTCTTTGAAAGTCCCTTGCTAAACCCCTGGCAGCAGATCAGAGTTATGCCTCATGGTTTTAAACTGCGCGTTTGTTTTCTCACGGGATGGCTCTCAACATATTGCTGTGTTGGTAGCTAAGTAAATGTCCGAGTTAGGAAAACAATGAAAAGCTATTATCTGTGTTGTTACAGTGTTTATTGGTTTCCTATGTGATGGCTTCTTGTCCAGATTATAAAACAGATTTTTATAGCAACATATTTTATTCAAACTTTGGATTTATAATAATTTCCAGCTGTTGGAACTGAAATGTCATAACTGGGCCCAGAAGCCAAAATTAAGGAAAACTTGATGTTAATGATCAGATTTATCTGTTCACCTGAAGAACACCCCCAAGCAAATTAGGTAGGATGGAAAAGGATTGGTTTGTGTGAACATCCCAAATATTCCGAGCACGAAGCTTACACTTGACCTGAGTGGATAAGCTTATTCATAATATTTGAGCTTTTGGTGATCTGTTCTCCTGCCCACGGCGTTGCTGTGGACACCACTGCAATGGACAGCAACACTTGTTGACAGTTGAGCTTTCTATGCTTGTGTTTTAGCTGAGGAGTTGCTTTCTCAAAAGATTCTTAGCATTGCACACACAAAAAATCACTCGACTGCGCTAAAAATATTAATTACTTAGTGCTGCAGTCACGCTGCTTAATCCTTTCTCCCAAAGTGAATCCCCGGCCGTCCCGGGGAGCAGTTTGCCGTATAAGTCGAAGCAGCACGCTGTGCCTCCCAGCTCCTCGCTGTGCCTCCCAGCTCCTCGCTGTGCCTCCCAGCTCCTCGCTGTGCCTCCCAGCTCCTCGCTGTGCCTCCCAGCTCCTCGGGGCCCGGCGCTGCCTGCCCGGCCCGCAGCCAGCAAGGGTCAGCAGCCCCAGTGCAGCGAGGCTCGGCGCATCCCTGCTCACGGGCTGCTTTCAGGAACGATTCCCATGCGTCAGAATCACCGCTGCGAGAACTGCATTTTGAATACTGAGTGAGCAAGGGTTCCCAAAACCTTTTTATAATGAGAATTACAACATTTTAGCTACGAAAAAGATAAAGGGTGTGTTATATACTTACAGTTCTCCAGAGGTCTTACGCTTTAACTTTAATGATGCTTTATTAATCATAATCTTCCTCAGCTACAATTTCACCTTTTGATTGAAATTGCAAGGTTGTGCTGTGTTCTCTGCCCCATTCAGTAGGTTAAGTGGCATTTAGCTACCACAATTTCTTCCTTTTTAATGGACACCAAAGGTAATATTCTGACACGAGGAGTAGCGGGCAATATAATTCACATCTTGAGAGTTCTTTCTGTCCGCCTCATGATTCACATGGACTACACTACAATTCTTGTTATTTGTGTCACATTTGGGAAACTTGCTTTCACTTGAGCTAGTGAAGAAATGCTTTCACATTACAGAGTATGATGACATTAGTGCCTTATTAAATATGGGTTATTTACTTTATGCATACTGCTTTTAGGTTTGTATATCCTTCAGAACGAATTTTCAGCTTTCCTCTTCTAAATCCCAAACCACAGATAAAAGTATCATCCATCCCCGGTGTGGCTGATGAGTGTAACTGCTGGGTTTAGATACCCATTTGCCTGCTGCCAGGCGTGGTGGAGCTTCCATAGCGGGCACTTTGCAACTGCCCTGGGGAAGAGGAGACTGGGCTACAGAGGAGGTGATTCCCTGATACCTCAGGCAGACCTGGAAGCTTACACTGTAACAATACTCTGCTAAAAAGGGGACACATAGGAAGCTCTAAATTTTACAAAAGTCAGGTTCTTCCTTTTTTCCAGCACGCCCTTTTGAAGAGGTGGTTGCATGTTCTGGATAGTAATGCTCAGAGTTGTCTATGAGCTGGCTCTGCACTCTGTGAAGCTGAAGGGAGCTCCAGAATTAATGAAGTCCTGTTGTGTCCAACTAAAGTAACACTGCTCACTGAGCTATTCATAACATCTACCAGCAACGTCCTGAGATCTTTTAGAAGATTTCAGATGAATTGCAGAGATGTATGTTTTTGTATGAGGATACATTTATTGAATACTCTTCTCTCCCATAATATCCCCTAAGGACACTGCTAGAACCCCATCTGTTTTCATGGCTCTATGGCTTGTCAGCTCCTGAGATTGCCTTGACATTGGAATGCAGCTGGACCTCATACACTGGAAATCACCCAAAGGTTAAATACTACTTGGGAATGTTACCTGTTCACAGCTGCTTGAAAAACATGCTATTTTAGCCAAGATGCCAGGAATGATTTTGTAACTAAAGTAATCATGCTTAAAAAGTGATTAAAAATTGCTGAAGATTTATAAAGGACATTTACTGCTTTTTTTTTTTTTTTTTTTTTTTAATATATATACATGTGATAAGGGAAATAAGGAGAATCACCACATGCTTTCTGTTAAAGAATAGGTGGCCTAGAACTGGTGTCTGGTCTTCATAAAAGTGCCTCCAAGATGTGCAGGCCTTCCTTGCGAGGGGATATAAAATAGCCCTGTTGCTCTGTGTTCTGAGTCTAAATAAGAGTTTGGCAAAAAGTTCAGCCATGAACTGAAGGTGCACGTCAGCGCGTCTGTGTTAGCTGATTACTGTCATTTTAAAAAATGTGTTAAATGTCCCTCCTGTTACTGCACTGCCTGGTGGGAAGATTTCATCCCCATTTACGTCCATCTGCTTGCTCTGGCTGCGGTGCCTCCAGCCCTCAGCCAGCCGTACCCGTGTGCTGCTGGTCAGAAGTCTGTGGGCCTCCCGGAGAGCACAGGGGTAGAAAGATAAAGACTCCTCGATAGTTCAAAGCAGGCTGTTCTGTTGAATGGAGATAAGAAGAATTTGTAGAGGTTTATCTCAGGTGATTAATTAGTAAGGAATGCATTCATTATTTACTATGCAAATGTATGGACTACTTTTCTTTCTTTTTAGGTTCAGGCTCCCAATGACTACAGCATCCCTAGCTGGTTTTGCTGGTTCTGTCCTTGGCTAGGCAGCAATTGCTGTGTAAAAGTTGTTTAAAAACGGAACTGACTTCTTAAAAACAAACAAGGAAGGGGAAATCACACACCTGGTGGAAAACTAAGCATTTTAATTTTGTGTTTTTCTTTTTCTCCTTTGTTTTACAGTGAAGAGAGTTACAACGTCACAGATTATTCTTTAAGGGATCAGCTCGTGGTACAGCAGTGTGACAGTGAGGACCTGACCTCTTCTCCTGTAAAGAACACTTCAGCTATGCTGTACTCGCGGCAGAGCGCTACAGTGTACCTCTTCAGGTTGGCAGTCCTCAGTAACCACGCAGGAGAGAAGGTGGAGATGCTCTTGGGAACAGACACTCAGTAAGTAAATAGTTATAACTTCTGTAATTTTTCACCTGATCATCTCAACAGGTTGTTGTTGCTCTCCCAGCTCCCTCCCCCCCCCAAAAAAGGTCGTATGAAATGCCCAGCCTTTCTTTGTTTGCAAAGTTTAAAAAAAGGTGAAACAAAACTGAACAGTAAAGTTTGCAAGCAGGCAGTCTATGATATCTGATCAGCAGTGACCGAGGAAGGATTACATTAAAAATGACCCCGTATTTGTCACGGGCCACGCTGGCATCCTGTTCAGCAACGCTGGAGCGTTTGTTGTTCCACCTGCTGACTGCTGCGATTTGCACTGTTTTTATTCCATTAAGTGTGCACTTCCAAAGCTAGGCAAGGTAACAGTGACAAGCCTTTCTGTTTTTTTAACGATTGGCAGAGAAGAAGAATGTGCAGCTTGTATAAGATCCTAGATAGAGGAATAAATATTTACTGGAATAAAATAGAGCCTCTCCAAACCTGCTTCAGTTTCTCATGGATAATCTTGTCATGAGAGGGCTCAGGGGTTTTAAGTCCATGTCATGTTACTGTCATTCTATTTTCTTGATGTCATGTTGTAGGGATAATAGCAAATTGAGTACACATGCTAAAATTATGTAAACTGAAGTATCTGTTACTAGGTGCTATTGTTTTAGGTCTTCAGACCAAGAATTAACTGTGCTTCTGCCTCAGAGACTGCCAGTTCCCTAGCCAGTGAGTAATGGCATGGCCATGCCTTGCAGTGTGTTACATTAATACCATTAGGATAAGTAAATTGAGAGCCCATTAGAGGGTAGAATAGAAAGGAGAGATGACAAAGCTCCACTTGTATGTTGTACGGTGTGGTCTGAAATAGAGTTCTCATCACAAAGCCACGTCTGACTTTCTGCAAACATTTTGCTGGCTCTTCCAAACCTGCAGCCAAATGGATAAGTACAAAGCTGGTGGTGCTGTTTTTTCCCCAAGTAATGCAGCAAGGAACAAAAAGGAACTAAAAAATACATTGAGGTAATGCAGAGGGAGTCCATGTTGATGCAAGGTACAGTGAACTATAGTCGTGCATTGCTTCAAGGTGCTGAAAGATTATCTGGGATAGCTTTGCATAAAAATGCTTCTCATAAACAGGAACCAAAAATCTTAGGTTTAACACTTCTTATTTTTGCAAAAAAAAAAAAAAAAAGGAGAACTGACATGACCATTCCTAAACAGTAAAGACTTTTTGTTGCATGTTAGTTGGAGAGGGTTTTCATCAGAGGGAAGGTGTGTAAGTCCGTGTAATGTTGCTGAAGACAGCAGAGTATCTGAAGGGTAATCCAGGCTGAAGATAATAATAATGCTGGATTTCTGAATCCCTTCTGGTGGTTATTGGTGAGGCAAACATGCCAGGGCTGCAGGACAGGGATTTAGGGGGGATTGGAGGGGGGAGCGTGGGGAGAAGCTTGTATGTACAAAATTAAAGGTGGTGTTTTCCAAACTGAGCTTAAAATGCAACCCTTCTGATTCCGGCAAAGAGCAGACTATAGGCTGTCAGTGCTCTCATTTGCAGTCCTCACTTAGCGTCAAGATAATTAGCTCATTCTAATTAAGCCAAATCTAGTGAAAGTTAATTATTGTTCTATTTGCTTCTTACAGTAGGATGACCTCAGGCTTTAGTGGCGGGTAATGTAGTTTAAAATTACTTTAAAGACAGAGTAAGCAATGTAGCTGCCATTAACCTTTCACCTTGCCCTGGATGCTTTTTTCCCGTGCGAGGTTCAGAGGCTCCCAGGCACAGCCCCTCAGGACCCGGCTGTCTTTGGAGCTTGTGGAGAGGGTCTGACTGCCCCCTGCCTGGCACAGCTCTGGGTCTGGGCACTCTTGGTGTTAAGGTGCTGTCTCTATTAAGCATCACAATACCTCTGTAGCTACGTGACTTGTGTGTGGCATACCTCAACTTCTCTGCGTAATGTTTCTGACCTGTGTTGCCTGCATACACTCCCAGTTTAAATTGTGAAGCACTCAGTTTCTGGAGCAGTTTCATTTGAGCTTCTCTAAGTCTCTGGATCATTGCTGAGATCCCAGAGACGACTGTGGACAATGAAGGTTAGTTACCCAAATACTACAAACATGACAACGCTCTGAGATGGGGCTGGGGCTTTGGGTGGCCCTGTGTGGACCAGGAGCTGGGCTCGGTGACCCTTGTTGGGTCCCTTCCAACTCAGGATGCTCTGTGGTTCTGCTTCCACTTGAACTACAAATGGGGCTGAGTTATCGCTGTTGGTTGTTGTAGTGTAAGTACGTGGTAGGTCAAATACTTCCCTAATATTTTCTTCTGAGTGCTGGAAGTTGAGATGTGGGTTTTCTGCCTCGCTTGCCTGTTAGCAAAGAACTTCCCTCAAATAATCATTGGGGTCAAGGGGTAAGTGCCTGAAGTAAAGTGGAGAGCAATGAGTGTCCTGTAGTTGCAAGCAGTCTGTACACCTGCCTTCTGCAGTGCGCTTGGATGTGCAGCTGTCTCACCAGGAGTTACCACTGCGGGTGGCAGCAAACACTGAACTGGGTGCGTTGGGTCCAGTGCTGAGCGGTGCTGTCCCGGGGCAGCTTTGTGAATCTGCACCACAGCGGGGACGGTGCGGGAGCGGAAACTGCAGGATGGGATGGAGGAGGAGTTTGGCACTGCCGCGGGGAAGCTGGGGAGCTGCGCTGGATAGAGGTGGTCCTTGTTCTCCTGGGGCAGTGCTGGAGTGCTCTGCTTTAGAAAAGGGCAACAAGCAGCGTCTTGTTCTTTCGGGTGCGAGTCTCGGAGAGGCCATCGCTTCTGTGTGGTGCCATTAACATCCACACAGCCCTTCACAGAAGTGAAAGATGGTATCTGTTCCGCGGAGGCTGGGGGTGGGACACAAGACATGAAACAGAACGCTCCAGACGCATCCCAGCCTGGAAAAACTTACAGTTTTAGGTTTGCTTTCAAAGTTTAGAATAACTCTGAAAGAAACTATAGATCATTAATGATTCCTATTAAAGATCTTATTATAAAGTAAGCAGATGATTCAGACTTGCTTGGAAATGCGATTTTATTGGGAAAAAAATGAAGCACATTTTTAGTTGTCTGGGCTTTTTATAAAAAGACATTTTGTTCTACAGAATATTACTGCTTGCCTATATAAGGTTTGTGATAGAAATAGCAGTCCATCAGATTATCTTTCAAGGGAAAAAGTCTCTGACAATACCTCCTTGATTTGAAAATTTTAATAGAGCGTTACCGTGTGTGGTGTGCTCAGGGCACCGACACTCCCAACTTTTTGTAACTTGAGGCGAGCGCGATGGGGAGGGCAGCGGCTGGAGGAGGGCCCAGCTGGACGCTTCAGAGCGCTCGCTGATCGGAGCGATGCATGTTCAAAGTGAAATGTTTGTGTTGACTATGATTTCCAGCGCAGTTTGATCGCGTTGTGTCACTTCGTGTGGCTTGTGGTTCCCAGGTACAGCAGTAGAAGCCCAGGGTCCGGAGCGTTACGGTGGCATTACAGCTCCAGCAGCGGGGCACGGCCAGCAGCTGCGGGTGGCATCAGGGGAAGGCTCCTCACAAACCTTGTGTGTCTTTCGTGGCCTGTTCCCACTGAATTACAGCTCTGGAGCAGCTGTAATTGTGCCTGCTGCTGGAGGCGGAGGGTTAAATTACAGGGTCACTTAGCATTAGATGATCCACTGGCGCTGGCATCTTTTTGTGTTTGTCTCCCGGTCTGTCTGTTTACACAAGTAACATTGATTCCCTTGAAAAAATACACAGAAAGCTATGGAAGGACAAAGGCTTTTTTGGTCAGAGGTTGGACTCGATGATCTTGAGGTGTCTTCCAACCTAGACAATTCTGTGATTCTGTGATTCCCTAGTCTGGCTGAGAGCCGTGTTTTTTGGACTGGATTTTTCGTATGCTCTTAACACTGCCTGCTGGAGAGAGGGTGACTTCAGTGGGAGCAAAGTTGTTTTGTGTTCACCAACTATCTGGTGTACGTGGATTTATGAAGAAACACATATTTAGATAGGAAGGCAGTCTGGTATTATCCCATTTTTTAAGAGTTGTTTGAAAGGAAATGTAATTTTCTTATTAAGACTGGTTATGGGAAAATACGAATCCGTAAATAACATGTTTCTAAAAATAAGAACAAAATTAAGGTTGTGCAAAATTGTATATGTTTTCTTACTGTGGTTGAAACACGAGTTTAGCACTGGTTTCAGATTTTCAAAAAATGGACAACTGCAGAAGACAGATGTTACTATTTTTAGTTAAAAACTCAAGTTATCTAAAGACAAAATTTTGAAGAAGAAAATTCAAGTGGATTATTTAATTTTGTTTAGATTAGTCATAAGTATTGGTCTCAGACACTTAGTAGAGAAGTTTACCTGCATTACTTAAAAAATAATTAAAATAAGGGTATGTAAGATGTGATGCCAGTAAGAACCATGTGTGTATAGGCATTTTTCCTACTCTAACATGCTTAAAATGTTTGTGTTTGAAGAGTGTTATTACAAGAAGTAGTATCACACCTGGCCATATTTTGAGAGGAGGAGAAAGGAGGTTATGTTTAGTTTTTCTTTCACAATAAGAGGAAGAATTTAAATACAGAACCTTGAAAAGGGAGTAGTCTTGATCATTGTTCAAGAGCATGAGTTGGGAAACTGAATTTTGTTTTTGCTGTTTGCAGAAGTGAAAGAGCTCGCTGGATTACGGTGCTTGGGCAAGACAGAGATGGGCAGAAGACTGACAGAACAAGTAAGTTGCAAGTACTGAGATTTTTGAGCACTCTGCCATGAGAATAGAAGTGCACTGCCCCTTAGCGGGGATTTGAGCAAACACAGGCTCTATCCTTAAAAATGTCACCTTTCTTTTCCTGGGCTGTGTTACTTTAATATACATGAAGCTGTCATCGCTTCCTTCTTTGAGGAGTTTTGTTTTGCCCAGTTATTTCTGTTTGCGTTCATTAACGCTGGTCAGTTGTTTCAATCTGTTACCAAGAGCAAAGCTCCCTTCTTCGTGTTTAACCCAAGTTTGTGTGGATGCTCAGGTGAGAAGCCATCTGCAGCATTTGCTGACACCTGCGTGGTGGGTGGGGTGGGGCAGGGCATGTGCTAAGACACACTGATTTCTTCAAATCAATTATATACACGTTTGAATAGAAGATTTGAAATGGAAATATTGTAATTCAGCCTTTCTTTTCTTTTTCTTCCCCAGCTTTGACTCAGGTAGAGATCATCAGAACCTACACAGCAAAGCAGTCAGACGAGCTGTCTCTCCAAGTTGCTGATGTTGTTCTGGTTTATCAAAAAGTGAATGATGGTGAGTATGCGTTGTTAGCAACCCTCTCTTACCACTGCAGATGAATCCAGCTAGAAGAATTTGTTTCCTAATGGAGTTGGCCATATGATGAATAAAGGCTAAGCTTCCAGGAAAAACTTGAGCATTTAGGTTCAAGTTTCTGAGGACAGCCTCTGTTTAGGCAACGGCTGTTTAAAGTAACTCATCACCAGTCATAACTTATATAGATAAATCATGAATGCGGTGACACTGACTCAGAAGTTCTGACAAAGTGCCTTTAAAATTACTTGAAGAGGTTTGTTGCTCCCTGTCTGTTCACGCCTGCAGGCTGGTATGAAGGGGAACGACTGCGGGATGGTGAAAGAGGCTGGTTTCCCATGGAGTGTGCTAAGGAAATCACGTGTCGTGCCACGATCGACAAGAACATGGAGCGGATGGGACGCTTACTTGGACTTGAAACAAATGTGTAGATGGTTTTTGCTTCTTCATACTGTACTAGAGGATTTGCACTAACTGCTGTCAGCGGGGAATGGCTGCACGCACTACAGCTCTCACATGGAAGACGTGGGTCACAGATGTGTAAAATCTGGTAACAGAGCACTGATGTTTCAGATAGCCCGTTTTGGTTTGCATTTTGAGAGCTCTGAACTGATGCCTGGCTTGAACTGTAGCAGATTTCAACTAGAAGTAGTTTCTTAGGCACTGGAGATCAGCTTTGCATTTTTTTTTCCTCAGATTTCCCTTTCAACTTCAGTTCCTTCATCCCTGCTCTTTACTTGCTCTTCTGCCACTCTTTTTTGATCATTTTGACTTACTTTCTTTCAAAATTGGGCCTAAAATTGGCTGTAGCAGACCGAGCACCAGAAACTCACCACATCTATATGCAGAGCTGGAGGTGAACAGGAGCATAACAGCGGGGGGCAGTTCCTGTTCCTTGGAACCTGCAGCCGTACGCTCCCAGTACAGGACTGGGGATTTAAGGGGATACTTCCCAGCTGTGTCAGAATCCTTGTTTCATGTAATTCAGAAGGGCTTACCTCTCCAGCACGAAGCCAGGGAGGAGCCAGATTTGCTAATCTAAGAGTGAATGAGATCGCTGCAATCTCCGTGGGCGAAGCTGACACAAGGTAAGAGCCAGAGACGTGCTGCTTGTGGTGGTGGCCTCCGGTACTGGGTGTGGGTACTCAGTCACGCAGCTCAGGCGTTCTGGTGCTCCGGTGTTGAGATTTCTGCAAGCAAGCAAGAAGTACCAAACTGTACCAAGTACATAACGACATTGAGGGGCTTTGTTCTCAGATCCATTTTAGCACAACTGTCAGCCTCAACTTGGGCTTGTTTTCATTAAGAACAGCCTTGGTGGGAGCAGTTGTTAGCTCTCTTAGCTCCTCCTGGCAGGTGTATCTTATGGTGTTTCTTCCAGTAATTTTTTTTAAGCTTATGGGCTTTGCCAAATGAACAAACCCTTCTGTCTCGTGTCTGCTGTCTGTCCTCAACTCTGACGCCTCTTTTACCTCTGAATGCCTTCTTGGCAGCATGGTTGCTTTTCCAGTACCTTGCAGTAGGTTGCACCTTTAAAGCTTAAACCTTATTTTCAATACAAAGTAATTTCAAGCTGCAGAAAAGTAGCCCTGTGCATAACACAATGTGGTTTTTCCCACTAGCATCGTCAGTGTGAGTCTTAAATGCCACTGCTCTGGTTCAGAATTCAGGTGTCTGGACTCACAGGATTTTTTTTTTATTTTTTTAAAGGACTGTATAACTGCTGGAAATGTGTCCATTTTGTTTCAGTTTTCTCCAGGTGTTTGGCTAGGTCTTTCTATTAAGTTATTGCTGTAGAGCGAGGGTTTTGATGGAGACTGCAGAAAACATGAAGTACATTCTTCTGTTTATTTTTTTTCTTCCTTTTTGGTCTTCTGTGCTAGAGGAGATTGATTATTTCCTTCTGTGGAGGCAAAAAGTTCAACTGAACTTCAGTTTACTGACCTTCCTCTTTAGCATTTGTAAGCGTGTTGAAGCCACATGCACAAAAAGAGGGAGCCGTAAGACCTGTAGGGACCTAAGCGGCCAGGTCTCTGCTCATCTCCGCTGTACGAGGTAAGAGCACCACTGAGGAAGGACGTGGGAGCTGAGAGCTCGGCCCCTGGGGTAACGTGGTTATAGCTTGGTGTCCTGTCAGCACCTTCGTGACTGCCACCTGAGGGGTGCCCAGCTGGGTGCTGCCACACACATCTCAGCTCCCGAGAAGCCCTCTCACCATTGCACTACCTGCACCACCTAGATTTTTGCAGCTGCAGTTTAGCTTTGGAATTTCACAGAAAAAAAAAAAAAAACAAAAACAAACAACCACTAAATATTGTGTGAAGAAAATGCACTAAAAATGAAGTAAGGTTCAGTGCATCATTTCTGTATATCCGTGTGACAGGTTGTACTATAAAAACCTTCATTTAAGGACAAGCTGGTAAGTTAACAGGCTTCAATACCTGCTAAATAAAAAGGTGGCAAAAAGTTATAGTACAAAGGCTTTCTTCTTGTCACAGTCCCAGTCTTTTTTTTTAAAGGGTGGTGTTTATATTCTGTACTATGGTGATCTGTGAGTGACTTTGTTTATAAACATGTACCTCTATAACAATTGAAAGTCGATTAGGCAATAATTTTGTACAAAAATCCTTACCTTGATAGTCTGACAGTGGTTTTACAGCCTTTTGAATTAATTTATAAGTGGACTGATAAAATGGTAATGGTATAAACTGTAAATTGAACAAAGTCTTATTTAACATAGTAAAAATACTGCTAATATTTTAACAAAGAGTTTATTGTACACAGGCAGATGTTTAACAAAACCGAATGTATAAATCCAGGCATTAATTTTATTCAGATTTTTAATACTGTATATATTTTTTCATACCTTGTCTTTCCAAATAATGTTTTAAAAGCCATTTTTCCTACTCTCAGACACAGTTCTTCAGGAATTAAAGACAGTTATGATTTTATAGGACAACAATCAATAAAATCTTTTTAAATCCTTACTAAAAAAAAAGCTTCAATTTTTCTTGACCTGCAGATTGTTAAGGTGATAGTTCCTTAATGTTATTCTTATCAGATAGGTTAAATTTGTTCTGTAACTTATCTTTGCTTGTTTTTTTGCTGTTCTGTAAAGATAAACAGCGCTACTGTGTCCTCCTTCATCTCTCATGGACCTACCTGTACACAGGAGGGTTGAGCAGTGACCAGGCACAGGCCCAGGACCCCTCACCTCTGGGTTAGGGAAGAACCCGCAGGGTAAGGGCACGCAGGCACTGGGGAAAGGCATGGGGCTGCAGTGGGACAGCTGCCACAGAGCAGCCCCCAGGCCCTTCCCTCCTGCCCAAGGCCAGCTGCTTACACTCCAAGCTTTAGGTTGAGCTGGAAAGTACAACTCGTATAATTATTTACACATTTTTCATGTTACTGTGTAAGTAAGGATCTGACCACACCAACCCACAACCACCTCAGTGTGCTGTGGTCTGGTTGCTACCCCCAAGCACTCCAGCACCTGGGGTTCAAGCAGCAATCCCACCATGGGTTTTCAGAGGGTGGAGGAAGATGCTCCAAAAACAAACCTGGCCTCCTCTGCTCCTTCTTATTCCAAGAGAAAGTACAGCCCAGTCACAAACTGACTGTTGTATAAAAAATAGCTATGCTGGATCAGAGGGGTGGCGTTCCTTATATACCAGAGATAAATACAGCTGATGCTGGATTAACTGACAGGAAGATGTGCCCCTGTTTTAGTTCTGTTTTCTTCAGGATAACACGAATAAAGTGAATAAATCCTCCTGAGCCCATGATTCAGGTGGATGAGAAAGGCCACAGGGACGATTTCTGTCAAGCACAAGAGAAAACAAAGCCTCTAAAAACTGAAAGTTGGTTACATTTGCAGAACATCAAAATGAGAAGCAAAGGCTTTTTATTCCTCAAGGATAAACCTGGAAATAATAAAACTATGGCTGCAGAGCAAACAGAAGGTAACAGGAGGCTGCCAGCTGAACTGCTGGCACTATTCAGGCCCTGGTTTGATGCCCACCCATCAGGTCCAGACTAGTTCTCTCAAAATCACCCCACTTGAAATCCTAAAATAAGAATAATTAATCAAATGGCCTTAGGTATTTGGAAGCATTCAAAACAGAATGACAGTCAGAACATTAAGAACTAAGAGCAGATGAAATAACACTTTAAAGAAAAGTATTTTAATGTAACACTATACCTATACATGGATTGCTTAAAAAAATTAGAATACAATGAACCCTTAAAGTGTATTCCACCATCAGTTTTTATAACCATGAAGGTCCTGTAGTCTAAATTTTTCCATCAGTACTGATGATGGATGGGTACAGAAAGTGAAAAAAGATGAACTGAATGGGATGAATGGAAGGCGAGAGTATTTCTGAAGACTTTCCTCCCACAGCACAAATTCAACAACATGTTTTCAAGTTAGTTTAGTTAAGCTATCATTACCTTCTGTGGAAATGTTGGTGAGAAAACTGCTGCAACAACACAGTAATCACTCCCCACCCCCAAGAAAAAAAAAAAATCTGAGATGTTTTTACCAATAGCAAGAACAGTTTAAGCACAATTAAGCAGTACTTTAGCTTCTTTCCCTTCCCCACCCCCCCAAATCTGGTAACAAATATTTAAAAAAAAAAGCTACAGTTTTAGAGGACTCGGAGGAAGGACAATACATACACCAATTAACATTGCTAACATTGCATTTTTTTCTTATTTAAAAAGCTACCATGAACACAGAATACCATGCATATACAGATATTACCAACTATTTTGAAATAACTGATCTTCAGTACGAGGGAATTACCTGCTTGCCCTAAAAGAGTTTTTCCCTCTAGCTAAATAAATGCTATAAAAAAAATGAAACAAAGTAAGTGAGTATATCGGCTTTACCAACACAGATGAAAGTGTGTCAACTATAGCGCTCGTTCTGAAACCGTGGAGCATAGTTTCTGGCACTTTCATTCTCCTGCGTTGTGATTAAGTCTATAATAGCGGTCAGTACTGCTGTATCCCTGGATTTAGTATCGTTCCAGTCCACGGGGTGCGGGTTTTCTATTTTTTCCTGTAGTAGATCATCGAGCTCTTGTCTTAAATTCTGCAGACAAAAAGTTTGTTGGAATGAGAAGAGACAGGCAAGTAGAAAGCCACACAATGTTACCACAGTAAGTTCAAACCCCTCACGTTGTCTGTTCTCCTAATCTTTAGGCCTACTGTTCTTACATCAATTTATTTCAACACTGCTACCTTCAGGATCAAAAGCTGCTTTTCAGAAACCAGCTTTGCCTTTTATGACCTGATCTCTGGATGTGATGGCCTGTTCATCCATTAGCTGACTCTTTAAGGAGACTAAAAATATTTGGATTAAGAAAGAGGAAGTCAGATGCAATTTCTAGGATCTAATAAACAAAGCTCTATTCAGCTCCTCTTTTCACTGGAAAGTATTATTGCCAGCTGAAGAGCCCCATCCTCATGTTCCATATTCTCATGGTTATTTATGGACTGATCAGGTCATCCTACAGCTTTTGCTACAGTAACTACAGAAATTGTGCTCTTCAAATCTCTTACTGAAGATGTTTATAAGCCCTTTAAATCCACCCTATGACTTCCTTGAAGCCTCCACTATTTTTCAACATCCCCATGAAATTTTCAGCAGAAGCTTTAAGAGTACCTTCCTTCCAACACTGCAAAAGGCACGCAAGCCTCATTCTCATTAGCCCAACTATTACACTGGAAACTCAAATACATAAATAAAACTTCAAGTGCCAGCTCCTAAGGCCAAACAGAAGGGAGTTCATCAGTGTTTACTTCTGCCCAGTTTATCATGTGATACAACAAGCTGGTCAGAATGTTATTTTTACTACAACTTTTTAATTTGCATTCATACACAAACCTTCAGTTAGATACCTTTCATTTACTGTGTATACTTCACATGCTTACTGGGAATACATTAAAAACGTTTTGCTACCTCCCTATAGCAATACATTAACAGTTTGGCAACAACATCAAATATAAAAAAACTCTAGGAAGAGTTATTGTTACACTAAGATTTCTGTATATATTAATATTAAATATAGTTACCTTAACTAACTGTGCTATTCTAGCTGGAGACTGGAAAACAATCCATTCATCCACAGCAATGGTATCCTGATCTTTATCCTTCTGAATGGATATATCCCCTCCAAAGAACAAGAGGCAGTACGGAGAGACTTCTGTACAATCATATAAGTAAATCTGCAAGAAGACAAAATTGTCCAGTCATCCTTGAAAGCATGTTATATGACATCACTAACCCTTAAGGAAACACAAGACAGAATTCCAGATCATTTTTCAGTCATTCATAGATTTGCAAAACAAATCTGAAGCAACTCAGTTGGAACGGTTACATAAAATCACATCAAATGGGAGCAAAAATGGTTCCAAATACAGTCCTTCACAGAAAGCACTGAACTCCAACTAATAAAAAGAAAGCTTGCAAACTTTTTTTCCTTAAAAAAATAAGAAAAAAAAGCAGCAGAAGCAAGAATCTAACATAAGTTAGTATACTAGCCATTTGTGGAACAATACCACCGAGATCCCACAGAACAGAATCTGACTGCATGTGAAAGAAGTGGCCCAAAACATGAAGGCTTCAAACAAAGCTGGCGCATACCTTCTGGGCCATGTAAGAGACATTATTCACATCCCTTGATCGAACACATTAAAGAGCTACAAAAATAAATAACAAATATAAACCACAACATACACTGCTAGTTCTCATCTTCAAATGGTACACAAGCCAGTTGTAATGGAATTCTGTCTCTTCCACATTAACAGATTTAGGATGAATATTAACTGTTCCATCTGTCTTAGTGCAAACTTTCACCCTGAAAAAAAAAGTAGTTTTACCATGGAAATAAGATACTGAAAACAGCAAAACCACATCCCAAGTTAAAAACCCTCCAATTCTCCACCAGTGTTCTGAACTCCAAAATGAGGACATTTGAAGGAACTTCTATTTCTTTCCTCAAAAGATTGCAACTGAATCTACAGTATTAATTTTCAGATACCCCTACCTCTGTGCTTAAGTTTAAATTCACCTCCTTAATAAACCCTGTTGTTCTCTCAAGTAGAAAAGACACGAGGTACTGAACCTTCCTGGCAGCTGACTTATACCTGGCTCCACCATGCAGCTAAGATGCAGTGACATGGGATCTCCCGCCACATTTGCAAGCTTACTCTTACATGCATCCTTGAGGTGACTGAAGCACACTGGACTTGGTTCAAATTGGAGAATCAACTGACTGGTAGTGCCAGCTGCAGATGGATCTAAATTAAGAGATCTGATGTAGAATTTTGACTACCTATTCTTACACCTACCACAGAAATAATCACTTGTTTTGTTTGTTCTTCTTTTTAATTCTAGGCACAGCGACTACTCCTAGCTTGGTGCTTCTATGTTACATACCCAGGAAAGTTAGGAAGTTAGCCAAGCTACCTAATTTAGAAAATACTTGAAACACAAACCAGCATTGTACCAAATCCTTACATTTTTCTCTTTTTGCTAAAGCTTGGCCGAATCTTTGCAACTTTTGGATATAAACCAGCACAGATGACTGCTTTGAGCAACTTCTCATTATCTGTAAAAGACAGCAAAGTAAGTAATGCAGTTCTGCAAATTGAGAATTTGACTCAAAAGCTTTCTGTTTCCTTCTACTGTTTACCCGAGTTGGTATTAGATTTGGGATCCTTGGGGTCTCTGCTATTCACAAATCCAGCTGCAAGGAGATGCTCAGCAAATTGTCCTTTCATGTTATGAAGCATCTATAGGAAATAAAAATTGTCCCAGAATGATGCTGTGCCAAAAGGCTCCTCCCCTTCCCCCACAGATGTATTCCTCCATTTTCAGACCATCAGGATGTTACCTGGAGTGTATTTGAAGACAGGAAATATTCCCAGCAGTAGTCTTTCTCAGTTCTGAATCCACGGCGCCGAGTCTCTTCCCAGCCCTAGAAATTCATACCATAGTTCAAAGGCATTTAAGTGAACACATACTAAAAATATTAACTATATAAGGACAGACCAAAAAAACCGTAGGTCATTACAAAGTTACATTTTTCTCCTTAAGAGAGAAAGCAAACCCTTTCATCTCTTTGTATTATGTTATGTACATATGTGTATGTATCTCCACACACCTATACACATATGGCACAGAGCAGAAAAACAACATTTTTGAATTGAAAACTTAGTTTTCCCATGGTGAGGAGCAAAATCTAGCCAAGTTTGTCAGAACTTCATTTGTTGCTACTAACAGTCTCGTGCTACACAGCTAAGTTTAAGTCTTTTCTAAGTCTCCAATGCTTTTGAAGCCCACTCCAGCCTCTTGCAGGTGCCGGAAGGTCAAGAGCTAATGACTCGGGGATTTTTATAGCACAACTGGGAAACTGCCACCAAGAAGTTCTACTGCGTTCATCCCTCATCAAATACATGTTTAGAAAGTAATGTTACCATGAATTTACATTTCCACCAGCATATCCACAAGAAATTAGGTTACTGAGCCTGGACAAGACTCCTTAACACTAGAAGGGTGAAAATTAATTTTGTTTTATGTTTCTGTAGAAACCAAGAAATACTTCAGAGCATACACTGATCAGATTTTTCTTTAGATTAAAGCATAACACCTAAACCAAAATTTCTGAAGGAAAGAACGTTAAAACATGCTTACCGTGAAAGCATTCACCACTGTCAGATGATCACTTTTTGTATTCTTTGACAATTCCTTTCTTCTTGCATCTGCTACTTTCTCCTTGCCCTATGAACAATTAGAACTTATAAAATATTCCTGACTGACAGACCATTCTTCCTTCTAGCTCACCTTCCCTAACTAGGGTACATACATACAGCAATACTTTGTATGGAACATACATAAAAAGTGATGCTACTTCCAATATTCTGTAAGCAAAACACATGCTATTAATTATTGTAAGGCAAACAGTACTTATAAACATGTAATTAACCTGAAAGTAGGATTAAAATTATTTTAAACTACAACATCTCAGTAGCATCCTAATATTCTTATGAGGATCTTAAAATCTTATCTGTAATGCTCTTCTTAGAAACTTTACCAAAGGAATGACAAAAGGGTCTTTGAAGCTGAGGCTTGCTGCAATCGTAAGGACTGGATCCAAGCAACAGAATAAAGCTCCAAAGAGAATCATTTTTCCGATATGTGGTTCAACTGGTAATCGTGCTAAATGTACACCTAGTGGAGTCAGCTCTTCTTGTCTGTCCAAAGCATTCTGTCATAAAAAAAAACAAAAACAAAGCACAAAGTCATAACTGCAGTGTGGAGGATGCAGCTAACTGTAGTATGGTCAGACAGGAAAGTGATCGTGCAAATTACAAACAGAAACATTCAACAGATACAATAAAGAGCAACCATCTTTAATTGTGTTTCAAGTGGTTTACTGGGCTCAGTGTCTTTCTGGACCAAAGTATGAAGACTAATTAACACTTCAGTGTCTTCTCCTGATCAAGCTTACGTTTGGACTTGCGTATTTCCTATCCCTTCAGTGTCACTTCTTGTTTCATTTACTCTTCTCTTTGCTACTATACAGCCTTGTCACAGAACAACAGATGTATCACTGAATGTCATCTAAACATTAATAGAATTATGACAATCAGTCTGCATAGCGCCTTTCATCTAAATTAGACATTGCAATTTATTGCTACAACTGGTTTGTATAATTAATACCAGGCAAAAAGTCAGTAGTACGAACAGCTCATTGATCTCTCCTGCCCCAACATCCAAAGGGGCACTGACATATGAGAGACCTTGTTCCTATCTGCCTTACTTACCCCCAGAAATAAATTCTTCACTAATCCAACTGGGACAGAAATACCACTTCAATATACAATATAAATATTCAATATTCAAATACAAAGTAAACTTCAATATTTGAAGCTTATTTCCTCTGTTCAGTCAAGATACAGGACGCTGCATAGCCTAGAGATACAGAGTCTGCATAATAAGGGATTCAAATGTCTAGACCTGTACAATCAGAATGGTCTTTGATAACAAACAATGCAGTAATAACACAGCTGTAAACAAACTTTTCCTTGCATGAAACTGTATGTTAAATAATACTTTACCAGCTCCATCAGATGATTTATGGCCAACATTACAGCATCACGAGATGGCGGATCCATTAGTTTGCTCAGAAAATAAGCAATTCCTCCAAGCTTTAGAATCTGAAAGAAAAAAAAAACCAAAAAGAATAAAGATGGCTACCCACCTAAAAATCAATAAGCAGTGATCACACTAGCTACAAAAGGTGTGAATAGCTCACAGCTTGAATTAGGATTTCAATAATTAAGAAGTAAGGACAAAATAAAGACATATTAGTGATGAAATTTTAAACATCTATTCTTCAGTATGTTGCATGTGGTATTCCTTATGCATGCATAGGAATTCCATGCAAACTTCCAAAAAAGAAATGTCACTCATGTCAGTTTTAGAAGAATTTTACCAAAAGGTAAAATTAAGAAGCCTTCTCTCTCAGCTCCCTGGCATTCTCACAGAAGCAACTCTGATCTAACATTTTTGGAGGAAAAAAACGTGTTCACATTTGTGTTAGAGTTCAGCTTTTATTTATACCAGACAATATATTTTTCTCGGTTTTGGTACCATTCTGCAAATAATCGCCGCACTTACTAATCGCATATATTGTGCTTTTGCTGTGACAGAATTTAGACTTGAAGACAACTCTAACCTCAGAGTTGCATTGATTTAATCTCTCAAGCTCTTATTCCAACAGAAATGTCACTAGTATACATGTTTGAAGACGCATATGCTTACCTTGATCTGCAAGCAAAGTTCTTCCAAAGGTGTCCTCAAGATCTCAGGTAGCTGATAATCATCTAGAAGGCTAGCACGGAGTCCATTGTATAGATGGTAACAGTGACCTGGCTGAACTCTACAACATATTTGAAGAAATAAATGCATGCTTTTTCTACGACACTGTGACATTATGACTGTGTTCATTTATAAGCAGCTTTCCAAAACACTTCAGGGAATTAGAATTGAAGTGTATTCAATTGCAGTAGCCATTTCAGCTTTCAGAAATATAGACCCATCAACAGGAAAACAAAGACATAGAAAATGCAGAAATCTCCAATTAACTACTCAAAGGGAACAAGAGAAGAACTGTACGTCTGAACAAAAGAAATACCGCAAGGTATTTTGCGGGGGAGTGAATATTTTTTAGATATATACCAAATTATTTAAAATTTAATTTGAAGGCAATTTTCACTTTAATGTATCATAGCCTCGTAAGCGAGGTGTGAACGCAAACATTATCAAATTTGAAAAAAATGCAGGATTTATTCTTCTATAATAAGGAAGGAAACTCATGACTGAAATGCAGCACAAGTTATGTCAGTTTCTTAGGAAAACAACAAACCATTCTTTCCCTAAGTACAAGAGAGTTGTGCTAGTATCTGCTTCCGAACATGGGATTAACAAAGTACTACCTTCAGCACACATGAGCTCCAAGACAGACTGAAACTTAACATCACAAAAGTTTTCTAACTCGCCATTATTCTTACCTTCCTGCTCGACCTTTCCTTTGCTTGGCATTAGCTTTACTAACCCACTCAGCTGCCATTGTGCTAATGTTGTTCTGGGTATCAAAGTGAGTTTCCTTTATCTTTCCACCATCTATAACGAATACCACGTCATCTATTGTAATGCTGTTTTAAAAGAAGAAAAAAAAAAAATGCAACTCATCTTTGCAAACTTAGCCTAGAATCTTAGAAAGGTTTAGCTTCTCTTTACCCCCTCCCAAGCTGCAAGCCAAAAGTTAAAAAAATTCTGCGCTTGGAATTTCATTAAGAAGAATGTTACTAAGCAGTTCAAGACCAAGCTTGTTTTATTCTCCTAGGTCTGGCACTATAGAGTCACTATATACAGTTATAAAGTCTGTAGAGGACAGGCAGCTCACATTTATTATGTACAACAACTGCAAGTCATTATAGATCATCCATGTTTTGATTTTTTTTAAACAACTCTCAAAGGAGAATTCCAGCTCAGTCTACAGACGTATCAGAATTGAAAGTGTTATAAATCTATGATACAAATATTTCAAATGCATTTTGAAAAAAAGTTAAACAGGCTTATTTTTTAATTTTCTCAAAATTATGTTTTTTTTTTGGTCTGCATAGCTAGCTATTTACCTAGTCTCTGCAATGTTGGTAGCAATCACGATTTTCCTTACTCCTGGCGGGGTCTTCTTAAACACCTGTAATTATCCATGGCCCATTTATATGTTTGCCAAAACCAAACATACACTCAATTAAAATTGTTGGTAGTTGCAAAACGTTATGTTATTGCATAATAATAAAAGACAAGCATACCTGAGTCTGGTTAACAGTAGGCATCAATGAATGTAAAGGTATGATAATAAACCTATCTGAAAATTAAAATCAGTAGAAGATACAGAGTAAGCACAGATACTTTAGTTACACAGGAAATCAAGAATACAGAACAGAGAAAATATGCTGCAAGTAAATCTACTATTTCCATTTCTTATTCTGAGTTGGTTTTTACCATGTAGATAATGGCATAGTAGCATAGTTTAATTATTATTATTTTTTAAATTATTTTTATTTTTTTGCTATTTGTTAGCAATGTTCGATACATTGGTGTTACGTGCAGATGACACATTCTGAAATACAGGCGTATATGCTAGAAGCTCCGAATAATATAAACTGAATAAACTAACCACCAGCTACAATAAGCTTCTCTGGTAGCCGCCAGCTACCTAAGCTTCTCTGGGATACAAAATCATTACGTTATTCTGCAGAAGATTCCCCCAAAAGCTAGTAAAACATAAAACTCACATAATAAACTCCTTTATACCTTTTTACTTTAGAATTTGCCATGTTGTATTATGATATGATATCTTGGTGAATACAAATTACTGTACAGAACATAATATATTCAATTGTAAATTAACTACTTAATAACTATTCAAGTTTACTTATTAAATTGACATTCTCCTCTGGTTTTCAATAATTCTCTATCTGTGGAATATACACAACATGAATTATTGTAAGACTATCTGAATAGTCAAAAGCATAGTTAGGACAAGTTAGCTGAACATGAGGTATGCAAACAAGACAAAATAAAGCATATAGGATAGGCATAGGATATTTTACTGTCCTATTAAAAGGCATCTAGGAAAAAGAATTTAAAAGAACCCATCAGCAAAGTATTAGAGAGAAGTTGCTTAAGCATCAAGCAAAAATAAGAAATTAACACAGAATGAAGAAAGAATTTAGTTTTGGATGGAAGTTACTGTAGCTATGTAAAAAAACAAAAAGCCGAACACACTGCAATCATTTTGAAAGGGAAGGAGGGAAGAAGAAAAGTCCAGTGCAATACCAGCAAACATAGGCAAAAATAAAAGTTTGCCACTAATGCTGCTGCTAAACTTGCACATAAAATTGTTTTTACCTGACTTAAACATGACTTGTGACATCAAGAGATCATGCAAAGTGCTAATGTTGTCCCATCCTGGAAGAAACACTAGAATTGCACCATCCTATATATAAAAGAAGCGAATGGGAAAGGAAACAGGTTACAATAAGTTACATGCTATGCAAAAGATCACCTACTTGCATACTGATACATATATTTCAAGTAAGTGATACCTGAAACCTCACTGACTACAACTTGAAATACTTTGTTTACTACAGAAAAAAAGTTTGTCTTGCTACACATTTATCTGAGCTTAATAAACAAAAACTTCCTTTTCGACATTTTGGCCTGCAGCATTTTAAACACTGTACGAATTTGAGCTGCAGTTAAACCTCGAAGAAACGAAGTGTTATTTTCAACAAAGAACAAAATAAAAAACAGTAAGTCATCTTCATTATCTACAGCTTAAATACTCTATCAATTGAAATATTAAGTAATTTGGCATTCTCAATTATCAGAATTTTCTTCAGTGACTCAAGCTACAGTGTCAGCTCTTCCACAGATGTTTTTGAACACATAAATGAATATAAAACTTCAGGCTATGCTGTAACCTACGTATATTCCCTATGGCAACAGAAGTTATTCTTTCAAGTTTCTTACTGCTTCAAGCACAGAAACCCTCTGATAACAATGTACCTAACAGTATTACATAAAAAACCTTTTACTGGGACTCTAATTAGGATCTTCAGCTTCAGAATCTGGTGGTTTTATATTTCAAGAACTACCTCATCTAAAATAACATAAAAGAAGCTACAAATTGAAATAAAGACTATGTAAGAGTTACTATGCTGGTCAGAGCCTCACAGAAACCTAAACGTGTAGGTGAGTAAAGATCTCAAGCATTCTTACATTAAAAAGTAACTAGTTGCGTTGTCATTACATCTGAAGCACATTCAGGGACAACTACTAATGAAAGCGGAGTAACTACAAAGCGTGACACGCTGTAAGTAGGAAGAATCTCCTAGCTACACATTTGGTAAATGTGACTGAATTTTTATATATCCTAGCAAAATTCTCATCTTCACAACTGCTAAATTACATTCAGATTACTCAGGCAGAAAACCATTTAAAGCCCATGACATACTGTAGATATGAGGGACTGGATATCAACTCTAAGCAGTGCTGTGCCCTCTCTCTGTCATTCCTGATAGGGAAGCTCCTAGATGTAAAACATTTAGTTGTACATTGAAGAGGTTCTCAGATTGGTTTTCTACAGCTATTTCACAAACCGTAGGTTTTACTACACACCCCTAAAAGTACTACCTTGGACAAGATAAACACATGCAGTCAGAAGAAGAACTAAGAGTTAAAAATTCGTGTGCAATTACACTAGTTTTCATCAGATGACTAATGTGTATGAAGACATTTAAAAGCTTATCCCAAGGAAAAGAAGCTGCAATCGGAGTTAAATGGAACCCAAACCTTCAGACTTCTATCCTGTTTTATTTGAGTCAATCTCTACTATCATCAAAAGATTTATAGTCTCTTTAGAACAAAAATGTCTGAAATTACTATATTGAATATATATGCAAGTTATCCAAGCTTTTTACACGCATAGCTATCATTAACGCCTACAACTGTTATTCAAGAACTTAGATACGTGCTACCTTTTAAACCTGGAATCTGTTGCAAAAAACACTGTCTGACCACATTCTAAACTCGGGGCTTAAATAGCAATTGGGTATTTAGAGCTGTTAGATTACTTTTGAGAAAACAGAAAATAAAACTAATAACAAAAAAAAAAAAAAAACCCTCTTCCTTATATGCATGTAATAAACCAAAATAACCACCAGCTTTAACTTTCTCCACCAGCCACTGACCACAATTCAGTCATAGCATGAGAACATGCTGATAGGACACAGAAACATACCTCTTCTTCCAAAACAATGTGTCTGATAAGTGCTGCTATAAGGTCAAGGTCAACCTTGTCGTCGTCCATCATTTCCAAGGCATCTATAGTACTCGCTGAGTACCTACAGGCAACAAGAGCATGCAGATTGATTACTTGCTAGCACAAAGTCATGCACTCATCTCTGCTGTAAGGTTCTGCAATCACTCATCTGTGTAACCTACTACTGCTAATTGTACCTACTAATTGTACCTACAAAGAAAGACTTCCGTCTTTCTTTGTAGGTACAATTGAACAGACATGCTGCTCTGAAGACTTATTTTAGTTCAATTATTGCCAGTTTAGAATAGTAAGTTTAAGAATTATGACTGAACTGTGTTTGGAGCATTTACATGACATTTTTGGGTTATGGATCTCATGAATTATCTAGGATCTAAGTAATCTGAGTTTACCCTTCAATTTATCTCTCCCTCACAGTAAGCACAGAAGGCATCTCATCTGTTCAGCCCTTTCTTTTCATGAAACCTAGTACCAATTACCAGATTGTTCCAAAGACCTGTCTGAGAAAGGGACGGAGAAGTAGAAAAGGACAAGTAGAACATGGGATAGAACAGAGAGCACCGAGGACTTGCTCCCTTAGGAAAGGGAGGTAAAACAGAGCCACCTGTATTAGTTATTGCTGTGAAGCTGGATATATAGGAAGTCACAAACTGCAGAGGTATAATAAGACAGGAGAAGGAAAGAAAGATGCCGTTCCTGAAATAAATTTGCCAGGCTACGTAAGTAACCCACTTATTCAGATAGCAAAGCAGTCAAATGCTGGCAAAGAGAATGTCTCAAGCACAGAGTCTCTGCTGGGTGCTGAAGAGGCAAAGTTATTTAGCTTAGTCTTAAACCACTCTTGAGGAGTATTAAAATGTTCATTAAATTAACAACACTTAATGCAGAAGAGTGAGAACAACCTGCCCCGCAGCTGCCTTAAGTATTCTGGCCATCGTTCCCTGTAGATTTCCTCTTTTTCTTCTTTTTCTGGTCTGCTTATATGCCCTTGCATGAAGCCTTTCTTCCACCGTGGCCGACGGTCTGTGTTTTCTGGCATATACCTTTAAAGTTAAATAGAAAATAAATTTAGAAACTAGTAATTTAATCCAGCTGCATGGGAGTTTTCTAAACTGTGGACAATATACAGTACTTTAGCTGTACCATATAATACATGTAGGATTCTAGAACTCTCCTCTAAGACTTTTTTTTTTAATTACAGAAATGATAGGTACCATCTCCAGTAAACATGAAAACAAGTAAAAAATAAACATCAAAGACGAGCTTAATTTATCCACCTGAAAATTCACCACACTGAAAGACAAAACACAAGTTGTTCTCTTCCCCACACCAGCATTTCCAGGTTGCTACAAGCCTATTACTGTAAAAGCTACCGAACTTCCGTCAAAAGGTTTTCTGCAACAAGATGTCCAACAAGTTTACTCCTGAAAACCACAACTAATTTTTCAACAGGCTATGTAGACTGAGACAATCTTCAAAAAGACATACTAAGTAAAATGAAAAACAAACTAAATACTATCTATACTGATGCTGAGAAAATACACTTACCTCAACTTCTCAATTACGTCTTCAAGAAGATACTCCACCACTGGGAAAGTGAACCCAGGTATGTGAACCATTGGACAATTATCTGTTGAGAAAGGCATACGTCATTTCTAAGCAGCAAAAAATTTGCAAAAAATTACATCATTAATTCCTTTTATTAAAAGCAATCCTAAAATTTGACATCTGCATTATGCCATAGAAGCCTGTATCACTTAGAAGGAAAATTCATAGGAAGCATTTAACCTACCAAAGTATTCAGAAAACTTCTCTGCGTTTAAAGTAGCACTCATCAGTATTACTTTCAGATCCAAACGGACATTCAAAAGATCTTTAATAATGCTCATTAAAACATCTGATTGAAGATTTCTTTCATGAATTTCATCAAGGACTACATGACTAATACTGGACAAATGCCTGAAACAGAAGAACAAAAAATTAAACATTTGCTTTTAGCAGAAGTAAAAAATAGAGCAGAGACTAACAAGAACAGGTCATTAGTCAAGTCATTCGATAATTGCATTTAGTTTCTAATAAAACAGGAAAACTTACTTATCTGACTGAAGCCACTGTAGGACAATTCCTGTGGTACAGTATAAAATTGAGCCTTGTTTCCTCGGTAACCGACTGGAAGAAATACATCAAGAATTCTTCAGTTCTCTTCTTTATTTTACAAAGTACTTAATAAAAAATTAAAAATTAAAACACAGGTAGTTGTTACAGACATTATGAAGTACACCTCATTCTTGAACTTGTTCACAGTTCAGCTGAGAGAACAAGGGTTTAGGACAGAGTCACAGCATTTTTGGTGATGGGAAATTAACTACTCGTAGCCTGACGGAACCTCTGACTTCATTTCTCATCATTTCTGCACTGATCTGCTGACTCCAAATTCTCACAACCATCTGAACTCAGCACAGATGACAGCTGTGTCATACACAGCACTGTAACATTCTTGATTAAACATTAAAGAAAACAGAAATGAGATTCCATAAACTAGTGCTTCAAATTAAAGTGCTGGAAGGACTGAACTGTCATCTCTCACCAGCAGTTTTTCCATCAGTGGTAAGTGAGGTTTCGTTGTTTCCTAGTTACATCCCAGGTAATTTTTTAAAATTACAAATCACTGCAAGTGTAGTAACTTTTGTTCTATGGCATTAGGTCTGTGAACTCTTGTTAACAAGACTAAATTTATTACTTGACCTTAACGGAATTACTCATTAGGTAACAAATACATAATTCTACCCAGAAATACGGCTTATAGCATTCTCTCCTTTAACATTTTAATTTCTCCTTGAAATTAATTGATTAGGGACATTGCTTTTAACCTCTGTGTATAGCAAAACCTTTCAGAAGAACTGAAAAAAGGACTTACTAGTGAAAGTACAGCTTAGTGCTAACCAATTCTGCCAGCCTGAAACTCAGAACTGACTTCACATAACAACCTCAAACCACTCATGTACATGCTACACAGAATATTATAACCATGCTTAAACTTTTTGAGTATTTTTCAAAAACTTTATTACCTGTACCAGCTATTCAGAGGAATGTCTTTTGGAGAAAATAAGAGAATAAAAGTGTTTGCCCGTGTTAAGAACTGCCTTGCAGTTTTTTCGTTTTGAGTCGATACCGCTTTACATGAAGGAACAAAAACTGTCAAGAGAGCCTCTTACCTCTGAAGACGAATCTGGTATCCTGTACTCTTGCCATTACCGCATGCTTCTGCCCTTTCAGCAGCAACTCTCTCAGCCACCTTCAAAAAAACAACAGCTCATTAAAAAAAACAAAACAAAACACACAAGGCTGATCCATGATTTAGCTACTCATCAGTAAGAAACACCTAGAACCAAGATGCAATGTAAACAACAGAACACCATGAAAAACATCTTTTCCCTTTCCTTGAGAGCAGTGTTTCCTGTCTGCAAATCAAGAACAGATGAGCAACCCAAGACACGTTTTAGAAAAACACAACCACCTAGGCATCAGCAGTACACTCCTCCAGAATGCACCACCCCTTTCAGTACGGCCAGCTTTCCTCACGGAGAGTGATGTTCTATACTCATTTGATCCTTAACTATAAAGAAGAGCAATTACTGTGCACTGAAAAGCCAAGTTCTTTCTTGCTCTTTAATACATTTCTAAAGGGCTACACAACACTACTGTTTATCTTACTTCACATATGCACTGCCCAGTCCATTAAAGCCACCAATATAAACCATGCCTACATTCAAGGAAAAGGGAGGCATACAGCACCAGTACTTTGATCACTACCAAAACTTACGAAGTATCGAATTAGTGTATATTAATAAAATTGTTATTTGCAATAGCATCAATTAAGACTGAAAATGAATACACAAAAAACAACCTTTCCTGTCCACTGCAGGCGGAATGCTTATCTTGAGCTTTACCATTAGTGTGACAACATCCAAAAATAGATCAGTTTCTTTGAGAGGTACACAGTATCTATCTGGTCATTTGGATTTTTTCCAGATCTTAACTTCAAATAATCTACCAGATTGTATACTCAGCTAATAAACTTGCCCTGTAGCTTAGGCCCAGTAGAAAGAGATCTGTTTTTGTTCAAAAATCCTAAGACAGTAATTTTATCTGGACTTACGGTGGGGATGACAACAAAGAAACACACCTACAACCGTAAGAAATAAGTTAGTCAGCTTGTCAAAGTGGAACTTACTGAGATAGCACTGATCCTCCTAGGCTGAGTACAAACGATCCTGCAGGTAGACCCCTTCCCTCGCTCTATGTAGTCATCCAAAATGAACTGCGTGACTTGTGTAGTCTTTCCACAGCCGGTTTCACCACTTATCACAGTTACTCGATTATTATTTATAAGGTTTACAAGTTCCTGTTTCCAGAGAAAGAAAACATTTGCAAGTATTATGGTCAAAAACAGATTTTAGAAGTACTTTGGTAATTCTCCACTACTGTCAATTTAAAAGTCAATAAATAAATCACAACAACCATATACCCATCTGTTTCCAGTAATACTGAAACCTCTGAAAGCTGCAGCACCTCCACAAATCATGAATCTTTCTTCAAATTAAACATATGCTTACCTGTCTCATCCCATACGAAGGGAGTTTCTCTCGGAATCTCTGAGAAAAGAAAAAGCAACAGTACATGTTTTCAAACTTTATTTCAGAATTACTTCAACACTGAAGTAATATTAACAGATTTCATCCATGATCTAGATGAAACAGATCAATAACACGACAAGCTGCTCACCCAAGACTGAACAGGCCCACTAGAAATAAATTTAATTCCATGCATGTTCTCAGTTTCACTAAACGTACCAGAAATATTTAACACCAACAGTTCCGTACACAAAGAGGCCAACATACACAGTTAAAAGACTAGGGCCTCGAACAGCAGGCTTCCCATTTGAGAGGTGCTAAAACCGTTTCCTTGTACGGCTTTATACACTGCCATTACAATAACCTCAACTACATTTTGAAGAGTTGTTCCTTCACAGCCTATTGCCCTACTTTTAATTTTACACACAAATGCAAAGATAAAAGTCCATTTAAAAAAGAGAACAGAAAATACACATCGAACTATACAATGCAAATACTTAAAATTTTGGATTTTAAACAATCAGAAATTATCACTGACAATCTAATTTTCAAAACCAAAAGCTTTCTTTTTAACTCATGGGAAAGTACCTGCATTTCAACATATCTAGGATCAGACTTCTTCTTTCTTAGATCTTCTTTAAGTTGCTCATCTAAATCTGTATCCTGCTGATTTTTTTCAAACAGGTATTCCACATCCCGATCAAGGAATGTTTTTTCCAAGACTGGTCTCTGTTTGATAGGAGCTTTTTCCACCTCTGGTTTCACTTTTGCGGGCTGTTCTGGAGTATTACTGAAATAATGGCAAAGAACAGAAGCTTCAAAGGTTACCCAATACATGCTTGGCCACTGAGAAACGTCCACTGAAAAGTTCACTGAACCACTCCAGGCAGATCTGTTTTTGAGACATTACATCCCCAAGTTTTTTGAGCCCTAAGCTGAAGGCAGCGTGGTGTACATTGTAAAAGACGAAGAAACGTACAACAGGGTCATGGGAACAAAAAACATACAACAGGATCTTCAAATGTAACGTGTTCTTTTGCATTAAAGCTAACGTACTAACAGAACATCTCCAGAGAACTGCTGCTTAACGGCCTGTCAGAACCACTGCCCCATAGCCGGATCTTTCACCAAAACCCAAACCCATCAACCCAGCGCACTGAAGGCAAGGTACATGACCTCCCCGTCTCACTGCCTACTTAAATCCTTGCAGAAAAGGAGTCAAGAATGGGCCCTATTTCACAGAGGCTGAGAAAACCTCCCAGCACCAGAAGAAGGATGACAAACGCCACCTGTGGATGAGCGCACCCAGAGGCCACAGGAACTTGGTCACTCCGATACACAAATCCCCGGCTGTGGGCCTGGGGATCAGCGAAAGGGTTTTATGACTCTGGGTAAAGCCGTAACACCCCAAACTCCCCAGCAGCCCGGGAGGGAGCCTTGCAGCAACGGTCAGAGCCCCCCGAGCCAGGATCCTTACCCGTCCTCGTCCCCGGACCACCAGGACATGGCGTCGGGCTCCTTCTCGCTCCTGCTCTGCACGGCCGTCAGCAGCTGCGCGATCTGCTCCTCGCGGCGCTCGTCCATCCGCACCACGGCCCGCTGCGGACAGCACAGCGCGGCGTCACCCCCGCGGCCCGTGACGTCACTCGCACGACCCGTGACGTCACCCCCGCGTCAGGCAGCGCCCCGCCGGCCGCCCCCCCGGCCCCCACCTGCTGCCGGTCCGTCTCCTTGCTCCTCTGGCCCTGCTTCCGCGCGTACCACAGCCCGATCTCGCGGCCCTTCAGGTGGCTGGGGTGCCGCCCCCGGCCTCCCCCGCCGCCCCCGCCGCGCCCCCCGTGCCCGCCGGCCGAGGAGGAGGCTGCGGGGCCGCCATCGCCGCCCCGGGCCCAGCCGCGCCGCTGCTCCGAGCTCATGGCCGCCCCCGGCCGGCTCCCCTCAGCGCCGCGCCCCGCCCCTTCCGCCGCAGCACTTCCGTTCGCCGCGGGCTCCGCCCCCCGGCTCAGGCACCGCCCCCCAGCTCAGGCACCGCCCCCCAGCTCAGGCACCGCCCCGCCGCCTCCGAGCCCCAGGTTCGCGGGTTCGAGTCCCGCTCCCCCCATCGTGGCCGTGCGCTGCTACACGGGGCTCCAGTGGCAGAGGAATGTCCTCTTTGCTCATCGCTACCGCCTCTCTGCACTGTCCCCTCAACACGGGGAGACGCGTGTGTTCTGAAGGAAATACGACGGGTTGAAACATTTCCGATAGATTTGTACACGTAAATGTTGGGAAGAGTAACTGCGCGTCTCCCAGCGCAAAGATCATCTCACAACGTCTACAGATTACATTTCCTGCAATAATCCTGGTGTCTCGCAGATTATCGAGCCTCCCCAAGGCCTGTTGCCCACCCCTGGCACTCGCCCCTCCAGCAGCAGGCTGTCACCATGCAGTAACGTGTCTGCACCAAGCCCATGGTGCAGCAGCCCAGGAGCGCTCTGTGCCCTTCCCTCAGTAATTGGGGGCACTCCTTGAAGTCCAGCTCCCGATGAGGGAACGTGGCACTTGTGGGGCACGCTCTGGGCTGAGGCACAGCCGGAGAGGAGCCACGCCACAGCTGTGAGCCCGCGAGGCACTGCCACCATCGGCACGGCTGTCTGTGTGGGGACAGGCTGTGTGTGTAGGGATGGGAGGGTGTTAACATCGTTCTGCACAACAAACAGGAGAGTGCAAAATACAGGCATATACGCATACGGGTACTGCAATTCATATAGGAGCTGCTGCCTGAGTCTAGAAAAGCAGAATTTATTCCGTTCTGAATCACCTAAATCTGCAAAATTCATTACAAGAGAGGAACGTAACGCTCAAAAGCTCATCTTGGAAATCATTATAGTGATATGTACCGGGAGGTGAAATCGTGTTCCAGAATCTATGTATCAACCCCAAATCCATAACGGTAAAATAATATATAAGTAACATTTATTTTTTATGAAATTACTGCATTTTGAAACAGTTTGATGTTGTCAGATGTATTTTCTATCGAGATTAGAACAGGAAATTTACACTTCAGTGCCACGCTATAGCTTTTATTGCAAGAAGCACAATCCTTTGGGGCTTTGGGGATTTGGGGCTGGTCCTGCTTCTTACAGACTTCGTTTTCTTGTAACTCTGTTAACTTAATGTTATTCTCAGTGTACATGAGCACCACTGAAAGGAAACCCTAGCCCACTGGATATACTGCTTACCAAAGATTACCCCCGAAAGACTTTTGCCCTTTCTTGTTCTCTATCCTTTGCATTATTCAAAAGCCCAAGTACTAAGAGCAGGGGAAGCCCAGGGGCTGATGCAGGTCACATTTTCCAAGGGATTTTTGTTCAGCCAGTTGCTATGGTGTCTGAGCAGAGATGAGGTCTCTTTCAAGTCACCTTCAAACGGTCATTGACAAACACTTTGCCCTCAAATGTCAAGCTGTCAGTGAAATACATTAAAAGGTCATACAGGGGATAAGCAACAGAAGAAGAAGGTTTTGTTTTGTTTTGTTTTGCTTTTCCTTTAAAAACTATTAGAAAAGAAGTGCTTTAAAAATTAAGTCCAAATGCATTTCATACAATGATAAATAAAGACACGTTGACACGTACTGAATACACAACCAGGTGCGAGTGTTCTCGTACAGCAAGTGTTTGCTGCTTTGTGCAAGGAGCTGGTATCTACTGAATAATTACATAATTGCCTTTTCAGACTGTTTAAAATGTTTAATGATGTTAGTTTAAAGTAAAATATAAAACAATCAGACATTTGTACATGATCAAATTTACAGATTCATTAAAGAAAAGTTCCTTTTCATTACAGCAGCAAGACAACATTCTACAATTAGGTCAAGCTCAGGGTCACAGTTATGCAGTTATGCCTCCTAATCCTAACCCCTTCTAAATGCATCCATCAGAACAAACAGAAGGTGTGATGGGCCGCATCCTCTATCACAACCTTGCTACCTTTTTTCTGGAGCGAGCATGTCTGTTGCTATAAGGCAACTTTCTGTGTTCCTGCTACAAACACAAAGCAAAGCAATATATTCGGTCCCTCTGCTCTATGCCTATGGATGTAATGTATTCAATAGACTTATTGTTTGTTCCTTCTACTGTAGTTTCTTGTTAAATCTGAAATATAACATAGCATCTTAGTGGTACTGAGAGTCTTGAGGCAGTCTTACAAGAACTCTTGTTTCCACCTTGGAAAGGTGGCACATGAAAAGCACACCTTGCACAGTGATCCATCTCGATTGCAGCAGCAATGATTACAAACCCTCAGAAAAAAGAGCTCCCGATCAAAAAGCACTAGCATTTCAAGCCTTTGCAGTGTATTTCATGTAAGCCTTAAGGACTCCATTCACCGTTTCAGCCTTGGCTTCTCTAAATTTGACACAAAACAGAGTATTCACGGGTTTTAGGTTGATTTCAGGCTTATTTCTAGGTTCCCCATAAGCCAGTAGAGGAACAGGCTCCTCCAGAGGGTGCTGCAGGGCAGGATCCTGATCTACGTAATGTTTGACTCTCGAGGTCAACATCTGCCAGGTCTCTAAGTTTGTCCTCCTTGAATAGCTTTATCCCCCTCTCCTAAGGAGTCACAGACCAGTTGTAACCCCCAGCTCCTGACTCAGCCCTAAAGCATGAGGGTCCACCCAGAGAGGTCTGATGGCAGGACTGCTGACAGACAGAATATATAGGGGCAGAAAAAGGGGCAAGTGTTCCTTGAAAGCCACAGGGACTTCTGCAGCTATCAGCAAGCTGCGCCTGCTCTCACGGCTGTGTTGCTGAGATTACTAGCTGAGGAAGAAAACAGTATTGCAAATCTATTCCTTGCTTAGGGATGGCTCTAGTCTTTAACCATGAAAAATTACTGAAATTAATGTTGATGTTACAGCTCTTCAAACACTTCAAATGCTGCCTTATCTGGATGGAGAGCAAATATCTGCAAGGTTGAGAAACTTCTTCACTCGTTAAGAGATCATGGAGGCAGAAAAGGGCACACTTCAGAGTAACTGACAGAAAATTAATGAACATTTGATGCACTTGCAAACAGAAATGTCAAGCCATGAGAACACTTGAATTTCACAATTTTGGACTTACAAAATGTGCACGCTTACATTTCAGCCACTTGTATCCAAAGGTCCATACACTGGCCACTTACATAGGTATTACATATGAATCGTGTACAGAGCGATAGAAAATTAAACCATCTAGGTAACTTTTAGTCCTTTGCTTAGGCAAATAAATGAGTTAGTCTTAGGCTTGTGCTACATATTTTCAGGTAAATGATTCAAGTCTGGTACGTCAGTATGAGCAGCATTGCAACAGTCATCCAAACCTGTTAACACTTCACCCGTATGAAGTTGTTCCCTCATTTTCTGCTGGTTCCCACAGACAGACCACCCAGTGCCAAGCAACCAAGGCTGGTTTTTAAGACTTTATTTAGGATTTCTTTTAGAGAGAAGTGTTCCTCAAATAAATAGATATATAAATAACTTGAAATTCACTATGCAAAGCTGTAAAGCACTTAAGTATTTGCTTTGCTATTTGTATATTTTAAATGTTTCAAACTATTTAAGAATCTACCCAAATGAAATTAATTTATGTGCAAGGAAAAAACAGTTGGCATTGTATTTGCTAGGGTAGCTTGAGTCAAGAGGAGCAACATCTGTCAAATCAGTTTAAATGTTTAGGTTAAAAGTCATTTAATTGTTGTTGTCATCTTCTTCCCGTTTTCTGTATGCTTTGTTCAACATTTGTATTTCTTCCTGATAACCACCTCTTTCCATATGTTGCTTTTTACTGTTCTGCCGATGAGCTTCAACCGTGTCTGGAATTGTTATGTTAATATCGCTGTCAGGATTGTTTGATGGTATGAAGAGTGAGTAGGAAGCAGTTTCCCCTAAATCACATGAGACGAATCTGTTTTCTTTCCGTGAATAACGTAAGGATGGAGACCTCACCTGTGTGGACGACTGGCTGATGTTGCTGATGATGGACACAGTATCCAGGGCCTCTTCATTGTCACAGATTTCAAGAACTTCTAAATGAATTTTAACACTTGTGTCAGCAAATGTATTAGGAGACTCCTCCGGGTTTGGCTCGTGACCAACACTTTTAGATCGATAAACTTCAATTTTCTTTGACGTGGGTGTTATTTTTTGTCCTTCAGTGCTTACTTCGTACGTAGATAAAGAGAGAGTTTTTCCTGTGGGTGCTTGAAGAGACACAGTTCCTTGAAATGCACACAGGGGAATAGCTAAGGCCCCACCCGATCGCTGAAAAGAGAAAGAATGACCATTATCTAATGCTAATTTTTGAAGTTAGAATCTATTATAAATGATCAATCGTGCTTAGCTTATTAAATTGTTAGAATTTTCCTTGCATTATTTTAGAAACCTGGTATTCATTATGACATTTTAAAGAATACAAAATGTTACTAATATGTACTTTACTATAAAAAGTACACTAAAGTATAGTGTATTTTATACTAATATACAGACTGTATATGAGTATAGAGTCATAGATAAGAAGTATCAGAAGTAAAGTCCCAAGTTACTGTGAGTCAG
This sequence comes from Netta rufina, assembly GCF_964035555.1. Classification (NCBI taxonomy): domain Eukaryota; kingdom Metazoa; phylum Chordata; class Aves; order Anseriformes; family Anatidae; genus Netta; species Netta rufina. Next base: position 25,900,156 of record NC_140132.1, on the reverse strand, counting down.
CTTATGGACACAGACTCTTCACAGCAGCAGTCTACACACGTAACATTTCCTGGCAGCCAGTGCACAATGAGACAACGACCGTCAGCAGGCACCTCTCTAGCTAGTATTAACAGGCATCTCTGAAAGTGTTTTCACTTAATTTCTGCTTAATTCAGACTGAGGTACTGATCTCCTGAGGCGTCTCATATGGTGACCATAGGGAGAGAAGTGACAGCAGAGAGCTGTTCAAAACCTGGACCCTGTATTGAGAGCATTTGTCTCCCTTAGGTGCTCCATTTTTATTAATCTTAACTAAATTACGTGCCTAAAGACAGACTAAGTTAAAATTTCCAAAACAGCTTGACAGATACTATTCAAGGAAGTTTTTGCTCATTTTTGTTTATTTTTATGGTGGAAATAATAACAGTAGGAAATCTATAATAAGGATTTACAAATTCCCTACAGTGATGGACAGAGGGTCAATCCAGCATCTTGCTCCCAACCACATTTCACACTGGCTCTAGACACCAGTATGGATTTCTTTCTAGTACAAAGCTGAATTTATCAGTAGAGAAATTTTCACAGACTTGAAGGAATAGAGAGTAAATTCAGTTAGAGCTCTGGAGCACTAAAAGTCATGCTCAAAGTAATAATTTTTAGCAGGTGCAATGAAAGTAGTGTTTCAGAGACTGTAAATAAATAAAGGCATTATACAAAGAAATCAGTGTGAGTGCTTGCATGGAGAAGAGAGGAAAAAAGCTCCTACGTGGACTATGGTAGCTTAGGGGTGAGTTGTTGCATTTCCTTCCACAGTGCTGCAGGACAGACAGATCCTGTATCTTTTTCTCATGCCATCAGGTCTCACATTTTTAACTGTGCAGGTCATCCATTCAGCGCCTCAAGGTGGAGTCGATGGCAGCAGGAGACACAAAGCTACCAAACACTGTACGCAAGTTCTGGGAACCTCGCTGCGGGGCTCATCCTCATCTGCTTTGCTACAGCTGGGCTTCGACTGCTTACTGAGAGGGGCAGGAATTAGCACCTGAACACTTCTTATTTGCTAAAATCTGCTATTAAAATGAACTGCAGCTTTGCTGAAGGCAAACTCCTTGTCAGGCAGTGGAAGTGCTGGCCCTGAGACAGGGCAGCCCACAAGGAAGGGCTACACTGGTTAGAGGGAAACATACACCAGAGAGGTACTGAAATTAGGGAAAGCTGCAAAATCCAGCTCTGCACCCACACAGACACCAGGGAGAAGTGTGTGCAGAGGGTATTGAAAAGCTGCCAGCCAGCAAGGTGAATCACCCTGTAACCCTCCTGTGCTGCTGTTGCTATGCTGCCTTCGGGACTCCTTGGCAATCTGTTCAATCTACCTCAGGTATCTCCAGATCACTTTGCTATGTGAAATGCAGACTGACTCCTACTGCGCTGCTCTCTGCTGTGTTCCCTCTCCAGCTACGGCACCTCCCTGGTGCCCAGAGGGGCACACTGCCAGCCCAAACCTCATCCTCCCCATCCCCATCCACCTGCAATCAGGAGACAACCAACAGAAACCCTGGGCTTCCAAAAGGATCAGTCTTTCCCTAGCGAGTTAGAGGGGGATGCCCCGAGCTCAGCCTTGGAAGCAGAAGTTCCAGTCTTGTCCTCTTGGGCTAATGACGTATCCTGTGCAAACGGTGTGAACAGAGAAAGGAAGAAAAGGAGGAGGACAGAAACATCAGATCTAATAACTGGCAGCGGGGAGATGTGCAACATTAGCCAGGCGCAGAAAGGAGTCCTTCCACTTGGACCAGTTCTGTTTAATGTTTCCTTTCCAGTAAAACTGAGAATTGAGTTGAAACAGAGGGGTTTAGGGTACTGGAAAGATGAAATTTTTCTTAGGGAGCTGGGAAGTGCAATTACTTGCTTAATATTAACGAGCAGAATTTTACAACCACACAGCTAAATCAAATGACACATTACCTCATCTTCACTAAAGAGCACGAAAAGGAAATTAGGTTTCATTGTGTAGAAAAATCTTGCCAGACTGTGACTTAATACAGTCCTTCGACAAAGGAGTTTGGCTGACAAAATAGGAGCTGGGCTGCCCTCCTGGAAGGAAATCAAAGTTGTATTGGTCTCCTGAATAGGTCTGTTGGGGAGAAATTGTCCTCAAGCATCTTCCAACGTGCAGTTACAGAGGCAGCTATCGTGCTCTGACACAGCCAGCAAAGGCTGGGCTGGGCACAGGAGTGTCCGGGAGGGTTGCTCACTAAAGGGTGAGCACTGGCAGCCCTTGTTTCAAAGCAATGATGAGGGCATTTTTTTTCCAAGCACAGTGAGGTGCTGGCACTTGCATGTTCTGTACTAACTGGTAACTAGGATCACTCCTCCAGGTGAGACGTGAGACTAACTGCTTTCTGTGCTGTTTCTCTCTAGGAAGCTCTACTCCACTCGCCTTCCATCCCAGATGCTTCCAGCCCGTCTAGCTTCGGCAGTCAGTGCTGAAAGGCTTCGCAGGGTCATTTAAGCCTGTCTGCATTCCTGGTAGTTACTCGAGCTCAGACTGGAGAACTGTCTAAAACAGTGCTTACATTATGCAGAAAGACTTCTGAAGAATATGTAAAAATGAAGTTAAATGAGAACTCCTTACTTCGGTGCAAGGTTACGTTCTACTTGATAAAACACCACAGATTTGTCAGAGTGGATGTCAGGAAGATGGAGGGTATGTCTGAGGCACCTGGTGGGGGAGTGAATAATCCTCGCTTGCTGGAGCGAGTACTCCACATCTGGAGAATAAGAAATTTTCCAATGACCATAGATTTAATAGCTCTTGCTACGAGTCTGTCTTCTGTTCAGAGAGCAATATTCAGTTTTAGAAGTGAAAGGGACATGCCAGGTCTTCTGCGTCACTTCCTGAGCACCAAGCAGGAACCCAGTAAAAAACACCTAGAAACTAGAAAACTAGAAAAAAATTTTCAACTAGAAAAATTCCAGTAGAAATACTGTTCAGTTACAGACACCTCCAGCTGTTTAGACAACTATTTCTCTCTCCGCAGCCAGCGCATCGCAAGGCCACGCAGTCAGGACTGTGACAGGAGCCTGCCCCGGGAGCCATGGCCCTTTTTGGGAGCAGCTCTCCAACCACAAACCTCTCAGCACAGAAACTGAGTAGCCAGGAAACCAGACCACTGCCTGCAAGCTTTCATTGTGTACACGTGTATGAAACAGATCCATTCATCACCAGTGCAAATAGTAAAAGTTTTACAAAATCCAACTAATTACTAAAAAAAGAAAAAAAAAAGAAAAAAAAAAAAGAAAAGAAAAAGAAAAAGAAAAAGAAAGAAAGCGTTTGAATAATACAATAGAACTTCCCAAGCAGAGGTTATTAAACACTAAATCCAGCCCTGGGGCCAGGTGGCAGGGGAAGGCAGGAATAATGCCAGAGGAGAGATCCGAGCCCCAGAACTGAAAGCTCACCGTCAGGCGCTGATGTCCCTCCCCAGGGAGACCCAGTGATCCCGCAGTGGGGGTGTCTGCAGGCTCTGGGGGGGGGCAGGAGGGAGCTGAGCCCCCACTGCCGCTGAGCCTGCCTGCCCTGAGCCCTGACCACCCCACCAGGCTCTGTCCTGCAGCATTTCAAGCCTCGCTCAAGTCAAACAGCCCAAGGGAAAAACACTACAAGTGAGACCACTGCTACTCCAAAAGAGGTAAGAGTTCATTGCTGGTTTTATGTATGGCCAGGTAAAATCAATCATAGCTGGAACTGCTCTCAATGTAAATCACTGTGAATAAGGACAGAATGTGGCCCTTGTCTTGGTAACGTTATTAAATTCTCATTTTTGCTTCTTCTATGTTATTAACACCCCATTACCTTATCACACATCCGTGGCAATAAATGGGAATCTACTAGCAAACCAGACCACACGGATACATCCTGGGGAGAAGTATTTTATCTTCCCTTCCCGTTGTTACCTACTGGTCAGCTTTCTGATTTTAGGTTTTATGATACAATTTAATTCTAAAGCAGGAGGAGCAGGAGGCAAATCGAGTAATGCTTGACAGTGGCCATCAGTGTATCCACCCAGGGTCTTGGATCTCATCCTTGCAGTATTTTACTGTGAGCACTAAAATAAAGCATCCACAGTTTCAGAAGGGTTATGATTCATTTTTACTTCAGTAAAAACAGAAAAAAAAATCTTCTCTGCTGTTTCCGAACATCTGCCTTCTCACTCGCCACAGCTCAGGCCCCAAATGTTTTTTGAAAGAGTCCTGCTCCATCAGGCTCTTTACACACTCTTCTGCTCACTCTGCGTCCCTGTATTTAAAATACAACCTAGTCCTTTAAAGAAATGAACTTATTACCTATTACCTTCTCTCCTACAATTTATGTCACGCGTTCTCTTTTAAAAGTGCTACTACAAGGATGTTTTTAAGACATGGACAGAGAAGTCTTGCTCTCAGTGATTCTGACCCTGTAAAGACTTGCCTGTCTTTCTGGAACCTTACTCACACTCAGCTCCTAGGAGAGCTGAAAGAAGGATCAGACATCTACCTCAACACAGCAGACTGAAAATCAAGCCTGCTTTGTTTTTTATGTCCACTTAGTGATACTTTTTCTTTGCATGCACACGGGCATAGATACACAGAAGTATTTATTTATTCATTGTAGACACACACATATATAAAATATGTACCTTCTTACAGCTCATGTCTTAATTTCTGGTAGTTCTGAAGGGTGTCAAATTGGAAATGATCAAATGTTTCATTAAAAAAAAAAAAAGTGGCATTCCCCATCCAAAACTGTAAGCTAAAATTGCAGTCTGCGCTGAGACCAGCTTTAATTGAATCCTGAAAAATATTTGCTGGGTCTCATGAAAGCTGCAGGCTAGCACTAAATCTGAGCTCTTCCTCTGGAGCTTTCTGCAGGTTTGCATCATAGAAACACCAAGTTGGTAATTTCTGAGGTTGCTTAATATATTTCCACATGCTCTTCACCGCTTGGGAATGCTGCAGGATCTCCGATGCTGTGATGCTCGCCACAAGCTCCCTGCCAGCGGGAGCTGGCCCTTCCCTTGCCTCGCGCTGCCTCTTGTGCAGAGCATTCATTTCCATCACGTCCTGTCCCAGGGCATACCCTCTGCACAGCTCCTGCCAGAGACGGCCGTGGGCTATGCTGTCTGTTGGAATCTGGGACGGAGTTCTCACTGGAGGACTACGTGTACCAGCACATGCATTTTTTAACAAGCAAAGACAGAAAATTACAATGAAGTAAATCACAAATGCACTTGTTCCTTAAGGAGTGCTGATGCATTCTGAACAGAGGAATCGCTACATAATTGATAAAGCAAACGCTTTCATTATTAAATGAAATCACCGCCCTCCAGACTTCGCAGAAGACAGAAAATAGTTGTTGCTATGAGGCAAACCTTCAGCGTCATCACTGTGGTTTAATGCTGGTCTTCCATCCCATTCCGGCTGCCTGAGCTGAATTTAACCACTCACCAGGTGAGGATGTGCGAGGGAGGGGAGGTTTCAGCCCGTGCAGAGGACACAACCGAGTCCTACAGCAGCTGGCCCTGGAGGAGCAGGGAGAAAGGGTCCATCGAGAGCCACCTGGCTTCCAGCTTTCACATAGCCCTACTGAGGCCATTCACAGAGCCCAGAAACCCCACAGTCTTCCCTGAAGAGAAAATAAGCATTCGACCCCTGTGGCTTTTCTGAGAGTGAAGGAAAGGAAAGAGGAAGGTAACTTTTATACAGTCTGTCACTGCATTTCTCCTTGCAAACTGGCACAAAATGGAACAGAACACCCTTCTCTATCTGTTTTGCCAAGAAATGGTTATGCTTATATGAAAGATTAATAAAGGGGTATTAAGATGAAAGCACAGTTGAAGAAAATTTTAATTTCATCACTTGCCAAAGCAGAACCTTGTTCTGCTTGCTGGCAAGTGCCACCCGAGCGTGTATGGCATTCCCTCTGCCTCCCTTTAGTGTCTGCAGGAGCTATCAGTATTATCATCAGTATGGTACTTGCATTTGATGTTCAGAGTAATTTGTTTAAGATTGTTGTTTACAAGCGATCAAGAATTTATTCTGCTAGAGGGAGCCCAGAAGATTCCTTAAGGGTAACACTACCATTCCAAGTACCAAACATTTCTACATGTATTTCTCATTTTCTGTTATGTGTGACTGGATTCATTGTCTTACAAGGACCTTAAACTCCGTGGTCCCAGTTCTTCAGTGCTGAGCATCTGTACAGACCATCAACTAGTCTGGATTAAGCACACACTTCCCAGGATTTCCTGGCAATTTTTTTTTTGTTTGTTTCAGGGATCAAATGACTGCAGAGCAGGGAAAGGAAAGCATGACGGCTCTGTTCTGCAAACACGGTTATCAGTTAATATTTCATCTCCTGCAAACAAAGCTGACTCTGCTCCAGAAGTAGATCCTTAGCTAGAAAATGCTTGTTAGCAATTGAAATCAAAGATAAAAAACTGCTACATGAGCTGAATGGTGGCTTGAGTACAACAGTTGACTCAATTTGGTTTTAAAGACAATAAATTGTTATTGCAATACTGGCAAAGCCGGTGGATAACAAAGGTTAATTGGGGGAAGAAAGGACATGCCTAACAGCCTGGAATTCCTACATGATCAAAGAAGCAAATTTGGCTGGAGGATACTCCAGTGTACCTAAATAAGAAAACTTTCAGACACCACACAGGGCTAAGGGGAGAGCTGCAGCACACAGCGGGCTCAGCCAGCTCAAGCACAAGCCAGTTCAGAGACTCCCCCTCAGGATTCCTAATTTTCAAATGTCACGACTCACAGGCCCTAGAATCCTAGACGGGGGTAGCATTAGTGTTACAGGGAGGCAGAGGTCCTACTAGCATGTGCATCTTGTCCTGGGAAAGGTAGGAGAGCTCTGATGGGAGCGCCCAGAAGGGGAACGATGCTCCCAAGCCTGCTGAACACCAGCCACCATGCGGAGCCACCGGCAGAAGGCAGGTCTGGCTCTGTCCCAGCCGTGTCCATCAGGCCGTGCTGCCTCCCAAACAGAAATATCAGTACTCTGAACAAAGCTTTAATGAGCCTGCATTCCCAGTGGCTTTGGTGGAATACAAGCTCTAGATGAAAAGTTTTATTTTTAGAACGTTTCCAGTAAGGATCCCATCATTTCTTTTCAGAGACAATGTGTTTTCTGTTTATTTTAGAACAGAGGCTTAGTCTTCCTCTTCCCTAAAAATAAAAATTAGCTGCAGTAAAATTAATTACTGCAATGGTTTGCCCTTTGAGAGGCTGTCTGCAGTAAATTTAGAGCCAGTCGGGTATGACAAGAATAGCCAAACTCACCTCATATGACCTGAAAACCTGGGTTTGTCATTGGCTTGCCCAGTCTGGACAGACTTTCCTTTGGATGAAATTGGCCACAGAAGGTGCAACCAAGGCATCCAAGATAAGGATGCTGCAGCCAGGTATCAGAAGTCCTGTACTCAGCTGTCTGTGCCTGAAGTAAACGAGCTCAATGGAAAGTCCTTTAAAATTCCACTTTGCATGGGAGATGATCTGCTCACATTCAGCCCCTTGTTTGTAACAGCTGCAAAAGTGAGCCTTGCCCTTTTCACCACACTTGGTGAAGTTTATTCCATGTAGGTACTGATGGTCTTGGAAAAAAGCTCTGAGTTCCTCTGCAAGCACCACACTAACAGATGTTCTGCTCAGCAGCTGGCACTGTAAAGTTAAACTGGAATGGTGGTTACTCCTCACAGGAAACTACAGTGATTGACTAATCCATGGGATCCTGCCTGCATTCAGCCTTGTCCTCCTGGACAAATGTTTCTGCTCTAGGTTTTCCTCCTGTTGGTGCAGTTCGATAAAGTTAACTGCAGTTTTACTGCAAGCAGAGTCAGCAGGCATCACAAAGGCCACACCACTCTGTCCTGCTCAGAGCAGAGTTAGAAGATGATGGTGAAATGCCACCTCGATTTTCCAACCAAGAGAACACCACTTGAAAGACAAGATGGGATGAGAACACCACGGTAAGTTAGCACCATACAGGACAGTGGAAAGCAAATATAAGCTTCAAGTCCACTCATTCCATGTTAACTGGGATGTTTACTGTGTACCTGGAGTGAGACAGAGTTATCACCCCTCCGACTGCAGACACACAGATACAGCGCTGACTCCTCCTAAGTGAAATCATTTACACAGGCTTCCCCCTTCCTCTCCGCAGGGCATGTACATAGATCCTATACACAGAGTCTCTTGAAGGAGCTTGCTTGAGGCAACCCATAGATGAGGTAATCAAGTCAAAGGAAAGAAAAAAAATCAGAAAGACTATAAAACATTGCAAGCCTGGCAGATTTCTTTTGCCTGAAGGCTCTTAACTAGAGGCAAAAAAAATACATGACATATTTACAGCCAATCTCTTTAGGAAAGGGAGATACACTGCTATTTTATAAGATGTTAAAGGTATCCTTCAAAAATGCAGCTAAGCAAGAGTTAGAAATGACAGGTACAATTTTTTGTCTCCCTCTCAATTATGGCTGGCCTATATAGGTATTAAATAAAAAACACTGCCTCATTCTTCTTTCATGCCACTTTTCTCCCAGGGAAATCACCTTGATGGAGTTATTCTTTCCTCACAGAACTGAAGATGAGGGGACAACCAGTGATGGCATTTTCCATGACAGCACCGTCTTCACAGTAGCACACAGCCTCAACAGAAAATCAAAGGTGTCACATATATTGTCTGGCACCCTACTCTCCAAAAGCTGAATCAAATTGATTAATACCTGCTCACTGCTTCTTTAAGGTCTGAAAAAATAACAGGACAAAAAATACTGCTTTTAAAATGCAAATTAAAATGGACAGCCTTCTGCAAGGTACTCGTTGCTCAGAGGTTCAAAAAATGTCATCTAGGGAGAGATTTCTTATCCTTTGTTTCCCTTAATAATCTCAGGCAAGTGAGCAGTGTGGGCCAGCTGGCACATGCTCGCCCTGTTTCCCACAGCCAGCAGGAAAAATGTTCAGTCCTGCTAAGAGTTGCTTCGCCCTGAAGTGCTGCAGTGGCTGTTGGCATCTGATGTCTGAAATACCCGCAGCTCTTCAAATGAAAGCTTTGTGCAGACTGTGACAAAGCCCTGCTAGTTATAACGGAGTATTTACCCGGCTAAAAGCTGCAAAGTTTGCACTTGGGGTGTTTTGGATCAGACCTCCTGTTCAGCAACCCTGCTTCTTACAAACTTCAGTAAAACCTGTGTTGATTTTTCATCCATTTTGATGAAGTTTGAGTAGCTAAAAGTCAACTACCCACACCTGCTTCTGCCCTCCCAGCTCACAAAGCTAGGCAGGTCTGCCTGTGGTGTTGGGCTGGTGTCAGGCAGAGCCCGTTGCAGCATCCACTCCCCCCGCACGGTGCAGCCTGCAGCGGGTTGGCAGCAGCCGATGGCATATGTTTGGGACAGAGAAATGGGAAAGTTAAGGATTAACATTTCATCTGCAGCTGAGCAAACCCCACATGTAACCCTTAACATGACGACTACAACCACCTGACGCCTCTGAACAACTCGTGCTGCAGAGGCAGCGCCAGGAGGAGACGTACAAGATGGCTTTGTAGGACAGAAATAAGGGGGCACATTTGCAGGGTTCAGCCTCTTGACTTCCATTAGTGATAATGGGAAAAACACAGCTATGTCCCTACCCGGAGGATGCAGCCCAAGAGGATATTTTTGCCTGTAAACACTGCGATTTAGTCACAGCACTGCACCCAGTATTCCCACCTCTGTCTTTATTTTATCAGCACAGCCACTGCCATGTGCCAGCTTTGCAGCAAGACAAGATTTATGGAGGCTTTGTTTTTTGTGCTCATTTTTCCCACATTGAAACAAAGGCAAAATCACAGCTTTTAGGTGAAAGGACTGAGTAAATTTACTGGAAAGTGATAAAGAAAGAAAGAAAGAAAAAGGTGGACAGGACACAACAGGAAGGACCTTGAGGGGAGGGGTGAGGACGGGAACCTGGTGACATTTTTTAGCTCTTCACGTGCTGACATGCAAGGAAGATGTCAATCCAAAGTCATATAATGTGTAAGCCAGTATTACAGAAACGTATGTCTTCATTGCAGTTGAGCTTTATGACATTTGTAGGTCCCTTCCATCTGAACTATTCTCTTCTGTTCTATTCTATTCACTCACTTTACACCTATGTCATGCTGCTCCTTCCACAAGCTTCTCAGTCACAGGCAGCCACGTTCTGGTGCCCTCCTTCAGCTGTGTTCAGGTTTTGTTCTGCTGAAAGGAAGGTACTGCTGCTTGCTCAGAGTGCAGCACCTCTACATCAGCTTATCTGGAGTTTACCCAGATGATGTGCAGGACTCAAATTCCACTTTCCCTCCATGTTCTCAAGAGTTTACTGGACAAGCAAGCAGGCTCCCATCTCCTGCTCAGACTGGAGGTTGTTTCCTTTGTCCTTCCCTGTGTGGGAGCAAGGAGAGCACTGGGCACTCCTGGGTGCCTGCTGCCCCCCAGCATTTCCCTCCCTGGCCGAGGGACAAAGCGGAGACACGGCCGCTCGTGAGCCTGGACCTGCAGATTCAGCACCTCGCTGTGGTGGCATCTCAAGATTTCAGTCTTGGAGAGTCAGTATTTGCACCTGGCACTATTTCTTTTGTCTGTCCAGTTGGGGGTCAGCCCCCTGTCAGCCTTCCCTTGCAAGGCGGCACTTCTGTTTTCCCTTGGAATAAACAACCGATCATTCACACCCTGCATGAAGCTCTCAAATCTTACCGCTCAGTGGGGAAGCCTCGCTAATTCTCCTGAATTCTGTCACATGGAGCTTGATAAAGCACTCCACATGGTCATCCGTGAATAGACAGAAATTGCAAGCCCCCATGAACCAGCAGGTATCTACTGCCCAAAGTTCGGCCACCTCCGCTTACCCCAGCTGAGGCACTCACACAGAACTTTTCACGCTTTTATCCAAGCCCCTGGTGCTTCTGCCATTCGGTGGTTCCACAGGTCTTATCGAAAAGCCAGTAATCAAAATGGTGAATAAATACACTTACATTGTTAATTTACCTTACCCGTTTTTCCAAACTTCAATTTTAGCATAACTGAAAATGATTCCTTCCTAGAAATCTCAAACCACAGCTCCAGTGTGAATTCTGAGAATACCCTGCAACTGTGCCTGCTCCCTGGGGAGCCAGGTAAATCTTTTAAAATAGGAAAATAAAAAATGATGAATAACAAATAATATTTATAAATTAATGGTTACAAGCTTCCATTGCAGATATCTGAAGAGAGATCAGTTTTTCCCAGGCTTTGTGTAAACAAACTTGGACAGGATCAAATTAAAAGGGAAAGATGAGTGCCTGTGAATATTTATAAAATAAACATTTCTCAGAGAAAATACATTCTGTAAAGATTTCTGAAATAGCTTAGAGCTTCAGATGCAAAGCTCCTCATACTGTCAGTGGATAGTGCAAACCCACATCCAACTGGCAGCAACGAAAGATTTCAGTCTTCCTGACTAAATGTAAACGGACTAAAATTCCAATAAAGCATACAAAGCACAAGGTTCATGATCCAGCCCCCCCAAAACAGCAATAGCTTTAACTTAAAAAGGGCACAGGAGCTGGCTGTGGAACTCAACCCCCCCATCAACTCTTAAGGTAAATTAGCTAATTTGTTTCTAAGACTAGAACTAGACACTGAACAGAATATTGTGCATAGGACCTCAAGAAGCACAGACACAAAAAGGATTAACCCTCAGTGAGATCAGCCATGCCTGTGATCAGGCAAGGGACTGAGGAATTCCCATGGGATTAGGTCAATTCTTTTTGATTGCAGCCTGTAAAAAACATCAGTGAAACTTCAAAGTACAGACAAAGCTTATAATAGATGTATTGGAAGATAATCAGAGTAAGTAGAAGGGAAAACACAGTCTGCACGTATGGACTGTTTCTGGAAATGAAAACCAGAACACTTCCTACCCGGCTCTTGCAATGACTTTTTGTGGTCTGGAAATTGTGCAGTCACTAGAACTGGCCAACAGCACAAGACTGGGTTAGGAACTGGAATAAATAAGTCAAGGCTAAGAAATCAATATTAAATAATGATAACTAATAAATTACAGAATCCTCAAAAGTAAGGCTAAAAAAAGACAACAGGTCATTCTCCAATGCTTCATCCTTCTTGCTTTTCTCAGATCCTTTTGAGAAGCACAAAGCGGGAGCACAAAGCCAGCAGCTGCAGGATCCCCCACCAGTTCTCTGCTAACGCAAGTGCTGCAGCCTGCACCGCCCTCCCTGGGGGCAACGTGCAGCAGGCAGCACAGGACACGGCTGCACCGCACCCCCCCAGAGACATGGCCATCTTAATGCTGTTGGAGTAATGTTTTTCTACCTCTGGATCACTGCAGATGCCTATGAAAATAGCATAACTAATTAAGCGGGTTAATATAAATCAACACACACAGACACACAAATTTGTTCAAACTATGTCAATTTTCTAAAGCAGCACCACTAAAAATCTCACTCACTGCTACGACCTCTGGACACTGATGTGGTGTTAGCGACCTGCAGCAGGAAGCATACAGCCTGATTGCATTTCCTGAATTAAGCAGCACCATGCTACAGGGCCAGCACAGACAGAAGTTATTTCAGTTAACAGTTTACCTTTTAATGATTCCACAGCTTTTTAACGTAACACGAAGCGACAGGTCTGTGTGCTCTGTGTGCATCCTTCTTGTAAAGGATAAAATGCATCAGGTGCTGCAGGCACCTTGAGCAGGAAGCGCTCTGGGTTTGTCTGTGGGCTCCAGCATGCTCAGGCCAGGCTCATTTCCAGCATGCTGCTGTTCTTCCTCACAAGCTTTCTCAGAGAAACTTTGGGCAATTAATCTTCCACGAACCTATGCTCCTTCAAACCTGCTTTTATTAGGACACCACATCTCATCTCCCTTTTCTATCTCTCCTTCTCTTCAGTCTGCAAAGTGACTGTGAGAAAGATTAACTAAAAGTCCCTTAAAATGCCGGTGACAGCCAGCTCCATATCTCCCTACTGGCACAGCACAGGTGAAAGCCACAGCCAGCACCAGGCGACCGCTGAGGCAGGTCCTTGGCTTCACCTGCACGGTAAGATCAGTGGTGATAGAAACAACAGCACTGCACCAGCAAGAGTTTACTTGTCCTGCTGGAAAGAAATACTTGCTGGGGGGCTGCTGCCTGCAGGGGCATGGGGCTTCATGGGGCGCAGGGGGAAAGCATTTGGGGATTATGCAAGACAGAATCAAGGTATTTTTGGGAGGAAGGAGCATGGGAGAAAGGAGGAATAGAGCATAAAAGGGTCCTGACACATGCCTGGGGTGGCAGCAGCTTACGTGCGTGCACACAGCCATGCATATTCAGTAACAATGGTCCCACTGGCTACTGAGCAGGGTAAGGGATGGGGGAGCCAAGCGCTGGAGCAGCCACTCCAGGCCAGATGCTTGGAGAACTGGGGGCTCTGGGGGCTGAGGGTGAGCACTGGGGGGATTCTGAGCCTGTCCCAGGGGCTCACGTTGGGATGCAGTGCCTGAGGTCTGTGCTGCGAAGGCGCCCAGCCATGCTGCAGGATGCAAATGGGAGCACGGAGCTACCTGGCCTCTGCTAGCCTACTGGGTTCAGCAGCTCCTAACACAGACACTTTACAAAAGCTGAAATAAAGGTGAGTTTATGAGCTAAAAGCACATCAGCACACTCTGTGAGGAACATATTTTCCCCTGTAACTACAGTACTTTCTGTTAAATTTCCTGGTACTTTCTGTGCTTTCAAACCAGGTAGTAGAACAGAAGTGATACAGAATTTTAATGTGAGAAAAATACATTCGAACGTCCTGTAGGACAAACCATTGTGTATTTGCAACAAGTATGTGCAAAGGGACTGAAATTCTGCTTTCCTCAGTAAGTTCTCACATTGAGCATCCATGCCCTTTGCTATGTGGAAATTCAGCATGTTAGAACACTTTTACCACGCCACTTGCAGCTACACAGAAAATTTATCTGTAATTGCTATTTTTCCTCCTACTGTAAGTTATTACAAGTTCTGTTTGTGGAACAGAAAGCTGGAAGTACCCTAATAAGAACATCTATATTTATTTCTGTCATCAAGCATTTATAGTCTGAAACTACTGAAGATGAGGAACTTTTATCTCATTAAGATAATCATCCATTTCCTGGTAAGGTATGCTGTCTTCTCCCCAGTTAGCTAGCTTAATTGGCAAATGAAGCAAAGTACATGGTCAATAAACGCTAGGGAAAGACTCCCTTTTTTAACAAAGTGAGTAATGGAGAGAAATGAGGAGAAAGTGACTTTTTTTAGATACTTAGGGACTCCGTATAAGCTGAATAAGAGCGGTGGCTTTTAACTTATTTAATGTTTGGCCCAAATTGATCTTTCACCCAACATACATCTGAGAAATGCATTAAAGTTCTTTTTACAATGCTTGCAGGAGTTTCATAGTCTGCCCTTTTTCACCAGCAAAGCAAATGTCAGCACTGTGAAGCTCTGGAAGCTCGTGCTGAATGTCAGAAACAATGAGATCTGTAACTTAGAAGCCTTGAACTTTTAGACCGTAGCAGCCTTAATGCCTGGCAACTGCACACTGGGTTATAACTTGGAAAATGTCAGAAAAGGATGAATTAGGATTCCTTGTAATGCAAGTACTGAAGAAGTCTGTCCAAAAGTGACATATAAAGCCTCAGGGCAAGTAAAGCCAGCCACACGCAGTCACTGCCAACTACTTCACAACAAGACACTCATACCTGCTGTAATGGAAGTCACAGGTCTACCAATTTGAAATGGCAGCCATGGGAGATGGGAAAATGGTTTTATTTAAAAAAAAAAAAATATATATATATATATATATATATATTATATATATATGGAAACTTTGGCAGGGAGAGCTAATAATGAGCCTAGTGATATATCGACTATTAACTAAACTATACATGCACACAATGGGGCACCAAGAACTAGCAGATTAAAACCAGGTTCAGTCAACATTTACTTTTGCTCACATAGTTCATCACAGCAAAGTGCAAGGGAGTGAACATTTGCCTTTTCATGAAAGGGATGATCAATCATATCCAAAACATCAAACAGAAATTCCTACTTCAGCTCAATTTATAAACTCGTGTTTATCAGAGGGAGAGGGGATTCTGCTCTTTGTTTTAGTCCTTGGGCATGTGCTCCCTGGTTGCTTGGGCATTATAAATTAAAAAGTTGATCCTAGCTCCTTTTGCATTCCACCAAGAGAAGCCTCCAAGGTGAGCAGGCAGAACTGACACTTTAAGTTGTCTCAATTTACAGCAGCAATACATAACTGTGACTGTGTTGCATCTAAAGCATGAAAACTATGCACACAAAACTGCATTGGTTTATCTTGAGAACCGGCATGTATCTCTGCTGCCAGACGATCATTATGTACATTGTTTCTGCAGACCAAAATTGTGTGCTAGAGCAAAAACACCATTGCCCAATGCAGGTGCACACAGAAAGAGCAGATAACTGTGCAATACACCATTGCGTTTTTTCAGTCCTTAGACCACCCTGAGATGCTTTTTAGAGCCTGTGAAGAGAGCAGCATGTAAATTCCGCAGGGGCAAGCAGCTGTTGCTCGCTTCAATTTCCACTACAGATGTCAGACTGCAGGCTTGCTTGGTACCTCATGCCAGTGTTCAGCCTTTGGTTCATAACCACCAGTTCTTAGGAGACAGAAAATCTCACACTTGTTGCCCGCTTAACTGACAGTTGGAGAGAGAATGGCTAACAATCCTTCCCTTCTTTCATCAAGAGCAGGACCAGGACCTGCAATAGATGTGTGGGTACTAAAACAGACAAAAACAGGCAATGCTAAGAAAGCTTTTTGCTAGAAGCAGCTGTTCGACCAACAGAACTAATAGGAGTTTCAAAGCAAGGAAAAACTAACTTTTTTTTTTTTTTTTTTTTGTAAAAAAGTAAGGAAATTGTTTCCTTTTTTTTTTTTTTCCCCTTTTTTTTTTTTTTTTTTCTTTTCTCTGTAAAGTGACTCCCGCTGCCGGAAGGAAGCTCCTTACCTGCCGAGGGGCCCTCTCCGACCTGCTCCGGCACCACTCCCAGCCCGGGGGCTCGGTGCCTGCCCCCTCCGCCTGCTGCAGGCGCCGGGCCGGGCCGGGCGCTCGGGAGCTGTCCGGAGCCGCGGTGCTGAAAGGCGGCTGCGGGGCGCCGGGAGCGCTCCCGTGGCTGCCCAGGCTGGGGCAGGAGGCGGATTTGCCGTCGCCGTCGCGGTGGTGGTTTTCGGGGGATATCCGGTAGATTCCGTAGCCTTGCTGGAATGAGAGGTTGAATTCGAAACCCCTGCGCCTGGCTGAAGAGAGAGGGGTACAACGTCACGTTAAAAAGTCAAAGGCAAGAAGAGAAACGATGAAAACGACATTCTAAAGCATAGAACGAGTTTTTAGTTACCATTAGACAATTTTCTATCTGTAAAAAGAATGAACTGTTGAGAAGAGGTTTCTCAGATAGTGTGTTGTTGTGCTACCTTCTCAATGAACTCAGAAGTGATACACTCCAAAGTTCAGGGTTTCCAAGAAACCGGCAGATTACCTGCCATTCTCAAAACCACACAATGCATGTTGCTTTGTGGGCTACACACAAGAAAATACTTATGTTTTGTAATATTTTTTCTGCCTCAAGGCCTGTTTTGGCCATATTCTCAAAGGTGAAAAATTGTACAAAATGATAAAACATTTCTGAGAATTCATAATTAACCTTCAACGCCAACAGTCAAGCAAGACAAACAGATTTCTCTAACAAATAGCTGGAGTATTTACACAATGAAACATTTCTGTATTTTCCATTCTAAATTCAGTGCTCCAAGTAATCTAAAACAGTAATCGAACAACTGTTCAATTTAAGTAAATACACATTCACGATCAATATTTATATCCTTTCGTTCTTTCTCTTTTCAATAACAAATCACCTGAGATTCCTCATCCCCCACTTTCTGACCTTGCATTATGTAGTAACTGGAGAAGCGTCTTATTGAACTAATGAAAATGTCTTCCCACCAAGCCTATCGTGCTACATTCTAAACGAAAAGGTTAAGTGGTACATTTATAAAACTTGTATTTCTACTCACTAGCTTGTGTGCTTACTACATCATATTTAATTATGGGTGAAATCCTGACCTTAGCAGTCATTGCATTAAAACTTCTCAATGATATTAGTCGCAAACATCTGAGACACAGAGAAAAACAGGCCTTTAGAAGATTCCAAAAAGGTTATCAGTGAAAGTTTGGCAGCCTGTTACCTTCAGTTAAAATTTATAAATGTGCAGTTTTAGGCTAAAAAGCATGTGGTAGGTCCTCAGCTTTGAACCAGCTCCATGCATGCTCTGGGACACATGCCACTCCCACAGCCCCTGTCATCTGCTGTTTGCTTTCTGGTGGCACTGTGATTTCCAGACACAGCTATAGGGCAGGTGTACAAACAATAGCTCTTCTCCTTCTTATAATTTGCTCGTAATTAACATGTTGGTTTTTCCCCATGACATTAAACATGTTTAGCGTGGTCCTTGTATTTCATTAGTGAAAGTCAGATTATGACAGATAAATCTTTCCCAGGTAAGAGAGAAAGCAGAAACTAGGATTCAGAGTCCTTTAGTTCTGCTAACGTATCTGCCAGTGGCTTGGGAAAAATCATCAAGACTGTGTGCCTCAGTCTCCATTAGTACCAATTAACTTAGTTTTCTCCAGCTGTCTTGCAAGAATGCTGTGAGGCTCATATATTGTTCTAAAAAAATGTGTATGTAATTCAGGTAAATGATTTCAAGGAGTACCAACAACTGGTACTGACACCAACTTCCTGCCCTGTTTACTATGAGATACATCGCACCCGCGTTTCATCCTCCCATCCTTACTTTTGAATTCTTCTGAAGACAAAGCATACGAATTCCTTCTGCAGTTTATGATGCAGCCACAGGGCAGATGGATCCAGTGTTCTGACAGGACAAATACTGGGGTGACGGTGGCAGCCAGTAAAGTCAGCAGGAAGCTAAGAGTCTCAAATGAAAGGCTTTGAAAGCCAGTGATGTGCTGGACAACCATTTGTATCTGAAAGGCAGAACATTTTGAAATGTAAATAGCTTTGGGCACATGAATTCCATGAATTCACAAAATATCCCACTGTGAATGTGACACAAGTAAAAGCCCAAAGTTTTCATGTATGTTTGCATGTTCAGCCCAACAATTTCATTTCTAATAGAGAGCAGGGAAAACATACTGACAGCAACTCTCCTCCTCATTCTGCATTTCTCAGAAAATCCCTTGCTTAAGCAAAATGTTAAATACAGATGCTGAGCACTGTTAAAACAAACTACTCACAATCCAAACATATTAGGTGAGACGCTAGCTAGATCTCTCTTGCCTGGTACTGAGGAACTCCAAATCCTGATGGGGAACAGGAGAACTTAGTGCCACACAGGACGGTGCTGCAGATGCTCTGTGATGCTCTCTTTCAGTTGAGGGGAGCTCAGATGCGGAGTCTGAACATATCCCAGCTGCAGAGAAAACACCGACCCAGAGCCACACTCCACGTCCTCAACTTTCTCCTTCCTGACTGCACGTGAATGTGCCTCTTCCCAAATACACTGCTGCATGCACACGGCTAGCATCCCCACCAAATGCTCTTTGTACACAGATTACAAAGATGCAAACAAACCTCATTTTTCTAACAAACTTATTTTTCATCAAGCCTAGCAAAGGACGTGACTCACTGCTGTTGACAAGAGGCAGAAAAGCTAGCTTACTAACATTCAGACCCCACAATGCTGAAGAAAAGCTTGTCAGGCATCTGGAAACACAAAAAGGTGGACCTTATTCATCCCTGGATTCAGCTGACACAAATAATGTGGTGACAGAGTAACACAGTGATGAATCAGGTTCTGCCAAAGCTGCTGAAACCCAGTTGTGTTCACGTAGTGTGACACAGACCTGTTTAAAAGGACTTTTGCTGACACAAACTACACTATAAGGAACAACGGCAATGGCAGTTCACTTCACGGCACAACGACTCATGACCCATTTAAATGTAAGCAAACATTAAAGCGATCTGATAATTTACCATCATTGGAAGCCAGAGAATGACTTTTGTCAATGCGAGAATCAGTGAGAATCGCTTCTGGGCGAAGCCCACTGTGAAGCTCCTGCTCTGTGCACTGCTCCCACAGCGGGGCTCGAGGCCGCTGCTCTCAGCCACACCTTTCCTCAAAACTGCCTCCGAGCTTGGACATGTGTTTTGGAAATGCTTCAGGGTTTTATCCACGGGGTCCACCGGTGACAGCGATGGGGTGGCAGTACTGCAGCCCGCGGGTGTCCCAGGGGTGATGTAGCCTCGAGAGATTTCCTGGTAATCGATGTGCAACAGCTGTTGCTCGTCTGAGCACAACAGCTGGTAAGTCAGAGGGACAGACAGCACTGTGAGGAGGCAAAAGCACAGTGAGTAGACAATAAATAAGAACAAGATGTAGGAGCTGGCACAGTCAGTGAAGCAGCCCCAGGAGGTGGGGACATACTTGCCCCAACCACAGAGAGGCAAAATGCAGATCAGCAAACTGACAATCCAAATGCTGAGAATTGCCCACACCATGCTCACTCGCCGTTTGGAAGTGCTGCAGCTGATTGTCTCAGTTTTATTGATGCTGTAGAAGTTGTAAGAAACTATAAGAGACCCTTTGAGATTGCTAGAAATGCCCTGGAATAAATATATAAGTGCTGAGGTGGTGCACAGAGGCTGGGGAAGGATGTCACTTGACCACTGGGTGAGCATGAAAATAATCACTGGCACAATGCTGATCAAATCATCTATTGACAAAGAGGTCACAATCATTGAAATTGTGGTTTTATTCTGCATTTTCAGCAGAGAAACTAGAGAATAAATGCTGCCCAGAAGCACCGTGAATGCAATGACAAAAGTCAAGCAGAATAGAAAGACATTCAAAGTTCTCTGTTCACCAGGTTTATCCATAATGCTATGATTTTCAGCAAAGAAGCTTGTCCCATTGAGTGACAAATTACTAGGCGTTACCGACATTGTCCTTGGAAAATCTTTTTCCTCGCCTTCTCACTGACTCTGCAAGTTTTCACGAGCTGAAACCATAACTGCTAGCTCCACATCACAAGTTTCTTTGTTTTCCCTTATCTTTTGTGGCATCCGATGAAGAAACATCCAGGTCTAAGCGTCCCTGATAACCAGAACAACACATGCTCTTGAAAAATCAGGCAAAGGTGAAGTACCAAAGGTGCTGGAAAAAATGCAATTCTTCATAACCCTTTCAGTACTGGAAGATGGCTAATTTAGTCTCCTCAGGTAATAACAAGCCGTTCACTTCTGACAGATATCAGGCAACGTGCCTTACTCACGAGTCCAGCTGCAACGAAGGCAGTGTCAGGTATCTTCAAGCTCTAGTGGCACGGGGAGAACATAGTGGCAATGGGAGGCTGTTGGATTCACCCTGCGCTGGTCAGAGCTGCAGGAGGGAGGAGTCAGATGCAAGCAGGATAGCAGGGAAGAGGGGAGTGAGTATCTTCCCACCCGGAGCTGCCTCTTGGCTGATCAGAAGGCTGAGACAGTGTCCCCGCCAAGCCACACCTCCGATGCTGACACTGAAATCCAATGCAAATACTCAGATCTGATGTCAGCCGTAAATGTCATTCCCGTAAAGCCCATGGCTGCTCCACAGCTGTGCATCACAAGCTGGAGTGCTGCTTTCAGCCTTCTGCACTTCTGCGCTCCGAGCTTAGCACGGGGAAAAGCTGCAGGAGCCTTATAGGAAGAAGAAAGAGAAGGGGTGTGTCTGCTCTGCCTCTTGTGCTCCTGCTCCCGCTGCACACGTGTGTACACACAGCATACAGACGCTCACTGTGCAGTCACTCGGTGGCAGCCTGTTAGTAATGGCAGGGAAGAGCCACGCACATCAGCAAGGTGTTCCCTGCCTCTGTGGTGTCTGCTCAGGCTGGGGCTTATAAAACTTTCATTCCCCGTGTGGTTCAAATCCAAATGCTCACTGTCTGCTCTAACGAAATACATGGGTAGAACCACGGCCAAGTGCATTTTGGTATGTTAGGCGCGTTTTCTCTTGAGAAAGAGGAATACTGCTGAAGCTTACAAGCTGACAAAATTTTCAGCACTCGGATGTCAAGCAGATGGGTAAGTTCAACGCAGTCTTCTTGGAGAACTCTGCCTCTCCTTTCTTTTCAGCACCACTTTGCATTCAAATGCTCAACAGGGATGCAGGACAAATATTTTCTGATTAAGGCTTATATTGTAAGGCTGCTCCAGTTACGTACTAATCTGTGTAACATTACAAATCCACTTGGTTAGAAACCTGTTACTAACAACAGATCCTCGCCCACTTCCACCCACCCAAACCAGCATGGCTTGGGCCTCTTCCCCCCATCAGGGCAGCACAGGGCTGGAGGCAGCAACTCTCAGGGGTGCTGAGCCCCCAGCAAGACCAGCAACAAACGCAAAGGCACAGCCCCAGCTCTACCATGACGAGTCCACAATGCAGGGATCAGAGCTAAGGACAATGACAACTTCTCTGAATAACCCCTCCTTCCCTTCCCATTCCCAAGCTGCCCTGCCATGGCACTGGGAAGGCCGATGCCCCAGGATGAGCCAGGTCTTCAAGCTGTCCTCACCACAGGACCAACATAAAAACACACTCCTCCTATGCAGCCCGACCAGGAGCCACTGCCCTTCCATTCTCCCCTTCCCATCGCGGCTGCCTCTGTTGGGGATCCCGCACTATTTACCAGGACTGACTGGCAACCCTTATGTCATGAATTTGCAGAATAGTGGCATCCATCCTGCCTTCCACACAGGGCACAGTCCTGGATCTGGACCATCCATCTGGCCTCTATCTGTACAGGATTTGAGTTGGCTTTTGTGATTTATCCGTCCTGCTGGACTATTGATTGTTAATCTGTTCTGTGCCAGCTAAAGGCCAGGGCTCATTTCCTTCTATTTACAAATCACAGTCACCTCTGCCCCCACAAGTCAACTTTAAATTGAGGACAGTGTTCTAAATCTTGAGATTAACAGCATGAGCCAGATCAGAAGAACAGTCACAAGAGATAAGAGAAAGAAGCATCATTCACCCTTGTTTGGACCCCTATTTTCCAGTCTGTCTTTCTCAGGAAACATGCGACCACCCTGTCTGAATGTGGATATGTGCATGTGCATGTCTCTCTCCCACTCCTAATTCCTCAGTTCACTTGGACAAAATGATCATTTTCATCTCAATCTGATGGTGTCAGAACTTCCCACAACGTTTATGAAAACGAGCAGCTGATCAGAGGAGATAGATGCCGGTAGGCTCCCCAGCCAGGAGGCAGCGTGCAGTGGAGCCCACTCTTCACTGGACACTAGTGAACACAAAGCAGAGACTTAGTAAATATCCCAACCATAAGAAAAAGCATCGGCTGGGATTCATGCCCTCCTGGCTATCAAAGTCAATCAATTAACCTAGATGTTAAACTGTAGAAAATAGGCTTCATTCACTCTGGCATATCTTAGTGCTTCCTGACACATGATCAATTGCTTTATTTTTAAATTCCAAGCTTCCATTGCCTGTGTTGTCTTCATTTGCTCTTGCCACATCACTGTGAGGTATTTAGA
This sequence comes from Netta rufina, assembly GCF_964035555.1. Classification (NCBI taxonomy): domain Eukaryota; kingdom Metazoa; phylum Chordata; class Aves; order Anseriformes; family Anatidae; genus Netta; species Netta rufina. The sequence continues at coordinate 25,877,499 of NC_140132.1, read as the reverse complement.
ATCAATGCTAATAATACTTGGAAAATGCAATTTTCCTACTTTGGGAATTTTTGCTCCTGTATCCCAAGCCATTATACCTGCATTAGATGTCCAGTAGGTCTGATTGCAGACATCAACCACAAATTTTCTGGAAGTTCCCTTAGTACAATCTTCTTTGCACACTTCTTTACTGACCTTGCTTTACAAGCTGTGCATACACAGCTTCTCTGCCTCTCTACATTTTTGGACACTTTGGCATGAGCAGTTCATTCCATGTGTTCCCTTTGTATTTGGAGTGAAATGCTCATCAGTGTTTTTAAGAAGAAAGTCACTTTTATTTACCCCCATATCCACTCAAGGCAGGTGATGTATTACTCACTTCAGCTTCTCTTCCCACAGAATGTATTTAATTATATGAACTGCACCTTGCCATTCCCTGTGGCAGCTTTTACTGTAAGTTAGAATACGGTGAAATGTTCTTTCCTTTCTGGTCATTTCGTAGTTATAACCTGAAGGTCTTAGGAGCCATGAATTCAAGCAGTTTCCCCTCTTATTTATTTTTTTTAAATGTAACTGATAAATTCCAATAAAATAAAACAAGTACAGAAAGAGCAGTTTCAATCTTAAGACTAAAGAGAGAATGCAGCTGCAGTAAGGAGCACGCAGCTCTGTGAGTGCCAGCAAGAGCAGCCTGATCTCCCACGGAGCTGTGCCTCACGGTACTCGACTGGCACATCCAGCGGGGGCTGAGCCCCAAAACTTCTCTTATGACCAGGACACATGAATCTGCACTGGGTTCTCTGTTCTCTTCTAAAGAACAAGTTTATATTGCAATATTTCAGAACTTACAGGAACACTACCTTTCGGATTTCAATTTCAGTCTCAAATTTCACTGAAATCTGTGAACAGGCTCAAATGGCTGGAGGTGGTGACAGGTGAGCAAGCAGAAGGCAGACAGCGTCATCACAACCCCCCTTCTACCCTCATATTTTCTAAAGAAACAGTGCTAGAATGGAATATATAGCAGTGCCAAGAAAGCCACAGGTAGCAACCTTGCAGAAAACACAACAAAGAAAAAGACACTTTTCTCTGCTGTTAAGTCCCTGGTTTGGGCTGCGCCAAGGAAGGCATGCATTTGTAGACTGAGATCCTTCCTACATATGCCCTTCATTCTCTGCCTTTGGACTCCTGGATTATGGGAGGTTCCTAATACAATACTGTCCTTTGCAATATGCATCTTGGTGTGAGTTCTCTTCTGTGCTAAATAATGACCACAGACAGAAAATATATAAGGTATGGAAATCTCTCTGGCCTCATTTCAAACATCACTGCACAACAAGGTCTTTAACAAGTCAGCACTACTCCACAGTCTATGAAATGATTTCTAAGAGACACACTGCATGTAGCAATTCAGGAATGCGCGTGAAATGAATCAAATATTCACCATTCATAAAATACAATCAACAAACAGGTTTTAAAAATTTATCCTATTTAGTGTATAAGTCGTTTTATTTTCATACCTTGCACTAAGCTAAGCTTTAACTTATGGGTTTGCCTCCTTTTCTCACTCATGAGAGACAAGGTTATTATAGCAGCTGTACAAATATTTCATTTCAGATAGTAATATATGCCTCTATGCCAGGCATAAAGGTATATATATAAAATTCCATAAATGTCTTTGTAATTTATTCCTCAATAGCATTTGATAGATTTTTTTTTCCTCTAGACTTTTTAACAGACTTTTAAAAAGATGTCAAACTAAATGACCGTTATTGGTCTACTGGATTCAGACAACACTTCCAGATACAAGCTGGTTAAATGCAGCTAATTGTTTCATCTGGTTATTTGCCCCAGATGAACTCAGTCCATGCCGGCTTCTAAGAAAAGGCAGATACTCTGATACTTAATCCATTTCCGCTGCAGCTGTATTGCTGTGCTGTAGGAAAAGGGTGCTTTCTGAATTGGAGCAATTAGAGCAGTGTAAATCAGGAATAATTCCATTAAACCTAAAAATATGATTTAACTTATGTGCTCATTATGGGTTAGCCTGCAATAGCTCTAACTCAAGTGAAACAGGAATTTGCTGTGCGGATGCTCATTTCAAAGCCAGGGGACTGCTGCTGCTCACAGTCCCTGCGAGAGGTAGCACCCTCTCTGAACAGACGTGCTAGTTCTAAGCACTGCCCACTGCCAGATCTCCAACTTTTCTTTTTTGCTGCTGTGCTGCAAATGTAGACAGCAAATTGAGACTGCAGTGAACTGAGCGTTTCTGGAGAACTGCAGAATTAGTAAAGGACAAATGGAGCTGAAAAGTGAGTAAGCCCCAAAGTGTCCACTGGGCGAGGTATAATCATGACGTGTGTGTCTTTCCCTGACACATTCAGAAACCTATACACAGCATGCCAATGAAAAATGAAGCTAGTGCCAGCACTTCAGTGAGGCTGGCAGTAGACAAGATGGCTGAGATGAGAATGAATCTGTCCGGGCTGCTCTGTACGCACACTGCCAGCGATGATTATGTGCTGTCCTTCAGGAAACGTCCAAAGTGGGATCAGAGAGAAGAGAAAGAAGCAGTTGTAAGATGATAATAATTCCAGGAAAACAATGCTGAGAAGGAAGAGGCATTAAGGAAGAGGCAAGCTGCAGTGTGTACCAGGAGGAGAAGGGTCTGTTACGCTAGGAAGGTGTTATTTCTCTAGTGGATGGCACAACAGAGAGGTGGTAGCAAAATCTGCAGCTCCCAAAGTGGAGAGAAGCTTGGTTCTGGGTAGTGTGGAGAGTAAGACATTCTGCTAGCTGTGGCGTAATGGCTCTCTGGAGACAAGACACTCCACAATGTCACTTTTATTGAGCAGCCACTGGCTCAATGAATTGATAGGAGGAGACAGACAGCTAGCAGGGAAGCTATTCTTCAGTACACCTCCTCGCAGTAACTGTTTGCTTTCTAATAGAGAGCACAGCAGGCTATGAATATAATTCATGGAACAGCATGATATGAATGCTTTTAATTTTGCTGTGCAGCTCTACTAGCAGTAGAACACCCATGCTGCAGCTGTATTAGTGTGGTCATACCTAATCACTGAACAAATCCAGTAAATGTAACATTGTGCTCTATAATCACCCCTATTTTAGACACTGGTAAATGTATTCATCATGTTGGAAAAAAGGGAAATGTTGTGCATCTATCAGGAGCTGGACAGTAACACCACACTGCTGTGGAAAACAGCACTGAGAGAGTTAACTGGAGAATCCAAACAGCTGGAAAGAAACAATTATCCCTTTCTGATGGGAGGAAAAAAAATGGAAAAAGGCAAGGACTGACCCTGCTATGAACCCAACTGGAAGCAGCAAAAAGATCAGCTGTATTTGTAGAACTTTTTCCAATAGTAATAAAATTAATGACCACAAGAACCATTTGTAGTACTGTTTGCACATTGCACTTCCTGCTGTATAGTCTCAAAAATTCTGCAGTGGGTCATCTTGGCCCTTCATTTCTCTTTTCATGGTTCCTTCCTCATCATCTCCTCTCCCACTAACCTTCAGGGAAGGCTGAATGAGAAGCCTCAGGAGTTAGGATGAAACTGAGTCCTGCAGAGTGAAGATCGTAAGCTTCGGAACCTAATTCTGCCTCTAGAGGACTAAGAATTGTATTTACTGGTTATGACTGCCAGTTATCTATACCAACAAAATTATCACCTTCCTAGCACTGATCTGTTTCTTGGAGAGATGCTATTTTGGAAAGAAAGCCAGTGTTGCTTTACCCTGAAACCACAAGCATAAATGTTATCATAAATGATATCCAAAGAAATTGGACAAAGCACAGGACAAACCTTACTGCATGCAACAACAAAGATAAAATCTTGTTTTAAAAAAGGGAACGCTGTCTATTCTGCACATACATTACAAAGACTTTAGGGCACCTTACTTTAAGGAGGGAGATGGCTTTCATGCACCACAGTAGTATTTCTCCAAATAAGAACAGGAGCAGAAATGTGTTGATCTTTCCCAGAGGAGGAGTCCCAGGGACAGGAGCAGCTCTGCAGGAAGGTGGCAGCCTTTCACCAGCCTGAATGAGGAAGTGCTACAGAGAAATTTAAGGTTCCCCATTACAGAAGACTACTGTTGCTTAGAGTGTAGAAATTTCCCTTCCTAAGACTTCCTTAGAAATTCTTCTATTCTGACTTGAAGCTTTGGAAAAGGTCAGAAAATCAGGGGAAAAAAAAAAAAAAAAAAAAAAAAAAGAGAGAGAGAGAGAGAGAGAGAGAGAGAGTCTGGGGTAAAGCTGAAAAAAAAAAAAAAAAAAAACAAAAACACAAGTAATACTGTAGAAGAAATACAGGTGATAAAGCAGGTTTGGCAGATTTCACATATTCTGTTAAAATGTTGGAAGAAAACAGTAGATGTTTCCTTTCCACAGTCTTAACAAATTTGAAAAGATACTAAAAGTCATATGGGCTGAGAATGAATGTGCCAGCTCTAGGCACTGTTTTTGTGATACCTGTGTGCTGGAGTCCCTAAAAATCACAGTTCATAACATACCCACATCTTCTAGCTTCTTCCCCAAAGGGTAACCAATTGTGCATGTGCTTTTGAAATGTTTTTCAGAGCACTGAATAAAGAAAGGGCTTCTAACTAACTTTGAGTGACAGTAAAAAGGTCCATTAACCTTGCTGATGTAAAGGATGACTGAGTTTCTATTAGAAAGGGTCAGAAAGGTAGTAAGAGAGGATACAGGAAGACAATGAAATCTTTCCTCTTATAGAAGGGAATTTTTGTATAGATTTTTTTTTATAATGGAATGATTTAATTGAAGTATGAGCTCATCAAAAGGACAGTGTGTTCATGGGATCTAAAGCACTGCAAAGAAGGAATACTGCAGATTTCAGAAGAAAGTAGTTGTACTTTCCCACTATCTTTCACTAAGTGGTACATACTTGAGAAGGAAAACGTTCGGTTTATGGTGGTTTTTAGTTTCACATTCTTCTAAATAAACTTCACTTTCCAGTAATTGGATTTTTGTTTTTAAACTCTTTTTAAAAACCACGGTGCAATGCCAAAGGTCATCAGATTGGGAGGCAGTGCAATGTGAAGAGATGTTGGGGCTTTGTTTCGACCAGCTCCCCCAGGTACACGTTGGGCTGATCCTACTCCAGATCTGCAAGGGCATCAACAGTTTGCTTTGGAGATGCTGGGAATTGCTCAAGTGTCTATAATTATCCAGAACAATTGGCTCAAAAACCAGAATATCACATATCACATAATGAAACAGAAACCACATGGCATAATCTGAGGTTTGGTATCATCTTATATATTTGCACAAACTAACAAACTAAGGTGGGAAATGATAACAAAACTCTACTGGTTGAGCTAAAGAAAATGCATTATTTCATGAAAAACATAATTTCTTCCATTTCCAGTCAGTTTAATATCATTCATCAGTATTTATGTAACAGGGGACCTACTGGTTCTCAGTAAGGTTATTTTGCAGACAAGGAAAGGCTGAATTAAGAGTGTAATAACTTGTGTTACACCAACAAGAAACAAAACAAATACACTGGTCTCCTGTAAATCTATTCATCATCACTTAGTCTTCATAATAAACATTTATTTTTGTCAACTACTTCCCAGGTTCTGATACCATGTCTAACCAGAGGACAGGTTCCCAACCCAGAAGCAGAAAGATTCTGTATTCTGACCTAAAAGATCAGACAGGTTCTGTTTTGTAAAATCTATAAACCATGTATTTTTTGGCACTGAGGAGAAATCAGAGAAAAAGAAAGGTATAGGAAAGAACAAGATGCCTAATGTTAAGATAGTGGGACATTTTCCCACCAATTTGAAGATGTTCCCTGAATAAAGACAGAATGAAAACTAGAAGGTCATTCAGAACTGATTTACCCTATGCATGATGATTACTGAACCTCAACATTTTTAAAGAACTTATCTGGATTCGTCCAGTAACCCCATTAAACCCAGACCAAGTTACAGCTGTATATGGGAGCTGAAAAATCAGGCCAGAATTAGCATAAAATCCAGCTCTCCCATGAGATGTCTGATACTTTCTGTGTTCAGTTGTGGAACAAAGCAAGAAAATGTTATTCTATTTATTTTCCTGGTATGAATATTGAAATTTCTGAAGAGAAAAAAAAAATCAAATCTTTATAAACCTCAAAATAATTTCAAAGAAGATTGAGACAAATTTAACACCATATTGCCAAGAGATGAACATAGGCTTGTGTTCTTCACACAGTCAGCTTCCTGCAGGCCTGTAAAGCAAATCCCAAGAACTACAACTGACTTTAAAGACCCTCAGTCACAAGGCTTTGACAGGTAAACTTCATCCCTGCTGTGAGCCTTCCTGAACTGTATCAGAAGTAATGCCACTACCGACTGGTGCTGCAGAGGCATGGTGATCCCTGCGGGGACGGCTGCATGCCTACTGTCAGAAGAGCTGCCAAGATGTCACCCCTGGACCTCCAGCAAGTGTGCTGTGAGTTCCACAAAGGAAGGTGGACTGGTGCCATGGAAAGGGGAGCACCGAAGCAATGCTTCCTGTCACTGGCACCAAGAGAGGGAAGGTGAATGTAAGAAAAGCAAGCAGATGCAGCCCAAGAAGCAGCTATGTAAATCCAGGACTTGCACAGGAGTGTACTGCCTAACATTGTGCATTAGGAAACGGAGGTTAGATGTGTTCTTACCAGCTGAGAACCAGGAGTCAAGTCTTCTCTGAGGCTATGTGCTGCTGATCCATGGATTGTCCCGGCCCTGTGAAGCAGCCTGCCAAACGTTCAAGACTGCGGGGCTTCCATTTTCTGCCCTGTGCTGCATGTGAACCAGAAATCACCGCAGGTACAAGGCAGTGTGGCTTCACTTGCAAACAGCACAGCACACACTGCATCAGGTTTCTGGAAGCTGTCTCCATTAAGTCGTATTCCCCAGTGGAGTATACTCTACCTAGAATTTTAAACAAAACGTAAAAATGTGCCGAAGACATTTAAAACTGAAACTGAATTAAAACTTCCAGAATTATGAACATTAAGAGCAAAAATACCAGTGATGCATATGATGATTAATATATTTGTATTCCCTGCTGAGAATATGATAATAATAAAATATTTGTATTCCTCTTCTGGGCCCAAGGTCCTTCTCTCCCCGGCACAGCTGTGAACTACTGAATATGTTTAGCAGGTGTGTCCTTCAGTGAGCAAAATGCTAGCTGAAACATGAATGTCGGATTGTGCTGTTTTCACTTTCCTGTTTATCACTGAAGAAGTTAATATTCACAAATTCACTTTTTTTTTTTTTTCAGATCAGCACCTTTAGAGAATATGTACAGACATATCATATAGAATCATATTTTCACTTGCATTTACAACACCTAAAAGGATTTGAGCTGTATTTCAGGAATTATGTTATTCTCTTTAATCAGTCCATCATGCTATGCTCTCCATCCCTCCACTATGACGAGCTGCTGGGTGTAAACACTCTTGACACTTGGAGACAGAAAAGCACCTACTTAAAGTGACGACCTGAGCACAGAATGGAAGGCTAACAGTTAAACAACTTCAACTGATTATTCTTTCCACTTCTGTGCGTAAACTGACAGGGTTAGTCAGTATATTCCTGTTTTTCCATTCTTACTTTAATATGAAAAAACCTTTTTACTGTGAGGGTGGCCAAAGACTGGTGCCAGTTCCCTGGAAACATGCACCTCCCGGCTGGATGGGCACCCTGCTGGAGCTGACCCTTGCTAACTCAGGTAAGTCATTTCCAGTCTGCCCATTAGGTTACTCAGGAGGAACAAAGACAAGCTCCCCAGTTCCCTGAAATACAACAAAATCAAACCAAACTCCTTGTGATGCACGAGTTCCTAAAAGTGCCCAGCCAGCTGAGCGTACAGAGCCCATCATTTTGTTATTTCCTGTGTTTACAGGGACTTTAGAAGCCTGCCAGCTCACACAGGGCTCGAGAGACTCACTGTGGAGCACAGCAGGATACTCAATAACTACAAAAAGTACTTCAGTGGCCTGGGCAATGTTTTAAGATGTTTAAGTGGGCCATGCACAGGAACCCTACAGCAGTAAGGGGCAGAATAGCTGCCTGCACTGACACTCACAGCTGTTTGTCCAGCCCTGAGCAGCTGCACATCAGTGTCCACACGGGCCACGCACCGAGCTCATCCCGGCAGCAAGCACAGCTATTTCCCATTGGAAATGAAAGTACAGAATGAAAAACAAGCATCCAGCATCCTTACTTCACTGGAAGCCCATAAACCCAGTGAAACAGGAAATTAAGGCCACCAGTGTATTCACCAAATCAATTTATATCATACATAAAGCACCTTAAAAATGTATGCAATGAGAGTGTCATTTTAAGTCCTACAATACCTGCAGAGAGTGTGGGCCATGACACAATGTGCTAAATGCCATTCAAGAATCCTATTAAAAACTCCTTATAGCAAAGTATAAAATCACAACAGATCTTTCTTCTTTTGCAAAACTGGCAGTAGCCACTACCAGCCCGATCTCGTTAGTGTCGATGCTCACATTACCTGCAATGAATGAGGCACAGAGAACTGCCTAACCATTCAGAGCAGCTTGCAGATCTGCAAAAATTCACATTCAGAGCACCAAGGCACAAATATATCCACATATCTTGAGATCCGCTTCATCTGAAGGGACACAGGCAATTTGTTTACTGCAGCGCAGTAGTCTTGCTGTCTTTGTCAGGCTGCATTCACTGAAACTTCAACATAAAGGAATCTCATATACCCAGCCAACCTCAATAACAGAATTAACAAACTTTTAATAGGGAGTGACACTGAAGAATAATATCTATTACATAGGGCTTTTTACTCGGCTGTGGTATTTTTGTTTACATGCATTAGAAAGCTAATAAATGACAAAAATTAAATCTTAGGTTTCAAAATTCCACCTTCTTTGTCATAAATTTTTTATTATTTTTTTTCTCCTTTGGCTCAATTCTATACATGTTGAAGCAGGGAGATTTTGTTTCTCAAATTTGGTGAACTCTGAAACAGGAAAGCCCAGCAGGCTTTTAAATCTCCACTTTTACTACCAAATTACAGATACTGTAATTCCAAGAAAAACAAGGCAACAAAGGTATAAATATTTCCTAGAATTTTCAGTACACTGAAAATGAAGCTCTCCTCTTTGATACTGCAGTTTGATCTTCCCTAGCAATATAAAATAGTTAATTTACAGAACTAAAAAAAATAAACATATTCAGAAAGTTGTCAAATAATAAAAGATGCAACAATAAGGGATATGCAGAGCTATGCTACAAGCATTTTCTTAATGATTCTACTCAAGAACTCATGAATATTTTAATGGGAGTGTAGAAGAGAACCTCCCAAACACGATCAAATTCCACTTAGAAAACAACCTTTCAAATACAGTAACAAGCCCAGCCTCTGATCTGCAAATTTTGAGACTCAAACTGCAATAAAGAGACTGCAATATCAAGGCTTGGTGCCTACAAGAACTGCATATATTGTGACAGCAATGTATAGGAAGCCTTGCCATAGATCCCTCACTTTGTCAGACCAGATGGAAACCATGCATCACTACATTCTGAGATTAAGGTTTCAGAGAGAGAAAAGAAAAAAATGCTTGAGAAGAACACTTGATTATTTCCAAACACTGAATCTCTGGACTCTTATGTTTGTCTTACCCCCTGGGAGGCTGAGTTTTCACTACTGTCTCACTGATGTTGTTATTGGTACTAGAGCCATATCTGAGAACACAACCCCCCCCTGCACTGGCTGGAGATCAGCACTGTGTATTTCACTGCAGCCAACCTGGCAGCAGGCTGAGCCCATGCCAGCTTGAATCCCTTAAACTATGTGCTGAGGCGCTGGAAAGGACAGATGTAATCCAACCCCAGAAGTCCCCACTGGGCCATCCAAACTGCAGTAGAAATCTGAAATATGTCCCATTCAGTTAACGTGAAAACTGGGCATTGTGTTCCGTCACCCTGTAGCACTTGGAAAGCATTAAGTGCAAAAGGCAGTAAATCCAACTACCCCATTAGGTCCTGAATTCTGCATTTACACTCCAAAAGGGACCAAATTCTCAAAATGCCTGTGCACATACACAGCTGACCACAACAAGAGTTTAAAAAGCAGCCGTTTTGTTTTGATGCTCCAGATCCTGATGCCTTTTCCATGGTTTCTGGGCACAGAAGGCACCTTATAAGCTGTGGCAGAAGTGGCAGAGGGGATACACAAGTGCTATTTGGAGCTTTAAGCTACCATCAATACTTTTTCTAGCATATGATACTCAAAAGAGCAAGAAATACATACTGTAAATGCACATAACCCATGTATTTTTCCAGTGAACTGACATTTGTGATTAGCTTGGAACAGACAAATCTCAATATAAGTGAGTCATTCTCTCATCGAGAAAACAGGTATGGTTAAATAAGCACACTTAGTCAGAGTGCACAGCATAGTAATCAGGTGTAAAGTGAGCAGATTTCTAGTTGACTTATTTAACAACACAGGAATAAATTGTCCTCAATCCCCTCAACAAACAGTCTTACATTCTCATCAGCTTTTAAAGTATCAGTAAGTAACTTTAATGGAAGCATTAAACAATTCATGGTTCTGTATCTGGGATGGGGCAACCCTGGCTGCACATACAGACTGGGGCCTGAGGGGCTGGAGAGCAGCCCCACAGAAAGGGAGCTGGCAGTTCTGGCTGACATTATTTCTCACAACTGGTTCTTTGCTAATTTTTTCCCTGAAGGTCTGAGGACAAAACATCCAACCAAGATAATCAGTTAGCCTCCATCTGTAGCACGTCCACTAGTCATTTCACAAAGTGTTTTAGCCACCGTGAAAGCAATAACCGATTAAACAGCAATCAGTAAAGCCACATTTGTAACTATGTGACTACAATATTTTGTTTAGAAGGAAGCATAGAGTTGATCACAGATAGATTATTTCAGTCTGTGGGCAGAAAGCTTATTCTTGTCAATGCCAAAAAGCACTCGTTTGATACTACTGAAATGCTAGTATCATTTAGTAAGTTCTAAGAAGTCAAGTTCTTATGACTGCATAGTCTGTGACTTCATGGCAGTTAGCCTACTTTATAACATTACTCAAGTTTGGGGGATGAAAGAAATCAAAGAGTATCTTTTCTCTGCCTATTTGTAAATATATGGGACACTACTGTAACATCAGAGGTTCAATAAAGCATTAACACTCCAATGTTTGATGAATACAGAGATTTTTTTGAGAGTTATTTTATATGAACCATATCTGGTGAAATCATTTACCAAAAAAAATGTGAATTATATCCCTACAAATATTTAGGAATAGTAATAAAAGGAAAAAAGTATATTCAAAACCATAGTCATTTTTAAGCACTCCTTTATCCAGAAGGCATTACATTTAGGTTGTCCTAATTAATTTAAGTAAGAAAACACTCAAGAGAAAGTAATAATATTGACTGTAAGGCAGTAGCAACCTTGTGGAAACTCTCATGTGAATACATAGAATTTATAAGGGATATATCTATCTGAAAGTCCCTTGGGCCATGTAGTTTCACACCAACTGATTTCCAGTCAATTATGCCTTAAATGTTGAAGTTTGTTTGATTTATTACAAATATTGCAGCCTGAGGGTTAGTGCTATGGGAAAAAAAAAAAAAAAAAAAAAAGGTGCTTAAAGACTCCTCACATATTGACAGCAGCTTGCTTTTCTCATACGTATTTCACCGTTGATTTTGGTTTGCTAAAACAATTCTGAAGGAATATTGAAAAAAAATCTCCAATTCAGTTGTCTAATGTGTAAAGACCCACTTAGATCTAACAAGGAAAAAAAATGACTTTCACTATCACTACGTTAAGTACTCAAAGCATGCCTCTTCAGTAAGTACACAACAGTGCATTGAGACAGAAGCAAAGTACACTGTAATTAAGAACCAACTCAAGGTCAGGCTCATCATCTGTTTCTTAATTAAGTTTTAATTTGAATTATCAGTAAAACATTTAATGCTTTTTCCTTAAAGCTACAGCAGACAACACATTCATACCCAGGAATCACAGAACCACAGCAGGGCTGCAGCTGGAGGCACCTCCAGGTCCCTCTGCCCCAGCAGGGCCACCCAGAGCAGGGCCCAGGGCCACATCCTGACATTTTCTGGAGGTTGTCAAGGAGACCCCAGCACCCTGTGGTACCCTCCTGGCTCCGGTTTGTGCTCAGGACCTCTGCCCTTGGTGCTGGGCTCCCCTGAGCAGGGCCCAGCTCCGTCCTCTTGCAGCTCCCTGTGGGTCTGGGTGGCTGCAGGGGAGCTCCCCCTGAGCCAAGGCACCTCCTCGCCAGGCCAAGCAGCCCCAGCCCAAATGCCTCTCCTCATGGCAGAGGGCCAGTTTTGTAGCCCTATGTTGGACTGACTTTTTTTTTTTTTTCCAGTGAAAAGGGGATTCTGTTTCTTCAGGATTTAGCAGACAGACGATGCTAGCTTTTTTCTATTTGTTATGAAGATATGCAGTCTTCAAACTGGAATAAAGTGAGTTCAAAAATTGGCTGCTTTCCTGGCTTGATTGTGCAGTGAAAAAGCTGCTGCAAGCTATCTGACTTGATCAAACATGGCTTTGAGTGTTCTTAGAAGACAGAACATTTTAAAAAAAAAAAAAAGAGAGAAAAAAAAATAGATGACATCACAACATACTATGAGGAAGCTTTAGAAAATAGGCATGAAAACAGAAAAGGAAAGAGGAAGAAAAAAAAAATCCTATTCTCAAGCTTATATTCTAACTGACTTTTGTTCTTCTACTCTCTTACTTTCATTCTTTCACAAGTTTTCTCATAGATTTTCCATTACTCACTTCCAAACAAGTTTTGTTCACACTCTTCCATTTTCCCACCCAACTAGATGTCTACTTTTCTTATTTTGTCTTTGCTTCCTGTTACCTTTTTGCCTTTTATTTTTCTTATGTCATGTTCTTTCTCTTCCTCTCTGTATTCTGCTTTCTCTTTCCTCTTTCCTCGTTTCCCATGTTCCAGCTCTGTATTTCATGGCACTGAACAATCTCATCATAATTTAAACATGTTAATCTGCACAAAGAGACCCTGAAGTTATCTTTTGTCAATAACTAGTAACATTCCTCTTCAATTAGATCCATCTACAACAAAATGTCACAAAACTACAACCCAACATCATTCTCTATATACAATTCTACAAAGAGAAATTGGGTAAGGTGATTTATGGCTGTATTCTGCAAGCTTGGAGCAACCGGGCTGCCATGCTCAGTGATGAAGAAAGCCTTTTTTTTAAAAAAAAAATAAATACATATATATATATACACACACATATTATTCACTTAATTAACGTAATAGATTACTACTAATAAACATGGATAAACAAGAAAAATATTCAAGACTGCCAGGTTTCATAAAAGTGTGATTGATTATAAGAGGATAAGACCAGAAAAATTCAAACTTATTCAAGATCCTTATGACTGCAGATTTTAAGCTTACCTGAGCAACATTACCTGAGTAAGTCTCTGGTTTAGTGTGTTATTATGATGACAAATTGGCAAAAGGACCTGCATACCTCACTAGTTAAACTCAATGCATTTTTGTAGATGTCTTACATAATTACAGTATTTCAACTACTTAGCTGAGTAATATAACACACTCCAAAACAATGAACTGACCGATAAATGACTTTAATCACAAGTAAAGAACTCCTTTAGGATTTAGTCATAAGTACATCATTAGCTCTATGCAATGTTTTTAGGGACATTAAGTCATATATAAAGACAATGAGTTCTGCTGCAATCAACTGGGTTAAATGCAATTAAACACCACCATAAGATACCAGCTCCCTTCCAGCTCAGGATATTCTAAGTTTCTAATCAGGCTGGGTGTTAGGAAAAGGTTTTTCACTGAGAGATGGTCAGGCACTGTAACAGGTTCCTCAGGGAGGCACCAATTGACTTGGTCATGGCACCAATCCTGCTGGAGTCCAAGGATTGTTTGAACAATGCTCTCAGACACAGGGTTTGGGTTTTGGGTGGTTCTGTGTGGAGCCAGGAGCTGGATTTGGTGAGCCTTGTGGGTCCTCTCCAGCTCAGGGTATTCTGTGATTCTCTGACTTTATGAGCTGTGCTTCTTGGATACACAGCAAAGCTAGCTGTAACCTAACAGGTGAGCACCACCGGAGCGGCACCCTGGGAGAGAAAGGATTCTGTTAAAAGCCAAGGAAATTAAATACATAAACCCAAAACAATGCTTTGGAAAAAAATGTTTTCCACCTGAAATGTCAGGGAGATCCATCAGACTACAGACAGCGGCAGCACTCCAAGGAGGTCTCCAGGACAGCGGTACCACCAGCGCCTGCTCCTGGCCATCCCCTTTGGGTGCAGGGTGCCCTTGCCTGTACAACAGCACCCAGCACTGCCCCGTACCATGCTCACCTGCCGGTAACACTGCTTTCAGGATCCTGTCAAATGCTTTGTCTACTAGAGTTTCTGAAGTTGTTAATATCTGAAAAAAAAAAATCATAGTCTAGAGAAAATTAAAGCTTATTTGGTGCAATCTTCATTAGATGGCAAAATTTGCCTTTCTTTGTCATAAATGACATACAAACAAGCTTAGAAGACAGAAAAAAAAAATATATATATATATATTTTTTTCTTTTCTAGGAAAAGGAGTGACGATTTTGTTTTCCCGGTAGTTTTACCAGTATTTTTAGTGCAGTTTTTGTATTATTCACGCCTGTGACTGCACTCAACCAGGTAACTGATAAACATTCAGTCAGCGATGTGTTCTCAAATTCAGCTGCATTCTGAATCAGCTTCTGTTATTACTTTAATGTATCATATATCAATGCTTCTGACAGACTTCCACAAGTCTTTTTAATAATAACACTATCACTTGTCTTAGAGCTCCTAATAGTCTAACCTCTGTCATGCAAAAGTCATTACATCACATGTATTTTGAGGAGACAATACTCATGTTTGTATTCCAGCTTCCCCTCACTCCTCAATTAAAACAGAACAAGAATCTTAAGACAACATTTTGGTATTGCACACTTTTAAAGATTGTACTCTTTAAAAATATTGCAAGAATTCTGCTTTACTGTTAATTGCTTGATCATGCCAACTCAGCGTAGGGAAGCTCTGTTGATGATTACTTTAAGTTTTGTTTCCACTGGGACTGGGCTTTTAATGCACCTCTCTAACTGTGCATATAAAGTAAAACGACTGCTTTTCTACACTATTAAAATGGAATAGTGCAGTAATTTTTATGGCACAAGTGATGAAAATATGAACACATCCCTGTTGAATCTAGTGGTGGCTGGTACTGCCATTTTGCATTCTGAGAATTCAGAAGAGCAATTGTTTTTTCATTTCACTACTTTTCAGTGAAATATTTTTGAGCGTCTTTTTGTTCTCTTCCAACTCTTAGAGTTGTCATACCCTTTATCTACTGCTAGATTTGAATTAGTAAAGCAGCAAAAGTCACCATGACAATGGTAACTGCAAACTGTTTAATCACAGAATGTATTTTATCATCGCCAAATTCACTTATGGATGTAGAAGAAATCCTATATGTCTGTCTGTCTATCTCACTCACCTCCCAGCTGGACACAAGCACATCAGAATCAGGAGGGCTGTAAACAAATGAAACTCAAACTGAAAGGGAATGGAACCAGTAAGTTAATACAACTGAAATGATGAGGCTTGTGTCAGGTTCCTATGTGCCGGTTGAGAAGGAGCAGTTCATGATTTCTTCCATTCGTCCTGACATGAAAGTTTGAGAAGTGAACTGGAAATCACAGATAAGGTCCGATATGCAACCTCCAGCAACAAATAATGCCAGCAATCCCTGTTTATCTGTGTACATCATGGCTCTGAGTTCAGCTCAGGTAGGGGCAGTGGTTGTTGGAAGATACTCATGCCAAGAAATCACACCAAGAAAACTTCTAGTAGTCCCGGATGAGAATGAGCCACACAATGTGCAGCTATACCTTTAAATTCTGGCAGGAATACATGTGAGGACACCGAGTTCTCAGCATAATTAGCTCTGCCAAGTCCCAGAGCTCCTTTGTTAGTCATACATCTACAATGATAATGCGGTCTGAACGCCTGTCGCAGTACACAAAGGCTCATCCCTGGCAAAACACAGATTCAGTCCCGTTTTTCCTTCTAAACTTGTAATCCTTTCCCTTCACCACGCATGGTGCTGCTTCCACAACGCCAGAGCAAAGTCACGCTACCAACACTGCCACGCATTATTTGTGCACACTGCTCCTGCAGAGCCTCGCTCCGGCCCGATCCACGGTTAGGTAACACAAGCAGTGGGGCTGGCATGCGAACTGCGGAGGGGACAGGGACAGGTGTGTGGAGGAGAGGGGACAACATTATTGACAGCAGAGAGATCAGTCTGCTCTAGCACATCATTATGCATTCCAGCCCGATACACAGTGAAGACCCATGGATGAGGTTATGTATCAAGATCACTGTGATATATGAACTAAATTTCCATTGGTAATTTATTATTTATTTCTAGTAGAGTGCATTTCACCAGCAGGGAATGTGTCCATTATGAATTTATCAAATGCACTGTGTTATCAAAGGTGGGAACTCATACATCTGATTAGGAACCTTTTTATTATATTCATGTTCCTGGTAAACTACTCTTTCAACAGAAATAGTCAGACCAGAAGAAGCTTTTTGTGATTCATGTGCAGGTCTTCACAGTGAACCAAAAATTGTAATTAATTCATTTCCATTACCACCACCTTCCCTTTTTGCACTAGGAAAGTCAAATTTACATAAATATTCTGACATACAATCACAAAGTAATCATACATTTAATCTCACTTAAATATGCACAGACTAATAAAACAGTAGTAGGAACATGTTACTAAGCAATGTTTTAAAAAACAAATTGAGACTGTTTGTAATGCTGATTTATCTAAATTCTAAGTTACACAAAAAAGTGTCATTAAAGAAAAAAACATTAAAAGCTAGACATAGAGCTGATTATATCGGAGCAGCTATGATACATCATTGCTTTGCATTACAAGTAATATTATGCTGTCAATATTCACTAGTAGGTAGTAAAATTTGATATACTGTACTGTAATAGTTGCTATACGGATTTTAGCAAATATTTTTTCAATGTAGAAAGTTAACTGCAAATCACAGATGTTTTATTTTGTAAAGCTCTGACTCAGAGATGATGCTCAACAAGAACAGATCCAAATCTGCTTGACTTTTGCAATTATCTTTTATGCTAAACTTTCTGAATTCTAATATATAGCACTTTTTTTTTCTGTATTTAATTCTTTTTTTTTTTTCTTTTCATTTTTTCCATTCCTTATAAACTCTTTGTTTACTCCTAACAAGCTCTCACCTTGAAATTGCTCTGCCTGATGAAAGACACTGTCCAGGAGTGATTAGCAGTGCATCCTACATCTGAGAACATGAGGTGATGCGGTATAATCATTGTAAAGGAACCTCAAATCCATCCTTATGGTGAAAGTATCAGCACTCACACAGGGGAAATGCACTCAGGAAAATTTGGCTTTAAGCACAAAAAGATAATGGATGATAATAGCCTTCTTATTCCCTTGGATCAAGTACTGCACTGTCCAGAATTTCTGCCAAAAGTAAATGCATTTACTCTGTACTTTTTTACGTACTCACATTTTCAAGGATCCAATTATTTTTCCTGGAATGTGTTGCCTGTACTTGAATACAAAATACACAGCAAGTTCAAAATGTAGCGACAAGAGCTGCTGTATGAGGCACAGTACTACTTTATGTCTCTTCCTCAGATTAAAAAAGAAGCTAATTATACAGCAACCAATATGAGACTTGGGTTCCAAAGAACAATAAGATGTGCCATTTGTTAATCTACAACAACCCCTTATGAGATCTCAGGCATTTGGCTCCTTCTTACACATCTAGTATCATTTGCCTCTAGTCTCTGAACCTTTATAGTCATCTGCAGAATACTGTTCACCACCTCCAAGGGATTTATTGAATCCTTTATGAACATTAACAGCTTTTATCTCTAGCTCTGGTGAGACATAGGGAGTATTCAGTGAAAAAGACATCTTAACTTCTCTTTGAGTATCAGTATTTGGAATATGTGAAATCCTGTAAAAATCTGGAACACACCACACCCCCAAATGCACCTTGAGCAGTGTATTCATCCCTTGGAGTCTGTACACACATGTTGTTTGGGTGTTCTTTCACAGGAGCCAGACACTGTGGCAGAAATTGTCTGATGGTGTCTGGATGACAGGCAACAGAAAAACTATGGTAGCTGTCCTGCAATCCAATTCTCTATTAGAAGAAAAAGGAGAAAAGAAAAAGAAAAAGAAAAAAAAAAGAAAAAAAAAAAAGACCTTTCTAACATTCATACTGCAAAGGAAAAAGGCTCAATCATGCAAATGAGAATCAGACAACACAGTAAAATGATTAGCATCAAGAGAATATCTGACAGAGTAGTCTTTATCAGACACAGTTCAGTGGTATTTTGTAATGAAAGACTGGGTGTGCTGCACATTTATACCAGGTCTTACTTTATCCCCATAACTCTGTTTATCTTCCATAGCCCTCTTTTTTGTATTACATACACATGTTGTTTGGTTGGAGCCACAGAACTTGAACTTTTAGTGTCAACACTCAGCAGCATGTAACTACAACCTCCACACTGAAAATTAGAACTGTTTGGCATACTTAATAATTGTAAGTACTCTTGGCAAGTACCTGATAAACAGTTCCTTATACACTCACTCATCTGATGGACAATTCATAATCTTAAATAGGATAATTAAAGAAAACCAAAATCCAAACCATGTCTCAATTTTAGAAAAACAACTATGACAAACCAAGTGCACTAACCAAATGACCAACAAGGGAAAGTGAATTAAAAAAAATTGTTAATCAGGATTCCACAGTACGCTATTGCAAAGTGGATCATATTTCCTTTATTAATCTTTAGTCCAGTCCAGTATACTCTAAAATCAATTACTGCATCAATTACCATAGCTACTTGAAAGGAACTGCTTCTGTTCAGCTCAAAATTATCACAGATTTAAAAATCAAAATAAAATCCCTCATTATGTTCACAAAAAGAAAACTCTACTAAGTCGAGTGCATATAGAAATATAGAAACCAAGAAATTTGAAGTCTTTTTAGTAATTTCTGGTGGCCAACTCCTATAGAAGTATATCTAAAAAATAATGTTTCAACAGCAGCTGTGTTGTTTGCCCCATTGCCAAGTAAAAATTGACCATATGCTCTGTGCATCAGTGTGTAGTTTGTTTTACTTTTCCTTTTCCCAAATGTGCACTAAAAAAAAGAAAAGAGAAAGAAGATGGGTTGTTCAGAAATATTATTGTTTACCAAACTTTACCTGAAACTGTAGTGTGAATCTTTAAAATCTATTAGCTGCAGAAAAGCGATAGGTAATTCCATAAAATCAAAAGCTGTTGTATCTCATCTCTAACATAATAAAAACAAACAAGAGTCTGAAAAGGATAAGAGTGGGTTATTTAATTCTCACTAAAAATACATTAGGCCAATTTCAGTCTAGTTATTAAGGATTAGTGGGGAAGACCTTGCAAAATAAGGTTGATACAGAAACAAGATTTTTAATCAACTAATGAATCTGGCATTTCTTTTTATTTCTCTGCCTGCTTTATGTCATGAGGGCATATAGCTAGAAAATCTAAATTAAAATAAAAATAATTTTAAAAAATAAGGCAAGCAAGCAAGCAATAGGTAAGTCTACCACATTAAAATATTCCTGGAGACTTAGAAAATATGAGCTGTTGCAGTGCTCCTGCAAGAGTGTTACTGTTTTCTGATCCTTCCTTTTCTCCTGGGAGGGCACCAGCGAGGAGGAAAGCAGTGTGTGGAATGCTTTTCCATCCTGAAAGCAGCAGCCTGCAGAGAAGACTTAATGTTGCATGTTGAAGCCCACAGGTGATGTACAACTGGGAGGAGCGGCTGACACACGAGCTGTCGTGCCCCTGCTCCGACAGACAAGCCGGAGCAATGGGCAGAGAGCAGCCTCACGAGGCTCTACAAGAGGAAATGAGAAGTCCTGCATTTGGGGAGGAACAAGCCCTTGACCAGTACACACCGGAGGCCAACCAGCTGAAAAGCAGCTCTGTAAAGAACCTGAGGCTCCTGGAGGACAACCAGCTGACCACAAGCCAGCAGTGTACCCTCATGGTAAAGAAGGCCAAATGTTCCCTGGGCTGTGTTCTGAGAGGCGCTGACAACAGGTCAAGAGAGGTGACCCCCTCACTTGGCACTGGTGAGACAAGTCCAGAGCACCAGGGTCAGCGCTGGGCTCCCCAGCACAGGAGAGGTGGCAGAGCCAGCACAGCACCAGACCACAGAGATGATGACAGGGCTGGGCCACCAAATGCACTGGGAAGGGCTGAGGGAGCTGGGAGTGCTGAGACAAAACCAAGCACTAATGCAATAGCCCAAACGAGAAACATCAGTGCGATGTTTTCACAGTTCCAAACGACATAATGTAGCCTCACTGCAGATTAAAATTAGCAGTAACTGGAAAACATCAGCAGCGAAGTAACTGTCTGAAAATGGCAAACAATTATAACTTTTTTTTTTCAACAAAATTCTAAACCACAAAAATCCTCAAATAATGGACTAAAATCAGCTCTGTGTAACCTTAGAGGTTCGAATCCATTTATCCAAATAACTTGGTTTTTGTTCTGTTTCCACCTCTCTTTCCAATGAAAATAGGAGGAAGTCCTAAATCCTAATTTAGGTACTTAATTATGTACCTAGAGTTATGTGGGCTGAGCCCTGACCTTATGGATGAGATCTTGAAAAATAATGTATGGGTTCTGGGAGAAAAAAGTCTGGGCATTTGCACAGGGGATAAAATCTAACAAAACTTTGCTATGTAGACTGTGGCATACAAAAGAAGAAGCTAGCAACGATATTGAAAATTATTTACTACTTCTCCATTCTGCTGAAATTACCATTGAAATATTTAGGACGTGTGGATTAAGGGAAGTGTTAGGAAAACGTAACCGACAAAGGAAGGGTACAGAAAAGAAGAATTAGAAAACGAGGGGGAAAAGTGAGTCACTTGGAAATAATAACATGTTCTGAAGGTTACACAGTAGTTTTCCATGCTACTCCCTGCAGAAAAATGAGTTTTACGTCACTGTTACAGAAGCAGGAAAACAAGGTTATATAGTAGTTTTCCATGCTACTCTCTGCAAAAGATGAGTTTTCTATCACTCATACAGAATTGGGAAAATGGATGCAGAGATAGGTTTATGGATGAGGGACACAAGATGATGTCTAGAATCAAAGGCCCTAAGAAAATATGATATTAAGAAATTAATGACAGAAAACATCCTGCACGTAGAGTTTGATTCTGTCTACATTGTAACCTCTGTGAGGAGGAAAGTGGGGAAAGAAGAGAAAAATGGGAGACTAGCCATCAGGGCTCTAGGACACCTGTTAGCAGGTACAGAATGATGATAACAGCATTAGCAGATGTATAGTTTGGTCCAGCAATATAAGGAGAAAGGTAAACCAGACAGTAACAGAGCAAAAGCTTGTTTGTGATATGGGAGACAATATGATCTAAGAAAAGGATTTTATGACTGAACAAAGGTGACAGGTGACATTGGAAAAGGCAGACAATTTTTGAAGTAAACTAGATACCAGTCTGTGAGTCATTATACAGCTGTTCATGCATGCAAATCTAACAAATACCAGCTCTAAATTCTGCAAAAGGCTAGAGGCTAAGGGCAGGTACTAGAGGCTAAGACGACATATACCTGACATGAGCATACATTTTACAAATATATGTTGCTTCAAAAATGTAAATGCTACTTCTCTCCTTGCATGCCCTCATTTCTGTGTGCTGATCACCTCTCTGACTAAGAAATTGAGAAACTAAGAAATTAAGCTACAAAATTGTATGGTTTGGGTACATCCAAATCATCCAAATCTGAGCCTTCCTCTGTAACCTACCACAGTAAGTCACACCATTATCTCTAACATGCTTGCATGGACCAGTGACAATGCTCCAGATGAAACCAGCTTATCAATGAAAACCATTACTTTATTATATATTTAGTGTTTTTTCACTAGAAAGAAGAATTTTAAAAAACGAACTCATGGCAGCTAAACCCAAAAATGTTCTTATTGGCAAAATCAGTCAAAACTATGGTTCCTACATTGCTGCACTTGTGATACAGTCTACAAGAGTCTATGAGAGGATTTCCACTTACAGAAGATGGTTGGAGAGGAGACGCAAGGGAAAACACAGCAGCATCACATCAAAGTTGCTTCATGGCAGTACTGCTTCTCTTACGTGGCATAATTGTGAGTCCTCAGTTAGTTTTCTTATGTCCTAAAAAAAATCCTATGATGAAAAAAATCCTAATTTGGGAAAAATGACTTTTCTTCTGTCTGATCATAAATGAGATTATTTTGAAAGCCTCCTACTCAACTACCACAATATTCAGTGCTCACTTTCCTATTGATTTCAGTGGCAGATTGACCAGGTGGCCATTTTTCATCCTGTTTTTATTCATATTTCGCTATTAAACCTAATGATTTCTTTTATAAAAATGTGAATTTTATTACGTCAAGAAACAAATCAGAAAATCTTATTAACTTCTGCTTTATGGAATACAATAGATTAGAGAGAATACACATCTGCATGGAAGTTCAGCAGGCAGTAGGTAAAGCAGATCTGTTTGTATGGATAGCAGGTCCAGTATTACTATATGAGATATTATAAGCTTATTAAAAATGTAATCATATTCACTGGACAATGATGTTTAATTAGATTTATTCATTAAAAGCTCACAGTAAATGTGTTCTTGCATGTATTTGCATAAATAGCACTGAGCCTTGCGAAACAAAAATAAATCAATATTCAGCTGTAATTGATGCTGCTATGACTCTGAACCTAAGAGACATTGTACTAGATGTGATTTTCAAATCATTGCCATATTTATTCTAATACACAAAAGCACATTAGAAACTTCCTACTGTATGAACAAAGTGCCAATAGGCAAATATTTACTAGAGTTAATATAGTTAACAAGAAAGACAAACAACTCCTCTTGATAGGTCCCTGTCACAGTAGTGTGCACTTCCTTCCCCTGAAAAACTACGCTAGTGTGTAATATTGGAGGAGATAAATTAATACAATTAAAGTCCATGGCATCTGAAGTCATAAAAGTATTGTAGCAGAGACATTAAGGCACATTTAGGCTCAAGATGCCTCCCATGTGAGTTCATCAGATCATCAGAAATAATTAATGGAAGACTGGAAGAACTATCATTAGACTTTCAGTTCTGATGTATGAGGAGCAGATTTACTGTATTTGGGAGGAGGAAGTAAGGAAATATTGATAGCTTCTAACAAATTTTGAACTGGTTTATGTTCTTTTTACAAGCAAACTGTAAGCATAATCTTCTTACAAAGGCAGGCTTGACCCTCTTATTCCCAGACAAAACTTTTTCTGAAACTCGTTTCTAAAGGCATGCAATTTGGAAATTATTTTTGAGTCAGATGGAGTATAATTTGAAAAGCACTGACCCAGATTCAGAGCCAGCTTTAAAAGACATCTTACAAATCAATTTCAAACCAGACAGCATTTTGAAGTTACCTACCCATCTATTCAAACGAGCTTGCTGCTGACCTTTCTCATACAGCCTAGTTTGGATGGAACCTAACTGTGAAAAATGATGCCATGAACTTTTAATTTAAAGATTAAAGCAGCTGAAGTGAAAAGCAAAATAGCTTTGTTATTTGGGTACATAAATCACAATTAAAAAGATGAGAAAGTAAATCCAATCCTGAAACATTCCTGGCTGAATTCAGCATTTCTGTTTCTCTGGCAGCAATAACTTATGGGAGAAACAGAATGGGCAAGATCAGGGAATTACTGTGTACTCAGCATTTTGAAAGTTGTGCATGCAGTCTGACTGGTCCTCCTAGGCAAAAAGAGGTCTGGAAAATGAGTCATGTGGAAGTGATGATGGTGGGGTCCAAAAAAATGAGTGCCAAGAGAAGTGAACTGTTCTATTAATCCCCAAATCTTTTCATATTGTAGAGTAAAATTAAAGTAGATAGGGTGGAGTTTGAGTTGAAGAAATCTGTTCAGTGGCACGAGCAATAGGACTAAGGGTGTCCAATGAGAAAATGCCCGTCAACAACATCAACATTTTCTGCGAAACCAGCTTAGCTGGGATCTATGACAGAAAGTCATAAATCCTTGGACCAAGCCAGAAGTCCCCCATAGTAGCTTCGGGCTCAGAGCATTCCAGCAAATCACACTTAATTGCTCAGTCTGGGGTAAGCTTGTTCCCACATGGCCAATAACTTATATAGACAAAACCAAACATTTTGCTTCAGAAAAACTATTCTCTATTTTTTTTAGGAACATCTTCCATATAATTTATTCAGACAACAAAAACTGCTGAGTAGCTTTTTAAGAGAACTTAGGATGAGCTCTAACAGGGAATACACAAATTTTCAATCAAAAATAAGAACTATGTTTAATTTAGCATAAGAAAAATTCTAAGAAAATTCATATGCTACAGAAATGTTGAACTAAGAACATAGCAGACTAACCAAATAATGCTATCTAGCTCTCACATTGCTTAGGAAAGCATGTCAAGTGACATATTTTTACTTAAAAGAGTGTTACATTTATTTACACTAAAATAAGAAACTGTCTGACCAATCTGCAAAGATTCACAGGAATCAGCAGAACTGCACTGATTAGAATCAGCAAAGGATGTGTCCTAGTGAGTAAGTCTGATACGGTGCAGGTATCTGAATATTTGCTTATTTGCCTGCCACGAAGATATGGGGCTCTTCACTGCACACCAAGGTGTCTTTTAGCAATGAAGTTATCTATATGAAAGAGTAAGAGATAGAAACACAGAATGATAACTAAAAGTTTTTTTAAGGTGTACCAGTGCTATTTTCAAATCTATAAGCTATGAAAGCTGCAGGACACAATAAGAATATAACACTGCACAGTGTACACAGGTATCTACTTTGTTTCATCTATTACCTTTGTTCTTCAGAAAAACAATTCTTTAATAAAAGAACACAAAGAAAGCACATTTCATGCACTGTGCTGAAGCCCTGCAAATTGGGACTAATTCTGAGGTCTTTAGTCAGGCTGAAAACCTCAAAAGAACTCAGAATTAAATTTTCAGCAAGGGCTCAAAAACTTCTACAACCTTCTGAGAATAGCCACTGAGAAGCCTTGTCAGAATAAAGCAGCAATACGGGGTTACGTTCTTCCCCAGGCACAAATCCAGAATAACCACAGAGAACCTGATGGAGTTATTTCAGATTTACACCACTGCCAAATACAAGTATGTTCAGGTCTATCTGCAGTGCAGTGGAGTACAAATTCAACATTCAGCAGTGTATGTAAAAGGACTAGTCCCTTCTTTGGCAAAACAATCTAATGAAGTACCAAATTAATGGATGACAGTAGCCCAAGTCCTGCTGCTAGAGTTTATGCTGCCCACTGGTTACTCAACATTATTACATCTGTAAGAATAATGGCTTATTTTCTGATGTAAAAATCCATGGTAAACTTATTCATAGAAGAGTGAAGCAGTCCTGAGGTTGAAGTTTATAGCATCTGATGGAGTGATGAACAGCTTTTCCAACCCAAAGTAACTGGCATTCTTTTCTCTCTTTCCTCCTTTTGATCTTAGTGCTAAGAAGCCGTGCACTGCTCGAGCCTGAGCAAGGCACAGCTCGCTGCCCATGTACACGCTACTTTCTCAACTTTCACTGATGAATCATCAAGTACCTTCCTGATACCAAAATCACACACAGTGTTTTAACAGGTACTCCACTTCTATTATTTAATACTTGTATTCATGTAGCAATTCAAGGTCAAAGAGGTCAAAACCAAGCTGCACCATGTGCTGCACTAATACCGTCAGCTAAGGTGAGCCAAGAGACTCTTTTCTTTGACCGCAGGCCTCAGAAGTCTGCCAGCACTTTTCTGTAAGAAGATACTTCCCTGGACAGAAGGGATAACACTTCTGTTCGTCTCCTTGAATTCCTGTGCCTCCATCTTAGGTGTGAATTCCTTGAAGAGGAAAGCACACACAGAGAATGCAGGAAACAGCAACACTCTAAAAGGCATCGTCCTTGTCCATAATCTTTAGCATCTCCAGGCTCCTAGGGATAAAGAGCATCGGTATGAAAAGGAAAGCACTTGACGCTGTTTTGAATGATCTTCCCGGCTTGTGACTAATGCTATGAGAGATTTTATATGTGCAAATGGAAGGAAAAGATTTGCTGGCTTGAAACTCAACAGAGAAATCAGGGAAGGGGGGAAATCAGTAGAGATGAATAATAACGGAGAGAGAAGACATAGAGCACCGAAATAAAAAAAAAAAAATGCATAAAAATGGCTGCACTGCAAGAAGGAAAAAAACACGCTGACTATGGCTGGGCAACAGTTTATCTGAAGTATGTTTTGGCAGCAAAGTTGGAAAATATTAAGAACTCCTTTGGAGATTGTTCTGCTTCTCCCCCAGCCAGGATGCTTAACACTCTGCAGACAGACATCAGTACCTTTCAGGTCTAACACTAAACCAAGTGGTGCTTGGCAATAAAAACAGCTCACAGCTTTATATATTTGAGAGGTGCTGAAAGATTTTCAAATTCCTTTCAGTGAAGTATATGAAGAAATAATGAAGATTATTTCTGTAGTGCTGTATGAGAGGTGAGGGATTTGGACACTGGAATAAAGTGTCCAAGTGAAGGAATAAAGCCTTCAAAAACACTGGCCTTTCAACAAGGTACTGGTACAAGTGTTGTAATACTTAAATGTATGGAAAAAGTTGATTAGCAGACCAAAGATATTAGGGCAAGAAGGTGTATCTCTCAAAACAGGAAAAGCAAGGAACAATCAGGACTTATGTTGTGCCACCACATAATGCATTCTGTCAATAATGCAGTTCTGGTTTTTTAATGGGAGTGTATTGGGCTGCAAAGTATCTGCTTGGGAAAAGACATCTTAGGGGATAGTGTTCCAATTCATCTTTTGTTTTCATGTAAGTAAAATAAACACAAAAATCACAGGCATGTTTGAACTTCTTGTATAAATGCCAAAGCTGATCTTTTTTTTTTTTCTTTTTTCTTTTTTTGCACGTGTGTGCACGCACACAGCTCTTGTAAAGCTGTCCCTCCCTGGCAACAACGGCTGTAAGCATCATCATTACCACCTCTGCTGTCCTGCGTTCTGGGAAGAAGAGGCAGGAAATTAGAGGAGAGCCGTCTCATGGGGAGAGGTGAGCTATAGGTGACATGCAGTCAATCCCATGGTAACGGTGTATTTATGTCAGTCCTAATGGTCTTACATCTACAAGTATTTTGAACAGAATTACTATACAGCTTTAAGCAGGTAAAAGTGGCTTTTCTTTTAATACCATTCTTGGAAATATCTGAGTCAGTAATTATCCTTCTAGAAGGGAGTAATAATAATAGGGAAGGTTATTATTTTCATTCGTATGAAATAAATGCTTTACAGACAGAGAGACAGCCGAAAGTAACTGGAAAATTTAACAGGCAGTTAGAATGAATGGGATGTCAGGATAGCAAAAATAAGGCAGCTTCAGGGACACATTTTCAAACAATCTAAATACACAGAGATTCTGTCCAAATGCACAAGGAAATTCTCCGTTTTTCATGCAATGAAAATGTGTCATCAAGAAAGTGTGCAAAGCACTTGAACTTTTGTCTCTATTTAGATATATCAAAAATGGTCAATTCAACTGTGTTTCCATGAATTCAAACAGACAGGAAACGAACTCTAAAACCAGAAATTTTCCATGAGAGTAATTATTTGTCATTGTTTTGCAAAGAAAACAGTAAAGAATACCAAGGTCAGAAATGATGCATTGGATGTGATCCTTTATATTGTTCAATTACTGCAAGTATTTCCCATCCAGGATTTTAGGGGTAAAACTTTGCCATATCCTTTCTTCTCTTCTCTGTGCCTATAATGGAAAAAAAAAAAAAAAAAAAAAAAAAAAAAAAGAACTTTCAAAGTCTACATTCTTTGCATCAAAAAAGGAAAGGAGGTATAAGGGTATAAGGCCTCCTAAACTCTATTTGTTTTGGTGTGATCCCAAGCACCAATACTATTTAATAATGGCATAACTCCATTCAGAAAAGTACAGCTATAAAGATGTCTCTGGGGTTCTGCAGTACCTAGTTTTGCACAGTTATTGGCTGGTATTGACCACAATTCCTTTAGATGAAACTAAACTGAAAGATGTGCTGAAGATGCTACTGGATGCAGAAACCACAATAACAGTGGAGCTCGGTAAAGTGGTGTACCAAGAAATGCAATGACACACCGTGTATGACCTGTGAAATTCCCAACTACCTTTAGAACTGAAATGGACTTGTATTACCCTACGGGATGCGTTAAGATGTTCCTCAGAAGTTTTACAAATTTACCATATGTTCACCACAATTAAGATTCAGTAGTTACAACCTAACTCATTACATAATTACAAGTACCTACTTCTGATACCTGGGAAAAATGTATTTGGTAGGAATAAGGTAACACTGATTTTTTTGTCAGATGTTCAATTTTTGATGCTTTTGTGAACAGCAAGCTTGGAGGGGGGAAGAGAACACTGTTTCTTATTAGCATTACCAGACAATGCACCAAAAAATACAGCAATTCCAAAATCAATATAAACCAATGAGTAATGCAGCCATAGTTCACCTGGCAGGCAGATGAGATTAATATCTCATCCATACTAATTGGATTTCAACTGATAAGTTCAAAAAAGAAATAAAGCAACATCCTTATATCAGAACACAATATAATCAGCTAAGACCATTAAATTGTGTGCGATCAGGTTTTTGTCTTCAGTAT
The DNA here is from genome assembly GCF_964035555.1 of Netta rufina. NCBI lineage: Eukaryota > Metazoa > Chordata > Aves > Anseriformes > Anatidae > Netta > Netta rufina. The sequence continues at coordinate 25,848,574 of NC_140132.1, read as the reverse complement.
GTTGCTCACTCATATACTTACATTTGGAATGGAAACCCTTCCTCTTCTTGAGCATCTTTCTCCTTCTGGTGAGGCCTTAAAAGAAAAAGGCTGGACGTTCACCATCCACTTCTTGCCAGGTGGAAATCCTGGTTCTCCCAACAGCCACAAGTTGCCTTTCTGCAGACAATGTAAGGGTGAACAGTACTGTTCTTTCTTTTTCTTAAAAAATCAAGCTATAACCTGCTGTAAAGTAGGTAGGTTCATTAGTCAGTAAAACTTCATGCTACTTCATACTTCTTCTACACATATCTAAACTCATTCCTTGCAAATTCATTTGGTTTTGGCTAAAGGACACAATTCAGTAATAGAAAAAAAATGGTGGTGGCATGAATGGTTTAAGTGAGCTGAGGAGAAAAGAATTGCCTAACCCACACACAAAAGATCTGAGGTCTTGGACACAGCTGGTTCTAAAGCATTTGGCAAGTAACTTAAATCCTATCAACACAGCAAAATATATTCAAGACTATCACAAGAGCTTATCTTTTTCTCTGCTTTGCACTTCACAGATGCTTTGCACTTTAAGATAAAACTGAAGGTCCTTTGAAATATATATATATTTTCAAAGATCCTTTTAAAAGTTCCTTTTTTTTTTTTAGAAGGTCATTTTTAATGAAACCTTTAAAAGGTCCTGTATGTGGTCTAGGTATACACCTGCTAAATTTTCTGTTACTCCAATAGTGTTTGTTGTAGAAAAATAAGTGCAAGCTTCTCACCAGCACGACTGCAACATTACTCAATCCAGTCTTTAACCCACTCATTCAGTTAATAAGAATAAACACAAGTCACACTGTGCAGAATTTTTACTCTTTTAATCAAATGTTAGCATCTGAGGACCATCAGGGGAATAAAACATGAATTCAGGTCCTTGAGTTTAATTGAAACAACGTGCTTTGTGTGTTCAACAGCACAGCTAGAAAGAGGCAAGCGAGCAGTGTCCCCCAGCGTTCAGAATGCAAAACCAAGGCACAGAACAGCCGCAGCAGCTCCAGCTGCAGTCCCACACTACAAGCACACCGTTCTTACTATATTAGAAGGGACAGCATTAGATTCAAAAGGAACACAAGGCTCAGGATGACAAAGACAGCAAATGGCATGCACTAGTGCCACTCAGAGTGAAGACAACAACCACCACGTTCGTGCACGTGCTGCTACCCAGGCAAACAGTCATGGCCAATGTGGTGTACAGGTGAGTAAAGCCAGAGTCTCTGTAAAGAACCCCTTATAAACAGAAATTGTGATCAAAAGTAAACTAATTGCAGACTTAGTTCACTGAATCATAAGCATTACACACATTTTCCCATCTCTGACAAGTCACGCCTTTCTGTTGAATTCACAATAAACCACACAGCTTTACAAGATGCATATAAATTTTCTCTTATTCATGACAAGGATGTAGCAAATAAAAAGGATATTTGTGGTCTTCCCCTAGAATGTAACTCATTTAGAAAGCCTCACAGCTGACTAAAGCTGAAAACGTACTGCTATACACTAGCACAACATGAATGAATTTTCACTACTCATTCTTATATCTGCCTGAACACCTGTATTTTGTTGAGATCTCTAATGCGATTGTTCAGGCAGAATTAGAGAAGAATTTAGTGGAGTGGTGGGTGTTCTGGTACAATAAAGGGAAACAAATCAAAGTTTTATGTTGTTTCTTTTGAGGTCATTTACGAATTCTACCTTTCATTCTTCTCTCATGCATCTTTTTTGTTACTATTTGTAATTGGTTCTGAGATGCATAGTCCATAGCTTTTGCCTCATTTTCACTTGTATAAAATTCCAGAAACCTAAGACAGCAAAGTTCACTTCACATTCTGAAAAGAAAGCCTGGTAACCTTTCTAAGCAAAGGTTAACATGAAGCGATTAGAGAAATAATCTTCATTGCATAGATACCTCTGCCAAAAAATGGAGATCAGGTGAGCATTAGTGAGATACAAGCATATTTCACTTCTGCTTTGTTCAGTCGTGATAACTCAGGTTTAGTTTTTTTCTGCCAACACTGAGCAGTTTTGCCTTTTTTATATCTTTTCAAACATAGGATAATGTCCCTAAAAGCCGAGTGAGAACATCAAAACAACTTTTGCAGTCAAAGTTCAGCCACTGGAATCAAGGAAACCAATCTCTGTAGAGAGCTTCTCAGAACACACACTAATGGCAGAAAATAGCTTTCAGTCTTGCTATCTCGCAATACTAATGTATGAAGCAATCAATTAGAACCCTGCATCCCATCAAGAGACATAATGCTCCTAAAAGATTTCAGAGAAGTGGAGCCAAGACTCCTGAAGCCAAAGAAAGGTCTCCTCTCAGGAAACAGTTTGAGATAGTCTTGAAACAGTTATAACAGAAGTTGAAAGAGGCAACAAGATTTTTCAAAATATAGAAATTCTTACCCTTTAAATTAAACAGATTTACTTAAGAAATACAAAAGTGTCAAAAATTAAGGATGGAAGGAAGCATTTGGCAATTGGTCTTAGGTAATAGTAAAGATTTTGCTTTAGAAAGGTTGATGTTGAAATATTCTGGATTTGCTACTCTGCTATCACTTGCCTAAAAGTTTTGGCATTATACAGGTATCTCTTCTGCTGGACAGGGAGAAGGGATACAGGAGAACGGCTGATCTGCATCACCACTGCTCCTGTGCATTCTCAGTGGTGGGGGAAGATGGACATGGGCCATTCTTTCAATTTGTTTTGATTTCTTTCCTAGTTTGGTAGCTGGTGAGCATCAGGTTAATGCAATGCTTGTGCTTTTCTTTACTCAGTATCAGGACTACTGACACGGAATACGTGCTAATTTTGCAACTTGCTTTTCTGTTTTCTAGTTTTCTCTCTTAATTACCTGTACATTTATACTGCCAATATAACCTTTCCTCTCTAAAAGTCTCTCAGTTCTGACTTACTGCTTTCAGCAGAAAGCCTGGCAGCAGAAGTATCTTAGATAATTGCATGTACATAGAAAATAAATAGATATGACTCACAAAAGAAACAGATCTTGCTCAAACAGCCCATGGTGTAAGCACCAGGTTTTGCTTTTTTGTCTCAGACAATGGAGTTCACATTAATTTTCATGATTAAATAGTAAAATTTCATGGAACTGATCTGGCTGAGTAAGGCAGGAGTGAGAGTTAGGAGCATTTCTTCACTAGAGACAACTCGTTCTTAAATGAAATCCTCCAGTCACAACTGGAGTGTGAAACCAGTAGCTACCTTGGAAAACAAACACTATTAATAATCACATTAGCAAAATGTTCCTAATTGGAACATACTAATTTTCCAAGTGCAGATTTCCAATTGCCCATAGTCATCTGACGTTCTGCATGCAGTCTCATCTCTTCAGTTAAAAAAGCCTTCTCACATGACACAGCCTGTGCAAGTGGAACAACTGCCTGTGAAGTCATGTGAATGACACAAAACCTAGATCTACAGTCAATAAAGAAGCTTTACTTCAAAGGGCTGTAGGGTAGAAATTATTTTAAAAACTTACAAGTGACAATTAAACTAAGAATGCTGCTCAAATCAGCTGTTTGGCCTAAACACTTTGATATTTCCACAGAGACAGATAAAGGGATATGGATATTAGTCGCGTTCATGTTGCACTGCATAAGATGTGCATGGGAAAATACCCCTCACCTCCCAGCAGCAGTGTGAAAAACAGCATGTGATGGATTAGTAAAAGTTGTCTGAAGAAATGGTGATAGCGATGTCAGGACAGCCATATGCATGTGCTCTCCCAACTCAGCTTGGTAACTAATTTAATAAGTAATATATTCATTATATTGAGTGACATAGCAACTAGGTATTTTCTCCTTATTAAGGAATCATATTACTGTAATGAATCACATATACTCACTTTCAGGCAAAACAACGCTCACTGTTAAATTTCATCCTGTTAAATTCAACAGAATCACTTAAATGATTCCTCTGAAGTTAGTACTAGTTATCAGTATGTCTACTGTCAAGTGCTTTGAGTGATTTGACCACACGCTTCCTGACTTACACTTTGCTTTACTTAATGAAATAAAAATGAAAATTTGACATAGTATGAGGTAAAATGCCACCTTCCCCAGTCTCCACTCAATTTATGTATTTCCTGTGTGTGTTTTCCAGAGCAGGTATTTTTCTCTTCCATATCTATTTTCCAAGACCAGACCTTCCTGTTTGTTAGACATTGGAACAGGCTGCCCAGGGAAGTGGTGGAGTCACCATCCCTGGAAGTCTTTAAAAGACGTTTAGATGTAGAGCTTAGGGATATGGTTTAGTGGGGACTGTTAGTGTTAGGTCAGAGGTTGGACTCGATGATCTTGAGGTCTCTTCCAACCTAGAAATTCTGTGATTCTGTGAAAAGCATTGAAGATTTTTGTCCCAATGCTAATACAATTAAAATTCCATTTAAAATTATTTTTTAAATCCCATAAGCACTGCAGTATTGTACTAATCAACAATAAAGAGCTCTTGGGTCCCAGTTCAGCAAGGCACTTAAGCAAACTCATTTAAGCAACCTACAGAACTTACCATATCTCTGAATGAACTATATGTACGCCTGTGGACTCAATGTCACTACTTGCAAGCTTTATCGTTATTCCATTGCATTTTCATTAGGAGGATGGAAATTATGAAAGTTTCTCATCACTAGAGGGAGCTACTTTCACATATTAATACACTGAGCTAAATGTGAACACCGAAATAATAATAATAATAATTTTTTTAAAAAAACACCTAGATGCTCTTTGCATAAATTGCACGGTCTATACTGCCTGGTTCATATGGTCCACCAGAGCTGGGGTTAACTTGCAGGTCCAAGAATAGAGTTTATGTTCTCTGGCTTTGAAAGGAGGCTTTAGAAAGGGAAATGTTTGTTTTGTTTAGTTTGTTTTTCTGCTTTTTGTTTGTTTGTTTGTTTGTATTTGGTATCAGACATCTTTTCTATTTAGACTACTTTAGCAGTGAGCAACGTACAATAGTTGTCTGTCCTTACGTGTTACACAGAAATTCATCTTAGACTTGCTGCACCCAGATTCCACATGGAAAAACATAACAACAACAACAGAAATTGGCCAATTATTCATAGCTAATGACATAAAACTACATCTTACTAATTATTTTCTGTAGTTCATACTTCTGGGTCAGATTTTTCCCTTCCCTCTCCTACACAAAAACTGTGCTTAAATTCAAATCCCCCTCTATACCCATTATAGCAAGAAGTCCAAGGAGCCTGGGGTGAATCACTCTTTTCTATACAGGCAATAACAAAATGTATTAGTAGTCTCCATCACAGCACACAGCACAATAAGCAAAACAAATTCACAAGTTAATTTCGGCAAGACTGTCAGCTGCTTCTTTATTAAAGATGTTTTAAAAGGGTGTAGTTTCTTTGCCCAACAAGATGCTTTTGGGACTTCCAAACATGTAATTAAGATGTTTCACAAAAAAACAACAACAACAACAACAAAAAACTATTATACACATTTCTCAACCTGTAGCCTAAGGCCTGGCTCCAGCTGTTCTGATGTGAGCTGTCCCTGAGGTCAGTTTGTCATCACCTCATGGGTTTTACTCTGCACTGTGTGCACACAGTATCTTCACTGATATGCTGATGGCATTCAGATAATCACCAAATTTTACCCCCCAACTCCTGTACTTGAAATAAAAAACAAAAAACCAAACCAAACCAAAAAAAAAAAAAAAAAAAAAAAAAAAAAAAAAAAACGCTTATCCAATGTTGGCGTGGGGTGTGTAACTGACCTAATTCTTCAGAGCCTCATTACACAAAGTTGGGTTGCAGCAGAAAATCACTCAACGTGGGCTGGGAAGATTAAAGACCACACATAAGGCTTCGTTAGATGCTGAGGAATCCTAACAGCAGCCATTTTTTCATCTCACTATAACAAGGATGAGTAAGTAACCTGAAGATGCACTGCCTATACCCTCTCTTCCAGTGACTTTATCAGTCCAAATGTGACACTCAACTTGCCTTCCACATCCACAGATAAGCAGATCATTTATTCAGGTTCCAGCTCACCCAAGGAATCAAGAAGAAAGAGAGGATTACTTCCTACCTCTTAGAGGTGACATTTTGATACCCTTATTGTGACACATTTACTTAGACTGCAGGTATCTTGCATCATGAATCCTGTTTTCTTTCACCTTATTTACAAAACAGACCAGCAGACTGGCCCTGCCCATGGTTGCAGGATGTGGTGTTAAATTGCTGGGGAACCTACGAACCCAGGCTTTATTGGTAACACCTGGCTTCAGAAGCACAGCGAGACTCTGAGTGGTGCTTGGCCCCTCTCTGCTTAGACCAGTGAACCACTTTCTGTCCCCCAAATTCTGCTAATGGTTCATAAACTGCAGGGATCTCTGGAGTTAAAACACGTTTGCTCAGTTCTGCTGCTGCTACTGAGTTGGCTTGAGTGGGTTTGCAGGGCTGTGAGAGAGAATTTGGCCGAAGGCGTGTTTTCTTTTGTTTCTGTGTGGCATTCATACTGCTCACCCCATAGCAAGAGCAAAACAAAACCAATCTGTGAAGTCAATTCTTAAAAAATCATATCTGCCAAATCAGAGATGCCTGTGTTGTGCAAGTTCTGAAGGCAGCTGGGGGAGTCCAGCAACACAAAACACTGTTTGTTTTGAATGCACTCCCCTTTGGTTCAGGGGAACGTCAAAGATCTCCCCAAAGGCTCTGACAGGGGAAAGCAGCTTCTTGTTGCCTTTGGGGCTCAGCAGGAGATTAGAGATGCCCAGGAACCGTGTGATTCAAACCAGGTCTCAGTCACCTCTGGGACACCTCAGGCATTTCGGTTCCTAAATCAAAGTACAGGTGACAGAATTTCTAGATGGACTGCCTCCTCTTGGGAATCCAGAAGAGACTGTGTTTTGGGGCAAAATCAAGTTTACACACAGACTGAACTAAGGCTGAGGAGTACAAGAAATCAACATTTTCTGTGTATTATTTTTTTCTGTGCATTCTCATTCTTCTGAATGAGCAGATGGGAAAAGTAATTTTCTGAACCTTTTCTCTGTCTGATGGAGTCTCTTCTCCCTTTTGGCACGATATCTACTACTCACTAGTATTTTTTCCCCATTCTTTTTTTTTTTTTTTTTTTTTTTGGAACCTCTCGTGAGAATGGGAAGTGTGGGGAATGACAGCTTTTACACCCAGCTTCTGGATTTGCATACCTCCTGGCCTGAAGGCTGTCAGGCCTCACTCTCCGGCTGCCTTTATGGTCTTCTGAGCCCCCAAGAGGAATAAACACAACACTCCGAACATCCCTGCTCCCACTTCCCCTTAGTCATGGCACAATAAGGAAACCACTCCGTGGGGTGGAGTCAATACATGGGTTGTACAAATTGCTTGGACCCAGGATGGACCTGGGGTCACAATTCCTGCTCTTTTAACCTTCATTTTTTTTCATGTTGGTGAGCTTTGGAGGCAGCAGGTAATAAGTGCTAAGCATAAAACCATAACAGCAAAGAAATGTTGCCTAAAAGCAGAAGGTTTTTGATTTGGCTGTCCTCAAGCTTTTGTTCAGTGACCAAGTCTTTTCTGAGATGTTAAATCTATTGACTTGATGGCTATCAAAATGTTTTTTTAACAGCTGTCTGCCTCAAGTAACCTCCTTTTCTTCACCAAAAGAGGACACGCTGTCACATTAGCATTCTTCCTAGCTGAAACACCAGTTGCAAACTGCAGAATTTAAAAGACGTGGCTGCAAAGTGAACATTAAGGGCAGATGCAATATTTAGCTTCTCAACAATGTCTTGATCAGAGTAGTGCTTTTCCCACCTATTCTGTGATTACACAGGTGACTACTGATGATCCTGCTCATCTCTTTATGTTCATTACTGAGCATCGCTCGCAGTTAATGCTGGACATCACACTGATGTCCACCGAACAGACTGGTGTCCTTGTGCCTGAGGAGATTTCAGTGACTCCCAACACAGATTTTTTTTAACACAGATAAGTAGAATTACACACTTTTTCATACGAGAAGAAACCTCGATATTCGTATATTTATCATTCATATGCAGGTGAAGACTGACAAACACAACTAGGCCTTATATTCCAAAATAATCCATGCTTTCTTATGCTGTCAGACAGAATTCAGCACAGCAGCAACAAAGAGACAATGAGCTGAGGAGGAAGAAGCACTCTTCTTTGTAAAATATCCCCTGACCCCTGGAAAGATGGAGTACTTGCCACTTCAATTTGGTCAGCATTTTTCTTGTGTAATCTCAACTTTATGAGCTTACACAGGCTTTCTTAATGATTCAGTATGTTTATTATTTTTAACAAGGAATCTTAGGGTCTCTCATCTACTTTTAGGCCACTGTGTTACTTTTTTTTACACTTTATTATGGAAACAAGTAATTGTTTCTAATAAAACCTTGGAAATTTCTGCACGTGCTTTAACCTAGCTATAAAAAAGTACTTAAACACTGGCAAGGACTTGAAGAGATCAAAAAAGACAATAAAAGACTTAAAGATTCTGCTTCTTTGCAGAATTGGTCTCAAATGAATCTCTAAGCCACAATACTAAATTAAGTCTAACTTATATGCCAAATACATGAAATGCTGTAACCAAATCGAGGTTAATATCTATGAAAAAATATTCTGTGATTCTTTTTTTTTTTTTTTTTTTTAAACTGCTTGCTCTATCAGAAATAAATAAAATCCTCCCCCACCGAATTCTAACTTAATTCTTCCTCCCTCATCTGCACTAATCAATGAACACTCAAAGTTAACTAAATTCTTTGTAGACCATCAGTGGTCCATAAATACTTCCATCAGGTCTGTGGATTTGTTCTTGTAAAGTAGTTGTCAGGGTTTCCTGTTAAAAAAAGCAATATCTAAGAGTGTCCAATCGGGTTTTTTTGATATCTTTAGCTCTCCCAAATTGGCAGCTCCAAGTCCTGCTCTCCTGTGTGTTTCTCACCTGCAAATTTAATCATATTTAAATTTGCTGTTGCAGGGAGGGTAACATTGCACAAAAGAGTATCACTGTGTACAGATGGGAGCAGCTGGAGCTGAAAACTCAGTGTTAATAAGCATAAATCCTGGAAAAAGAAATAAATATCAGTGAGAGAATGTGTGGGAGATAATGCTGCACTTCCAGAATTTACTGTGGGAGCTGGCTTATTTTACTCCCTCTTCAATGTAATGATCCATTGCAACTTAATGCTGTATTGGTACCAAATGAAGGGAAAAGATAAAAGGAAGGGAAGTACCACTTATTGAGAGAAATATGTACCCAAAATCTGTTCCAATTCTTGTCAGAATGGGGGGGGGGGGGGCTGTAGCATAAAGGCTGGAGGCAGCTTGTGATCAGCGTGGTCACATTATGTTTAGTGAATGTCCCTGAGAGAAGCAGTCTTGCAAAAGAGAACTCTCAGATGAATTTCTGCATGGAAATCATCAATTCAGATACAAGACGGACATGTCCAGAAGTATGGCTGCTCCTTATTTCATTCACCTCACAATCCATAGTAAATACATCCCTGCTTTTTCCTCAGCGTGCACTTGGGGGCTCCTCACGTATACATACACTCACCTCTACTGAATGCAGCAGGAAGAAAAAAGCAGAAGAAATTCTCAAAGCTGCTAAACTGCATTAAGTTGTTTTGAAAGTTAAACAGAAAGTAATCTGGGTAAGAATGACTCTTATCTATAACACTAGTTCAAACAGTGACATTCCTTGTACATTTTCCAACATTTCATCTGCACAGAGAGCCACACTGCTGCCAACTGCCTCAAAAAAAAAAGAAGAAAAAAAACTTTAGCCCTGTCAGAAAGGTAAGGACAAACCTCTCGTTATTCTCTCTACCAGTCCCAGTTACTTCTGGACTGTACAAACACATTCTTAAATTTTCCACAACCTTTCAAAGGTGAAAGGAGATAAATCTAGCAGAGAGAAAGAGCAAACATGGTTACAAGACACTGAAAGAGCTTTGCCTCTCTTCTCTTCTATTTTTTCCTTTCTTTTTTCTTTTCTTAAGAGAGACATCTAAAATGATATTTAATGGCCAAATGTACATGGAAGGAAATGGAGTAACTAGGGCCGAGCATGTGGGAATGTGGAAGTGGGAGAAAGGTGAAACAACCGAGTGTTACTGCTGGGGAGACCTTCATGGGGCACGGAGGAGGAGACAGGCAGTGAAGAGAAGGGATGTTAAGAGGTAGCTGCAACATACATTTAGCAAAGGGGCAAAAGTGCATCCCATAGCCAAATGTCTCAAGTTTTAAGAGACACCTTGACCTGTGTCCCCAGACCATAATATTCTCACAGGGGCTCAGCTAGGTCTCTGCTTCCGAATAGCTGCTGCCTCTCTGGAGCATCTTCCAGCAGGAACTCCTACCACTGCTCAGCGATGAGATGGGGAGCAGAGGTGGTTGTTGATCTGTGCAGCTCTGCAAGCGGGCGGTAACATGTCCAGCTGGACCAATTCCACCGTTGCCGCTGGGGGGGTTTTGATGTTCTAGCTGGATGGTTTCATTCTCTTCCTTGCATTAATTCCCACAGCCCTTGTGGGTATTTGCAGGAGGTCCTGATGACTAGCTGGCATAATTATAATCCCTCTTTTCCATAGACATTTGTTGTACCAGCCAGAAAGTAAGATTTCATTCTTTTTTTGACATCTTCCAAGCCAGATTTTACATGTCTTTCATCTGAGTTTCAACCCCTGGTGTGTGAAAAAAGTAAGGTAAACAGCAATCAGTACCCCCTCAAGTACCTTCGCACTGTTTCAGTGTCTCGGGAGTTACATGGGCTTGCACAGTTTGGTTTAAATTGAACACATCTTTAACTGCAGTGCATGGAAACATTATATCTTGAGTAATTTTTAGGAGTAATGGGAATTATATCGGAGTATTCATCAAACAGGAGTAATCTCCTATTTTATGGCTCTGGAAATTCTAGTTGAAACCAACAGCCTTGGCAGAATGTTACAAGGAGTGTCTGGACTTCCAGAACTCTGTCTTTTAGGATTTTCTGTAACACAAGCTCGATTGAGGAAAATGCCTTCAGGTTCTAGATATCTTTCTTAAGAGGGAATTTACTCCAATTGCCACTTCCCTGTAACTCTACAGGTATCCCGACTGCTGTGTTACAAGTTCAAATACACAGCTTCCATTTGCAGCAACGTTCAAGAGTATCTATGGTTCTACATTTTTCCTGTTACTGGCTATCAAAACTTCCAGACATGAATTAATTCCTGTCTGTGAGGAAGAAAAAGATTTATAATCCTCATCGATAGATTGGGAAACTGCATGTCAAAGCGTGATGAGGTCAACACAGCTGTGTACAAACAGAAACTGAGCTTGCAAGCGAGGAATGGAAGCAATACTTCTAAAGCACTGAAGCTATTCCTTATTAATGCCCCACTGCAATTATCATCTGACTGGAAAATTTCTAAGGGGCAGTAGCCCCATTTGGGACAGCTGGATATGCATTTCTATACAGGTGATGGGGAAGACAAGAAAGAATTTTTAGAAACCTTTTTTGCCATCACTCACTTATGAAGAGTGTGGCCACATAAGGCTGTTTTCCAATAGGCAATTAGAGCAGTGCTAATCAAAAATTGCTAGATTTTGAAGTGAGAATTTACAAAGAAAGGAAAAATGCTGACGATAATTGTGTGCTATCTTTTTGTTCTCTCCTATTTTGATCAGCTTCAAATGGGGACAGACATGAATCTAGATGACCTTAGCTGCACCCTAGACTACAGTGCAGAGGGATCATGTCTCTTTTTTTTTTTTTTTGGTGGGATTCCAGCTAGGTCTACCCCACCTACAAATACATGCAAACTTACACTCTAACATGCCCTTCTGAGTCCCTTTCTGTGCAGACAGTGACTTAAAAGGAAACCCTCTGGCTCACTGTTACACAGACAAGGTCAGAGTTACACCATGTACTTCTATCTGCACCTGGCAGCTTTGCAGGAATGAAAGCCAAGAAACTAGTGCAGACAGCTCTAGCAGCAGCTATCCACACTGTGAATGTCTCAGCACAGGGGGTCCAAGCTAGAAGGCACCTCAAGCTGCAATTTGACCCATTTATGTGTGGCCCAAGAGAGTACTGTCTTTGATTAAATATTCTACGCTGCTGCAAACTATTTATACTGCAAACAGGGATTTCTTCAAGAATGTGTACATATGTGGGAGCTGGAGTGTAGGAGAATGTACATGGATTTGAAAACAGGATGACTTGACTTTACTTTAAATTCCAGCTCATCACCACTTGCCAGAAGTCATTGCCCCTTTAGCAGCTGTTTCAGGACCCAGATGAAAAATAGCTGGCAATTTCAAGCCAGCCAATGTTGACAATGCTAACTGCCAATATTACAGGCATGACCTTAGCTGGCAGGTCCAGTGGATGCTCAAAAATCTTGTGTGTGGAAGTAGGGGCTACTCAATTTTTCACTCAAATATTAAGCAAAAGAAGTTCAGCTGATTTTGATGTTAGCCTGTTTGAGGAAATTTTGAATAAAAGTTTAAAAAGGACTGTGAACATAGATTCCACATAGTCTCACAGTTCAAAGAGATGCACATTGATTGAATTATGAGAGAAATACTTACCAAAGCTGTTCACTGCATAAACAGAATTCTGGTATCCCAGGCTGTAAAATCACCATTTCATTATCATCAAATTCACTCCACTGTTTTCTAGAAGCACAAAAAGAAAAAGAAAAAGAAAAAAAAATGTATAAAGTTTGAGAATAATAAATTTTGCAGTGAGCTCTGCTGGTGTGAGTGCTTCTCTATCAATCCTTCCTTCTAACTGTTTCTAATAATGGGATGCATATTCACATCTATTAAGTTACAGAGGTAATTTGCACCCACTTAGAACTCCATTTGGAGAAGTATAAAAATAGCTGGTAATAGGAATCTGGACCATTTCTTAAAATGATGATTGGAAATAGAACCAGAATAATTATTTTAGTTTCACTTATAACATGAAAATCAGGCAGAAATGTGCCTTTGAACATTCTGTGACTATCTCTTTATTTATTAGGGATATGAACATGGCTTCTGCAAAAGTTTTTTGCATTCTTATGCTACTCCTTCCCTCCTCAGCTGATCATTACAAAAGAAAGGAATGATTTTGGAAGAAAGCAGAATCTCACTGTGATTGTTGCAAGATATCATGATTCAAGATCATTGAACTGTCCATTTCAATTACATGCTCATTGATAATACCTGCATCTCTGCTACTGTTATTTCACTAAGATGTCAGCCTGCATGCTTGTAGTATACTAGAATATAAACACAGAATAAAAATAAAAAATAAAAAAATCCAGCATTCAGAAGAAAGGGAATTGAGTAATAGTCTTCAGCACAAATGGTCTGTTTGTATATGTCAATCCTAATTGGGTTACTAGGATCAGAGAAATAGTCCACATGCCTTTCACTTCTGTATTGCTTCATGATAATGTCCCAGAATTTTGATTTCTGGAACCTTCATTTATTTTCATTATAGACTAGTGAATATTTTGCCTCTAATTGTACACAAATTAAATTTGGTGATGCATACACTTCATTTAAAATAGAAGGCATAGTCTGCTCTGTGATTTCTAGTATCTACTGAAGGAAACTTATCATCAACTTTTATAATTTCAGCTCTGTAAATTTGCAGCTGAACTCATTTCTTCACACAATGTCCAGCTGCAGTGCAACATTACAGCCCATCAGATTTTCCATATTTAAAAGTAAGATTGCTTCCTTGTCTAATACATTTTGTGAGAATGTATGAAAGGAATTTCTTCTAAATAATAAACAATCACAGAATTAGAGTTGTATGTCTTCATCGCACTGTATGGTAGCTTTTCAATATTGCACCAACTTCAAGATTTTTCTGATGAAAGCTAGAAAGCATTTGTATTACGTTAAAACCCAAATGAGGGATTTATTTTGCATTCCTTTTTTTTTTTTCCTCCCCTCAAAGATTTTGCAGAAAAGCTAGGCAGAGTGAAACACCTTTGCAAAAAGTGAACCCGCATCATCTGCTTAAGGCTATCACTGAGAGCATCATAGCATTTAGTATGTAAATGCTTGCTTTACTTATGATACAAAAGTTGCAAAAATATGCATTTCCATTAAAATGTTAAAAATGAAAAAGTTCTAACTTTTCATAAATCAAAGACCGAAGGACAATAGAGCTTTTCCCCAGGGATTCCTCCACATCCATTTTGCAATACTCTGGAACAATGTGGCAGTGGCAGTATTGCTCCCTCTGTAAACTTAATCCCAAAAGTTCTTTGACTGCCAAGCTAAATATACAACCATTAAAGATTTTTTCAGCAGTGGGAATCATTGCACCACCCAAGCTTGTTTTTAATTCACACGTTCTTCTTCTACAGAGCAACAAACAGCCTGATTGATCTTCTCCTCCAAACAAAAAGTTTTTTCCTAGCTAAAGGAGCAAAAATAGGAGGATATGGCTTGGCTGGAGAACTTTTGTTTAGTTTCATGACAGTGTTGCCTCCATAAGTCCCAAATGCAAATTCCAGATAGGAGCTATCTGTCCTTTCCCTCCTTGCAGGGGGAAAGTTTTCTTGTCCTTCTCTTTGGAACTAACTAGATTTCAGGGACAAAATGGCCTTCCAGGCAGCGCTGTTGAAGAGGATTACCTCAGCCTTGCTGCAGATGGAAAAAGTTGCCACTTTTTCCAGCAAAGCTGCCAAAGTGTGGCAGGACTCGAAGTGTAATATTGTGATGCTTGTATTCGAAATGCAGCACCTGAAGTGGTGTCAGACCTGGGTGTACAGCTGAATCAGCAAAGGAAAAAACAGGTAATTGTGGAAGGTAAGCATAGAAGATGCCAGCAGATCGAGAAGACACAACCAAGCAGGAAAATTAAAGGGTTTGAAGCCAAACTACCTGAATCACACCTCTTTGCAGCTATAGATTTCATCACCCACATGATTGCTACAACTCAAAAGTTTTTAAGCTTGATTTGATTCCTGCATGGCAATCTATCAAAACCAGGAGTCAGTACTACCACTCTATCATAACTTCCCATGTATTTCACGGGTATCAGACAGTCACAAATTCTCCTGAGTGAAAGGGCATGAAATGAAAACCTTCCACATTTTTTGGTAATTCTTTCAGTAAGAATGCAGTACTTCAATAAGCAGGTGTGCATACCAGGGAAAAAACATTCATATAACCTGACTTATTACACTGTAGTAGCACTGTAGTTTTACTTACATCTTTCACCACATCCCAAAATTTTCTTTTTGCTCTCCTCATTAATCATTTCTTTCAGGCATGCCAGTGTATCTTCACGTCTCTTCAAAATAAGTCCTCTTTTCAAGACATATCTGTAAAAACATTAACAAATAATTGTAAAAATAGTAAGAGTCATTTCTGTATTTCAGTAATAGTTTTCTTCCTTCTGCCATCCAAACTATCTACCACTACCATCAACTTATCGTCCAACAACAGGAAGCCTACAAAGAAAACCCATCAGGAGAAACGAATGTCAGAATGAAGTGTTTGCATGTAGGTTGCTCTTTGTCTAGAAAGCAAAAATGCAAACTGTCTTCTACATTAAGGAGCACTTAAAAATATGATATGCAAGTGTGAGGCCTCACAGGAATCTAATGTTAAATAAGTTAAGAGCTCAAATAAAAGATTTAAACAACATCTGTGCTGCAGAGCAATGTAGATGCTGGCTAATCACAAACCTGAGCTAACTGGGATGGCAGTTTTGTTACAGCCAACACCCTTGAGCCCACTGTGCTGCTTGGAGTCTGCTCTGCTTGACGGGGCCAGGAATGCTCTGACACTGGAGCAGTCACAAGAGTTTCTCTTCTCTCACAGCTCACAGTCACAGTTTTGTGAACACATCTCTGATTTTAAAACATGCTGTGGTGTAGAGGGGTTGGTTTAGTGGCTCTATCACAACGCCACTACAGAAAAGTAGGTGAAAACAGATCCTCAGAGGTCCGTGTTCACAGCAGGGCCACACAGTGCCTAATCCAATCTTGCTGTTGCCAATAACTAAGCTGCATTTCCTGAAGGGTGGCTGACACATCCCAGAGAAGACTGACCTTCCTCCTGGGCAGTCAGCTCCTTACTCAATGCACTCCTCGGGGTGAACTTGAACCTTGCCACCTGCACTATTTGAGGCACCCTAAGCAGTATCCTTTGTTTGCAGTGAACAGAGCTGTATCATTTCTAAGCAAAGGGCGGTCTGTGCTCTTATGGAGCACTGCATCCCTGGTGCCTCTGGCAGGCAGAGCAGGGCAGGTGCCAGAGGAGCACACCACACCTCAGGCTGCTGCCCTCACAGCTCTGGAAACACTCAGGCTCTGATGGGATGATCTTAAACGAACATGACAGTACCTGAGGCCAGATTCATGGGAGGGGAGTAGGCACAGGTTTCTCCTTAGTCCTATACATATATATTTTTAAATAAATCATTCTCTTACGTACTTGCTTCAGGTTCAGGCTGTCAGTCATGCTACAACAGCAGTGCCTCAAGCTGCTTGTAACCCTTCTGACCACGTACTTCTTGTGAGGCTCCCAAGATTACCAGTCCCTTCACCTGTTATTCCATCCCCAGACTTCCTATGCTTTCCAGCTTCACTTGTTTCCATCTGACATCACATTCTCAAATTTCAGTGGGAAAACCAATAATCAAGACTTAAAAACAAGCAAAATAACAACAACAAACCTTTGCTTCAACTCCATAACTACACAATACACAGTGGATGTGTGTAACTCATCTTGCACTAAAACAAGAAGCAAACTTATTCACAACAGTAGACCACAATAAGTGTAAAACGAAGGTAGTAAGGGAATCTAACTTAATTTTAGCCCAATTAAAAGAAACCTAAATTAAGAATTTCAACTACTGGAAATTATGTGTGACAGTTGTATTACATCACTGCTACTACCATACTTGACTTGTAAAAACAAAAAATAACATCCTCAAAATCCATGCTTCAAAATAATAAATATATGAGATCACTAAGGCCCATCAAATTAATTTATTCTCTTGAAATATATCACTGCATAAAAGGCAGTGCAAATAGTCTGTTATTGCAGCTTACAAAAATATTCTAAAACATTTTTTATTTTTATTTGCTTGCTAGTTCAGAGTACATCAAATGTATCAGCATCATCAACCACAATTCAATTAAATGGAAGCTGGAAGCATTACAGAAATCAAAATCCAATCCCTTGGCAACAGCAGAGGAACAAATGTCCTGCCTGGACTTCTATAGGTGGTAGCACTTTATATATTGTTACTGTCAACTGATCACCATGAGAGCAAATTCCGGGATCTAGTTTTATGCCATATATCATTCTAATAGTCATAAAACATCTGGTTTGATAAATGCACTTCTGTGGTGGCTGGTATCCATCCATTTCAGAGGAAGAGTCCCTTGTCAAACAGGAAGTGGGATCTTCTGAACATATACTGCCAGGAACAATTTAAAACAAAAAGGATTCCATCATATATTTAGCAAACTATTCAAAAAATCACCTGCCCAGATTTAACTCTAGTTTCTGCTTTTGTGGGCATTAATATAAAACCCAGAGACAGCATTAAAGAAAAATCTAAACTGCTGTCAAAGTAAACGATTCCTTACAATTACACAAGACCTACTAGACTTAGATACAGATTTAAGGCTTTTAAACCTGAATAATTCCCACTCAGAAAATATGCTCAATGTTTTAAAACCAAATGCTGCTAATTGGATTCCTATATTGTAGGAGCAAGAGGTCTGTGATTAGCTTGCAATAGACTTCAGAGGCTTTCTTTGGAGGAATGCAAAAATGCATCAAATTTCATTTACTCTGAGCTTTATATCTAAACCCAACTAAAAGCTTACAGTTCTGTTCAGTCAATTTAAAAATCACATCAATTTGGTGGGGGAAAACAAAAAACAACAACAACAAAAAACTCTCTTTGGTTGCACACTAGTAGAGATGCATAAAACACTGCACTGCATCCCACTTAAGGTTGAGCTAAAAAAGAGAAAAGATTTGTGAAGCTTCACAAAACTTCCATAAAGCATGAGCTAAATACTGAGCTGATGATAAAGTCTCAGAATATGTTTGTGGAATATGACTTAATGGAACGAGTTTTACTGTGAGCACTATGGGCAGTCTGAGCTATTATTTCACAGGGTTTAGAAAGCTGAACACTACTCAGATCTCCAGGACTTAAAAACATTAGCAGAAGTTTGTGAGAAAGCTTTTACAGAGATTTCTATACTGCAATTAGTCTTTATACCTCCCTTAGTCTTTAATGTCTATAGGAAACAATTATATACAGTTAAAGAAAAAATAAGAGTGAAAGTGAAAAGCATTATTAAATGATATTCCTTTTTAGCAATGGTTATTCAAATCTTACTGTATTCATGGAGGAAATTCAACACAAAGCAGGCCCAGCTTTAGGCCCAGAACTCCCAGTGCATGTGAAGTTCAGGATGTGAACTCACTGACCAAACAACAACAACACTCACAGTAATTAAGGACATTTAATTAATTAATTAATTCCCTCTCCATGAGGGAGAATTTCCCTTCCACATTCTGAACTCACCTTGATGGACACGTGGTATTCACGTGACATATGTGATCTGTTCTTTTCTCGGACCTAAAAGGTAAACCTTGTAAAAATCATCCTAATGCTAAATAAACATTTACGATAAAGATTTTATTTGGAAGAATCTAAAGGTAGTTCTATACCTACGGACAGAAGACGTAAGAAAAGGTTATGATGGAAGTAAGGGACGGGACTGAGAACATTCCTCCCTAATGCACTGATCCCAGCCTCAGCCTCAGAAGCACTGGCCAAGTTAGCAGTGCTGTGCTGAAGAATCAAACAGAAAACTATTTTCTCTCCCCATGCTGTCTAAACAGTTGAATGAAGTAAAATACCAAGAATAACCAAAAACGTCTTTTCTCAGGTCACTGTGGCTGGGTAGTAACTATCAGACACAAACAGGTTCTGCAGGACAGCCGCAGGGAACTGTTCCGCATTTTGATTTCTAAGACGAGTATATTTGGGCATTTTTTCCTCAAGAAAACACTTAATCTGGTGTTTCACTTTTTCCAGGTACAAACTGCTACTGATTTCAGTGAAGAGAGATAGTGATAGCCCAAAGTTAGAAATAAAACAACAACAACAAAGAAACCAAAGGGGAAAAAATAAAAGAAAATAAAAAGAAAAAAAGCATTGGATTTAACTTTAAGAAGGAAGGGTGATACGTGATGACATCCAGGAGGACAAACACATCGCCTTTGATAGGCATGAGGCAGAGGGAAGCTGAAATCTTGTTTAATGGCAGCGAAGGGGAGTATTTCACTCCAAAGAGCTCAAGTTCTCTATTTATAGTGCAAATAAAGTAGATGCAAGCATAATGTGATGCCTCCTTAAGTGCCTGCCAGTGACATCCGCAGCCACCCCGAAGGGCGCTCCCCCGTGCGCTCCCAAGCCCGTCCCCACTTTGTGCCCTCCTCAGCACCCCAATGGAGCCATCCTGGGGAGCAATCATTCGTACCTGATGGGCTGAACTAAAGCAGCAAACTCTTGCTCAACATAAAACAGCCCCCAGCACTCTCATAAAATGAGCTTTTTGAAGTCAGTCTTTAATAGCAGCGAACAGAAGAGGCAAACACACTGTTTATTATGAGAAAGTCTCCCACTCCCTCTCAGCCCCATGCCTCCCATCTTTTTCCTGTACAGTGCGCAGCTGCATATGCAAAAATATACAGATGAAGAAGCAGGAAAATACTACTCTAAGATAAATGTGCTCACCTCTGTGACGGTTTCTAAGCACAGTATGATGTAGCTAACCACTTCCACCCTTACAAAATGATCATGAACTAACAGCTGCAAAAATAGCCTGATAATTTTTTTCCTATGTGCAAGACTTTTTAGTAAAATTATCCTCGAAACCCACAGCAAAGCACTGTTATTTGCCAAATTTCAAATATGTACGAAGAAAATTCTTAAATGTTCAGTTCATGCAAGCACAAATATTCCCTTTAAGTCCTTGGGTGTAAAAATAATGTTGCTTTACCAGTACATGGAACATTTATTTAAGCATATGAAAATAGACTCTGGTGGTAACAAAATTACGGTCTTTGCCTCACTCTTATTTTCTGTTTGTAAGGGGAGTTCATTTCCCTCTGCAACATGAAAGCACTGAAATCCAGCTCCTTCATAAGCCAAGAAGTCTATAACATGAATAACTGCCAAAGACTAGGAACAAAATTTGAAACTCATCCACATTGCCCTTATCAAGGGCCTGATTCAAAGTTTCCTGAAACTTAGTTTTCAGTGATTTTAGCGGAGTTCAGAGCAGATGCCAAAAAACAACAGAAATAACAGAAGAAAAGAGCATACAGAGATCTTATACTTTCCGCACTGAGTAGTCCTTCTATAGGGTGTAGCATTTGTAGGATTCAGAGCAAACCTATAAGCGCTCACAGCAACTGACACAAGGATATGAAACTCTCTCCATTTCCACCACCACCATAGCATTGCTTCAT
Source organism: Netta rufina (assembly GCF_964035555.1). Lineage (NCBI taxonomy): Eukaryota > Metazoa > Chordata > Aves > Anseriformes > Anatidae > Netta > Netta rufina. Next base: position 25,828,020 of record NC_140132.1, on the reverse strand, counting down.
ACGATGTCTTCTGAGACAATATGTGTGTCAGTGCATTATGCAACAGAACAATTAAACATTCAAAGGTTCCTCTTCCAGACTGGCTGCGTCTCTTAATTCATTTAGCAGCAATGATCTCCCCAGATTCTCTTAAAAAAATAAATGGGTTAAACTGATGAAGTAATTTTAATGTGTGTTGACAAAGGTCCAGAATTAATGTACAGTTACATTAGCTAAACTGGGGACTGCTCTGCTCAACCCCCATAGAAATGCTGCCTTCTTTTATTATTTAAAGCTTCTATTAGTATATATTTATGTGCAGAGGAAAGAACTACATCAAATGCTAATTCACCGAGAAAACATCTCTGCATTTTCTACAAAATGACACTGGAAAAGCCATGGAAGATGTATTTGTTTCATTTTGATATTTCTTCTACACTGAATTTGTACACGATCTTTTTGTTCTTCCCTTTTACATCACTACTTTTTTTTTTTTTTTTTTTTTTTTTTTTTTTTAGGGATTGGTTTTTCTTTCTGCTTTTTTTTCGTTCTTTGGGGATGGGAAGTGACATCAGTTTTGCTGCTTTCTGCCAGTAAAAATGACAACATTCTTCCACCGCATTACTTGCATTTGCCTCTTGCCAGAGTTTTGGACATCCTGACACTTCTGGCCGGGCTGTGCCCCCCTGAGCCTCTCACCGAGGGCTGCAGCAATGTGACGAGCTGCTCCAAGGCCCACTCAGCCTGGTCAGCTCACTGTATGCTAAACGCTTTGGCCTGTGCTAAATGAAACGGGACTGATTTAGTTAGTTCTGAGTTTATTTTTAACTATGGATCACTGAGCTAGTAAATTGTGAATCCTACCCAGAGTGTCAGAATATAGATAAGCCTACTCACAGGGCCTGTCGTTTCAATATATGCAAGCAGGTATTGGTAGGGGTGGGCTTGCTCTTGAAACATTGGTTTCTAATGACCGAAGCCATGGAAAAGCAGATAACAGTCTCTCTGGTAAACTAGGGAGGTTTTGTTAAAGAAATCAATACCATCTTGAAAAGAAGTTTGGACAGAGCATTCATTTATGTCAATGATAAAAATCAGTTTTCAATCCCTGTGCTTCTAGCCCCACAGTGACAAGCAGCGAAGTACAAGCTAGAACAAAACCTCGAATTCTGATCTTTCTCAGTGATAAATTGCCTATCGTCACTTAAGAGTACAAGGTCACATGGATTTTGTATCTGGTACTGGAAGATAAAGTAATGCTTTAACAGTCTCACCAAGGAACTGTTTTCTTAAGGTCAAAAGATGCTTAAAGAATATTATTTTCAAAGACATCTGGTGAGCTCTCATTCCTTTCCAAAAAACCCTCAAAGCACTATTTCAGGTCCCACTGTACTGCAGTGCTTTGACTACGTCGCTCTCACTGCAGATATGTTGGCCTATTTCTTGACTATAAATCGCAACTATATTTTCACTGAGTTAGGAGGCATCTGTGCTGTAAAGTAGTGTCTGCCAACAGCATGATATTTGTGGTGTAAAGGGATTTTCAGCTGACCACATAAGGAGGAATTCCATTTCGGTGACCTCAGGTTTAAAACTGTGACACCAAAGGCTGCCCCAAAACCCTGTGATGGATATACAGACAGTGTAATGATTATGGGGGAAAAAAAAAAAATCCATTCTACATTCCAGTAGCAACACAATAATAAAACAGAGCCCAAAACTTCCAACATTTTTCCAGAATCATGCAAACTTCTTAAGGAGTGGAGTGCAAGGAGAACCAAGCCAGTTCTGACAGCCCCCCTCCACACACCACAAACAGTACAGTTTTTACTTTATCAGTGACAGGCCCTATTCAACCAACATCTTCTCACAAAGTTTGTAAAATGTAGCTTAGGTTCTTCTTCCCCTACTTCAGAAAATGGCAGCAGGCGAGAAAGAAGAACCACCCCTTCACATGAGCTTTGTGCTCTGGGTCAGAGCACAGCCAAGGACAGGAGCAGTGAACGCACACCTGAAGAGGTTGCAGCTGTATGAGCTGTCTGTCCAGGAGTACCCCATCCACATGTCTTCGTGGGGAGTCAACATGAATTTGTCTCAGCAAAAACCCGTGACACTTACCTTGTGTCCAGCTTCATTCATGCCACTGGTTCTTTTCCATTTAACCCAGAAAAGGGGAAAGAAAAGTTAAATACGTTTGTTTTTCTGAAGTTCCAAGAAAAAAAAAAAAAAGTAAAACTTTTTGACCTTGAAGAAGGGCTTACCCCTCTCCTAGTAATATATAAAAGTAAAATCATTGCTACAGAGTCAGACAGTGATATCTCAGACAGGACTACACAAGGACTACACTCTTTCCCCTAGGATTGAAGACTGATCTACCCCAAATTCTGGGATAATACTAAAAACTGTCAAAAAGGTGCAGTAAAGATATATCTTTATTATAAATGTATGACATGCTTGCAGTGACTGATGGCAAATAGAAGAGTTGGATATCAAATGACATGAGAAGGTTGAAGAGTTTTACTTTATGGATCATCAATCCAATTTAGAATATACTGTTTCAGTTTATTTCAAGCTGATGTTTTTTGTCTTGTACTTTCTTTCCTTGTGCATTCTTTCCTTGTTTCAATGCAGACCCAGAGTTTTTGTGAAGGAAGAAGTTTCATTTTAAGAGCACCTATCTCCATTTCCTATATTCTTGAATTGAAGCTCAGGTTAGCAAATACTTTTATCTATGTATATATACATACACATATATTCCTCAATATTAAACTAGGCCCTGACTGCTGCTGGAAACACCAGGAATTGCTAGGTTGCAATCAGAAACAATGAATTGGTATTTAATTCTGTATCACTTTTCCCTGTGTCCATACCACTTTAGACTATACTTCTTCCCAGATAAAATTTGGAAGAGTAGAAAGAAGACTTTTACTGATAAAAAGACCCTTTTAAGTCTACTATTAACAGAAAGTTACAGGTTGAATTCTGATCAAGACAGCTCTTCTAGGTTGAAATTTCTTGGTGAAAGAATGCATCAGTCTTATATTGCAAATAATCTGAACATAAACATACTTTATTGTTATTGCTTTAGATATTTTTTTTTTCCTGCTTTCCAATGGTTTATATAATTTCACACTTACAGGAAAAAATCCAAAAGTTTTTCAAATAGGATTCAGTCACAGCTGCGCTATCATAAATCCAGAAAACTAAAACGTGCTCTGAGACAGTTTGGTTAAACATAATTTTATTTTCCTTCACATGAACCAGCTAGTATAAACATTAGCAGCAGGGTTAGGGAACTTTTTCAGAGCACGTAAATGGACAGAAAGAGACAGCAAAGACACGAGGAAATGCAGCAGTAAATGAGGCTAGAGGAGGAGACTGCAGAGCACTGTGGAGCCAACGATGGGAATGAACAGATGAAGGGAACTGATGCTCTGGAGCCAGATGGGCACTGGGAGAAGGAGGGAGGGAAAGGGAGAGTATTCCATGCAGCCAGCTGTGATCCCAGGCAGATGGTAATGAGAGAAATGGAAACACTGAAGATAAAGATGGGAGCAGGAAGAACGTTTCACAATTGCATCATCTGTGTAGTCAATAGAGACTTGCATTTTCCAAGAAAAAAGTGGTAGTGAGCACCTTATACGCTTCCCAAATCAATTACAGTATTTAAGCACCATTTTCTCTCTCAGAATGCCATTCCTGAATCCTGATCAAATTCTCTGTCCTTCATGGGGCACCTCGCCTTGCCACTGCTCTGAGTTCTGCACAAAGCATGCGCTCACAGAGCAATACCTGCTCATTTATGGCTAAATAGTTTGAAGCACCTAGAAAAAGGGCAAAGCCTTTGCTTCATTTTTGCAAATGATCACCCTGGTCAGTGACACTTTGACACTGCTGCAGCTGTTCTATCTGGTACAAACAGAAGGAATAAGATGTCATTTATTGCTCAACAAAAGATGTTCTGTGTGACTGTACATTTGGGGTCTGTGATACTCCTGCTGCCAAACATCTGCATTTATTCAGACACGTGTGAAAGAATTACACTGTGATTCATATTTATCTTCTCAGACACCAACCACAGCTAGGTAAGCCAGTGAAAAGTAATTGAGAAATCTGCTTCAACAATGCAAGTGTAACATTCTTCACACATCACATACAAGTCTAAATAACTGAGTTAAAAAAAAAAAAAAAAAAAATCAATTTAGTTCAACATTTGGGCAATTTTGTTATAGCAAATACATTGTTTGATGTATTGATGGATAATTTTGTACTTTCTTCAGTTTTGCCTTTTCTTACATATTTCTCATGTCAGTTATTACTTGCCTCCTTTTGTATGACTAGCTAGATTTGCCCCTTCGTTCTGCTTAAAGTGGTATAACATTTATTATCTTAAATAACTGGTAATCTATGCAGGTATTTTTATAAGACTTCTTCCAATTTGTTCTGTTTAGATCAAAGCTATCTTATCAACAGAGAAAATGAATAAAAGAACTTCCAAAGAGAGCAGTAATAAAAGAACTTCCAAAGAGAACAGTAATAAAAGAACTTTCAAAGAGAGCAGTGTTCTGCTCTGTAACTGTAAGAGTGGCCAGGTGTGATTATCCACCTTAATTTACCAGTTTACTTACACTGGATGTTTTGTTCAGTTAAGGCATGAGAGATTAAGCACAGAAGTGAATCTACATCTTTTGCTATTCTTCCTTGTAAAACTGCTGGCATACTAATGCTGCTAGCCATCTTGCCCTTCAGTTTTTGGAATTCCAGTTGAGCCCTTCCCTGCCGCTGGCACCAAAGATATCTTTCCTATAGCTACCAAAGAGACATGGCAGACGTGCTGACGCAGTGACTGGTCACAGCCCAGCGTGAGGAGAGCTTGCAGCATGGTGGCCTATGCAGGTGCTTGAGCAGCGGCCAGCTGTACTAAGAGCAAGAGGCTGAGGTTTTCCTCACAGCAAGCAGCTCCAGCCAGTTAACTGGTACCATTCAGCGTGTTAAGAACTACCCCAACCCAACCATTCTTTTTCTATGGTATACCGAGGGACTGGTCACCCAGAACCACTCTTGTATGTGAAATGAGAAAATAACTTGAACAGTTCACCTGGCTGAAAATGAGAAAAGTTTGAACACACATTATTAAACTCAGTTGGTGTTCAAGGACCGTGAAATCATATTGCATCATTTCTGACATTTACACACTTCCTCTTGTTTTGTTCACTGTGTTTGATAAATGACTTCCATATGTATTTTGAATTTAATGAATGCATCAGAGACTCTTTATTTTCCATAGTAATTACTCTGCAATTTAAGAACACAATGAAATTCTTATTTTTTCTCTTAGAGAGAAGGAACGAGCACTCTGGGTACCAGCTTCTGCTATGTTTGGTCATTTGTTTTATTCAAGAGGTTTTCCAAACGAAGAAGATTGTAAGATTTTGCGCTCCAGCTGTAATACACGGTAGAACTAATTCCAACATTTTCTTTAGAAATACCCATGATGCTGTGAAAGCTTCAAGGGAAAAAAAAAAAGCTAGAAAACAAGTATGGATTAAGTTTATTAGGCAGATTTTTTTTATTTTTTTACTCCTATCATGGTCAATTTACAACAAAAAGGCTAAAAACTTGTATCTTTTATTTTAGCCTAATGTACTCTTAAAGTTTTCCATTATTCTTCACCAACATTAATCTTTATTTTGAAGCCCTTATAATTATGCTTTAATAACCACTTCTCTCATCAATGGATACAATGAACATACTATGTTGCTGAGAGAGACAGAGACGAAGTGCAAAACAGCATCACCAGAAAGCTTCGTAGTTTTTGTTAATATTTGCCTTCATTATTTCTGAATGTGTTGTCTTCAGAGTTTTGTTCAAGTACCAAAAATTTACACCAACCTAAGCATAAAGGAATGGGAACATGGAAAGTCAAACCTGGCCTCTAAAATCAGAATGTAAGACATGAATACAAAAAATAAGCACAGAGATGAAGAGGAGGGAAATAACTATATCTATTGCTAGAGGACTGTTAGAAACAGACAAAAAAAAAAAGCCTTTTCATCTAATACTGTTCTTCCAACACTGACTTCATTGTTGGGGATAACGCTGCCAGAGGAAAATGCTTTCCAAGTATTTTATTATAGTCCAGTACTTTAGTTACCAAGCAATCTTTCAAGAAAGTTTCCTTTCCATCCTATATTTTCTAGGAATAGTGCTATGACTGCTTATATCTCAGTGCACAGGATATTTTTGAAACAGCTGCTGAGGTTTACATGGCCAAGAGCACTCCTCTTTCAGTCACCCCACCTCTCACATAGTCACATGCTACTGATGTTCACACATTTTATGCATCTCCACTCTTGGGTTACACACATAAGAACAACCACACCGATATGTCTGTCTTTTCCTTAAGTGTCACAAAGCTGCCAGTGTTTCAGACAATACAGTCCAACAACAGTTCCCATCAGGAAAAATGCTACAACTCTTGCAATATTTGGGAGCACTTTCTTTGAAACTGAACTTAGGCTTGTCCCAGTGAAGCACTGTACAGGGGATGTATATTGCCTGATATGGCGTGCTCAATCATTAAGCACACCAGTCATTTTATATCTGTATTTAATTGGGCAGCTTAAAAAGAAGCACAACTACTACACATTTTTGGCAAAAGATTCAGTGTACTGTCAGTATTTATGGTATATTTCCATTCTTAAACATATTGATTTATATTTTAAAAGACCTTAGAGTTCACCCATGTCATTTAAATAGGATTTTCACAGCAGTGATGCAGATTCCATAAGCTCGGACAAAGCTTACCCAGCAGTTGTTACAGCACAAGTGTGGGAACGCCTGTCAAAACAAGTTCTCAGGTAGCATATGAAAACTTTCCCTTCATCCTCCCCAGGGCCATGCTTCATTCCTCCTAAGAATCACATGAAGATATATCGGAGACAGATAGAGAATATTTAACAGCTGCTTCACATACATTGGTTCTTTTTTGCACTTATCCTTTCCAAATATCTACAGAGCAGCCATGCATAGACTAAACTTCAATTATCAAATCCAAGTATCTTCAACCAGACCAACTAAGAAAAGATTCAAGACCAAGTATATCCTTACACTTCCCCATTAAAAATTAACTTTTAAACAGGACTTAAGCATCTGAGGAATACACAGCAACATATGGAAATTTCTTGTGTAAAGTGCAAATATTCAACCTAGGAGTGAGAGCTAACTAATATAAGAAAGCTAACCAGAATTTTGTACTTATTTAGTCTTTACTCTCTCCACTCAACATGCTAACTAGAATGCCAGGTATGGGGTTAGGTTTTAACATAATAAAACCCAACTACAAGGAATTTAACTAGCTTAGATTGAACCTAAAAGAATCCTCTTACAAAGACATTGGCAAAGCCACTTCATCACTGACATAAGCCAAATTTCTACATGTAACCCCAGGGCTCTTAATCTAGTTTTATGATTTTGTGTTAAAAATCCATAAAACATCTACAATCATTTGAGTGTCTGGATTAAGGTCAATTATGTGGGAATTAATATAATTCTGTCAACTTCAATGAATTCACATCCACCTTGCAGTAATCCTGAATTTGACTGAAAGTACGTAATTAGAACTTGAATTAGGATGCAGAGCATATGGTACACTTTCAGCTGTATTTTGGAAAACTAAATGACTCAGATATTTTCCCCTCTGATTTTGTTCATCTCTTGAATGCTTTTTTCTTGGTTTGCTCACAGAAGCAGAATTTATACATCTGTTCAACAGAAGGCTGAGGGTGTTGGCCATTTGACATTGTCATTCCATTTAGAAACCACAGTCCACTATCCAGTAACTCAAACGAGTTTGTTATTAACTATCCAGATATGTGGCATCTGCTGCCCAAACTATCACAAGGCTTTTCACCTGTGTACACCTACCTCTACTCTGCTGCAACAGCTGCTCATGCTGAGATCTGTCTTCTCAATGTTGTTTTATTCCCCACAATAATCTAAGCCGATTAGAAAATCAGAGTTGTATGAAATAGAATACTTTTTTATTATGTTTTTTTAAGCTGAGCACATACCAAACAGAACACTCCTCACAGACAGTAGTGGTTGACTACAATTTAAGACACTATCTTTAGGAACTGAGGCAATAGCTGTGGGAACAGTTCTCTCTCCAAATGTCACCATGTCCATGATCTGAGGCACCTAGTTGGGAAGTTTCTCAGCTGTGAACTTTTTCACAGTGTACCCTCTATCCTTTGAATCAGGCATTTTTACTTCCCCATCTTTCAGCGAGCCAATTTCCCAATGTTCCAGGCAGACTGAAAAGCCCGGGCACTTAAAGGAAGGATGGGTGGAAGACTAAAGGATTGAGCTTCATCTACTTTGTCACTAATTGTCAGGTGTGAAGATTGAAGGGTGTTCTGCACCAAAGCTGATTATACTCAATACTGATCGTGACAACTACATAAAAGCCATGAATGCATGTTATAAAGGTAAGTTCCGTGAACAGTCAGAACCATGATATTTGAACTAATGAATTTTTAGAGTTCTAAGGATCACAGATATATATACATATAAAGAAATTTGAGACCTTAAAATAATGCTTAAAAGCATTCAAAGTACCATGTTTTCCACCTCAAAGATCAGAGGATATATGATCAACACATCCAAGTGGTCAAGCATTTAATACTGCCTCTCTGAGGACTGAGATTCACAATGTGGACAAAAATTATACTGGGAAAAGGAACATGACATCTTCAAAAAAAGTATTACCAGGTGCCTGAATGTTTTATTATTTTGCACACACAAAGATCAGAAGTGAATAACAAATTTAATTTGTTACCTCATAAAACCAGCTATAAAACTATCACTATGAATTACGTGTATGTAGAAATCACAAACATTATTGAGGATGTGTAATTTTAGGTAGAAGCTTATTTGTAAGATTCTTTTGGCAACATGCAAATGTCATCCTTGGATAAACATTCATAAAATGGCTAATAAATTAATACAATATAGTAAATGGTGCAGGTGGGCCATTTTCAGAGGCTCAAGTGTGAAAATCAAGAAAGATTTACAAGAAAAAGCCATGACAAAGGTATGTATAAAATAGCTATTTGGACAAGATTATTAAAGTGAGATTAATAACCAATCGTCAAGAAAACGGTAAGAGAAGGAGAAATTTTTATTTCTGAAGATGCCAACAGTATCTAGTGTCCCTGGACAAAGGCAGACGTTACGAAAGCAATTCAAAGCCCTTTCTGAACACTCCACTGAAGTGCAGCGAGGTGAAACTGCTTACTAATAGACCGTGTTGTTATTTTTTTCTTAAGAACATAAATAAAATTAAAAAAAAAAAAATCACACTTCAAATAACTGTTTGAATGCTAAGTGGTCTTCAGCTTTTGTAAGAGAATTTGGCTGAACTGTTGAAATGGCTTGCTGCATTTATGCATCAATTCACATCCCAAGGCCATCATCTCACAGAGTGCATAACTAAAAATACAGTGTCTCACAGACAGGGAAAAAGGTCTATCTGAACAGATTATCACTTACAAAGTTGACACATAGCACTTGCGCATACTGAGACTCTGAACCTAATCTGGTCTTTAAACCACAGCAGCCGGGTGCATGGTAATTTAGCACCGTCTAGAAAAAGAAGCCCACCCCACGCCATGAAAGTGAGGTCTGTAATTGTCTGGCTCAGTCTTTATAACGTCACCAAGGTAAAGCCCTGACTAGTAAGAGTCAGACGCTCACACGGCTGGAATATTGGCCCATTCCAGCACGTCACCCCCTGTATTAACAACAGGACATGGGCTGATGTGCTAAACCTCCAGCAATGAAAGACAGAGCAGTTACAGTGCGAGTCAAAGAGCTGAGGATCCCTAACCAGAGCTCCAGGAGGAGCAGTGCAGTTAAGGGTACACGGCAAAAGGATTTATGTATCCTCCCAGCTTTGGGAGGAAAAAAGGGTAATAAAAATATAAGCATTTCTTCAGCTCCTTTTAGCAGTCATCTGGCACGTAAACATAGACAGGTATTTAGCAGTCGTAACTGACTGGAAAAAAAGCAAGCTATTTCTGCAAGCATTTAGATGACTTTGTCACCACAATATATTTTAAGTATGACAAAATCTAGTAAGTAAGGGCTCAGAAAATTAATATCCTCCCTATTACAGAGACACAACAGAAATCACATTGCATTTCCTCCCAGTGAGCTTTCAGACAGACACTCTTATTTTAGTTTTGCTGAAGATCACTCTTGTATTTATCTCAAGCTCAGACAAATACAAACTATTCTGAAAACAAACAAACAAACAAACAAACAAAAAACACGAGAGGGTGAATGTTAAAGTCTGCAGACACTTCTGGTTTAGGTTTCAAAGAGTTCAGCCCTGAGAGCTTTCACTAATCATATGTAGTAGAGCTGGAAACAGGCAGCCACGTGCCCGGTGACAGGACGAGGGGGAATGGGCTTAAGTTGAGCCAGGGGAGTTTTAGGTTAGATGTTAGGAAGAACTTCTTCACTGAAAGGGTTGTGAAGCACTGGAACAGGCTGCCCAGGGAAGTGGTGGAGTCACCGTCCCTGGAAGTCTTCAAAAGACGTTTAGATGTAGAGCTTAGGGAAATGGTTTAGTGGGGACTGTTAGCGTTAGGTCAGAGGTTGGACTCGATGACCTTGAGGTCTCTTCCAACCTAGAAAATTCTGTGATTCTGTGTGTGATTCATGGGACAAAATCACTAACTTCCATTCAGAAATCAGGAAGAATTAAATCTTCCACCCATTTTGCCAATAATTTCTCAACTCCTCATTATTTGAGCAAGGAAATGTGTTACAAAGCCAGCCTCGCAGTGGTCCATGTGAGAATGTGATTGTGACAGGAAGGAAAAGACACCTCTAGAACAAGCTCTGATGGATATCAGAAGATCTTATCAGTCACAAACAGATAGAAAAATTTCTGTTAACTTTACAATCATGGATGGAAATTTTGCAACTATCTACATTATCAGTAGATACTGATGAATGATATGAATTGTGCATCTCAAAAGTGACCAGACTGGAAAGAGCTTTCATTCACACTCTGCAGTGCCCAGCTTTGTGATTTACAGTTTGCCTGCAACTAATGAACTATTTTCAAACTAAGCAACAGAGACATGAACTTATCTCAAAAACTAAGTAAGGCAGCTAAGATTGCTAACTGGGACACCTACTTCTAATGACACCAAAACGCTGAACCAAGTGTCACGGATACAAGGGAGAGGATGGGATTAATGATTGCAACTAAATCCTGTGCTTGGTCATAGAGAGAAAACAGACTGTGTGACAGCCAAAAGAATGCACTTCTCCAAGGAACCAAAAAACACCTTAAGACAATAGTGGAATTTCCACCTGAAATATAAAGTTGCTGTGTCTTTTTGTCTGGCTTTCATGTGACAAAATCACAGCATCAAAATCAAGCTTAAACATCAGATATTGAGAAGAGGGGGTCTGGCATTTACTTGAACTGTATTCAGGACAATGATAAACAAGCTGTTGTGGTATCTTCAGTATAAAAGTCAAGTAAACAAAAATAAACATCATAAAACTCCAGCAGTTGGGAGCGGTAGATATTTTCCAATGTCCAAAAGAATGTGAGGCACTGAAGGGGCAGTGAAGTCATTCATATTACTTATACCAGAATGTGCACTGGGGAAGGAAAAAAAAAAAAAAAAAAAAAAGTCAGACAAACAGCTCAATTAAAATCCCAGAAAGCCTAAACAAATGAGAAATGCTTTTGTGTGTCTGAACTAACACTTAGACAAAAGCTGTCCCAGAATAGACGCTCTCCACTAGCTCTTCGCTCAGCCTGACGGTGTTATGAGATTACACACCCACAGGAATCATTCTAGAACTTGAGTCCTGCTCTGCCCTTTGTTTTGTAACAGTTGCTCCTTACACTAAGAACGGTCTAAAACCACTTGGCACCACCCCCTGGTTTCACAGAATTCAGGTATCTACAAAACAACTTTCTTCAATCCTCAGCCCAGTGACATCAGCTTTACATAACATAGTTGGTCAGATGACAGTGCAATACTGCAGAAAATCACAATATAACCAACAGCATGAATACAGCTCCTGAGGGAAGCTCTGAAGGAGAAGAATTCTAGATATGGCATATCTAGAGCCCTAACAACCTGTGCTTCTCACCTCAAAGTTCAATAGTCTGCTGTGCTCCACAAAGAGGTAAAAGTGGATGCTCATCAGAAGAACTGTGGATTTTCTGTACCAGCATCAAGTAAATCTCACTCTGTCTAAGACTTCAAGTTATTTAAGGCCTGACGTTGATTTTTATGTAATATTTGCATTCCATACTAGTGGTCAACAATATCTGCAGAGCTGTGGCTTTTGTTGTGTGACTTCCTCAGTTTCTGAACCCTGATGACCAAGAATTATCATTTTCACACACTTGCCACATCAGGCCTTTGTGACAAGGAAAAAGGACCAATGTTTTGGTCTTTGATTGACATGGAAAAGCTTCAAACCAAAATACATTTTCCTTTACTTTGAGGAGCTGGTAAAAATGAGCTCAGGCCAGCTGATCTCACTGTTAGGAGTTGCATTATCTTATTTGTTATTATTTACGTTCCTGCCAGCACTGACCACATTCAACTCTTGGAGACAGTTCGGAACTCTCTCATTTTTAAACATGCCCTCCTTCTGTCCCAGACATTAGCTCAGTATTGTTTACTTGTGTTCCTGAAGACACTGGAGCTAAGAGTGTGCTGTCAGAAAGGTGACCGAGTACCATGGGAGGAAAGAAGAATTTTGTTTTCTTCAGGAGATATTTGCCTGAGTGCTTTTTATTTGCAGTGGGACTTGAACCTGTTACCAGTGCAAGCACGGTCTCATTCATTTATAAAGGAGGCCTAGAAATCTTTGGTTGCAATACGGGTTATCACGCTCAGGATTTGTTTTCTTTGTGCACTGGAGTGCAACTGGAAAACAGTATTATGCTTAATTTCTGTTTTAATTTAGTATCCACTCTCACTGCCCCAAAATATCATCCTTTATTTCTAGTCCCTAACTGTCACCCTGGGGAAAAAACCTCATACAGTAAATTATGATTGGAAAATGTATTTAAGTGGCTGTCAAAAGTGCACAATTTTAAAATAGCAAGAGCAAAGGCAAAGTGCTGTAGCATTTGGCAAGAAAAAAAAGTTCACTCCAATAAAACTCTTTTTTCATACACACAATAATTTCCCCAAATAAATAATTCTGTTCTTGTTTATGGGATGATACAGATCTCTTCTGAACACTAGCACAAAAATTACGATTAACTGACAAGAAGCATAATTTAGCTTGCATTCTCTTGATTAAGAACCCATTGGCAACTGCTCCTGAACTATAAGGATTCATAATTAACTTGAGATAGAAATCCAAGATCTACATGAAAAATACTAAACCTAAAAGCAGCAAAGAGAAGATTCTCTTGTTATAAGATATATTCAACTTACATACCTGGCCTCTTTAATTTAGGAACATGGGCTCATGAGGAATGGCAGAGATTTAGCTAGATTACAAAGTTAAGTATTTCTATATTCATCAAGCTCGATCACAAGCAGCCCAAGGTTGTACCTTGTTCCCTCTTCTAAGTTTCTGCACAGGGAATCTTAAGCAGCTTCTCAGTTGTACGTACATCTCTCTCACAGGTCCAACTCACCTCACATTCCACTGAGCCTATTTTCTTTCCTAAGTTTTCCAAACAATCACTCCCTCATCTCCTGGAGAGGCAACCAGGAACAGGGCTTGAAACTGGAACAGAATAACACCTGATGAAGTAAGCAGCTTGGCAAGCAGGCCTGTAGTTTAACACACACCTTTCTCTCGGAACTACAGCTGTCTTTTCATTAGCACCAGATAGCACAATTCACTCACAGAGTAGAGGCCAGTGAGAGACAAACACCCATATAAATATACACTGACAGAAAACAATTAAGACAAAGCAGTCACTCTGTTAAGCTGAAGCTCCCTGCAAAACATCTTTTAATTAGGAAACTCTTATTCATCCTTTCCTGAGTGCAATTACTACTTGACACATTGTTTCCCTAAACTTCAATTTACTTCCCCACCCACCTGCCTGCCTGCCCCAACACAGTTGAACTAGAATGAGAAGCCCAAAAACATGTATGCTGCAACACTGCCTGGCCAGATGTTCCCATTTTAAGGTTTTACTCAGCAGACAGAACTTAAAGTTTCCTAGACATATTTTCTCTATGTACTCTCTGTAAACTCCCCCAAAAATACAGATCTAAGCAAATCACACTCAAAGAGACAGATATTATCTGCCAGCATGCCCTGACCTAGTTCTAAGAGCCCAACTCTCACCCTTGTGAGCACACTCTCTCCTTTATGAAGGTTGAAGTTTAACTACATTCAGATGTACCTGTTTCATCTCAGGAGGTACAGCTGACATCCTCAACTCTCCCAAACCCCCCACTGCTGTGCTGCACAGCAGGATTACTTCTACAGTCACAACCAGGACAGCGCAGCTGAGAAAACTTCCCTTAATGGAATGAACTGGCCTAGACTCCCACCCCATTTCTTCTTCATAGGAGCCGTTAAGCAGTGAATTACTGTGAAAAGTTACTGGCGTAGGGCAGCGTAGACTACATCAAGGTATCATCATTCTACATCTGCTGCTTTATCTGCATGGCATTGTCTAGCTGCAGCCTACATTTCTACAAAAGCAGTTCCAGAAGTACACTGTTTCTTTGTTAAGAACATCAAATGTACCAAATGCTTATGTGGATATAGCAGAGAACGAGAGTGGCATGTATAATTAAGTTATATCAAATTCAAGAGTTACCATATTTAATTTATTAAAGCTTCAGCTTATAGATACCATTACAGCAGTCTGTATTATGCACACAGCAAAAAGCAAGGCACAAGTGTTATCCATCTCCTGTGTGAGACAGTCCTGAAAGACTGGGTGGTATTCAAACATACGCCAGTAGAGCCTTACTAGGAGAAAGAATGGGAAAAATCCTGTCTTTTTTTTTTTTTTTTTAACATTTCTTAATATTCCACCCATACAATGAACAACTCTAACGTATTTAGTAATAACAAGAGAGGGGTTTGAAAACTATTCTCTTCTTCTGGTGGAGATTACAATAGAGAAAACACAGGTTATACATCTATTTTAAAGTACATAGAACAGGAGAGCAGTTCCCAGGATTCCTTTCACCTTTCTGAAAGGCAGTAATACATATATATGTGTGTATATATATATATATATATATATATAAATCACTAAAACTCCATTTCATTAGTTCATCAGTGGACTTCATATAAATAAAGGCTATTTTGTTGGTTTGTATTAGTTGACTTAAGACAGTTTTTATGTCTTGGACTTGGGAATTGTATGGTGCACATCCCACCCCAAACCACTCTTCCTGCTTTAAAATATAATAAATTTTATTCTGAGACTAAGTTCTTGCATTTTGAATCCAACTATCCCAGACAAGCTTTGAAGATATGCCTTTGATGGTCTTGGGGCTGTTTCTCAGTCTTCATTCTTCTAATGCTGAATGACTCACACTTTACCACATGAGGATGTCCTTTAACATTCATATTGCTGTGACAGCACTCCACATTTCAGAGCATCCATTTCATCACAGGCATTACTCTGTTTCAAATAACTTCCATTTCAATCCAGTCAATGATATTTCCCTATACTATTATATATGTTCATCTCACATTTAGTCAAAATACACCATTTCAGCAGGTCACATCAGAAATGAAATAAACTAAACAAAAATTCCTAGTAACAACAGCAACCAATTAATAAGGAACCAGTATGTTCACAGAGCCCTATTTAAACCCATTTTCCAGTGCATTAAGGCAGGCAAGAATTTATTAGACAGACCAGATTTTTCCAAAAGCACATCAATTATTTATGAGTTTGAGTTCCAATGGAAAGTAGGTGGGAACTGTGCTACAAATGGCTCCAGCTCTAGAGAATACAAATGCTCATTGAATATACCATCAGGTAACGATAGAAAATTCTTCATAAGACACAAGATCCAGAAACGTTAAGTTCTTCTTGGAAAGAAATAATTCTAGTAGGTTATATTGTATAAATGGTATCCAGAAAAAAAAATAGTGGAAGCATACACTATGTTAAAAGCATAGTATTTCAGACCTTCTTGCATTCTTTTTACTGTAAAAAGCAGCTAGCCCAAGTGAGAGTATCTTAGAAAAATGCAGCAACATTGCTCGCATGCAGAGATACAATCAAAGACAGGTTTTCAGATGGATATCATGCTAAATGTGAAGGAAATACACTGAAACTCACTGTAACCAGTATTTTCAAACTTAAAAATTTTGTTTTCAGTACTTCTGTGCAATCAGCTTTTGATGACTTCAAGGACACCTCTGCCCATCTACCACTTATTTGAATGTTAGCTTGGCTTCCTGTGTCCTGAATTTATTATACAGAGCCCTTGCAGAATTTCATGAGGGGTAGAATGGAGAAAGGCTTCTTCTGTCAAGAATAAAATATTAGCATTTCAGAACAAAGGATACCAGTGACTATGTTTCCAAAAGTGTACAAGCTTCCATTTGCTTCAGTCTTGTATCTTATTTTGGCCATCATTAGAGAAGACTATTAGAATTTAAAAAGGATATATGCCAGGAGCTCCTTTTACCACAGTATTTTTTAAGTTATTAGTGATAGATCATCTGATTGGCCCCAGGCAAGTCATGATTTCACAGCAGGCTGTTAATGCACTTTTCCATTAAATCAGAAACACAAAAACAAAGCAGGTCACAGCTTAACAAAATGAACTGTACAATTACATTTGTTACACAAGCATATATTTTGACTGAAATTTTCTATATGTTTTTTTTCAGCTGCAATAAACACAGTAAACATTTTCATTAATTTTATTTTAACAAAACTTACTCATAGAAAGCCAGTGGTGTCATCTCCTCAGGCATTTCTTATTTAATCAGGCTGTTCTTATACCAGCATCTGAACCCTTTAAATTTACTAAATGGTCCAGGGAGGTAAACTTAAAACTTCAGAGCTTCCAAAAGAACTTCAGAACTTTTAAAGTTTCAAACGTTCAAAGTCTTTTGAGTCTTAGCTGCAATTGTGTGGGAGAAACATAGCTCAAAGATGAACAACACTGAATTGCATCTGTTCCTGAGCCTTACCAACACCAGAGAAACCCCTCTTCTCATTGTTTTCAAAGCTTTCTATGCATCTCAGCTCAAACAAATGAATTTTATGTGCATTTTTATTTTATTAGAACCTCATACAAAATACTAATTATTATTATTATGCTGGAAAACCATACTGTGCTCTTCTACCATAAGATAAGAAGAAATTTTAAAACAAAATATCACTTGTTTATACCTTTAAAATAACTAACGCTGGAATTCATCTTAACAAAGCTATGAATAGTTTAAATGGAGAACAGCTAATTCAAATTTCTAATCTCCTAAAATGCTGCAAGCAGAAAAAGCTAATTTTTAAATCTCAAACCAATTTGGACTGTTCTCTCTAATTGCTATTAAATCATATGAAAGATTAAACTTTTGTTTTAATCATAAAGCATCTTAGCATTTTTATCCTTTGATCTCCACATAACTGAAACATCATGACCTCTACCTCAGCAGTGGCTTTGTTATAACTGTGATAGGCTTCGTTCTCTCAAGCCTTAAATATGTTAGCAATTGGAAAGCTGTAGCCAATATCACCACTGTCACAGATTGTTTCAGTGTTTATGTGAACTCTAGCAAGTTTCCTCCAGTGAGTACAAGGCTCATTGTGGACAAAATAAATAAATAAATAAAAATCGACCATGTTAGTATACATTTAGGTCTTGTCTTACACACAGTTCTACATAGTTGATCTTATAAAATATATAGCATCGATCCATTTATCATTCCAGCAGAATCAACCCTCTTCACACTTCATCAGCTTCTTAAGAAACCAATATCCACATCAAACGATGTTTAAAAGAATAAAATAAAATCTTAAAAGAAAAGGTAAATAGCTTTTCTTTACCACCATCATTCCATACCAACTAGGATGATCATCCAGGATATCTGCAGTTAGGCTGTTCAAGACACAGGATACTGTTCCAAAGGTGTTTCACAGAATGTGATAGACAAAAACTGGGAAAACAGGACTATTTACATTCATATGAATTTTATTTTGTCTCAGCAGTCTCTATTGGAACAGAATATTATTTACTTAAGAGAAGCAAATACTGATCTGTAACCAAAAATTAATAATGATGGCACCAGCATACATGAGAACAAACAAATTTTGTCTCAGGTGAAAAAAGATTTTTATATCAGAAGTCTTTTTTAATTTTAACATGGCATTCCCTGGGGGGCTATCCCACCGAATGAGAGGGAATAATAACACACTTCTGGAATGGGCTTGGTGCTGCAGCCAGATTCTCCATTCTCACTTCCGCCTGAGTCACTTGCTGATTCCCCAGGCTTCCACACAGCTGGGTGTCACATTATTTTGGCTGGGAGTTGTACTTGCACAGTTGGTACCACCTGCTGTAAATTCTTCAGTCCTTGTTATCTCTGCAGCAGCTCTTGGCCTTTCAAAAGCTAATTCTGTGAAGAAAGAGGAAAGGACAGTTTGTGCTTGATGTTTAAACAGCAATTTTGTTTTCAGAAACTCTTCAGATTAATAGTTTTGATTATATTTTAAGAACTCACAGCATGACATAATGAACTATCAACTCCTGCTGCTGCTATCAGTTAAAGAAAGCCAAACTCCACGCTGTTAGGTTGGATGATCGGTGGTACAAACCTAATGTAGTGCCAAAGACTGCAGTGGAACTGCTTTACCTGCAGGTAACAAAGCTACTCTGAAGTTGTGTAAATGAGAGAATAAAAGTTCATTGTAGCTCTCTGTATAAAGAGCAAGCTGTTAGGCACAAGGCAGGCTGTAGTACATTTCTGTTATCTCACCACTCGGAACAGTCAGCATTTTTTAGAAACATGTTTTTAGCACTGAGGATGCCATCAGTCAGGTAATTAGGGAAGTAACAGAGACAGCAGTCAGAGTAGTTACAGGAACAGATGAATTTATATTCCTTAACAAGACGTAATCAAGCTCACTGTAACTGCAGGACATGAGTATTACACAGGGCTGAACAAATTAAGTATCTATGAGCACATTCAGATTGCTGCTGTCAGGAGATAGGGGTATGGACTCAAACCACTTTGAGAGATGAAGGTATACTTTACGGTTAAGAGAAAATCTGAATTCAAGCAAACCAAATTTCACAAGTCAAACCCACTGCTAACCCCAAAGTAGATCCAAACAGCTCAAATTTAAAGAAAGTTCTGCACTCACTTAGCTGTACAGGTGACTGGACCCAATTTAATACTGTGTAGTATTTACAGGGTAATCACTGAACGAAGAAGAAACTCATTACTCTTTGGGCATCTTTAACCTGATAAAAGAAACAGCAGCATTATGCTACTGTGAGAAAACTGACCACTTGTTCTGTGCCTTTCCATTCCCCTTCCTCCACCTTGTCCAAAGTTTAACCAGATGCACTGAGAGGTGGAGAAGGGGGAGGAAGGTATTGTGGTTATATGTAGTTTGCCCTTTCTTTGTGGAAAGTAAGTAACAACAAAAAAGTTAGTATCTATCCTGAGAGTCCAAGTAGCTACGGGTAAGAGTAAACCGTTACTTCATAATTATATCACTTGGCATTTAACAGATACGATCTGATCTCCTCAAAAGATAGAGGTGTAATGCCTCAGAATCTTATTAATGGCAAACAGGTTGGATTATGGAAAGCAAATACTTTATGATTTTTTATTTAAATACAATTATATATTCTAGGATCAGAAAGTAGTACTAGTCATATATACCTACAGTATGATACACATATAATGCCTGTTTAATGCGTATTTTAACGTTCATGTACCATTAAATATGCAAATAAGGTCTCAGAGAAAACACGTCATATGGTTTAAAGTAGCCATGTGTTACCACGATAGATTTTTTTTCCAAAATATATCCCTGCATTAAAATTATAAAATCCTTGAAACTTTTCCTTCTTCTTTGCAAAACAGGCATTTTTCTACTCCTTATCTCTCAGTCTTGTGTGTATTTAGAGACATCCTAGTTCAGAATCTTTCCCTGCCTAAATAGGTGGTGTCTTTAAAACTTCTTAAGGAATTTAATAGGTCTGGAAACACTTAGTAGGCTACTAAATCCGTCTGCAAATCCTAGTAAATTCTCAAACTGCCCATTCTCACAGGGATACATGGCCTAATTACAAATCCATTAAACACTGAGTTCAAGGGTTTGCTTTAACCCTGAAATTATTTGATCTGCCTTACACTAATAGCTTCTGTGAAACAGAGTATTTAAAAAAAAAAAAAAAAAAAAGACATCCAATAGGAAAATAAAGTGAAAAGAGGCTCAGAGAGTAAGGTAACTAAACATATGAGAAAAGTAAATGGAAACTGAAAACACTACGTAGTAAGGGAACAAACTCAGATTCAGGGGAAGACTTTCAGCTAAAGAAAGAAAAAAAAAAAAAAAAAAAAAAAAAAAAAAAGAATAACACTTGCATTGTGTAAGCTATTTTTAGCCAAGTGTAAGTAAACCAAGGAAAAATAATAAGCTGTTGATGCCATGCCACCCCTCTACACAACAATACAGGACCAGTTCTTTGTCTCTGCACTCATGTTTCCCAGAGGTAGGGTGCTTCATCAGGGGCCAGACCCAGCCTCTGTAAGTGTCCAGCTATCACTGCAGAACTCCACCAGAGGCATGATGATGCCTTTTAAGCTGAACATAGAGCAGGTATTTGCTTTCATTGTAGGTGCTGTGTTTTATGCGTGCTCAGACATCTGCTACTGTGCTTATGCAGCTAAATACCACACACAAGCACCTAACTAAAGGGCAAGATCTTTCAGGGCTGAATGATATCCTATGACTTGACCTCACAGTTACAGTTATTAGAAGCTTTGCCACGGGCTTCAGTGAAGGCAAGACGAGTCCTCGCTGAAACAATTAATAGAGATTTATTTGCCCACTTTCAGACTCATGCACGCCAAAGTTTTGCTCCTCCGTATTTCAAGGCACTCCACAAAAGCTACTGTATCTCACTGTGTTCTGACAGTCCAGAGTCAGGATGTTAGTTTTTTTCCTCCCCGTTTTCTATACAGTGCTTGTGTTATGCCTTGTACTTTGCCATTCGTGATTAAGAAAAGACCAAAAAGAGACATTTAAGTAATGGACTTTGTTCAGATTATCTCTTTGTCCAGAGATGTGGAGCCATCAAATCTGTGACATAATTTATTTTTCTTGTAGACTATTTGCTTTTGTCATTCAGATGGGGAAAAGAAACTTTAATCTAGGATGCAAACAGCAAGAAAGAAAACTGACTACTAATTTCCTGCTGTGCCAGGCAAGGTGAGGTTACTTACTGTTGTGATGGATTGTTTTCCAGTGACCTAGACAATATTTATGAATATTTTTAATCTCTCATCCTAAATTTAGACATTTCTTTCCTCTCACTTTAAATACCTTCCAGCCTTAATAATCCTCTTGATTATAACTGTACTCAACACTCTGAGCAAACATGGCCTTCAGTCTTTAGTATGTTTATTAGGTTTGCAGTATGTCAACAGCTCATCTTTTTAACATAATATGACAATGAGAAAAATCACACCCTTTGGCATGGTGTAACCTGATTAGTGGCTGTACCAGTCTGACATTTTTCCACCCTACTGAGAAAACACATACTCCAGGATCCGTTCTTCAAAGAGTTCATCTCTCCTGATAAAAGGCTGCCCATCTGTAAACAATCAAATGTGGTCAACACACAATACAGATGTGCAGTACTTCAGCAGTGTGCCATCCTATACATGACACCCATGAGCTTGCCAGGGTGCTACTATATTCAAGCATCCACATTAAAAAGGCTCATTTAAGACTTTACATGGTATCACTCAAAATTTCTAGTGCTAAATGCAAGGCCAATTGTTGTCCTTCAGACCACTTCAGACCACTTAATCTGTTCTGTTCCTGGATATTATGAAAATAGCAGTCTGTCTTTCCCGAGTACCACACATAAGTTTTCTTCACCTGTCAGTGCTTTTATACCTTGGATCTGAATCAGAGCAGTTCCAGGCAGCACTGAGCCAGCACTCGGGTACGGTATTCTAAGAGTACTGCTATCACAACAAGGGCATTTCAGCAGGCACATACCCTTACAAAATTCACCAGAGCTTGGAGAACACACTTGATTTGAGCCTTGGAGGAATCCAAAACAGCCCTCTGTTTTCTTTTTCAATAGAAGTACTTATTTGCACAAATCTGTTCCAAATCATGTACCCTCTGTCACCGGGATAGGACCTTTTGTAAACTCACTCTGTGCCTTCCAGTCTGAAGCCTGAGTAAGGCTGGTAAAATAACACTTCCTAGATGGCCAAGGCATATGTGGACTACAGAAAAGATCAAAACAAACAAACAAATAACAACAAAACTAACAAACAATCACACACCGCCAAGACCTGTGTTCCTGTATTTTGTGGGCTGAACTTTAATTATCTTGTACAGACTCACCAAGATTTAAAATTCTGCTTCAAACAGTACCACAGTCCAATATATTATTAGCCTTCAATCATTATTTAGTAGAATCTAGCTTCTTTCATTTAGCCTGGAGAAATACAAGGCATTCGTATGCTTTTCAAGTTTTTATATCAAAGTATTCTCCACCATCACGGTCTGCATGTATCTCCCTGTCCACAGTTTGCTCTCTGCCTGCTACTGCTGTTGGCATCTCCTGTAGGAGCACACCCTCGGCACGCCCCGCACCGCCCGACCCACACAGGCCCCATCTCTTGGTGCCTGCCTCCACTTCCCTGCCCTGGGGGCTCCTGGCATTATCCAGCTCTTTGAGAAAGGCAGACAGGAAATTACCAGCCCTGAGGCCTGAGAATAATAAAGATGATGTAAATTCTAACAAAACAAAAACCCAAGTTTAAGCTTTTGAGGTGATGCAAGCAGCTAACTTCTCCAAAACACAAGTGTTTATGTTTAAACATGAAATACACCCTCACGAACAAACACAAATGGGCAAGTAGGGTGGGTGGTTATTTTCCTATCAGCAATGATGCTGTGCTGATTACTCACCAGGACTGACTCCCAAGGCACATTCCCCACAGCCCCACAACCACACCACATTTAAGCGCACCCAAGGCAGAGCCACCCCGCTGAGGGGCGACCCGCAAGGCCCTGCTCCTGTACCGTGGTGCATCCAGAGCCCTCCTCTGACAGGGGAGAACAGCCACAGGAGTCACTGAGCTTTGCTGCTCAGGGTGCCTTGGCCACCTCTGCCTCAGCCTCCACCTCATCGGCCTTCCAGAAGGTTCGGGTGCAGCATGGCATGAGGTGCGAGCTGCCTGTGCCTTGGCAGAGGCAGCGCTGCCTCCTCCTCAGTGCCACGCAGCCGCTGCCCTTTCCTCGCTGCTGAGCACAGCTTGCAGCAGCCAGAGCAGTCACGCAGCTCGCCAGCAGCCAGGCCATGCCAGTGGCTCCCTGGGGTAAGCGTGGCCGAAGGGCACCACAAGGGAGATGCTGAGAGGAGCCCAGAGCATCACTGGCGCTGCATCTGGGGGGCTGCCGCGCTTGGAAGCCCAAGCACTGGCAACTACTTGGAAACATCATGTGCTATTGGCAGCGTACACGCTGTACATCCGTAGTAGTCTCTGCTCCAGTAGCTGCTGGACTGAAGGCCTCTCTGTGCTTGTACGCTTTTCGCAAAGCTGTGGTTTTGAAGTGAGCCGGAAAAGCCCAAGTGTGACTGAGCTTTGCAAAGTCATACTTGAACTGTGCAGGAAACATGGTAATTAACTCCTCCAAATCCTGTCTCTTACCTCTTGCTTCTGCACATACATTATTAATAATTTTCATGTGTTAGCAAATATCACATACAGTCTTGCATCATTATATTTTTTACCCACTTCTTCCACAAAAAACACTCACCATTTTCCAGTACCACAACTGTGATCACCAGTGTGGCGGGATCCCAGGATCCCCAAAAGCCTATTAGACTTTATTAATTGAAGCATTGTGTTTGGCTTTTAGGCAGGCTCAAAAATAGCAAAAAAAAGCACTGCTTTTTGGACAAACATTTTTTTCAGGCTTGTGAACACCTGCAAATCAGTTACAGTACAAAGACTGTCATCTGCAAAGACAAAGCTTTGTAATACAATACAATTAGACCTGAATAATTTAGGCACTGAAGCATACATGTGAGGCCTAGGCTGTTTACTTTCCTAAATGAAAAATCACCCAGACTTGGATTCATTATAAATGTACCCAAAGAACCCTGCATATATTCCCAGTGTGTTAGACTTTGGCATCTACATTCTCCCACAGCCCCATCGTGCTCACTGTGCCCCAGACCAGGGACAGAAGGCAGGAGATTTTCCATTTTCTTTTGCTGCCTACAACATCAGACTTGACAGGGAGAAGAATGTAACAGGATTAGGATGGGCCGTCACAGTCACATAGGCAGCATTAAAGTTGGCAGCTGTCTGCTTCTTGAACGTTGACTTTGTTACTTCGGGAAAGTGAGCTTCCCAAAAGGAAATACAACGAGTATCATCAACTCTGTTTCACAGCAATGTAAATGAGTCCTAACTTCCTAAGTGTCATCCAGAGGTCATATTGAGAATAAGGTCTTACTGCTGTCAGTTATTGTGACGCAGTTTGTTTTGCTCCAGGCCAGACAGTGCATTTTGTGCGTTGTTCCAAACTACCCGTGGGCACAGTTTTTGGAGAAGCAATCTTCTCTAGCCACTGATTTTTAGGAGGTAGTAGTACCACTATGTCATCTTAAGCTAGTATTGACCAGAAACCTTTATTTTTCAAAGACACTGATTTAATGACATTGTGCTGATTCATTGTTTTTTTTGTTTGTTTGTTTGTTTCTAACTCTAAATCATCCACTGAGTATTATTTGTCTCTATAAATTCACCATATATTTGTTTCAACTTGGTGGTTGTCCATCAGAAGTACAGAGAACTGTCGGCAGTAGCACCAGACTCCATTAAACTTATCCCTGAAGGACAGACCTGCACACTCTTAATCCTGCTTTTTTTCACTGAAAGCAGCAAGATTACTTAAGCATAAGATAACTCAAAAGGGTCATAAGGACAAACCATTTATTATCATCTCTAAGTGTGAGAGTTTCATCATGTTTTCAATTTTGGGGTGAGCTTTCTGTTGTAGGTTTGGGGGGTGTTTTTATTTTTTTTCTCATCCTTGTGAAATTATAATACTAGAAAGATGACAAAGTTGAATAAGAAGAAAGAAAATACTTAGAATTTGACAGTAATTAATGCAAGCTGTGATGTGCTCTTTGGTTCATCTTGGCATGAGGGTGTACCTTATCAATGCACAGAGTATTTCCATTAATAGAACAAGGCTGTACATCTTCTCTTATCTCTAAACTCAGAGGGCATACAAAATAATCACATACACTCCTGATCTCAGCTAGGAATTTGCAGAAGCTGCTCACAGGCAGAGCCTGAAGGTCACTGGAAGAAGGAGCTCAGTGTGTACACCACCTACCAAAAGCGCTCGAGGCAGCTGAGGCACACCTCGGTGGGTGGCAGGAGGACAGCCCCACGAGCCAAGGAGCGCACGCGTTCGCAGGGAGCTGTCAGCAGTGGGCAGCTGAAGGGCCAGCCTGCAGCAGGAGCGGTGTGGCTGTGCTGACCCAGAGATTTTCCAGCTCTATCGTAGGCTTACAAAATCGTCTGCAAGTACAATCTTCCTCTTACTCTGGTCGTCCATGGGAGCACAGATAATGGGTTTTAGACAGGATACTACACTATTTACTTTGTGGGAGTTTTCCCTAAAGGAGGCCCACACAGCAATTGCGGTACTTGAATCACAGGTCACACCTCCTTTAGCCTTCAGATGTACCGATGTCCGACTGCTTTTCCAAGCACGAGGTTCTCCAGGAGTGGAAACTCTCACACTATATGTCAGGCATGCTAGCCCTATTGGACTATTAAAAGATTTCCAGTCGAGTGTCTCCCTTTTCTCTCCCTTTGTGGTAAATAAGGCAGGTTTTTGGTTTACCTAAAGATTCTGAAAGAAGTCCTTTTGTTGCCATTTTAGTTGTCTGTCCACACACATTACCCTCTGCCTGTCCAGCTTTGCTGTAATTAGGACCGTACAATAGTCCTTAATGACTCATCTGCCCTTGCATTGATTGGTGAGATTTTGCACTGGTTGTGTCGGGGTGACTTGAAGGCAGCAGGTAATGTCAGGACTGACCTGCAGGAGCAGATGGCTTCTTCGAGTAACTGGAGTGGGACTCTGCAAGAATTAATGCAGGAAAGGCTGCAGGTGAGATGCTTACATTAATTTAAACACTGATTCTGGAAATGATAGAACCAGCATTTTCCCCACTCTTAACTGTAAGAAAATGCAATGTTTCTGTTCTCTAGACTTTTTCTCTTGCCTACTTTGGGTACTTACTATTGCCTTTTCTGTTCAGGGAATAACCCCCCCCTTTTTTTTTTTTTTTGTTCTTGTTCCTTCTTCATATGCTCATTTTACAAAAGTGCTCCATTTTTACCTGTTCTGTTCTGCTGGTACCTGGTTGCCCTCCCCTCTTCATTGCATGTGCTCTGTGGATTACTCGCTGTGCGGTTCCAGCAAGAAGCCACTTCTCAGTTTCCACTTTCCTAAGAGCAGGGGAAGGTTGCTTCTCCCAAGCAGTGGATGTTGCAGCGTGTATAACTGGTGATAAAAGATTTCAGAAATTTCAGCTGCCGCTCCTGCCTTAGAGGCAATATAGATGCCTTTAGGAAGGCAGCAGAAGGGAGCAGGGTATCTGGTTCGAGCGAGAGGAGCGGCAGCACCTCACCCTGCTTCTTCTGGCGTCTGCCTGTTCATTAGTAAAAATGAAACTATTCACACGAAACTTAGCAAGAAGGAAACGGGTATCTTTTGATATCGTCTGCCTGATAAATCTGACGGTAGCTCAGAGCTGCCTCTCCGGGCACCGACTTGCAGCCGCCTCCCTCGCCAGCAGAATTCCTTGGGTGAGCGAGGACCTCGGATCCTGCGGAGGGTACGTGCCGCCGGGAACTTGGCAGAGCCACCGAGCGCGCACGGGAGCGAGCCCCGCGGCCGTGCAGCCGCTCGCCCTGCCCTCCCCCCTGGCAGCGGCCGGGGCCGGCAGCGGGGCGCCGCGGGGGCTCCCCCGGGGTTCCCCCGGGCCGCCGATGGGGCAGCCCCGTCCCGGGCCGCGTGGGTCGCGCCGCCCGCCCGCGGCCGCATCCTTCCCCCCTCGGCTCCACCGCCGCGCCCGGGGGAGGCTCGGCGAGGTGAAGAGCTCGGCTCGGTGCTGCCGGGGCGGGGGGGAGCCTGCTCGCTTGTTTCCTGCCCCACCGCGTGCTTATGAGCGCGAAGAGGAAGGAGCCTCCCGGTCACCCGCACAACCGCTCCGCGGCCACACCACGGCTCCTCCGCTGCGGGGCGGCGGGCAGCGGGGAGAGCCCTCGGGCTTTGATGTCCCGGCGATGCCGGCGCTCCGCGTCCCCGCCGCTGCCCGCGGGCGAGCCGGGCGCTGAGCCCCGCCGCCGGCCGCCCGGAGCCCCGACGGCCTGAGCCTGCCTTCAGCCGGACCTCCGCCGCCCCGCCGCTGCCCCTCCGCTGCCCACCGCGGCCCCGGGGCTCCCCTCGCCGCCGCAGCCTCCCGGGGATGCCCGTGGCGACCCCGCGGCCGGACCCCTCCGAGCGGCGCCCGGTGAGTGCGGGACGGGGCGGGCGGAGCGGGCGCCCCGCGGGGGGCTCGGCCCGGCCCGGTGGGAGCACGGAGCCCCCCGGCGGGGCTCGGGGCTCGGCTCCCCGGCCGGCAGCAGCCCCGGGGCCGCGGTACGGACCTGGCGGCCCCTCCCCGCCCGCGGCCCCTCCCGCCGGGCCCGGGGCGCCCCCCGGCGGCCGCCGTGCCCCCATCCCCTGCGGCACAGCGCCCCGAGGGCTGCCCGCCGCCCCTTGGAGCCTGGGGGCACAAAGGGGCCGGGTGGGTCGGGGATGTGCTCGCTTGGCTCCCCTGAGAGCCAGCTGTGCCACCGCTCAGCTTCAAACGTGCGCGTCCCGAAAGGAAAAGATGGCTAATTAATCCCCCGTGCCACCTAGACCAGAGTAATTTCGGCTGTCTCTTGTATCTAAGCCTTAGCTGGTAGAGGGAATCACAGGAGCACTAAGGGAAATGTAAGAAAACCATAATACCTAACCTTCGATCTGCTTAAATTATTCCTACACTTTTGCTGCGCTTGCAATTAGCGCAGAAAGAAGCTTTTACCTGGTGGTCCCTGATGCAGACGGGATAAGTTCTCTAAATAACCAGAGGTAAAACTGAGTCAGTGGGATGCCTTTAACCATGAGGAACACTCCTGCAGGAACAGAAAGATTAGCTCACTTGGAAAAACTTAGCTGACTGCAAGGAACATATTAGCACATGAAAGGTACAGGAGTTCTTGCTGCCCTAATAAACCGTGTTTTCAGCGCTTTAAAGACACTTTGAGAGGCAGAAGGCAAACATCGCTTCTTACATTAGGCTCCAAGTATTCAGAGGGTTCTGGGCACCAGTCAGCCCTCAATCAATAGAAATAACATTTTCTGCTGCTTTATATGATCAAAGTGAGACGGGTATCATGGTTAACGTGTTTTTACATTACCTACAAATTTCTAGCTCACAGTTAATGAAGGGCAAGTTTCTGTGCATAGCTCTCACTTGTGCACGGTTCTGGGGGATTTCAATCCTGTGTCTCAAGAAACCATTTGCTGATTTGGCCAAAAACCTACTCTTCAGAGAAAAATAGAAGCCCATGAGGAAAGTGGAAGTGGCTGAAATAGTGCCTATAGATGTGGAAAGGCAGAGGCAGGGCAGACCTTACGGGACGCCAGCCTCCAGAGCTACAGAAGACCCCTGATCCTGGCACTGCTGGTCACTTCCCGCATCTTGATGTCACCAGGCAGTAGTGACAGAGGTGGGGATGAGACACTCCAATAAAATGTTTTCTCGTTCATTTAGACAAACAGTGTTAGAGTGATAGTGTCCAAGGATCCACTGAACCAGGTATTGCATAAACACGTGGAACACAAAGTCTCTGTTTACTTAGGTCCATGATACTGAATTATTTAATATTTTTGATTTATTCATAAGCATACACACTTTAGTGACACGTTATTGCAGAGGAGGAGCTAGCTTGTGAGGTGGGCTTAAAAGGGAGGAAGAGATCTTTGAAACCGAGGAAGAGAAGTCAGATAGAAACAGAAGGTGCTGAGAAGAAAAGACTGGATATCTGAAAGACTGTAGCAGCTTGAAGAGACAAAGATGAATTCAAGCCAGCAATGCACAACTTGAAACAGCTTCAAATAATTGAAGTACAAGTCTTGGGCTTGGATGGATGCAGAAGCTGAGAGGGGTTCCCTTACTGCTGTTACTGCTGCTTACAAAGAGTGGGAGGAAAAGGGTGTGAGGAATACAAGAGGATCTCCAGGAAATGCTGCAAATAGAAGCTGTCAAGTTTTCATCGTGAGATACAGACAAGAGCAGCATTGCTGTATGTATAGCAATACGAATCTCTGCCAGCAAAGAAAATGACCTGGCCCTAAGCAAATGGGAGTACACGAAGAGAGGGAGCAAAGAATTATACAACAGCAGTGCTGCAAAAGGTAGCCAGGTGATCTTAAAGAGCAACAGAAATGCAATCTTAAAAGCTACGGCTGCATACACATTCCACGAGTGAGGATGAGTCTGGTCACACTCCCACCGGTTTTGCATGTACGTACCGCAGTTACTTCTAACTTACAGTGTTCTAACCTCAAACGAGAGGACTTGGTTGCACTTCTTTAAAGATCACTGTAAAGAGTCATTATCTTCAGTGTGAGAGTGACAAGCTCCCAGCAGAGCCTGAGTTTTTATTTTTTTATTTTTCGCTATTTTTAGTGACAGCTGTAACGCTGTAGTCAAGAATTGCTTACACGATATTTTAAAAGATGACAGCGAAGCACAATGGCATATTTTGACCTTTGGCAGCAGATAAGTAATTGGCAGATTAAGTTAATTTTTATTCAAGCAGGGAGACTTGCTTTTGCTTGCTTGTGAACTCCTGTACCATCATACAAGATTAAACTACATGGGTAAGGTTTAAAAATAGGGTTTGGTTTGTTGGCCTTCCCTCTCTCTTTGGTGGCCTCTTCACGTGAAGGAGCACCACTCTTCTGTTCTCCATTAATGACAAGTAGTACATGGTACGTACTGTGTGTGTGTGTTTGTGTATGACAAAAGGAAGTCATTTTTAATTTCATGACTTACTAGAAATGTTACAAATAAGCTCTGTGCAAGTGTGAAAATTCACCCAGGAAACATCTTTGTTACTGTGCAGTTGAGGAGCCAATTTCAAGACCTATGATTCAGCATAAGTCCTCCAGAGAATTTTCCTTTTTCCTTTTCAGACACTAGGTTATGGGCAAGTCAGAAAGCCAGATGGATATAACTGAAATGAATACTCCAAAACCAAAGAAGAAACTGCGATGGAGTGGCCTGGAAATAGGGCTAACTGTTGTAGTGATCCTGCTAGCTATTGTAGCAATCACAATGATAGTTCTGTATGCAACTTATGATGGTGAGTACACTTAAAGTGTCTTTCAATGCAAATACATACTAATGTAAATGTATTTTAAGAAATTATGCAAAGTGCTTTATCAGATAGAATTCAGCTGTTTATATTGTAAAAAATACTGAATATTCAATATATTAAAACGTTGTATTAGGAAAGCCTACGTTGCATGGTATATATAACTGCTAGACAGAAAACATTAAGAAAAAATGTTAAATGGTCAGCTTAGAAGTATTTGCCTGGTAGTGGAAGACTGTACCTTGCCCACTGTATAAAATTAAATGATTAATAACAGCTACACCATAATTGTATCTCATACATATGTGATTAACCATATGACACAATTACATGAAATGTAAAGCTGCATCCCCACTCATTATTGCTGGGCACTGACACAAAATTGCTGTTTTTCCAACTAGGACTCTGTAAGTTAATTTGTTCATGCAAAGTTGTGGTAAACACAAACCATCTGCTTGTTCTGTCCTAGCAATATTTCTGTTTGTAATTAATGCTTCAGTAAGCAGAAAAATACAAAATACAATGCTTCTGAAGAAAACCAAACTACAGTGGTTCCTCTATATTCCTGTATATGTACAAAAATCCATTTTTTTTCCTTTCGCAAGCTATTGCTGCAAAAATTCTTAATGTGTATAGTCATATAAAAAGGTTTTGTGATTCACTAGTCATACCAAAATATTTGAAAATAGTTCAGGCAGAAGTATTCTGATAATTTTTGAAAAAGACAATGCAAGGAAGCTCAGAATTCCTTTTTGTGTCAAATTAAAATGTTTCATTACAGCACTAATGAATTGCTTTGTTTCATTTTAAAGTACTTAATAATTTTAATTTGAACCTTTTATTATAGTATCATCTGATTATGGAATGGCAAAATGCCATTTTGAAATGAAAAACAAAAAATGTTGTATTTCTGAAGTCTCAGAAGGAAGTATCTTTATGTTCTGGAACCTTTTGTTTTGTTTAAAAGGCTTCAGAGTGAATGTCTCAGAATTTTCGTATAATTCCTTCAAAATGTTTTTGTCTTTGTTGGGAGTTGCTAAATATAAACTGACTTTGCAACTCTCTTCAGCATGTGTTCTATCTTTCCTCCAAACTTATTCTTTTTTCTTTTTTTTTTTCTTTGTAAAAATAGTATTTTTACCATCTCTAATTGATTGATAGAGTATTTTCTTCTTTCTACAAAAATTCTGCATGATGGGTGACTAGCACTGAGTGACCCTAAAGGGATGAAGGTAATGGTATTTTTAGAACCTGATCCTATAAATATTCACTTTCTGAATATATGGTGTCCTTTATCTTATACACTGCAGTTAAATGCAATTTCTAAGGTGACTGTCCATGGAAGTAAAAATTACAGAAGCTTTTATTACATTGACATTCAGTAGAAATTAAAAGTATGATTGTATCCTTTTTTAGATGGGATTTGCAAGACATCAGACTGTATAAAATCAGGTAAGAATGAAAATATATACCCTTTATACACATTTATGTACTTTTATATATATATATATATATATATATATATAACCACATAATTTTCCCAGCTAACTGCAGTCAAATATGGCACATTGAGGCATGAGATCTGCTAACCCAAATTTTTTTCTTAGCATATTTCTTCTACAGATGTAAAATCCTGTGATGTGATTTGTCAGATCTTATAAAGTCATTGGGGTCAGGCTAGTTCAAGAGGTAGAAACAGACTCTCCAAGGAATGCTGCTAAGGATTACTTTAGGATTCTGGGGAGGCAACCAGTGTATCTAATGAGTTATAATCTATATACTTAAGTTTTAGCTGTGGGGCTATACCTAAAATAAGATAAAAACAGATGCAAAAGCAATGACGCCAAAATAGAATGCTTCTGACCATATCATAATCTGCAGCATTAGGATGTGTTTCTGCCTAGCAAGGGTCAATTACCAGAAGCACCTAAAAATCTGTCTGGTCTATTACACTGTTGTAGCAATGATGTCTTTGTTTTGCTTACAACAAAGGAAGCAGTTAGGACAAGGAGGCCCCCACATGATGTTCAGATGTGTTAGCCATTACAGAACTGTAATTCAGCTCCAAATACTGCATCTGAGTGTAAATTATTTTGAATGCATAGCTCTAAGCAAAGTTTGGAGTGACCAGCTTGAATTTTAAAGTGTTAGATTATTTAACTGAGCCAGGATTTCCCTGTCCCACCATGGTATAATTCATTTAAGGCAGAAGTTGATATAGAAGTGCTGGGCCTCCTCTAAACCTATATGATCATTAAATTCTTTAAATGGGAGTGTTGATAAGGAATTACTCACAGAAAAGACTAATTCAGTTAGGTGGTCACTAGAATGAGTGAATTCTTGGCTCCAGAATCAGAATGCTGCGAACCACGGGTCCAGAATGGTTAGCTAGCGGCTGCTCAAGCTTTCAGTGCTCAAAGAATTCAAAACAGAGTTCAAAAAGTTTTTCAGAACTGTATCATTTAATAACAAAATTAATCAACTTTAGTTAAAAAAAAAAAAAAAAAAAAAAAAAACTCCTTAAACAAGAGAAATAAACTGTGTTTTTTGCTCCTAAATCTTACTGGGATGAATCCATAACTGTAATGCTAGTTCAAATCAGGATTCTGTTCCACGTTTAATTTGGGATCTCCTTCCAGACCATGTAGGATAACAGACAGCCAAGTTAAATACACATAGAAAGCAGGAAGTATTAACCTTCAGGAAATACAATTAGGTATAGGCATTAAGTGAAATGGTAATGCCTTACACCAGAATTGGCCAATACTGTGATTTTTTTCCCCAATGTATTTCAAAATTTTGCAATAGGAACAAGCTACTGAAAAACGATAAAGTGGAGATACTGACAGAATTTATAGTACATTTAATAGAGGAGCTTCAAATAAATGACCAGAAGAAAAAATGCAATGAAAATTCAATTGGTTATATACAGAGTGGAATATGAGTAACTGCATGATAACGTTATCAAAGTTTGTGAGATCTATTGCAGTGTGGCATTTAAAGTTACCTTGTAATTTGTATATCTGAACATTTTTTGAATATGCTGACAAACTCTGCTAACCTTCCTGAGCTCAAACAGCACAGAATGATGGGAATAGGGAATTCTTATCTCTCATATAAATTTCACCTAGATAAGCACATAGTGTTTCTCCCATATCCTCCCCAGGTCACTGGTTGTTATGCCAGCTTTTATTACTTTATTTGTAAGCTGTTAAAGCAACAACTGGCAGTCATGA